>NC_135946.1:10000-1210000 GCF_964058835.1 Carex rostrata | reverse complement strand
TATATATATATATCGGCCCTTCCACCTAATTTCACCACATTAAACCGAACAACTTATTTTCGGGCTTAGATTTCTAAAAAAAATAATAATAAGAAAAATAATCAAAAAAAATACGATGTTGTCATCATAGTGACAAACGAAAAGTTCGGATTTGGTTCAGCGAGTTCAAAAATTCGTCATTCGGATATAATTCAGGAATAATTCGGTACAACAAGCCCAAAAAAAAATGTATTTTGTCATTTTTTGTGTTTTTTTTTTGTTTTCTTCAAGAATAATACGTGACTCGCGTTTTATTCGCGAATAAAATGTACTATACATTTTTTTACGTTTTATACGGAGTTCGGTTTGAAAACGTCAAAAAAACATTTAATACGCGAATATCTCACGTACTATATCACTATGGTTGTCATCACGCATTGTTTTATTTGCAGTGTATTGTACTTTAGCTAGGAGTGTTCATTGGGTTATGTTTAATCAGTTTTAAACGGTTCGGTTTTTTTTTGGTTAAATGGACTGTTTTGGTTTTTTATAAACTGTAGTTTGGCTCGATTTGGTTTAAAATTTTAAAAGCCGATTATTTCGGTTCAACCGAACAAATCGAAATTTACTTCAGTTTGTTCGGTTCAGTTCTTATTCTATTTTGATTTGGTTCGGTTTGATTTTTGAAAACCGAATTTTTTTTTTCTTTGCCTATTCAATTTCGGTTTGAACCGAACTGACGAACACCCCAAATTGCAGCTGATCGGTCATATTTTTTATTTTTTTTTTCAATATTGAAGCATACGAGCTGCAAACATCACTGAATTGAAAGTTTGCAAATAAATTTTTTGATATAAACTTTTTCTCCAACAAAAACATATATAGGTAAGAGCGGTTTGAGAATCAAATGAGCAATTCAACAGATATATGACAAAATGTTGGATATTTTGAGTGGTTTTGCTTTTGATGATTACTTAAAAAGATAACCAAATAATCATCAAATTGGGATGATATTGATCCGCAGCATATCAATTATCCAATCAGAGAAGACGTATACATTTTTTTTCCTTTTTATCAGGAAAAATGTTATACCAGTTGACAAAAATGCCTACCAAAGGTATAACAAAATGAATATACTCCTAAAATGTATTTGATAGGAGATTTCGTATTTGACTATGCCACTTGGCAAAATTCTATACTGGCAATCCCTGGTAACAACTTATCAGAGAAAAAACAAATGCAAATCCCTCTGGCTCTACTGAGAATCTCAGAGAAGTTGCTATTCGATAAAATTCTGTTTATAATTAAAACACAATTTATAAAATAAAAAAAGGACTACAAAGTATGCTTGAGATTTCTCGAAATTTTCATGGCATTTATGTTATTCAAGCTCTTTTCAAGATCCCAGTTTTGCATTCTTCGGTTCGAATAGCAAAAGGAATACAATGTTACATTTGACAGTTCAAACAGGCAGCGAAAGCACTGTTTTATTTATAAAAAGTTAAACTCTAACAGTAAGTCATTTCTGATCTGATCCTTTAATAAGATAAATTGACTCCAATATTTCAGATAAATTCTATTTACATGCACTTAACAGAAACCAACTTAATTATCTTAAACACCATCTCTTTCTTTTTTTCATTTTTCTCTACTATACTAAACGAAAAAAATACAAAAAATAAACATTTAAGCACACCTCATGGGTACCCCAGTTGTCAGAAATTTCATCAGAGAGAGTTAAACTTTTCCAAAGGGAAGCTATAAAGACTGTCCCATAACAGAATTTAACAAGGCAACATACTCAGAAAGCGCCTCTCCTTCTTTAGTAACATCAATATCATAATCAGCTAACGGGTCACCTGTCAATTCATTCGCCAGTTCATCCTCCATCTCAGCATCTCTCTCCTCTCCACCTCCAGAGAAAAGCACCTCTCCTTCTGGGACGTCAGGAGCTGTGGGGCCACTGGATGGCCCGCCTTGTTCTAGATTGCTGACAGCTGACGTGACAGGTTCTGGTATGACAGCTGGCATCAGGGCATCAGTTGTTGCTGCTGTGAATTCGGTTACAGGTGTTGTCTGAGTGTTTCTTCTTTTCCTTCTTGATTCCATAATGCTCTAAAACACAAACAAATTTGTCAGTATAATATTCATGTCATATTACAAAATTTTACTGCAGTCGTGAATAATTCAAAGTTTCATCTTTTTTTTAAAGGCTAACTGACTAATTTGTTCCTAACATCCTTTTATCTAAACTTAATCGCAATGCCTCATAATTTGATTTATAATCATGAATTAGAATTGTAATATCTACATCAGCTTAATTTGGATTTAGTTCATTTTTAACCACAAGGTTAATACTCATAAGAAAAAAAACTAAAGGTTAGTTTCGATTAACAGTTATGTTTTAATAGTAAATATGAGATATATATGGAGACTGGTTCAAAATATAATAAGTGTTACTTGTCATGAAATAAATGCAGAGAAAGAGAGAGAGAGAGAGAGAGAACCTGCAATCCACAGTTTTTCTCAGGATCTGTCAGAACATCTAAAGCCATCTCGATATCATTTTCATTAATCCGAAGTGCTTCAGCGGCAAGATATCTCTCAAATCTGGTATTGGAAAAGGTCAATAGATAAGTAAAACAAAAGTTTAAATTGATTCCCATGTAGATAAATCGAAGTCAATTATGCCTGGTTGTGCAAAAGTAAATAACAGCTAAGAAATTTACCCAATAGAAGCTAGCTCCTTCAGCTTTTCCATATCTACTGCTTTGTTATTTGGAGTCTTGCCATATTGCTTTTGTTCCCTATAAATTATAAAACATAAAATAATGATCCTTTCCTTTCAAAATTGATTACAAATTTCATTATTTGATAAATCAGAGTGGAGCAGGGCGGGCTGGAGTTAGGGGTGTCAATGGGTTCGAAATGGGTCTGGTGGAAGCATTTTCATACCCTTACTAGTTAACTTAACAGAAAAGAAAACTTTACTCTTACCTGTACCCGATAAGCTAACGAAAAAAAAAATAGGGCCATGAATTTCATGAATCATCCCCATATAAATATATATTTATATATATAATTTTATAATTTTTCTTTTTAATAATTATTGTATAGAGTAGCGCCGTAGCGGGGTACAAAATAGTCTTTACCCGTACCTGTCTTATCTAATAAAAGTGTATGACTACAACTAAAAAAATGAAATGAATGCTTACATGATTTCATCACGCCTTTTAAGGTTCTCCTCAACCCGACGAGTCTTTCTGTCCCTCTCCTCCACTAAGAGGTCAACAGCTGCCGGCACATCTTGACCGGCTAACCTTAGTGCTCTCTTAGCTGAGCGCTCTTTGTACCCCATGCCCATTAGCAGAACCAATGCTTCATCCGGCACTTGAAGCTGATATATGGAAACACAATATATAATTTATGTTTTCAGCTACCAAAAATGTTGCAAACATATCAGAAAGCTAGCTGTTTATTTCTGATTTCAAAGTCCAAAAAATCGATCTGAACTGTTCAACAAGATCTCCATATTAAAATTTGTTTCGAGACCAAATTTTACATTTTTTGGGGAACTTTGTACTATTTTTGTTAGAAAGGTACAAAATCGCAGTTATTCAGAAACATCTTGATCTTAAAAAAACAACGATTTTGTACCTATCTAAAAAAATAGTAAAAAGTTTCCCAAATATGTAAAATTTGGTCTTCAAGTGCAATTTCATATGGAAATCATGTTGAACAGTTTGGATCGGCTGTTTGGACCTTGAAATTGCAAAATATGGGTACGATTTTTCTGTATGTTTCACCTTTTACACTCCTTACACAGCTCTCTTCTGCTATGTAACCCTTAATTTTACTAAAAGATATGGTCAAATACCACAAAAATAAAGCACTGGTACAACTCAATATATACCAGAATGAACTGGCAACATAGAAGTCTAAACTTAAACAGGTTCAAGTCTGACAATGTAACTACCTGGTTAAATTTAATTTGTGCAGAACTGATGGACTGTTGAGCCTTTTCGAAATTGCCATTGTGATAAGAAACAACACCTTCCAGCAGTTCTAGTCTCAGGTATCTGTTTAATAAACACTCACAAATCAAAAAGAAAACTATGCAAAATCACTATGGCCATGGTTATCTATTTACTTGATACCTCACCTTTGGTTTAAACAATAAAAACTGAGTATCTATTTGATGATTACTAGTTCAAATATGAGTAGGTAAACAGAGTTGTAAACCATGGAATGGTCACAATTCAAAACATGCAACAATTTTGGCAAAACAAGAATGAGGCTATGGGAATATGCATATTACAAATCGACCCGTGCTATGGATCCATATCTCCATTTTATAAGTTCAAACAGTCGATCCGAAATGTTAAACATAATCTCTACTTTTTAGAATTTTTACTATTTTTAAGATAGGTAGAAAGTCGCTGTTTTTGGATGATCCAGAATTATCAAGTAAATTTTTACCTATTTAAAAAATAGCAAAAAAATAAATAAAAAATATATATATATTAAATTTGGTCTGCAAGTACATTTCCATATGAAGATCACATTGAACAGTTCAATCGACTATTTGAACTTTAAAAGCGGAGATATTAAAAGGTACTCACAGGGCAAGATCGGCTTGGCGACCAGCTTGGAGAGCGCGAAACCGAGCAGAATCTTTGCCATGAGAGCTCTCAAATCCCTTTCGAGCCCTCTCAAGGCGGGTTCCAGCAACAGTTAAGCATGAGATATCTCGTAGCATGAAGTAGCACCACACCATGTCTAATTGGAGTATCGGCACGTTGTCTATCAACTATGTTCAAGGACAAAATGGTGAAAATAGATTATATATTGATCAATTTCTCGAGTGCTCCAGCAAAAACTTAAGAACTGTACACTCAGCAAAACCAAAGCATCAATACTGTTTCCAGAATGAGTAGAAAGATAGGATAGTTTAGGGATTTGTTAAATAAAGCGACACAGAGTGGTTTACAAAAAAATACTTCTTTCTTTAAGGGGCTAGATCTAAAATTTCCTTTACATTTGGGTTCAAATTACCTTTAGAACTTTCTGATCACAGAGAGAGAAAGCCTCCTGTGAAAAAAAAGAAAAAGAGAAAGAAATGAAAAGTTCATTTAGACATTCCTAAAAAAGATGCTATTTATTATAAAAGTATAAATTAAATAAAATCAAACCTCTGCCATAGTTAGCACGTCCAAAGCATCTTTGTAATTATTCTTCCTAATTAGACCTTTAGCATTTTCATGGAGCATCAAGCCCATCATAAGTGCTCTATATATAGTAGACATTAAATTAATTAATAAGAATTTCCAATTGAATGATAGTTTTAAGAGAATTTCACATTCAGACTTGATGTAAAATAATAACTTCCCTCCAGCAAAAATTAAAATGCCATAAATACCCCCATATTTTAGAGGGTCATATATTTCTAGTTTTGTTGGTGCATACATTTCATTAGCAAATTCATGCACACTTCGTTAGAAAATTATTCAAGAGACCTGGATGTAATTGTTAACTGTTTATTTTATTTTAACTGAAACCATTGAAAACATCCATTATATTCACAATTTCACTTGTTTTCTTTTAGAAATAATGAATTGTTCATGACTTGTTCAATTATATTCCTTTTAAGAGAAATTTACCTTCTATCGGATTCAGCAAACATGACCTTCTTGCCATTTTGATCTTCGAGTTCAATGTTATAATCATCCAAAGGAAAGGACCCGTCAGAATGCCTCTTTGACATTGATTTAGCTGCCTCCCTGATATTTTTGATAAACATTTTTAATCAACAATTCAACAGATAGATAATTTCCCTGGTACTAATCAAGGATTGTAACAGTATCAGATGAACCATGCCAATTAGGTTTTAATGTTTCACAAGTAATGAGTAATTCAGTCAGATAATAACAAACGTTGGTATAATTTACTACTAAAACCCTCAAATGCATAATTAAGTTGAAAATCATAAAATCTATGTCATTGGTTTTACCAGAATCATAAAATCTATGACCTTGGTTTTACCAGAATCATAAAATCTATGTCCCTAGTTTTACCAGAATCTGTCCTTTGTTTTACCAGAATCATAAAATCTATGGTTTTACCAGAATAATAAAATCTATGTCCTTGGTTTAACCAGAATCATAAAATCTATGTCCTTGTTACCAGAATCTATGTAAACCCTCACTGAAAAAGAAGTACAGTAATTGCCTGTATTTACTACTTAGAAAAACTATTAATAACAAAAAAATACCAAATTCTAGTGAGTTTCTTGGCATGTTCTTCTTCATCCTTAGCCTTCATCGCCTCTTCTTCTATCTCCTTGGTTTTACCAGAATCCGCTGTAAGAGTAGCAAGCACCTTACCATTGTTCTTCAGTCCCAATTGCACGAGCGTAGAATCCCCATCCTTCAACACCTTCCCTCCAGAGATGAGGTTGATCCGAGTCGGATCGCAGCCGTTGGAACGGCGCGCCACCTCTGCCCGGAGCATCTGGACCGTCCACGTGTCTAGCGCAACCTCCAGCACCCCCGACCATGCACCAGCGACCTTCAATTTCGCCATTGGAGGAGCTTCTGATGGAACAGGTGGTGTCGATAATTCTTCCATGAGAAAAAGAGGAGGAGAAAAGTTTGTTTTCTTCACAAGCGAAAAGAAAACAAGTAAAGAGAGTGGAGGAGGGCGAGAAGGAGTTTATAAGGTAATAGAATATTTCTGTTTTGATCAGGACTGTCCGATCAGATACGAACGACTATTAAAGAGGTCCTGATGGTCAGATATAAAACGAATTATTCTGTTACCTCAGACGATTTGGAGTCGGTTTGTAGAGATATAAAACTTGAAATTACTATTTTCTCCTCTAAAATCCATAATTTCATATTTAAACAGATAAATTGGGTACGTTATTTTTATCTAAATATCATATTTAGACAAATAAATTGGGTACGTTATTTTATTCTAAATATCATATTTAGACAAATAAATTGGGTACTTTATTCATTTATTAATTTTAGACAAAAAAATGATAGTATCATATTTTTAGGCAAGGTAAAATGAGTACTTTATTAATATAAAATGTTTTTTTAATATAAAAGTTAATAAATTGGATAAATTTGCGAGTTTTTAAAATTTCAAAAGATAAATATAATGATAAGAATTTCAGATGGTCTAAACATAATTTTAGAATCTGTGAGGGGTATACATGAAATTTCCTCTATTTTTATGAGGTTGTTTATAGTTATACAATTTTTTTTAGTAAAGCGTAAAGACTTAGCATGGATAGACACTAAACCGGGCAGATGACTATGAGTCAATGTCCTGTTCCGTTATTATTTTAATTTTACAGTAGTGAAATTATTTGGAATAAAATAATACTAATTAATTGAAACAAGGCCTTAAGGTAAGACTATCCAAGCCCAAAAAGCCCAAACAAAATTAAAAGCGGGTTCAATGATTTTGTCGATTTAGATAGATTTGATAGCATGAGATAAGCTCAAATTAAAGCACGTGCCGAACACACGAAAAATCGAATTCAGATTTAGTGAAGTAATCCAACTTTTGGGTTTTATACAACACGTGAACTTGTGAAGCCACAAAGTGCTGCTAAGCTAAGCTATGATTAATTTTATTTATGAAATTTACATAGGAGACCTCAAGTTTTAAGATATTCTAAACGATCTAATTGTGTACAGTATAACAACTATATCTTTTGTGAATTTTTATTTCTTTTCAAAATAACATTTATTATTATTTGTGGTTATTTATTGTTGAAGAACTCTATCGTTTATTACATACATAATTTATTGATATCACGAAGTAATTTCTTGATAAATACTAGATATATTCTTCCACCTTCTTCAAAAACATTCAGCCCAGCTTTTTAATAAAATTAGTATTTTGATTTTAGATAGATGTTAAATTTGAAATATATCTATAAATTTAATCTTATATTATATATTTATATTATATAATTGAATATGTATGTGTTAAAATTCATGAATACTATATATGAAAATGTTATTATTTTATAATAATTATTATATATTTTCATACATATGTGACTATTTAAATAAATCAATAATTGAACCAGTTGAATTATTAACCCGACCAACAAACTATTAACCCGAAACTTTACCAGTTCGTTATTCGGTTCGGTTCTAATAATATTGATTTTAAGTATTGAAGCGTATATATTTTCAGCATTGACATTGATACCATCAGTATTCATGCTATTTCTACAAGTCAAGCATTTGCTATCTCATGTATGATACATGAGGTGTCTCAAATGCCTCATTGTTTTGTGCTCCAATCGTATTTTAATATCTTTATTTTTTATTTTAAAGTTCAAATAAAAAATCTAAACCGCTCAGCATGATTTTCACATTGAAATATGCATAGAGATCAAATTTTATATTTTTTTTGAAAGTTTTACTCTTTTTTTAAGATATGTACAAAATCATTGTTTTTAGATGGTCTACAATTTTCAGAAAAACAATAATTTTATACCTATTTTGAAAAAAAGTAAAACTTTCAAAAAAATAAAAAATTTGATATCTAACCACATTTCAACGTGGATATCATGTTGAGCGGTTCAGATATTTTGTTTGTTGAAATAAAAAATAAAGCTGTTGAGGTACGATTCAAGAATGAAATAATGAGACATTTGAGTCATCCTCATGATGTATTTACTTTATATAATTTTTATATAAAAAATGGGACATTGACTATTTACTATATTTAATATTAATTATGTCATTAAAAAATGGGCCATTAACATTTTGGTACAAGTTCAACACACAGAGATCAACGTAAAAATAGGAGAAAAATGCACCAAATCTACTGAAATTTTAGTCCATAACATAGGAAAAAATAATTAAAAAAAATCCAATGATAACATCACCTTTATAAATCTCAAATCATAACCCAAGAGGTCTGTTTCGACTTATATATATAATTCTTCATTTCTTTGAGCTCTTGAGTTTACACTAAACAAATTTAAAACTTCAAAATTTTAAATGTACACAGATCACTTATAAAATATATTAGTTTCAATTAATTGTTTGAATTCATTACTTGAATTCAATCAAATAAATTTTGAAATTGTACTTACCAAACTCTCTTAATAAACATATATAATATACACTAACTTTTACTCATTATTTTATTATAATTTCTATAAATAAAAATCATCCGTGACCGTGATACCTCTATTAAACCTGACACTGACACTGGCACTGACACCGACACCAACATGCACCTTTGATATTGTATATACGGTTGTCAAATTAAGTTTTATAGTGTGAGAAATAAAATAATTAGATGTCTAGAAATAATTAGGATTATAAATTTATGAGTTAAGAATTATGTTGTTCGTTTTCCATAAAATGAGTTGTCCATATATATTAATTAAAAGACAAAATCAAGCGGCCATTTTTATTAATATCCTTAAAAAAATTTAATTAAAAAAATACTCCTACATTTAATTTCTTTTTAAAAATGCCCCAACCGCTAGGCCCACGGGTGGCCCAAAACAAAAGCGGACCGCCCGTCCCATGGGCAGGTCACTTCAACTAGCGGGGCGCCTATGGCACGGGCGGGTCACTGTTCACTTTTTTTATTTTTTTTATTTTTTTATTTTAGAGATCTTAGTATTTTAATTTGAATAATTTTGTGAAAAAAAGTTTTCTTATTTAGAGTGTATGCCAAAAAAATAAAATATTTGATATATTTATGAAGTGATGTCGTAAATCTTTATAACTTTTATTTTTTTTATTTTTATTTTTTTGGTGAACTTTGATTTTATTTGTTAGTTGGATATCATAAGTCTAAATATAACACTAATTAAGGACTTGACCTTTATTCTGGTTTTTATAATATATGTATAATATACACATATACATATACATATACACATATACATATACATATACACATATACATATACATATACATATACACATATACACATATAAACATATACACATATACACGTATAAACATATAAACATATACACATATAAATGAGTACATATATTTCTATTCTCTAATTTATTTCATATGTACTAGTTCTACGATTATTATAAGATTAATTAGAGAATAGAAAATTTTATTATGTAATATATATATATATATATAGAGTAAGACTTGGGTGCTATGGATAGCATAGAGGGTTACGGTGCTACGGCTCAATATTCGAGTTTTCAAAATTTTAACGGTCGATCCGAACCGTTCATCTTGTTCTCCATATTAATATGTGTTTGAAGACCAAATTTTACATTTTTTGGAAACTTTTTACTAATTTTTTAGCTAGGTAGAAAATCACTTGATCTAAAAAATTCTGCACCATTCAGATATTTGATTTTCTATCTAAAAAAATAGTAAAAAATTTCCAAAAAATATAAAATTTGGTCTCCAAACACATATTAATATGGAGAACAAGATGAACGGTTCGGATCGACGGTTAGAATTTTGAAAACTTGAATATTGAGCCGTAACACCGTAGCCCTCTATGCTATCCATAGCACCCAAGCCTTACTCTCTCTCTCTCTCTCTCTCTCTCTCTCTCTCTCTCTCTCTCTATATATATATATATATAGAGGTGGGCTACGGTAAGTTGCGAAGTAAAGCGACTATTTTACTTCACGCTCATATTTTGTAATTTTAAAGTTCAAAACATCGATCCAAACCGTTCACCTTGTTCTCCATATTGAAATGTACTTGGAGACCAAATTTTACATTTTTTGGAATTTTTTTACTATTTAATAAGCAATTTTGAAAGTCGCTGATCTGATGGTCCAGAAAATTTTACTGTTTTTTGCTGTTCACAGCAAAACAACAATTTTCAAAAATGCTTAATAAATAGTAAAAAAATTCCAAAAAATGTAAAATTTGGTCTCCAAGCACATTTCAATATGGATTAAACATCTAATGGTTCGGATCGATCATTTGGAATTTCAAAATAAAAATACGACGTAAAGTAGAAACGCGTTTTACTTTGCAACTCACCGTAGCCCACCTCATATATATATATATATATATATATGAAAGTGAACCTACACCCTAAGAGAGTTTATGGTTTAATTAATGTGTTTACCTAACTCAATTATAGCAATTAATATACCTTTACCTAATTTGTATTTTGTTATTTCAAATTAGATTAGTAATATACTTGTTTGTCTCTAATAGCTCCACGATATAGATTGGTTGTCAAACATATTAAACTTAAATTTTCTTCAAAAAGAAAAATGTATAAAGCTTATATAATTGGAAATAAAATTCCATTGCCTCATTTTTATGTATGTTATTGATGCAAAATTAAATAGGTGGAGGTGAATTTAAAAAATAAGATATGGTGAGACAAAAATTTCAAGATATGACACATTTGTATAATTATTTTAAACACAAAGAGAGATTCAGATTAAACGGTTCGGTATTTTCAATTAAATGGATCAGTTCTCATTTTTAGAAATCGGCTCAATTATTTGGTTCGGTTTGATTTAGAATTTTTCGAAACCGTTTAGACGGAACTAACAGGAATTTTTAAACCCGTTTCTTATTCATACCAAACATTTAAAAATTACAACATAATGTATATTGCTTGGTTGGTATAAAAACAGTTAGACTGAACCAAACAAAAAGATTTAAATCCATCTTAAAAACTTCAAAAAATAAACCAAAAAATAATATTTTTTTTATGATTAATCTTCTTGTTCGGGTCAACCGAACAGGAAATTTAGATTGATTTTTTTAGTTCGATTGTATTTTTGAAACCGAATAAAATTTTGATTTACTTATTTTATTTCGGATTTAACCAAATTAACCGATGAACACTCCTATAGGGAAGTGCTTTTTCTTAGCATTACTAGCTCCACCCCTCCTTAAGTAAATATGACTCTACAATGTTTGACAATTTAATTTTGAAATAAATACTATTAATTATAAAAAATTCAGCAGGTAAACAGTTTTAATCCGCTATTCAATTTCATAGGAAACTGCTTATGACATGTTCAGTTTTGGACCAAGTTCTACTGACCAGTTTTAATTATTTTGTTCTTTGTGGGTTGGTCATTAATTAGGGAAGAGCCAAGTTTCAATTGGCTATTTTTGACCTTTTTGCGCGGAACAGAATTTTACAGCAAGTGCTATAGAAGTTGAGCATACCTACTACAATGAGAACTGTTGGTTGTGTTTTCAACCTCATACAAATATGGTTATTATTGTTGCAAAAGATTTGGAAATACGAAATATCTCATTCCAGCAATGAAAATTGCTGGTTGTGGATTAGTCATAGGGACTCTTATATCCACAATTCCACATACATTGTAGGCCTTGTCTGAATTCAGTCATTTATAGAAATGGAATTATATACATAAATATATACGCCTTGTACCAAATTAAATAAACAGTATTTTTTTTCTTTATTAATAATAAGATTCAGCGAGGTAGCGCTGCTGTTGGCCGTCCGGCAGTTGGAAGTAAAGGCCACAATATATTTTCAAGAACTTTTGCCTGAGACGAACTATGCTGTATATCTCATCTTCAAAACAACACCAGACTCAGAAGGTTTAGACCTTATGCAGAATGCATTGGTTTACATGGACGAATGCGAGTGGACGAGGGATGTATGTGTAAATCCTACGGTGTTGAGGCCACTAAGAAGATGTAACGTATATCCCGTAAATAGGTTGACAGATGGATGGATGGAGCTGGAGCTAGGACAGTTTTATTGCGATGGTGGTATGGGTGAGGTGAGGTAAGTTTCGAAGAAACCGATGCCAGGAACAGGAACAGCGGGCTCATCGTTGCGGGTATTGAAATGCGTCCTATTTAAATCACCCAGGCTCCGAAAATCTGGCAATCATAAAATTGCTTTTGAAGCTCTTCTGCTACATAGAACAGCCATTTAACAGGGCCACCTTTTTTCCCAATAAGCTCTTCTCAGTGTCTTTCTCAGAACTATAATTAACTACATAATTTCTTATCAGCACTGTTTCTTTTTTTTATATTCAAAATCGGTTTTACTACCGTTGCTGAGCAGATCGTTGCTGATTATACGATCGATTAGCACTGGTTTTTTTAATAACAAAACTGATGTAATTTTTTATTTTTTTATTTATTTTGTGTTTTCACACTTGTTTTGTCTGAGAAACCGGTTTGTGTTTTCATATTTGTGAATATTTACGCAACAAACTATAAATATACATTTCCATCTTGATAGAAATACATTTCATTTGTGAAAAGCCAGCTGGTAGGCATTAAATTTATTTAATAAATCAAATAATAACTTATAGAAAGCATATTGTATTCAGAAGGCCTTCTAATAAGACCATCCAAGTCCAATAAGCCCAAAGAAAATAAAAAAAGCGGGTTCGATGATTTTGTCGATTTAGATTCAAAGCATGATATATATAAGCCCAAATTAAAAGCTCAGACTTATATTTTTCACTAAAATATATATACTAAAGTGGAACAAATTTATTTTAAAGGCGATTTAACGATGTATTTATGTGAACAACATATCTGTTAAAATGAACACATATAAAATGAATGGGCATATTTGTAATAACTATATTAATTGTTAAATAACTTAAAGGGGATAGAGAAAAGAATATTAATTATTTTATGGAAATATTATATATTATAGTCTTTACATAAAAAAAGAATGCTAATATATATGGGAATACTACTACAGAATAAGTGATTGCACATGGACATAAACAGGGGAGCTATACGGATTTTCTGCCGTGTGGAATTCGAAGGTGTACAAATCCTTGAATATTTACACACGAATATTTACCTGTGTGGGATTATTGAGAGCTACACGGATTATTACATAAACAGCCATGTACAATTCCTTGACAGTGGTGCTCTCCATAACGAGCTACACGGATTATTACATAAAAAGCCGTGTACGATTACTATTTTACACGGACATTTAGCTAAATGTCCATGTACGATTACTCTTTCTACACGGATATTTACCTAAATGTCCGTGTAGCTCTCTTATTTTTTATTATTTATTAATTTTTCTTAATATTTTTTTAATGTTTAAATACCTTTCTACACAGATATTTAGTTAAATGTTCGTGTAGCTCTCTTAGTTTTTTTTTATTAATTATTTTTTTAATATTTTTTAATTTTTAAATACCTTTCTATACGGATAATTAGCTAAATGTCCGTATAGCTCTCTTATTTTTTTATTTATTAATTTTTTTAAATATTTTTTAATGTTTAAATACCTTTCTACACGGATATTTAGCTAAATGTCCGTGTAGCTCTCTTATTTTTTTATTTATTAATTATTTATTAATATTTTTTTAATTTTTAAATACCTTTTTACACGGATAATTAGCTAAATGTCCGTGTAGCTCTCTTATTTTTTATTTATTAATTTTTTTAATATTTTTTAATGTTTAAATACCTTTCTACACGGATAATTGGCTAAATGTCCGTGTAACTCTCTTATTTTATTTATTTATTTATTTTTTTAATATTTTTTTAACGAATATGACCCTATCACACACAATACTTATTTTTTTAAAGAACAACTTCACTTCAATAAAAAAAAAATACAAGGATAAGATAAAGAAATAATTCAATTGCTTGACAATAAACCATCCACTGACAAAGACATATATATAGGTTAATTTTTTAAAGAACAACTTCACTTCAATACTAAAATACAAGGATAAGATAAACAAATAATTCAATTACTTGACAATGAACTATCTACTGACAAAGACATATATATAGGTTAAGAAATTGTTGAAGTCAATTTCTAATTGTGGTCTGTGCACGCCATTATTTGTTGGTGTTTTTCACTTTCTATGGGCTAACAAATTAATCTATATTAGATGATGATGATGCACACAATAAGAATGAGACACTTTTCGCGAGAATAAAAAAGTGATTTTTTGTGATGGACTACTCTCATTGTTTAGCTTTTTTTTTTTTGCGACGGTACTTTTTGCGACAGACGACCGTCATAAAAGCGTTTTTTCCCTCGCAAAAATTGTCTACTTTGTTGTAGTAATGATCGATTGGGCCGGCCTGTTCAGGCGTAAAGGTTTTGGAAGGAACTAATGCGATTTTGGATTAGTTCCCACTTTTTTTTTCTAGACCTGTTTGAATGTTCCGTATTTTTCCTGCGCTTACTTGTTTCTGTTCCCAAACAATTCTCAAAATAGTGTAAATTGTAAGGTTCAAAATCCGGAACTGGGATTGAATTTTTTTTCTTCCATTTTTCTCTCTTGACTGGGCCCACACTTCATCTTTTTCAGAGAGAATATTTTCTCTCTCACCCACATGAGAGTGTTTCTTTCCCTTTCTCTCTTTATATTCTAACTTGCACACATTATGATATATATAAGAACAATTCTTCATATGTCGTTTTCACTGGGATTAATACAATGGTTCAATCCGGACAAACTTTTTAATTTTTCTTTTTAATCACATATTTTTAATTCCGCAGATTTGCTGCATATGTTAAGTTGTTATATTGACACAAAATTTTCTAAAATATATTTTCAATGTCACTTACCACTTGTGTTTAATGTTTATTATTTTTATTTATAAACATTTTTTTATTTTATTTGTATCCATTTTAGTAATAATTTTTTAATACATATTTTACATATTTATTTGTTTTCTAATTTTTGTAATTACATATTTTTAAATGTTTGTTTGTTTATAATTTATTTTTTTGTAAATGTTTATAAATTTTTTTTTTTGTAAATGTTTTTAATTACATATTTTTAATGTTTGTTTGTTTTCTAATTTTTCTAATTATATATTTTCTACTTTTATATTTAATTACTTTTTTATATTAAGCTAACTTTAACTTAATTGGTTAAAATCAATACAGAACAGAACATTATACTATTCAAAAACAATAATGAAATAAAAAATCATTTATAACTAAACTAAATTAAACTAAACTAAAACAATTAAATAAATATACATATTTTAAAATAAATAAAGATTTCCCACAATTAATTCCATGATACAAACGAACACTCATTTTCTTATATTCCCATAATTAATCCCGTGCATTCCGTACCCGTGAGTTTCCACTTTTTCAAAAATGAATTCCTATTTTCATTTTCATTTACATTCTGTAATCCTGTGACATCCGAACACACCCTAAAGGTTTTCGTTGGATGTGGTTTATTTGGTTTTCAAAGGGTACCAACAAATTTTCATTTAAGTCATTCGATAATTTTAACCAAATTTTGAAAGTACTTATCTCTTTTATTTGGTTCAACTAATTAAATAAACCAATATTTACTTGAATTGCTGTAGTTTTTAATATTTGATTCGTTTAATCTTTCTTATTTTGATTTGACTGGCATATATTTTGATACTTGTCTCTATGATTATTAAATGTGTTTATGTATGTATTGAGTTTTGAACATTTTTTTATTTTGGTTCTATAAAATAAATTGAATTTTTTGATTTTGTTTGGTTCAGTATTATTCAGTTGACAAATTTAATTCCATTGATTTGTTCAGTTATATTTTTAGAAACTAAATAAAATTTTAATTTGATTTTAACTAAACCAACTCTCTGAATTCCCTAGTAATTAGTCCAAGTCTAATTGTGAGGAGTGGGCCCAACCCCCAACCCACCCACGTGTTATTTGTATAGACTTTTCCTTTTTAAAAGATCCCCTAAGACTGACACTTTGTGACGAAATATGTAAAGGATTAATGACAAGGATCTAATTAAGCTTTCTAGTTCAATATCAAGACATGAGATGCACAAAAGACTGGTACTTTTTGCGAGGGTAAAAAGTGACTTTTTGCAACGGAATACCGTCATAAACATGTTTTTTCTATTTGCGACGGTATTTTTCGCGAGGGAGTACCATCATAAATGCGTTTTTTCTCTCGCGAAAAGTGCCTACTTTATTGTTATAATGAGACCAGCAGATCAAATACCCGATTCAAAGCGTGCACAATGTTAACTTCACAGATTAATTAATAATTAGAAGAAGAAAAGGAGAACTAAAATTTCATTGTCTTAGATTGACTAAGGTCTGAATTTCTTCTTCTTCTCTCTCGCGCGCGCTCTATTGTTCTTCCTTTCGAAGGAAATGGCGAGCATCAGCCCCTACACTGCTATAGCCATCGGTACTCTCTTTTCTTCCCCCTAAAATTTCATAACTTTCTTTTATTTTCATATTTGTTTTTCCTAAATACAAGATATCTCAGATGGAATCAGTCTACAATTTTCAAATCACCAATGGAGTGTCTTGCTCTTTCTTTATTGAAATCATATAAGTAAAAATTTTAAGGTTCCCTTACTAATAAAACCCAACATGAGTTCTTGATTTTTCTTATTAATTCTCATTTTCCTATGTTAAATTTCAATATTTTTTGCAGTAGCGATTGTTGTTATTGGCATAGTTGCACTCTATACAGCATATCTCATATATAAATGTGCCAAGAAATTCGGACCGCAAAAGAGAGAATGGCAATTGCAATCGAACACAACTACCAGCATGGATGAAGGCGTAGCAAATCCTGATACCTCCGCCGGTGCGGCAATTAGTTTCTCCCAAGTTGAGCTACAGAGCATGGATCGGTTTTTAGGCGAAATATTAAATGAGAGGCCAATACAATTTACTTCCTTTCATCTAAAGGGTTTCACTATGAACTATTCTGAAAAGATTGGATCGGGTGGTTTTGGTGTGGTGTACAAAGGACAATTACCAAATGGCGTACCGGTTGCGGTAAAAGTCCTCAATAGTAATTTGGATAAGAGAGCCAAAGAGCAATTCATGGCAGAAATTGGTACAATAGGTAGAACGTTCCATTACACTTGGTTAGACTTTACGGGTTTTGTTTCGAACCGAAGGTAAAAGCTCTTGTGTATGAGTACATGGAAAACGGATCCCTTGAACAACATTTGTTTAGCACTGAGAAAAAAATTGGGTTTGATAAGCTGTACGAGATAGCTATTGGTACGGCCAAGGGGATAAGATATTTGCATGAAGAGTGCCAACAAAGGATAGTACACTATGACATAAAGCCGGGCAATGTGCTATTAACTGCCGGTTTTTTGCCAAAGGTATCCGATTTTGGACTGGCCAAATTATGTGACAGAGAAAACTAACACATTTTACCATCACTGGAGCTAGAGGCACTCCCGGCTACGCAGCACCGGAGCTCTGGATGGCCCTCCCGGTAACATACAAATGTGATGTCTATAGTTTTGGGATGCTTCTTTTTGAAATCATGGGTAGGAGGCGGAACTTCGAACTAGAGCTCCAAAGCCAAGATCAATGGTACCCAAGATTTGTCTGGCAAAAGTTTGAAACAGGTCAGATAGATACCGTATTCGCCGTAGCAGGTATAGAGGAGATGTATAGAGAGAAAGCAAAGAGGATGTGTAATGTTGCGTTGTGGTGTGTGCAACATCGACCTGATGGGCGGCCGACCATGAGTGATGTAGTGCGAATGTTGGAAGGAGAGCAGGAGATTAGAGATCCTACAGACCCATTCCCACAAATGTCACCATACATCTCAATGTCTATCACTACGTACCGGTAGCAGTACCGCTTCAGATCACTGAGCTTGCCACGTTGATTTTCAAGAACATAATTTGTTGTAGTTTTGTTAGTAAAGCTTTGTTATAGGGGTTTTAGATGCTTATATAGTCTTTGTATTTGTTTGTCAATATTGTAATATAAGTAAAATTCAAATTTACTCATTTTTTTTATCAAATAACCTATAAATTTAATTGGTGTATTTATACGACCATTCCAAGTGATAATAAATAGGAACAAAAAATGGATTAGAAGCCCAATAGGAACAAAAAAAAAATATATATATATATATAGAAATCTAACCGGCACTCCTACGGTTGGAAATTGTAACACAAAATGGGTTAGAAGCCCAATAGATTTGAGGCCCACATTCCTCTCATTTTGTTTCTTCACTTGAAATTTCACTTAGTGGTACGTGCTTTCACCTTTTAGAAATCCAACCAAAAGCTCGGATGACGCTATGCTATGTGTTGATTTTAACAGTTGAGATCAAAGAGCCTTTTTTTATGATGAAAATATTGTATATCTGATCTTGCTTTCTCTTTGTACACGGCTTATATAGCCAGAGTTTAACGGTAAAAAAATCCTAACGGTACAGTCCCTAAAAAGGAATAAATAAATTGAAGCTCCTTAAATGTGAGCTCTTTATTTTTCCTAAAAAGTGCCTATGACGAAAATACCCTCACGGGTCTGAGGCCTTTATTTCTCAACACTCCCTCTCAAGCTAGGATTATAGAGATCATATAATTCTAGCTTGCATGAAATATTCTCGAAAACCTTAGAGCTTAATCCACTACAGCAAAATGACTCGTTTGGGACCGAGTTTTGGGACCAGGGACGCAGAAGATCCCTGAAAAATAAAAAAATAAAAAATAAAAAAAGCACCGGGGACGGATTTGACCCAATGCCTTCTGGGACCGGCGCCCACACCCTTCTGGGACCCATTTGGCCCGGTCCCAGAAGGGTCCCATTGATAAATCCCTCCTTTCTCTCTGTCTCACGCATTTCTCTCTGCCTCAATTTAGGGTTAGCTAAAAAATAAAAACATCCCCGCCGCCAGCAGTGCCTCTCTCTCTAACCCCGATCATGGATTTGGTCGACGATCCTTCTCTCTCTGACCCCGCCAGCAGTGTCTCTCTTTATCTCTACCCCAACTTTTCTTCAATTAGATTTGATAAGAGCTTGATTTTTCTTCAATTTTCCTCAATTTTGGATATTTTTCTCTGATTCGCTCTGTGATTTTGCGGTTGTCACCATGGGAAGACCTAAGAAGGCCGAATCAACGTAAGTTAACCTCTATCACTCGTGTATTTTCGTTGCTAGGTTTGAAATTTGGGGCTAGGCGAGTTTCTAATGGTTTCCCGTTTATTAATTGAAGGGCGGCTGAAAAGAGAAAGGGCCCTGCACCTAAGAAAATTTCCAAGAAAGTCAAAAAGGATCCAAACAAGCCTAAGAGACCTCCCTCTGCCTTCTTTGTTTTCATGTAAGTCTTCACATTTGTACTGATCTACTGGTCAATTGATGCACTTATGTTTTTTCTATCTTAAATAAATATAGATTAGCAAAGCTGGAGGAGCTAAATGGAAGAGTCTGTTAGAATCTGTGAGTGTTTTCATCTCATTCGTTTGGCTGCTTGAAGATTTAGTGAAATTTGAAATATTTATCTGAAATATTTTAACTTTCAGATCTGTTGTATTTAATAATATATTTTTTCTATGGAAAATTCAGGAGAAGGCACCCTATGCAGCCAAAGCAGTAAAGCACAAGGAGGTATTTTATGTTTCTACATTGTTTCTCAAAAATCTGATCTAAGGGGCTCATATATTTTCTTCAAAGTTAAGAAAATAAATGTAGTATTACATTTTTACTTATGTAAATTTGTATCATTAGCTACTATTATTTATTTCTAATCAATGCTAGGCACTTGAAAAAAGGCTATTCTTTCTGGATATCAAGGGAAATGATTGTAACAATAAGATAGCTAATTTTCTACATTTATCATACTGTCACCAACTGTTATGTTGATTTTCATGCTGTAAAATTGCCCCAGTTTTGAAAGTTAACAGAATCTGATGGAGATTGTTTTGTATTTTTGCAAATAACCCTAGATATAGCATCCACTAATTTACCAAATGTTAAAACAACCTTTAAATTATTATAATGGAAAACTTATTTTTTGTTAAATGTTTGACTATTTTGCCTGGTTTATATACGTCATTTTCCTATGATCCAGTTTAAGCTAAAAACAGGAAAAGATTTAATTGCTAGGTTCTAATTCTGTCTACTGATAGAAAGCTATTTGACCAAATATAATAAAATGTTTGTATATTTGAAAGCTGGTCAGTACCAGCCCCATAGTTTGTACCACGAAAAAAATATCACAATGCTTGTAAGTAGTACCACCGCTCAAATAAACGGCAACCGTGAGTTTTTTTTTTCTTTCGAAAGATTTTAGATGATGGAAGTGTGAGTGCTAAACTGAGAAAGAAATCCAAGAATGAGCTTCTAGTTCGTCTATATGGCACTTATGAATAGTAAGTTCCAATCTTTTCCTTTATATTTTCATGTACAATTTTATTATGCTTTATCTTAATTCACTTCACCCTTTGTCACTTGTAGCATGTATGTGGATGCCACTAAATCAAATTATGAATTTGAAGATGTAAATTGGAATCCCCCTGTAATTTTCTCTCATCTATTTAATTTTTTTGTAAATACAACTAGTTTAGTTCATAAATCTGTAGGTGTTGAAGAGAGAAAATAAGACCATGAAGGAGATGTTCCAAGAAGCACTAGAACAGGTTTTAGTAATTTCCATTCTTTATTTTTAAGTAATAGCAAAAGGCTATATTAATACATGTAAATATATTGAGTTTGTTTCATACATCTCTAATGGAATCAAAATATATCATTTGGCAGGATATGTCTCTGATGCTACCCAAAGGACAATCTAAGCTTGAATCATAAAAAACAGAAGGTCAGTACAAAAGAAAGTTTTTGTTTTGTCATTTTCCAATACACTATAGATTATTCTGGGAATTAGGCATTGAAGCCTTCTCACATAGTACATTAATATAGGTTTGATCATCATTATGATACCTGATAGCATAGCAAATTGAGTTTCTAGTATGAGCTGCTTATTCCTTGTTATTGTTGTATGAATGCCTGTTCTTTGTTGCAAGTGTAATGAGAGTCAAATTGTACATATATTAGTATTACCTTTATAACTGTACAAATGGATTGTTTAGGGTTTTTTCAAATAGGAGCAGAGTTTTTATTGTATTTGCAAATTAGAACATAACTTTCTTGTTGCATGAATGCTTGTTCTTTGTTGTATGAATGCATGTTCTTTGTTTTTATTGTATTTGTTTAGATAATCCTTGCTATTCCTGTATGAATGCATGTTCTTTGTTGCAAGAGCGAATGCATGTTCTTTTTTTTTTTTTCATCTTCTGTTGCTTGGGAAAATTATATTTGACAGCAAAATTGGGGCTCGAGAAAAATACATGACCATAATGGGTTTAATATTTATATTTGTTTGGTACATTTCGTATCAATTGGAAAAAAGAAAAATAATAAAATATGCCAAAAAAATAAAATAAAATAACCTTCTGCGACCGATTTTGAACCCTTCTGTGACCGTCCAATCGGTCTCTGATAGATTTCTAGCCACGTCAGCGTGTCGCATTCGTGACGGATTTAGTCGGTCGCTGAAGAGGTCATCTGTGACCGGCGCTATACCTTTCAGAGACCGATGACGTCAGCAGGGCTGTCATCAGTGACGGAGCAACTGCGACCGGGTCATCTGCGACCCATTTTGGTCATCTGGGACCGGCGCCCACCTTCTGGGACCGGCGCTTCACCCATCTGCGACCCATTTGGCCGGTCGCAGAAGGGTATTTCTGCTGTAGTGATCCTTTCGTAAATATATCCGCTAATTGATCTTCACTCTTGACAAATGGAGTTTCGATTTCTTGAGTTTGAATTTTTTCTCGGATATAGTGGCAGTCCACTTCAATGTGTTTGGTACGCTCGTGAAAGATTGGATTTGCCGCAATGTGTCTTGCCGCTTGATTGTCACAGAACATTTGCATTGGTTCATTAGCCTTCACATTCAAGTCGGTTAACACTTGCTTAATCCATGTCAATTCACTTGCGGTTGATGCCATGGCTCGATATTCTGCTTCTGCACTTGATCGCGCCACGACATTTTGCTTCTTGCTTTTCCATGTGACTAAATTTCCGCCTACAAATGTGCAAAAACCGGTGGTCGATTTTCTATCGAAGCTACCGGCCCAATCTGCATCGGAATAGCCACATATTACATTAGTACCATTTTTCCTCATCCAAATTCCCTTTCCGGGAGAACCTTTTAGATACCTTAATATTCTATCAATGGCATCTAAGTGAGGTGTTCTTGGTGCATGCATAAACTTGCTAATTTGACTCACGGCAAAAGCAAGGTCCGGTCTAGTTACGGTTAAATAAATTAATTTTCCTACAAGTCTTTGAAATTGGTTGATATCACTCAATGGTTCACCATCTTCGGTATTGAGCTTTATATTGGTGTCAATTGGTGTGATAGCTGGTTTACACCCTATTTTTCCAGTTTCTTTGAGCAAATCAAGAACATATTTTCTTTGTGATAAAAATAGACCTTTTGTAGAATGAGCAATTTCTATCCCAAGAAAATATTTTAATTTGCCCAAATCCTTTATTTCAAATTTTTGTTTTAAGTTTCTTTTAATACCTTCAATTTCTTTTTGGTTATCTCCGGTTATAATTATGTCATCAACATAAACCAAAACCACGATGGTACCATTAGAATTATCCTTTGTAAATAAGGATGAATCGGCTAGACTCATTTTGAAATTACAAGATAATAAGAAATGATTGAGTTTACCATACCATGCCCTTGGAGATTGTTTTAATCCGTAGATTGATTTTTTTAACCTACAAACAAGGTTAGAAATTCCTTCTTTTTTGTGACCGGGAGGTAAGGACATATAAACTTCTTCCTCGAGAGTTCCTTGGAGAAATGCATTTTTTACATCTATTTGGTGTAAATTCCAATTTTTATTAACCGCAATGGAAAAAAGAATTCTCACCGTATTCATTTTAGCTACGGGTGCAAAAGTTTCATGATAATCGATACCGTATGTTTGGGTATAACCTTTGGCTACTAGTCTAGCCTTGTAACGTTCAATAGTCCCATCACAATTGTATTTAATTTTGTACACCCATTTACACCCGACCGGTTTCTTATTTTTTGGTAATTCACACAATTCCCAAGTTTGATTTTTTATTAAGGCATGTAGTTCTTCTTCCATTGCTTTATACCAATTTGGATCCAATTTTGCCATCTCATAATTAGTTGGTTCTTCTATTTTTGACAAAGAGTTTAAGAATGCATAATGTTCATGAGAAATATTATTGTAGGAAATATAATCTTGTATGGGGTATTGTACCGAATATGTGACGAAATCCCTCAATCTTGTTGAAGGTTGAATTTGTCGACTAGATCTTCTCAATGGTATTTCTTCCACTTGGACTTCTTCATAATTCTCATTTTCTTCGGTTTCTTCCGATAATTGCTCGTCTTCTTCGGATTCTTGATTACCTATCTCAACATTTTCAAGAAAAATTTCTCTTCTTTCTAGATTAGTAACACAAGGTACAACAAACTCATTTGACAATAATTCATTAGAGTGATTTTCTTCATTTTTATTATAAAATGATTCATTCTCAAAAAAAATTACATCTCTTGAGATGTAGAGTTTTCTTGTTTTAGGATCATAGCATTTAAACCCCTTTTTTTCAAGAGAGTAACCAACGAAAAAGGTTTTTATTGAGGTGAAATCCAATTTATCCATTTTATTTTTATGAACAAAGCAAGTGCAACCAAAAACTTTCAAATGATCAATATTCGGTTTTTTATTATAAAGTATTTCAATAGGACATTTAAAATCTAGGATGGCACTAGGTAACCTATTTATCAAATAGGTTGCGGTGAGGACGGCTTCCGACCAAAAAATCTTTGGAACATTATTTTGAAATAAAAGCGTTCTTGTCATCTCAAGTAGATGACGGTTTTTTCTCTCGGAAATACCATTTTGTTGGGGGGTATAAACGCAAGAAGTTTGATGAATAATACCTTTTTGTTTTAAAAAATTTGAGAAATTTTGATTTACAAATTCCGTTCCATTGTCGGTTCTAAGAGTTTTGATTTTTTTATTAAATTGAGTTTCTACAAAATTTACAAATGTTTGAAAATGAGAGAAAACTTCACTTTTATTTTTCATCAAGTATATCCAAGTTGTTCTTGAAAAATCATCAATAAATATAACATAATATCTAAAATCATTGTAAGAATTTACGGGAGCGGGTCCCCACACATCGGAGTGAACTAGCTCAAAAGTTTCATTACTCTTAGAATTTGAGTTACAAAAAGGAAGTTTTGTATGCTTGGCAAGCTTACAAACTTCACACTTGCTACAATCAATATTAGTAAAATTAAACATATGTTTAAGTATCTTGTCGGAAGGATGTCCCACCTGCTTGTGCCAAAGTTCACTTAAATCCTCATTTTTCCTAGTGTTGAAAATAATCTTGTTGCTATTCAAAAAATACAATCCATTTTCTAAGAAACCTTCACCAATCTTCTCCTTGGTGAAAAGATCCTGAAAAATAACATTTTTTTCTTTAAAAACAATTTCACAATTCAATTCTTTAGCAAGCTTACTAATAGATAATAAATTTACGGAGCAATTTTCAACATAAAAGACATCTTGAAGAAATTTTTTAGGGAAAATACTAATCATGCCCCATCCTTTAATTCTAATTTTTTCATTATTTGCAACAGTAAAAAATTGTTCATTATTAATTGGACGATAATTTTTTAACAAGTTTTGATTCCCGGTCATATGGTCGGTAGCACCGGAATCAAGGACCCATTTGGTACAATTTTGCGGTGCATTTTTGGTTGTAAGTCCTATAGTTAAACACCTAAGTTCATGATCTATATTTAGAAGGTGTTCACTGGCTCTGGTTTTTTTTATGCCTTCTACCAAATTTTCGGAGCAGATTTTATAATATTCTGGGCTGGTTTTGGTTTTAATGTTTAATTGAGATAAGAATGGACCTTGGCCCATTTTTTGGCCCAGTAATGTAGACAACATGGACTCTAGTCTGTCCAGTCTTGTGGTTTCGCTACAGCCTGGCTCAACCCGTGAAGAATGCACGACTTCTTCTCCATTCGGGTCCCCTTTCGCAGAGATCAGCCCCTTCTTCTCCGCCTCTTTCGGATCTAGGTTTTTGAAGAAGTTTTTCTTCTTCGCCGCCTCTTGATTCCGATCGTTCCTCTTAGGTCGGAGGTGGGGATGAAGTACCCAGCACTTCTCTTGAGTATGGCCGTCCCTCTTACAGTGCGAGCACCTCTCTATCTCCCCCTTTCCCCTTCCTTTGGCATAGAGGTGTTGGGCTGAGAAGGCATGAGCCTCCGGCTTCGGGTTCAAGTCGGAGGTCTTCATTGCAACTCGCCTTGTTGCCTCTTGCCGGATACGGGCTGTCACATCGTCATATGTCAATTTCTCTTTGGAGAGGAGGATCTGAGCTCTAACGGCTTCGTAGCTCGAATCAAGGGCTGCCAGAAATGTGTAAATTTTATCCATCTCTTCTCGTTCTCGGAGCACATTAAGGTCAGTGGTTGGTGGTCTGTACAGTTTGAGCTCTTCGTATTTGGCTGTTACAAGTCCGATTAATTCTGGTATGTCTCTTGATTCTTGAGTAATTTTGATGATTTTGGTTTTTAGTTGGTAGATTTGAGAAAGATTTGTTGGATCACTAAACTGCTTCTCTATGGCTTGCCATAGCTCTGCTGCTGTCTCGCAAGCCCAGAAGGAAGTGGTTAGTTGTGGATCAATTGAATTGGTGATTAATGTCATTGCTTGACTATCTATCACATCCCATTCTTCTTGATCATCCTCCCCCTGTGTGGGTCTTATTTTGCTGCCATTGACATACCCGAGCAATCTTTTTGCTTTGAGAGTAACTCTGGCTGCTTTGGCCCATTGTATATAGTTTTTTTCATTCAAAGGGATATTGGTTAATTTCTGAGATGAATTGAAATCGGCTTGATGCCTGATTATTGTGGTGGTTTCCCTTGGATCTGGAAGAATTTCTGCCATTTTGACAGTGCCCTTTTTTGAATTTTACTTGGTTGAGGTATCTTGAAGAGATTTTGCAGAAGCCTTAGTTTGGATCAGAAACGTGCTCTGATACCATGTTGATTTTAACAGTTGAGATCAGAGAGCCTTTTTTTATGATGAAAATATTGTATATCTTATCTTGCTTTCTCTTTGTACACGGCTTATATAGCCAGAGTTTAACGGTAAAAAAATCCTAACGGTACAGTCCCTAAAAAGGAATAAATAAATTGAAGCTCCTTAAATGTGAGCTCTTTATTTTTCCTAAAAAGTGCCTATGACGAAAATACTCTCACGGGTCTGAGGCCTTTATTTCTCAACACTATGTCACCATCCGCATGTGGTATACAGGTATTGATGACTTGCGATTTGAGGGTTTTCTGATCTAAAGATCAGCCGTAGAATCACCAAGACTCAGAGTATTTTAGGTATTGAACTACGTAGTTCCCTATACTACTCTGTGGTTGAAGTAATCCTAAGGCCTAATCTAACATGGGGGGCGATTAACTACTTAGTCTAATTACTTAAATTTGTTTAACCTAGCAAAGAGGGGGCAATTAATCCTAACCGAAGTTCAATTCATACAATCCTGTCAAGGGAGCACCTTGGGTTTGAACTCTAGGCTTTGAACCGTTGCTAAGATTCTTGAGCCCAGATCTCAACAATTCTTACAAGAATCTCCTCACATGAGATCAATGATTGTCTTATCGATGGCATGTAGAATACATTAGCAATCTATAAGACGGAACTATGTATGCAATGACATTGGAAATATAAAATCACAACAGAAATTCAAGTTATAAATGCAAGACATAATATGCCCTTGTTAATGTACACAGTCACTTCGACCTTGTAGAAATCACCATTATCGGCGCCTTTTTTTTTAAGACTTGACACGGTTGGATTTTATTAACTGTATATGTTAGTATGACATGGTTTAGAAACTGTGTACAATGTACCCCCTTATTCATACACGATGCTCGCTAACACAGTCGTATAACAGTGTAACATTGTCTTTTCGGACCGTGTCCCGTTTTCTGTACTAGTGGGTTTTCAAAAATTCAAAATTATCGATATTGACTCATTAATCTAATGTCACTACGTACTATAGAAAACACTTTCATACACGACTGAAAAATGGGCTTATACATGGTTTTGCAACCATGTACAATAAGGTCGGTAAATTGTACATAGTTCTAGAACTGTGTATAATAACACTAATCCTACTCAATTTTTTTTATTAAAAACCACATATAATTCATTATTTTTTTTTTCTAAAACACATCAAGCACTATTTCAAAAGTAAAACCATGTATAAAAACATTAATCCTACACGGTTTTTTATTCACGATTTTTTATTATAACGTACCGTGTGTAATTCATATTTAAAAAAAAATAAGTGAAACTCTAGATCTGAATGCCAAAAACAAACACATGTCATACAAAAAACAGTACGCTTACCAATATAAACACTAATTTCAATACATATTATTAGTTATATTAATAACATTCTAACTAAAAAAAATGAAGACTAGGCCAAAAAAACCCTAAATCTGAGACTTCGTACATTTACATGAATATTGACTAAGAAAAATAAGTATGGTAAGGAACAAGAAAATAGAAAATTAGAAAGAAAAAATCTTAATCTGAAATTTCAACTCAAATTTTGATGCTCTTTACTTTGTGTTTTTAGGGATGAAAAATGCAATTATCACTTATTGATAATTCTTGTAGATCTCTTCGCGATCTTTTCGAAAAGTGGTCATATGCCTTTATTGGACCCTCGAGCATTGAGATATGTCTGTTTGAAGTTTATTTGTCAGAAATCGCCTTCTCAGTTACCTTATCTCTCACCCTAGCCTTGCTTGTTTACAAGAGATGTCTCAGAAAAACACATGTAAAAAGAAGAGATACTTTAGAAATGAGAGAAATGACTTAAAAAAACATAGATAGAGATGCATTACATTATAACAATAAGGCACATATCGATGACATGGAAAAGTTTGCATTACTTTCATCACACTTGGATCAAACATTAAAATTATTTAAAATTGTTGGAGCATTCATATACGCCCGTCCTAAAATGCACTCCAACATAAATACACGGTTTTTAATAAAGAACCATGTATGAATGTTGAAACACATTTATACACGGCTGTAAATAGTAAAACCGTATATATATAATGTGCATAAATTTTTGAAGCAAATTTTTGGAAGTGTTTTCTTGCTTTGGACACATATATAATGAGAATTTTAAGAAAACTTGTATAATATGCCGTCTATTCTTTGCGTTTTTGTATTAGTCCATATGTTGCGTAAAAGAATTATGTATTGTAAATTGTAAATTTTTATTAATTGTTTCCATGAGGTTTGACACTAGACTGGAGCCATGAGTCAATGTCCTCTGTCATTATATATATAAAACTGTAGTGATGAAATTCAATGGAACAAACAATATTCAATGATTGATTAAAGGCCACAAAACATCGTAGGATGGAATATTGGAGAAAAACACAGAAAAGTATAGAGGGAGTCTGTTTAATATCAGTGGACTTCAAAATTTCTTCAAAGATATTCTTAATGTTAAAACATACTGTCAGACACATATTTTAAATAAATATATATTAAAATGGAACTAACTTATTATTAATGGCTAATTACGATGTATTTATGTAAACAAACATATCTGTTAAAATAAACATACTACTGAACACATATGAAGGTAGACAGAAACATGAACAATGTGATAGATTGTTCTTATGACACATATGATGCCTGATTGTCAAAGTTTTATATAGAAAAATAAAAGTCTATCCTTTATAAAAAGCCTCTCCAATATCTATTTTCTATTGAGATCTTTTGAAACTTACAATTTCGAAAAAAACATTTCAAAATTTCAAGCTTTTTTAGTGTGTCAATTAATTATCAAAACGTCTACCCATAATTAGTATTATTTATTTTTTTCCGCTCAATTGCCCATAGGCTTCATTACATGACCATCAGAGTTTACATAAGATTCCTTAACTTCTATTCTGCCTATATCCTATTACATTCAATCAGATAACATTGGGAAAGTGTAACCTAAACAGTCTGTTTTCCACCTGCGGGCTTTGTTTGCCAAGCTATCAGCCAACTCATTGTGACTACGGCTTATGTGCACACAACGCAAGTTGTCATTCCTTCTCAGTATCTCCCATCTTTCCCCGACCTCCCTACTTGCTGTCCAATCAGCCTCTGGTGGCATTGGCTGCGTCACCAACCTGACTAGGTTGCTACAGTCAGAGGCAAAAACACAACACTCCCACCTTTTCTCAATGCAATATCTGATGGCTTGTAGCATGGCGATTGCCTCTGCATGCAAGGGTGAGTAAGCAGTGGCATGTTGCGCTTTATAAGCCAAAAGAATTTCGCCTTCAAAAAAAGCAAAACCTACCCCTGCTTCCCAGTTGGCAGTCCAGGCCCATCCGTGTGGCAGCATATTCCTGCTTCATTAAGTTGACTTCCACCCCCGCCCGCCCCCCACCCCAGTATCCGCTGTTTTGATCGACACTGTGGCAGCTACACTCGTTTCATTTTCTATGCTGCTTAAAAACTTCTGAAAAGAGGCAAGTGAAGGTGCTTTCCCAGAGTAGGCAAGGTCATTGCGGCAATTAGTATTATTTCTTTATGAATTAAGAATTCCATCATTTGCGGATCTATTTATTTCTAAATGTCTTCCGCGAAATGAATTGTTTATATATTAATAGATAAATCCATCATCTTCCTATGTATCAAAATATTATTTTCTCTATGTAATTGATAAAAGTGGACCTAAACTCAGGACTCCCGTTGTTTGTAAGAGAGTTTATTGTATAAATGTGTTTATCTAAGTCAATTGCAACAATGCTAAATAGCAGTACACCTTTGTTTGATTAACATGCATTTACACCTTTGTGTTTGTTGTGTTTCCAATTATTAGATTACTAATTAATATACGTGTTTATCTTTAATAGCTCAATTAATGATATATATTGGTTATAAAACTGCAGATTAAACTTTAGTTTCCTTCAAAAAGGAAAACGTATAAAGCTTCTAAAATTGAAAATCATATTTCATTGCCTTATTTTATATATTAACTAATGTAGAATTGTAAAATATCATCCTAGTCTCATAATATTAACTTAAAGTGTCTCCCAATCTTAGTTCATGACACCATAATTTTGGTAATTTTTTTAACTTCAATGAACTGAGATTTCCAGATTATCCAATTATTTTTTGTAATTCTTTTAAAATATTACATCCTTTATATTGGACTTGCTATTCTGATTTCTAATTCGTCGACGTTGCAGTTTTTTTTTTCCTCTATTGAATTTTATCATTAACAAGCTTTCTTTAAAATAAATCCCTTTCTAATTCTAATGTTAAAAAAAAATTATGAATTCTTATTCGTTGATTGTTAATTTTACATTGGACTTTCAATTATAACTTCTAATTCAATGTCGTAATTTCTTATTAATTTTCAAAATAAAAATGCTTAAAGTTAATTAATTCTGTTATTTTATAACAGCAGTATATAATTTCATTTTGATTTTATTTTTACATATCTCTTAATAAGATTTTCCTTGAATCATTTGCTTTAATTATGAATAATTTATAAGAACTTTTTATTATATTATTCAACGATAAAATCATGATTCAGTATACAACAAGAATGGGAGAGTATTAGCGACGATAAAAGTGACTATCTGCAAGGGTATACCGTCATAAAAATGTTTTTTTTTTCTATTAGTGACGGTAATATTCACGATGGTATACCGACAGTATTGATCGCGAATACTCCTCCCATTCTTGATTACGTACTTGATTAGAGACAAATTTCCTTCGACTAATCGGTTGCAAAAGCAAGGAAATACCAAAATAAAAAAATTGATAGAACAATTGTTGCCGTACGCCCCTGTCGTTCCTCGATCGTCGTTGATTTTTCTCTGGGTTTTAATCACTTATATAATTACATAATAATTATTAATTAATAAATTATATCAGGTAGACCCTATGGTTTTAATTCATAATATTTTAATTGAAAATTCAAGAACCTTAATTATTTTAATTTATTTAAATTGTAAAAAAGAAAGCTAGGAAAGGGAAAAAAAAAAGAGAAAAGGTATAATCCCCCGGCCATCAGTCCCCGGAAAATCCCTGACGCGCTTTCAACGTACTTCTAACGGATTTTAACGGTCCGGCTGGATAAACCTCCCTAACTGATTTTAACGGTCCGACTGGATAAACCTCCCTTCTTCATTCATTAAGGCGATTTAATGGTTTTTAAAATCTCCGATCCCCATCCTCTTTTTCTTTTCTTTCCAGATCTCTCCCGTACAAATTTTCATTTCGAATCTCTCCACTCCGCTGATCTCAATCGGGCGCGGCACCACCGATCAGACCAGGCACCACTGATCGGAGCTCTCTCTCTCTCTCTCTCTGTCTCGCTACTCCCTTTATCTCTCTACAGATGGCACCGATCCTGTTCAAGCAAGGTCCCAGCAGCGCCAAGTCGATCAGGAAGTGACGCGTAGTTGTGGGATATACAGTGTCGTGTCGGCGTTGTGCGCCGAGGAGGCAGAGGTTGTGTTAGCTGCCTAGCCTCTTCTCCATTGCAGGTACCTTGCCGAAATTATTGTCAGTGTCAATGAGCTCAGATCACTTAGATCAGTGGACAACAGATCGTCACCTGAGCTCAGATTGCTAAAGAGGTATCTACAGTTGACGGTAATTTACTCTCTAAATTTCCAATTTTAGACTAGAGCACATGAGGTGTTTGTGTAAATGACATTTTAAATATACTTATCTAATATGTACTATTTTCTGATTTCATGAGGTGGTTGAAGAAGAGGTTGATGCCAGAGACAATAATTTCATCAATCGGTTCAAGGAGCAACTCAAGGTTTAGAGGTTGAATTCAATTTTGAATTACAAAGAGATGCTTAATTGCAGAAGGTAGATTCATCACTCAAGTTGAACAATTTTTATACGACAGCTTGCAGTTCTGAATTTCCATACTATATAGGTCTCATTTGATTGTTGATAATGTGTTAGTATCAACACTATGTTGATTTTGCACTTCATCTTTATCATCCTATATAGGTCTCACAAAGAAATCAGGGTAGTTATTTCAATCAGAATTGGTTTTATTGTAACAATTATTCCACCAGAATTTTCTTAATATCAGAGTGTTTAAGCTTCTATTTATTTCCAAAGTAAATGAGATAGAGCCTAATCCAATTTTGATTTGACTTGCTTTCTTATTACTGGCAAACTTTGACTTTGAATAGCAAGTGTTCTTCTTACCCTTTTATGCTCATTATTCATTGTTATGGTTGTATCATTGACCCCCCTTCCCCATAATGGCATCATATTCCAAAACTAATTGAATCAAGCCATACACGTGCAACAGTTAGCATCAAATTTATAACAACAAATATATGAAATATATCTTAAGTATCACAATAACTAGGAGACTGCAATTGGTATCAAATATTATTTTGTTCACAATATGGAAGGCACAGCCAGCACTGGTATGTACCCTCTGCATCGTTGTAAAATCTTGCATCTGGTAAGTTATTTTCATTTATTCTCTTAACATACATGTATAGCATAGTTAACTCCATACCACACATATAGTACACTAATTGAAATTGAAATAAAAAAATGTTTAAGGTGAGGCATGCACGAGGGATTGAAGGGTTATCTTTCATATTTCAGTTCAGTTCTCAGATTTTTTTTGTACACATGAACTGTAGAGTCTAGAGTTATGTCCCTGATGTCTTTGCATACACATTTGTGATTTTTTCATGATTTTTATATATTTATTTCATTAATTTTGGCATAGAGTATATTATGTTGACTGTTTTGCCCATTATAAACATCTAAACTTTAGAAAATTATTGTGAGCAATTGGCTACACCATATTTTTAGTTCTTTATCTGAAAATGATGGTCAATTAATGTATTGTATGCTAAAAAAATATCAAAAATTTATGAAGACTAGGAACTCTATGAAACCTATGGATTTGTGAGGGGCAGTTCATAGGCCAGCGAACAATATTTTACACCTTTTTTGTTTTTGTCAGTTTGATATTAAAAAATCAGTTTAAAATCACCAAAGTCCCTATAAATGGAAAATTTTGTACAGTGGTATTTAGCATGTTGTATTCTAGATCACCTGTCAAAATGAGAATAGATGAAAGATATTTGTTGACTTCAAAAAAGGAAGTTAACTTCTGACTTTGTGATCATCCTCTTCTAATCTGATGCATTTAGTCTGTTTTTACTGGTTCATTACATGATTCTTACATTAGATTTACAGGATTCATCGCTAGAGTGTATATAGCATGGTTTTGGATTCAATTCACCACTAGGTAGTCTGTTAGTGGCAGGTCTTCTATGACAGAGGCTGGTTTGCATAGCTCCATCAATACTGCTGCCATAAAATCCAAGGGCATCAGTTGTTATTGGGTCACTGACACAATGCAGCTCTATACGCTGCTAATTTCATTTCATTGGGTAATATGGCAGCAGATGCAAACTCCAGACGTGCCGGGATTTTCTTATCGTATTCTGCAATGCCTGCTTATAAATTATGAGAAAAGGTATTGTCCCCCGTCTACTAATCCCCCGAAAATCCCCGGACTTCTGCCATGGCAAATCCTTCCTCAACGCTAGTGGATTGCTCTCCTTCCTTAATGCTGCAGCTGCTTCTGCCACGGCAAATCCTGCTTCACATGTTTGAGGCATCAGATTTTTTTATGTTTCGCAGATATTTCGTATTTTTTAGTTCAATCCCTTTGAATTTGACAGTAAAATTTAAATTAGAGTTTCATTACCTTCTCGCTATATAAATGTCAAAGAGAATGTGAAATTAAAGAAGAAGAAAAATCATGCTTATAACTTGTTTGTTGAAATGCCTGTAGTTATGCAATGGATTTTACTGTGGAGAGACCTGAAGATGCATTGACACACATACAGTTGCTCGAGGCAGCACGAGATCCTGCTAATTTCCCAAGTCCTGACCTTCTCTGTATAAGGGGTTTAGGTACAAATTTCAGGCACATGCAAATCGGCTGACCTATCTCGGTATGTTCATATTAGGTTTCATGTATCTAAAGTAAGAAATTATATGCCCCTAGAAGAATCAGGTTTGTCAGTTAGACTTAACCATACTGTGTTGTTTGCTAATTGAGCACCAACTTCATCCCAGTTCATAGGAGTTAGAGGAAAAGAACTTCACAATTGACAGAGTCCGGATTTGTTATTCCCCATTTTCAAGAACGACAGAAACTGCTAGAGAAGTTGCTAGAGTTTTGGGAATTTCAATTGATAGCTCCAGTTGTAAAGTGAGTTTTATTTGTGTAGACTGAATGCGTTTTCAAAATATTTCACTATGGAGTTCACTTTTTATATGTTTTTATGGCACAAAATTGAGGTCAGTTGGTAATGATTTGGGTTAATGTTTTGTAAGAAATTGTAGAATTGCGTGAATGATATTTTCGGACACTTGAGCTCCTTTCACATGATAAGGTGAGTCATTGAGTTGGCTTTCAATATATAGTGCACCGTGTAGTAGTAGCAGCAGCAGCCTTTCTTGAATGAGCGATTGTTCTCTTTGAAAAACGAAGTTTGCAAATGATTTGTTCACATTGAGAAGTTCAGAAGACATGAAACTCTCTTTTAAACGTGAATCAAAACAGATTTATTGACAAGGTGTACTGGTGGTATCTTATCGATAATTTTTTTGGTTTTAACTTTTTGTACACGTAGCTAAAATTAGTTTCAATTTAACAGTATGCAGAGGTGTGGGCCCTTTATGAAAAAAATCATTTTATGCCACCGGAAGGCAGTGAAAGTGTTGCTGATGTTGCTTCGAGACTTAGGGCAGCTTTGCTTGCTACTGAGACAGCATTTCAAGGGTATTCCATTGCAGTTTTCTTTTTTCTTTGGCTGAAGTTACTGCATTTGAATTTCAGAATTTGAAATTCTATGCCACTAAATATTCCTGTGAAGTATGTAGATTGTAGACTAATTGCACACCCAATCAACTCAATCAATTTGCTTGTTTAACACATCTTCTCACTTTCTTTCGGTGCTCAATTTCAAATCAAGGATTAGTGAACTACCATGCCAAGATGGGATACCATAGTTGTTGGGTACTCAATTCAAGCATATACTTACTGGTATTAAATTATTCCTGGTTTATGGACCTGTTGGTATCAACTCTTACACTTCATTTAACTTGTCCATTTAGCAGTCACAATTGTCAATTGCGAAGATGCTAAAAGAGTGCAAAGTGTAATGGTAATCTTGGCTTATAACTAGTGACCATGTTCGTATAGATTTTATATAAGATTTCTTTTCATTATTAATATGTTATATTAATCAAGAGTAGGGTTAAAATGCACTATTAGTTTTGTATTCCAACCATACCCCACATCTCTATCTCCGTTTACAAAGTTTAAACAGTTGATCCGAACCGTTCATCTTGTTCTACATATTAAAATGTGCTTAGAGACCCAATTTTATATTTTTTGAAATTTTTTTACTATTTTTTGGCAGGTGATTAGAGAGTCAGGTGCTAACCAGGCAGGGGAGAGGCGACACTTTGAGTAACCTTTGCTCTTTCTTTTGTTTTTTTCTTTATGTAAACTTTTTTGTTCAAGGACCTGACATGATCATCCTTCATTGTATCCTTAATTACTGCCTTATTTGGCAATGCAGAGTTGTCAAATGTACTGGGCCTGGTTATTATGTTATACTTTTATAAGTAGTGTTATGTTAGATTTTTTTTCATGTTTGTTTTGATTTGTACATAGTAAGTTAGTAAATATTATTTATGAAGGTGAATTATATCTACAGGATTCTTTAATTATATTTATAGGATTCTAACTTATGTCTATAGAATTCGTTTAACTGTTATTTTAGGTACAAGTTTTACTTTTATTGTGACAAGTTCAACCCCTATTTCTAATATTGCATTAATTCCATGACATTCTTATTAGTTTACAGGATTTAGTATTGAAGTTTACCGAATTTGCTCCATTAGTTTACAGGATCTTTGAAAATATCTGGGGGATTTTTGGAGGACTGGAGTTGGGGGATCTTTGAAAGGTAACGTTCCCCGGGCTACAGTCCTCCGAAAATCCCCGTGTATAAAAGCCTTCTCTTTTTAGCTTAGTTCTGACGCGCTTTCTACTGCCATAATTCCAAGTACAATATGTATGTTCACAGGATAATATGTGTATGTTTACAGGATAATATGTGTATGTTTACAAGATAATATGTGTATGTTCACAGGATACTATGTGTATGTTTACAGGATAATATGTGTATGTTAATAGGATATTATGTGTATGTTTACAGGATAATATATGTGTATGTTCACAGGATACTATGTGTAACTAGAATGAGATTTGAAAAAAAAATTGAAAAAAAAAATTTGGAAAAAAAAATTTGAAAAAAAAAACTCGAATTCTTTTTTTTACATTTAAAAAAAATTAAATTTGAAAAATAAAATAAAATATTGAAAAAAAATTAAAAATTGAATTTTTTTTTACCGATTTATAGGATTAAACGAAACTATTTACAGAGTTATGTAGTAAGGTTTACATAATTCAAAATAATTAAAAGTAGTATCTAGAAGGAGGCAAAAAAATTTCGAAGAAAAAATTCAAAAAAAAATTTTGAAAAAAGTTTTGAAAAAAAATTTTGAAAATTTTTTTTGAAAAAAATTCCGAATAAAAATTTTGAAAATAAATTTTGGAAAATAAAAATTCCGAATAAAAAGTTTGAATATAAAGTTTTGAAAAAAAAATTTGAAAACAAAAATTTGAAAATAAATTTGAAAAAAAAACTTGAATATTTTTTACATATTTTTGTTTACAAAGTTTTAATGTAGTTATGGTTAGTTTTTAGTTTTGAAAAGCTGTTAGAGATCTTCTAGATGTGGTCCTGGTTAAAGGTTTAAAAGTGGTCCTAATTAAAGTAGTTAAAGTGGTTAAAGTGGTGGTTAAAGTGGTAGTTAAAGTGAAAGTTATTGGGGACCACACAGAATTGAAAGTTTTATGTTGACAGGATTTGTTGAATTAGTTTACAGGATTTAGTATTGATGTTTACAGGATTTAGTATTGATATTTACAGAATTAGTTGGGGGATTTTTGGGGGACTGGAGTTGGGGGACTGTTAGCTGCTTCCAAAAAAAAAGGATCCTAATTATTAGATAAGGAAAGAGTTTTTCCATTCAAATAAGTTTTGCAGCTAATTAACACTATTTTTCATTGTTTCCTTTGCTGCTGGCAACAAAAAAAAATACAGGGCGAAGTCAGAATATAAGATACAGGGGACACAATTTTCAAGGTAAAAATATTTATATAATTCTTTTAAACACAGACATATTTTTTTAATTTAAATAAAATAGACAAAAGAAGCCTATTTTACAAAATGTTTTAAGCTAAGAGTAGGCAAGTGCCTCATCCTGAGTCATGATTCATATTACCTAAAGTAATTCCAATTTTTAGTTTAGATTCAGACCGTTAGATATGTTTTCACACGAATATTAAAGAGATTCCAATTTGACCATATTGATGTATTCTGATTAGACGGTTCGGATCTAAACTCAACATTTGATTTACTTTAGAGGATCCGCACTCCTGAGTCCGATGTCTACATCCCTCCTTATAAACGTGACGCTTAAATTTTTTGATAATTTAATATTGACTTCAATACTATTAATTATATAAAAAAAGAAACAAATATAAATGTTAAAATACAGAGCAAGTTGCTTCCAGACAGGTTCAGTCTTGGACCGAGTTCGGTTGACCTCAATGCTGAGTCTTCTTCTTACCAAGTTCCTATGTCTATACATATCTCCTCTTTTCTTTCTGTTAGTATTTACAAATTAAGTTCCAATCTATTCATATACATCTCCATCTCCTATTTCTGTTAGCATTTACAAATCAAGTTCCAATCTATCCATATATATCTCCTTCCTCTTTTTTCTGTTAGCACTTACAAATCATATATCAGGAGCCATGTCAAACATACTCCGTTGGATTTTTGGCCTCCCCGCTGCCCTGGCTGGTCTCTTCCTTTCTGCATTTGCTGGTGAAATGTCTTCCCGAATAATATCCTGGCTAATCAATCATTTGTGGGTACGAATTTTCTTTCAAAATGGCAGTTATCATCACATATGAAGTTATGAAGACTACATCCAAAAAAAAAAAAAATTGTAGTGCTCCAAGTTACCCAAACTGATAAGGTTGAATTATTCTGATTTAATATTTTCTTTTGCTATTTTATCGTTTAAGGGGGAACAGAGTTTTAAATCGAACAGAGGACACCCGAAGAGAGGCCATATGCTATTGGCAGGAGATTTAGAGATAAAGCTATCCGATAATACTAACAAGTTGCTGTTTAAAGAATGCCCACGGTAACTACTACCATTATAATTTTGAGTCTTGATTATTGTTACTAGTTACTCCACAGGGACCTATAGTTATCTAACATAGTCGTGTATCAAATTAAATAAACAATCATTTTTGTTTATGAATAATAAGTTTCCGGGACGCACTGGTGCTGGAGCCCAACAAGTGCTCAGACTTTCACATGACACAAACTACGCTGCAGTTCTCATCTTCAAATTAATAGGGCCTGACTCGACATTCAATCTCCTGGAAGCATCAGTTTCTTTGGAATATCATCTAATGCGCTTGCAGTGGATTAAGGTTTTATGCACAGATCCAGATATGTATTCCGAGTTCCACAATGAACACATTGGATTGCCCATAAAGAGGTCAGATGGATGGATGGAGCTGGAGATGGGGCAGTTTTACTGCGATGGTCCTGGTGAGGTTGTGGTAGGACTCAAGGAATGCACCAACCAGCTCGACAACCTAAATGGAGGGCTCATCGTTGCGGGTATTGACATACGTCCTACTTACACCAACAAACATCTGCCAAGCAAAAAAATAATTTAATTCTGTTCATATCGCGGCTTTGAAAATTCCTACGCGGCGTCTATGTTTCCTTAATTTATATTCAAACATTTTGATGTGTTCTTGAGTTTTTAAAAAATTCAGAATTCGGAACACTTGTCAGCCTTGGTTTATTGTATTTCTTTCCTATGACTCTTATGTGTTTTTATCAGAACCTTGGAAATGGGCTCAGTTCTCTTTTTACTATTAATAGTTGAGGAATGTTAATAGTCAGCAAATAAAATGTGAGACGTATCCAAATTTATTATTCTTCCTTATATCTGCCAAGATGAATCCTTCAAACAAGCTCTGACCAATGATAATTGATACTACCTGAATCTCATATTGGGAACGCAGGAGGGTTGGGACTCGAATTGTTATCAGATTGTTATGATGTTATCTATAGCCGACACTAAAAAATCGCTAAATTATTAGTGTCGGACTGTTGGTTTCTTATTAAAGAACCAACACTGATATGTCCACAATAAATTACCTGTTTGCCATCATGATTATCAGTGTATGTTCTTTACAATAACTGGTACTAATGTGAAACAGCTAACCACTTACTTTTTGAGTGTGCTTATGCACGGTCTGTTTGGAACCGATTGTCTAATCTCTTGGGATATAGACTAATGGTGTTAGGAGATTCTATTGAGCAGACTTGGTCCAGGTCTAAGTGTTCAGCTATGGCAGCTGGAATTCAAAATGAAAGAGTCTGGATTGTATGGTTTAGCATAACCATGTGGTTTGTGTGGAAGCAAAGGAATGAGAAAGTCTTTAGAGATAAGGTGTTGCCTTAAATGAATTTATTTGATCAAATTCATGAAGAGGGAATGTTGTGGATGAAATTTTGCAAGAGCAAATTGAGATAGATGTGAGAGGTTGTAAGGAGAGGCAATAGATGTAATTTTTATTATTTTTTTCGATTTTTCGGTTTGGTAGCTTCTACCAATAGTGTAAAAAAAAAAAAAAAATGTGCTGACAATGATTATATCTTTTGTACTAGTATTAATTACTTTGCTTTCTAGTTAAGCAGCAAAATATACTTTAACTTAGAAATCTTTTCAACCTTTCAATTTCGAAGCAAAATTTGAAAATTTCAAGCTTTATTAGTGTGTGAATTAATTAATAAAATGTCTACGCATAATTTTTGTTTTTCTTTATAAATTAAGAATTCGGCTATTTACGGATCTATTTCTTTTTAAATGTCTTACGACAAATGATTTGTTCATATATTAATAGATAAAATTCATGAGGACGATTCCAATACCTCATATTTTTCATACCACATTATACCTCATATTTTATATCTTCGTTTTCAAATGCTAAATTGTTGATCCGAAGCACTCAATATCATATTTATACTAAAATATGCTTGGAGATGAAATTTTAGAATTTTTGCAAATTTTTTACTATTTTTTAAAATTGGTACAAAATCATTATTTTTGGACCGTTAAAAAAACAATGATTTTCTACCCATCTTAAAAAAATAGTAAAAAAATAAAAAAATTATGAAATTTCATCCCCAACCATATTTTAGTTTGGATATCATGCATGTTGAACGGTTTGGATCGATAATTTAAACTTTGAAAATAAAGATATAAGATATGAGGTATGAAAAGCATGAGGCATTGTAACCCTCCTCTTGAGTAAATATGTGAGTTGTTGTGATTTAGAAGGGTAAATATGTTATTATAGAATTTGGAGGAGGAAATACGTAATTTTTCAGTTTTTGAAGGGTATACGTGAAATTCTCCCAACTTTATTAATGGATGTGAAGGCGGTATTAGTTATTACAAATTAAATTAGTTGTGGTTCAAAATTGAAATATTTAATTAATTAGAAGCTTTGCTACATTGTTTGGAAACTCGGCCGATTCCAAGTCAACTCGGTATTAGCCGTGTCTGGTCCGAGTTTCACCTGAGTTTTGCGTTCATGCGATTTTTTCAGCAAAAATCGATTGAACAATGTTTGACTCAGCCGAGTCATTCAATCTTCAGGCCGAGTCAACTCGAGTCTGGCCGAGTTTGGCCGAGTCTGGACGAGTCTGGCTGAGTCAACAATTTTTTCAATTATTTTTAAATGCTTACTCAATAAAATAAGAATAATATCGAATAGATAATGAGTGGAACCAAAAACCACCAGCGAATTACTATACATTCCAAATTCTGGTGGTTGATAATTGCATTGCAAAAAAAAATGTGACTGAAAGGAAAGAAACTGATGGAGCTTTTCACCGATAGATAATTCATTGTATCTATTTATAACCATGAACTGACTACACAAACAAAAAAAAATTACATAAGTGATAACAAAGTTAATATGTTTAAATACACGTAACTATGTTTAAAAAATGTGTTTTATTTGTAATGCTTGTATTACATTATGTAATTAGTAGATATTATGTAATTAGTAGACATTATGTTTAAAAAGTGTGTTTTATAACTATCCTTGGATTACATTATGTAATATTTTGTTTTAACATAGTTTTTTTACAAATTATTTTTTTATCCATTTTTTTTCCTACTTTTTGGCTACAAAACAAGTTTCTGCCAAAAAAATATGAGTTACCGATCCAATTCTTTCGATTTCGGCCGATTTATCTGATTCCCATTCCACAGTCAAAATCCTGATTCCGATGCCGATTCTGTGTTTCAGAACCATGCTTTACTAAGTTTTTTTTTTTTTTATAATTATCTTTTAAGAATGCATTATCTTGAACCCACTTGTGGACTGATCTGCTAATTAAATCAATTTTGGTTTCTGGAAATTAATTGATTTGTAAAAGGTCAAGGTCTTTGAAAGAGAAATATTGAAAGCTGCGTTACAATGACTCTGAAATGCACTGACACTGACTCTGAAAAAGAAATGCATGGGAAGACTGACTCGGTCTTTGGCAAATTTTATTTCTATTCAAACTTTTAGAAAAAAAATCTCAGAATCAAGTCTATTTTTCTTCTTCTGAAGAAGCTTCACAATAATTGTGATGTGATAACGACAACTCTCCTAATAAGAATTTTTTCATTAGGCCTTACATTTTAAACTTGTTTCAGTTATTTGTCTGTCTATTTGTTTGTTTGTTTTTCCCAAGTACTTTGTTTTCTGTACTAATAAAGAAAAGAATTACAAACAATAGGTTTGTTGAAAATTATATTATGAAATAAGATTTCAGTTATATAAGGTAATGGTAAAATAGTTGAAAAAATGAGAATTAATAAGAAAATTCTATGGAAGCATTGCATGGGTCTTTATAATAGCCACCTCTATCACACTGCAAAATTATGTACTCGGAATCGGAGTCGGAAACGAAATTGGTAAGTTTACTGTTATAGAACTAGAATCGGGTTAAATGGTTAAATCTGATTAGAAACTCTGCTTTTTTTTCCATAAGTTGTTTTGTACTAAAACAATAGGAAAAAACTAATTATAAGTTAATTTGTCAACCCTCAAATAATCTACTAATATAAATATAACACAATCATTCGAAAACAAAATAGAGTTACTTTTAAATTAAAAAAAAATAGAAAACACAAAAAAATTAAGAAATAGTAATTTGTAAATAATTCGGCACAATGATTAAGAAGACACAACGAGAGTACAATTATTAAAACGATCCATCCCAAACATTAAGTGCTAATTTTAGCAACTAATTATAGAATTGATCCGGATTCACAATCAACCAATAACTGATATTATATCTAAAGTCTAAACAAAAGGGAATGTACAAAGCTTATGTACAAAGTCCACTTCCTTCTAAACAGTCGATTCAAACTGCTCAACATGATCTTTATATCAAAATGTACCTGGAGACTAAATGTTTCAATTTTTATAATGTTTCTATTTTGTTAAATAGGTACAAATTCACTACTTTCGGATGGTTAATCAATGTTTATATGAGATGATTAAACATTTTAAAAATACTATTTTTTATTTAAAAGTTAAATTTGATCTTCAAGTATATTTTTATGTGGAAATAAATATCCAACAGTTCTGATTAATTAATTATTTGGACTTTGTAAACATACATATTGATTCATAGCACTGATCATTCAGTGAATTTGCAAATTACCTTAGTCTCACAGTAAAATATTAGTTTATACACTAATTTTCTTTAATTAAAAATATTATATAATCAGTTATTTTGTTAGATTCTTCACATGACTCGTTCGTAGCTAATGCTAAGAATACGAAATAAAAAAAAAACCCAAAAGTCGCCTCATGCCTCATGCCTCATGCGCATAATTTGTCTTTCTTTGAAAGTTTGGTAGCTGCTACCAAATTGTATTGCATTATAAAATGGATTACAATGCAGCCAATTAATATAGTATCAGTTTATCATTCCCCCATGCAACTGGCTGCACGTTCTACAACTGCACATGCATGTATAAATTGAATCTCTATCCAATATCCTGATCTATACAAGCGTGCATAATTTGTCGTTGTATAGTAAAGTTGCTTAAAAAATATATTCAGTCTTGACCGAGTTCTCTCCTTGGTGTAGATCTATCACATTCTGTTCCCCTCCAAGTTCTCTGGCCTTTGTCCCTCTCCATGTTCAGATCTAAGCATATTTCCTTCTCTTCTTTGTATTCAATTAGCACTTACAATTTACAAATTAAGTTCCGATCTATGCATATTTTCCTTGTTAGCACTTACAAATTATCGGATGCCATGTCAATCCTATCCAGTTGTGTATAAAAAGAAAAATCAAAATCAGTCACTTGACCATACATAAAATCAGAATTGAACGAATCAGTAGTTATCTCTTGAATCAAATCAGAAACTCGGATTTTTTTTGGTCTAGAATTTTGTTTTGTACTAAAAAAAATTAAATAATTGATAAAAACTTAATTTGTCAACAATAATATATAATGAGGCAAATGACTCCATTCAAATAATATAATATAATGCAAACATTGATAAACATAATAGAGTTAATTTTAATTAAAAAACATAGAAAAATACAAAAAAATGAGAAATAGAAATTTAGAAATAATTCGGCAAAAAAAAAAAAGTTTCATTAATTGATAGAAAGAAGTAATTTATAAAATAACTAAAATATCTTCTAACACTCACAACACTAATGGCAACACAATTATTAAAACAATTCATCCCACATCAAATGCTTACTTTAGATACTTAATTGTATAATTGATCCGGGTTCACAGTGATCCAAGCTGTGAGAGAATTGGTCTAAAAGTGAAGAATCAGTCTGGAATAGGTCCAGACTCGCTTCACTCGGCCGAGTCACCACTGTTATATATGTTGGAAACAAAATTTGGATTGTGGATTCAAGAGAAGACTCTATAAACTTAATTTCTTTATTTAAAAAGTACAAGAGTTTACAAGTACAGAACTGTGATATAATTTTACTTACCACTCTATCTCCTATTCATACCACTCTAATGTCGGTTAGGACAAATTGTATATTATACCTGAAGGCTCTGCATTTCAGTAGCCGTGAAGACTCCCTTCTGATGAGTCATGCATACTAGCAAAAAATTTCAACTTCACTTTATATATACATTCATGAAAAGGAGTTTTTACGGAAACTGAAATAATATACATTTTTAATGTCAAATTGAAGATGAAGTCTTTACATGGAAATTCACAACTGATTTCATAAAATTTGGAGAAGTTTGTAATTTTACATTCTTTCTCAAGGCCAACGCTTACTGAGCTTGTTTATCATACCTTCCTATCTGTTTTTATTTTATTTTTATAATACATAAATTATAAGGAGCTTGAGTACTATCTTATTTATTTGAGAAAATAGATAAATAAGTTAACTTCTCTGTTGAATCGACAAAATTCAGCATATACATTCATTTTTTACTGATATACGTACTATTTGTTTTCAAAACACTTCAGAGAAGATTAATTATCACACACACGTACAATTAAAGATATTCATGTTCTGATAAACACATAAAAGAGGTTATGGTAAAGAAAGACAATTAAGCAAGCCTAGCTAGCACACACGTGTTCTAAATTCTGAATATTTGAAAACCTGAAGAACACATACAAACATATTAAAAATAAAGGGAACATAGAAAACAAAACAGGAACTTTCAAAGCATGATACAAAATGAATGGGATCAAATTTATTTGATGATTGCCAAATGTTAGGTGGTTTAAATAGGCCGTATTTCAATACCTGCAACGGTGAGTCCGGCCTTTTTGATGTCGAGGCGTTTGGTTTCCTGGATGATTATCACCACCTCTTTATCAGCAGTAACATTATCGCAGTAAAACCGTCCCAGCTCCAGCTCCAACCATCTGTCTGAGAACTCTCGGGGCCTTCCAATGTTGGATGGTGTGTTCCTTGTTGGTTTTAAGCATACAGACCTCTTATCATGCTCTCTGCCCGCAGAAACCGATGTGTTCATGATAGCATGGAGGCCTTTTGAGTCTTCCGCTCTTTTGAAGATGAGATATGCACCATATTGTGTGTTAGCCGAAAGTCTGAGGAAGTTCACACTAGTCTTTATGTGGAAGAACCAGACTTTCGATAGCACCGCTACCTCCGTGATGAACCTTATTATTATTATTAGTAAACAAAATTAATCAATGTCTAATTTGGTACACTGATGGATCAAATAAATGTATCAAAATTGAAAAATACTTCATGTATATCAAGGTTAACAATCCTTATATCAGTGTTAATGACTACATAATGATTGCGTGATCATATTTTCGTACATGTATCTGTATAAAATTATCCTTAAGGGTAAGTATTAAAGTTATCCAATTCCTACTCTACATGTTACAATTAACAGATAATGAATGAATAATGAATAATTATCAAATAATAGAATTGATTATTTATATAATTTTAACTATAAAATAACAATTAAATAAAAAGATTAAACACGTAAATTTTATTATATCAATATATATAAAGTTATAATTGTATGTCTCATTTTTTGACAAATAGAAATTATAATTAAATAAACAATTATAAAAGGCTATAAGCTGATACTATTATGATAAATCAATTTTGGATAATTTACTAAATAAAAAAATCATATAAAGTATTATATAAATCAATATAATCACAATAATAAAAATTATATTTATACATATGACTAAAAAAATAACATATATCATTTTATATTTATTAGTTACATTATTTAAATATTTATTATATTAACCTAACCAAACTTTATCATATTATTTAAAAATTTCTTCTCCATATTTGTTTATTTAATAAAATAAATGTTCTAACAAATATGAGGCAATTAAAATAAACATGTAAAACAATTAGGAAGCCTGAACATCAAAAGGGCAGTACTTACCTTGGATCACTAACCCAGTCCCAGTTCTCGTACTTATCTGAGTGCTCTATTTCTAAATCTCTTGCGAAAATCATCTCGCCAGCGTTCGTTTGTAGGTCTCCATTCTGTTCTTCTGGCGTCCACTGTTCCTCATTGGGCTGGCCTCCATTTCTCTGGCCGGTTTTAATCTGGACTTGCTGCATCTGGCATCCTGAACTCTGGTTAATATTCAACTGCTCATTGCTCATTTCGCCTCCATTCATCTGGACTCCATTCTCGCCTCCATTCTGGTGAATAATAACATATAAATGGTTGGACATGGCACTGGATCTAATTAATTTGTATGTTTTAACAGAAACTAGAGGAGATATGAATGGATCGGAACTTGGGCAATTGGCAAATATATAGCAAGATGGAGAGAGGAAATTGGGAGGTAATGAGATGTCAGGAATCAGGTCAACCGAATTCCGTCCAAGACTGAAGTTTTCTGAAGCAACATCCTCTTTTATTTTCTTTGTATTTTCTTCTGAGATAAGAAAACGTATAGAGGATTAAAAGCATAGTAGGAAATATCGGCCGATACCGATATGGATCGGCCGATACGTATCGGTATCGGCCTACCCCAATCCAATCCTGAGCCGATCCTCATGTAGCAAATCATAAAGAAAAAGAAAGAAAAAACCCCGATCTTGAGCCGATACCGATCCGATATCCCGATCCCGTATCGGTATCGGCTGGGACCGATCCCGATCCCGATACCGATAATTCCTACTATGATTAAAAGTATTCACCAGTCAATTTTGACGCCTTTTTTAGGCCTTGTATTGTATATAAATCTTGATGTAACCATTGGAAAGATTATTAACAATTATTCAATAAAATTCAAATTAATTAATTCAATATAATTATGAAGTTTCAACCAAAAATAATTCTTTTTTTATAAAAGATCGCATTCATCCCCTTAATTTAGGCTTTAGTTAATTACCAAATGAGTTTTGTCACCATCTGTCATATTTTATTTTGTTATTTATTATTTATGTAAAATAATATAATAACCAAGAGAAAGATGGAAGGAAAAAAAGTCATAGACGTGTGAGGACCGAGCAATTTCATTTAAGAAAAAAATTAATTAAGATGGCGACGTTTTATTAATTTTATTTTGTGGAGTTCATTGAATCTTACAAGTAAAAGCATCCAAGCTAACTTTCTCCATCAGGAAATGGTTAGTAATTATTGCTTTAGTTGAACATGGCCCAAAGTCCATATTTGCCAATAGCACACGGTTTAATAATCATTCCAGTGGTTACATCCAGATTTATATCTCTCCTTCTTATTAAGGAGCTTAATATCTAGATTCTGCAAGGGTCTTAATTTACTGTTTTTTTTTCGGAATGATGCTCAGCCGTTGAATTTTCAGATCACACATAGATGAATTTTCCAAATTATGAGCTTCAATACTTAAGTATGCATTGGTCGCGCCGCATATGATCCCAATGCCCGTAGACCACGCGCCGCATCCGTTGACTGCGCCTCTGAACCACGCATGGCACCTGCGGACCGAGCCTGTGCACCGTGCACCCTTTGTTTTTCTGCTGAAAGCAGGATTCGAACCCAGTTGAGTTATGTTGGTGCCAAAATTCTTACCACTACACTAGAGTTCACATGTGTTATCTTGTAAATAAATATAGTATTTAACTATTTTTCTCTACAAATTTGATTTAAACTATCTCTCCTTCTTATTAAGGAACTTAATGTTTTCTACTACATAATTTGCTCCCGTTGCTGTGCACGAGCACGATTACTAGTACAATTAATACAGGGCCTAAAAGAGCCGTTAAATTAAATTGACTGGTGAATACTTTTAATCCTCTATACGTACTCTTATCTCAGAAGAAAATACAAAGAAAATAAAATAGCAAGTTGCTTCAGAAAAAAAAATCAGTCTTGGACGGAGTTCGTTTGACCTGATTCTTGACGCTTGCTATCTCATTACCTTCCAATTTCCTCTCCAGCTTGCTTTATATTTGCCAACCGCCAAGTCCAAATAACAGATCCAAACCATTCATCTTGTTCTCCATATTAATATGTGTTTGGAGACCAAATTTTACATTTTTCGGAAATATTTTACTATTTTTTACTGTTCACCCAGATTTTCATATTTTCAATAAATCTAAAAAAATAGTAAAAAAATTCCAAAAATATAAAATTTGGTCTCCAAGCACATTAATATGAAGAATGATACTTTTTTCCATGGCTGTATCTCATATTTATCTCATAATTACGAACAATGGGCTCCGTTGGAGATTTCCGGGATGGTGAGGTTTCAGTGGTCAGGCCAGTAGACAACGTGTATGGAGCCGAAGAAGGGAAGAAGGCGAAACGCACAACGATCTGGGATGTCACCAGACCCATGGAAATGGTGGAGGTTCACTAATGGAGGTGGAGGTAGGTTGATTAAAGCATGAGAGAGTTGGATCCTAGATTTATTGTTTCCAAAATAAAATTGAAAGTGATTGAAGACACGAGAACTGTAGTAAGGAAAGAGATTGGTTTGTAGGGACCACAAATTATTTAAAGCTGGCAATTATGGTTAGAAAATAAGGAAAGAGATTGGTTTGTAGGGGCCACAAATTATTTTAAGCTGGCAATTATGGTTAGAAAATTTATTTTATTTGACGAGGAATAGGATGGGGAAAGTAAGCTGGGGAAATTTATAATTACCCTAAAAAGATGGTGAATATAACAATTCTCTTTACGTGAAGAAAAGAGAATAACAATCAAGTTTCTTTCTGGTCTCAATTCTTAATATTCACATACATATTCTCTTACATAACTACATAATATCACTTCTTTTATAACCTAAAACATTAAAAGAAAGTTGTAGAAATTTTTAAAAGATTAAAACAGAGAGCAAAATTGGAAACGATACAGTAAATTTTGACGTTCCTTCACTAAAAGAAATATATCTCTCTATAGGAAACTACTAACTTCAAACCTCCACCATTAAAACTAGACTGAACAACCTTAATTCAATAGGTCATACACTCAGATTGACCAACGTTTTCCCTTTCAAAATTGATCTTTAATTAGCCTTAAATGTGTCCAACGTATAAACATTATTGAAAATTAAGTTTATAATGCAACATATGCAGGACAACACAATATTGATTGATTGAATTACGTAACAATACTAGATTCAAGGCATCACCGACTCTGGGTAATGTTCAACTGGTCATGATTATTCATTTCACCTCCATCGAACTGGACTCCGGTCATCCGGCCTCTTGAACTCTTGTCTCCTGAACTCTGGCTAATGTTCACCTCGCCTTTATTGTCCATTTTGCCTTCAGTCATACTGATTCCGATCATCTCGCTTATCGTTCTGTGAACAGCATCCGTCTGACCACCCGTACTAGTGACAGCATCTATCTGACCTCCCGGACTAGTGACAGCATCCGTCTGACTTACTGTACTCTGTTCAGCATTTGTCTGGCCTCTGTCCGATTTAAAACTCTGTTCACCGCAAACCGATCAACAATTGCAATATATATATATATATAAAATAAATTAAACTGGTAGTTATCGAGTAAAGACTGGTGGTAGTAATTTAATTACCTTATTAGATTGGGTTACTTGACGCAATTAATATATCTTTCTTTGTTCTATTTTAGTTTTTTTTTTTGTGTATGTGTTCATTTGATAAGGAGTAACTTCCATTTTTAGAGAAAGTTCTTACCTTCCAAAATACGGAGCAGCACTTGCAAAATGCTGGAAATATATGGCGTTTATAAAAATCAATGATGGCGTTAACAAATGCGAGTATAATGGTACAAATCTCCACCATGGCTCTTGATAATCAATGATGGGGTTAAGAATCGCGTATATATAAGAGATTGGGAGACTTTTTTAGCTTGAAGTGGACTCAGTCCAAGACGTGAGAAGGAAAGAGAGAACAAATTAAGACGACCCAGGATAAACTTGTTTTTCTTTTATTTTTGTTCTTTTAAAATAAGAGAATGTTCATAGAAGGAAGTGCGATTAAAGCTGTCCACCTACCGAATTTAATTCAAATTTAAATATTAAAAATATGTACCTCTATTACACACACTCAAAAGTGTAATATAAAAGAGGAGGGTTCAAATGCACCCAAATTTTTGTGCATCCAAATGCATCCTATCCTTTTTCTCCGTTTTCAAAGTCCAAATAGTTAATCTGAACCGTTAGATGCGATCTATATATTAATATGTGCTTGGAGACCAAATTTTACATTTTTTGGAATTTTTTTACTATTTATTAAGCCACTTTGAAAATCACTGATCCAATGGTCCAGAAAATGTAAAATCAGTAATTTTCAAAGTGGCTTAATAAATAGTAAAAAAATTCCAAAAAATGTAAAATTTGGTGTCCAAGCACATCTTAATATATAGATCGCATCTAACGGTTCGGATTGACTATTCGGACTTTGAAAATAGAGAAAAATGATTTGAAAGATAGGGTGCATTTGGGTGCACAAAAATTTGGGTGCATTTGAACCCTCCTCAATATAAAATTATATAACCAAAAACGTTGGCATTTAAATAACATTAATAATTTTTTTATTATTAGAAATTTATATGATAATTTTTCATAGAAATTTTAAAACTTCACCGATAACCTTTATATTATTATAATTGTTGTGATAAAAAAAAGTCAATTTTCAAATATTACAGAGATTTAAATTTTCTACATACATATTTGATAAAACTATATCTATGGCGAAATTATATATTTATTATGTATAAAATGTATAAAATATTTATTATGTACAAAAAATGTTCTAGATCACTTAAACATAATGATTTTCCATAATATAAAAAATTGTAATATAAGTAAAAAGAAATGTAATAAACAACAATAATGATTCATGAATATCTTGTTAAATAGTTCAGATCAACGTTTGGACATTGAAAACAAAAATATTAGTTCAAAGTACTGACCAATATATGATATGCATAGTACTTTAGACTCACTATATTAACTTATACTGTAATGATAATTTATAATAAAGGAGGGATCCGATTACATCCTTTTTTGGTGACACCGAATTACACTCTCTATTTTTTAAGTTTTCAAAGTCCAAACAGTCGATCCAAACCGTTCAACTTGTTGGATATGTTAAAATGTGCTTGCAGATCAAATTTTACATTTTTTGGAATTTTGTTTACTATTTATTAAGTATTTAACAAAATCGCTATATTCAGACCATTGAATTTTTGTACCCATCTTAATAAATAGTAAAAAAATTTAGAAAAAAATATAAAATTTGATCTGCAAGCATATTTTAACATATCCAACAAGTTGAATGGTTTGGATCGACTGTTTGGACTTTGTAAATATAGAGTGTAACCGGTGTCACCAAAAAAAGGGTGTATTCCGATCCCTCTTTATAATATTGGATCTTTCATGGATAATGAATAATACAACATAATTAAAAAAAAATGGCCTCAATATTAAGCCTGAATGTTTATTGAAACATGGTAATATATTGAGTGCCTTCAAACGCATTTGTATAATAAAATAGATAAGTCCACCTTTGCTTCTTCAATTTAAACAATTGGCTGGAAAATAAAATAAATGGAATCCGTACAGGACCGGGCATACTCGTACGTCATGCTAAATTTATAAATTATGCGATTTTGGTGTTGTGAGTTCAAATTTTTTTTTTCATATATAGTACAGGAAAAGAAATATCATTTTCCAAGACCATATATAGAAATTCTCAAATAACATTTTATTAATATAATATTCGGAAGCATTTCTTCATATATTGAAAAAAATTGTTTCTTGATCGTATACTGATATTGCCGAATTATCTTTGCGAGTTCTTTGTATGTTCGAGATATTGTATGTTCAAAGATAGTGCAAGCACCCCCAATTAAGCAATGAATGATTTTATATAAAATAATAGAAGTCAAGTAGAGCAATAATCATCACTGACCATTTCCTGATGGAGAAAGTCGGTTTGGAAACTTTTACTTATAAGATTCAATTAATTCCACAGAATAAAATAAAACGTCGCCATCTTAATTATATCCCTCAACATATCCACAAGACCTAGTTACTGATTAATTAATTATAACCTAAACAATTATCAACAACTAGTTAATTAATGGGAACCGCTATTTTCAGGGCTAGTTTTCAAATATTCAGCGATCAATCCAGTTTTTTTACAGTTATATCACCTTTACCCCTAATTAATGTTTTCTTTATTTTTTGTTCTATACTTAATTAATTCTTTCCAAAGGAAATTTTCTATGATAGGATTGAAGAAACAGTTGTCCAGCGGTTAGGCTCCTTTTTTATGGAAATAAGTAAATTGTGTTTTTCTACAAAATTGATTTTATGTGGTTTACATTCATATGGTGTTAACTATAATCTATCATGAAAACTAGTAGTTACTATATACAGTTGTATCAAATAATTGAGAAACCTTCATTACAAACAAATTATTATTCATTAATAAACTAAAACCTACTCTGCTATTACTTTCGTAGTATGAAATATTTTCAAAAGTATATCTATTTGATATTTTTTAAAATATCAAACATAATTCAAATTAGAAAACTAAATATGTATATGTATTTTCATTTCTTAAATATCACAAGTATCATATTATAATCAATTTCAATGATGTTTACCACTCCATCAAACAACTTTAAAATTTTAATGGTGTAATAATGACGTTGTGATAAACTACTAATTGAATTTCAAATTGCCTTATTTGTGATAAACTACTAATTGAAGTTCAAATTGACTCAAATATCAAAATGATTTTAATTTTCTAATTTAAACATTTTTAATTTGCCCGAAACATCACATGGATGTACACCATAAGTACTCTAATATATTTTTGAAGAAATCAATTTTCTTGTACCATAACAATTTGGTTGCTGCCGAGGATTATGATTTGTCTGATAATAGTATATTAATATTATCTTTGCAAAAAAAATGAAATTTTCGAAAAAGAAAATACATGTTTCAATATCTAAGATTTGTTTTGATAATGGGTATGGATAATGATCCATGTATTTATCCGAATCTGAACCGAAATCTTATTCGTATATGTATTCGTATAAATCATATCTTTATCCGTATTCGTAGTAAACTATTTGTATTCTAATATGTGAATCTACAAAAATTGGAATATGGACATGAATACGGACGAGTATATTTGATAGGTTTGTACCTCTGCTTTTATCACATCTTGAGATTTGTACAGTCTATATATTGATTTTTGAACAGTAAACAGAGTAAACAATGAGAATAAATAAGATAATATTTTACTAAAGTTCACACGGATGGTTTAAATTTGCACAAGTGTCGCTGTACAAAGTTGAAAACAAAAGCTACCTACTAACATTTAATACTACTAGCTTGTAACATTTTTATTCGTCTACAGGCACTCTTCTTTCAAAGGCGGAGCAAGTTGCTTGCAAAAAATATTTAAGTTGTGGACCGTGTCCAGTTGACCGGATTCCTGGTTCTTGCTACCTCTTTACCTCGCAATTTCCTCTCCAAGTTCCTACATGTATGCCCTGGATATCACCCAAGTTCTCATCCATTCATATCAAATTAACTAGATCCAGTGCCATGTCCAACCTATTCCGTTTTATTGTCAGCCTAGCCCTTGCCCTTGCTGCAGCTGATTACTTCTTTTCTGTATTTGCTGCCCTCATCGATCTATTTCCCTCACTACCTACTCTCCCAAGCTCCTATATATACATATCTTCTCTTCTTGTTGTTTGCGCTTACAAATTATTCAGTGCCTTGCCGAAACTATTCAATGATGGTCTTGGTGGTCTCTTCTTTTCTGTATTTGCTGAAAATATATCTTCACGAATAATCTCCTGGATCATCGATCATTTTCCGGTAAAATTTTTATTTCAAAATAGTTGTTACCTATTGAATGCATATATACAAAAAAAAACAAGAAGAAAAAAACCAGATCATGGTGCCCTGAGTTACCCAAACTGATAAGGTAATGAGTAGGAGACCACCAGTACCAATAAGTACCTTTACTAAATAAATACCAATTTATTTATTTTATTTTCATATTTTCTTTTTCCATTTTTAATCTTGGGGAACCAGTGTTTTAACTCGAACGGAGACCAAAAGAACAGAGACCAGATGAATGGGGGGAAGTTGAACAATAGCCAAAGTTCAGAAGGCCAGATAAACGGAGACCAAGGGGACACTGGCCACAGTTCAGTAGGCCAGATAGGTGGCCAGAATTCAGGAGTCCATATGAACGGAGTCCAGATGAATGGAGGCGAAATGAACAATGGCAAGTTCAACTGTCGCCAGATATCGGTAGGCGAGAGTTCACGAGTCCATCTGACCGGTGTCCAAATGAATGGAGGTCAAATGACCAATGACCAGTTGAACATAAAACAATCAAAAGTAGCAAAAGCAAATATAAAATATAATAATTGAATTGGTAGTTATTTGAGCAAACATATCAAAAGTACCTTACCATATCAGTTCGAGTAACTTGCGGCAGAACAATCTTTCTTTCACTTATTTTTGTTTATTTTTTTGTTTATGTGTTTAATTGATAATGTGTAACATCCATGTGAATATAGATTTGTACCAGAAAATGATCGGTGGGCCAAGACATTATTGGTGAAGATAATTTCTTGAGAAAATTCAGAAAATAAGTGAAGATATGTGGTAAATTTTCAGAATAATTCAAATAGTAAATAATATAAATCATGTTGAAAGGATAATACCCGGATCATCTACGAGACACTGTCCTTAAGCGTATTCCATCATCTCTATCGTGCAAGATGGAACCACAACCAAGATAATATGAGATTGTTGATTTTAGGGTACTAGCATGAAAGCGACTGACAATAAATCTGTAATATCCAGCAGTTAATTTGGTAGAAACAATACGACATATGAATGGTTGGGAAGTTGGGTGGAAATAGGGGGTAAAGAGATACCAAGACCCAGGAATCAGGCCAACCGGACTCGGTCCTGGATTGAATATTTTTTTGAAGCAACTTGCTCTGCGTTCTAACTTTGTTTTTTCTTCTCTGTTACTTATATAATATTTTTAATTTAAGCTAATGATTGAAGAAAAATAGTAATAACTCATATTTTAATAATTTATAAAGGCAATTATATATATAAACGATGTTGTTCAGAACACTCGGTTGATTAAATTTAAAATTTTAATTAACCAAAATTAGTGTGTTATTAGTTAAGACTGGAGGTGCTTTACATTAATTAAGATTGCACTAATAATATATATAAAATAAGGTAGTGTAATTTATTTTTAATTAATTTAGAAGCTCTAAATGTTTTTTTAAGAAAATTTAAATTTTAATATGTTTCCCAACCAATATATCGCGGAGCTTTTTTTTTTTTGTTGATGGTTGGCGGCGAAATGCGCCTCAAACACATATATTGATACTAACAAAGTATATTTATAAAATCATGTTGACTAAATGGCCTCACAAAAACAAGTAAATTAAGAAAATCCAAAGACCTATCATGTCTTATTTCAAACTCAGCTATTGAAAATTGCAGCCAGCAAGGTGCAGTACTCTCCTCTAGTATTAAACGGCTGAATCCTTATTCTCATGCCTCGACACTTACCCATCCTGGGTCCAAATTTTTTTTCAATTGTTGTATCATTGATCCACATTTGTACTCTCTTTCTTTTATCAGAGAATAGGCCTCTATTCCTTTCTCGCCATAGCGCGGAGAATAGCCTTCTATTCCTTTCTATTCCTTCTATTGTCGTATCGTGGAGCTTTCACATACAGTGATAATCACGTATATTACTAATCTAATATTTAACGAGAAAAAACAAAGGTGTAAAAGCATGTTAAACAAATAAATGCACACTATACTGCTATTTAGCATTTCTATAATTGTTCCATATATATATATAAGCAACCACATTTATGTCATAAAATCTCTTACAACCATCTGGCAGATTTTATCTATAGCATCCAAAAAATAAAATAAAAAATCAGCATCTGTCTCAAAAATTTCGGGATGCGTTCAAAATTAAAAAAAATTAACCCAGACTTACGCTCAAAGATAAAAATGAGAAAACAGAAAGTATTTTTGAACTTGATGCAAATTAAAAATTCTAATTCTGTTGCTGGAGTAAATGCATCAGTGAGATAGAGAGGGAGTGTTTACCCTTGGTTTAATTAGTCAAATAAGACAGATTACTCTATTAAAAATAAACGGTGAGCACAACAACTTTTTTTAGTTGAATAGAAAAGAATTACAAACAAATTTCATTCTATTATCAATTTTTAATATTCATTTATATATTCTTTTACATAATGAAAGTGGAAATTGGAATTTCTCTATATATATATTGCAATTAACCATTATGTATAAATATATAGAGAAAAAAAGAGAAACCTAAAAAACGAATATCTAAAATGAGCAACTTTAGTAAATAAATGTATGTGCTCCTCAAGTTGAAGCATATACATCTAACTTGGGCAACTTGTTACATATACTATTATTAATGTGTTCTTTTCGATGTGACTTAGTTAGGATATCTACGAGCTGAACATCTGTTCGAACATGAATCAGTTGGATTCATGGAAGGTGCGAAGTTGTGGATTTATCAGCTGTCAGTTTGATTTATCAGCAGATGGCAAAAGTTTCTTACACCATTGGCTTTGTTTGATTTGGCATTTGACAGTTCCTTGTTTTGCCATATGTTCTTAACAACGTCTGTTGGATGTATATGCATGTATTAGGGGCTAGCCTTCATATATTTGCTAGCCATTTTTTAAATCCAGCAAAGCACGGAAAAGAACATAACATAATCTAAATCGGATAAAAATAACATGCATTATAGACCAACAAATATATAGAACCATGCAACAAAGCAAGATAATATAGATCGAACACCAACATAATTAATTTGTAGCACCAACTTAACCCCAGTACCATCATTGTACTTGTAACATATTTGTTCTGTAGCAACAAAGACATAACCAGCAAGGCATACCAGAATTATAACCCCCCGAAATGTATAACTACACTAAAACCAACAATCGAGCTTTCATAAATCACCCTGACTGGTTGTATGACCAAAACACAACAGCATATTACTTGCAGAGAAAAACCCCCAATTAAGTACTTGTATCAGGTAACTTACAAGTGTACACCCTTTTTTATTTTCTATTTTGGAAATATGAGAAGAAGCGAGTGTATTGCGATGAGGCACAAACAATGGTCAACAAATCTAGGGTTTTTCATTTTGAAAAACCTAAAGAAAGAAGCCATGGAGGAGCGTAAAGATCCTAATATAGCTGTCGGTTCTTTCGTCACGCTTCTCGCCAAATCCTCAAACATAAACATACAAGAAGAAAAAGAAGAGGTACCTGACGATTCGTGCATCAACCTTAATTTCATACCTAATCGAAGTGTAGCAATTAGACACGGTGTTGGATACCTATGCCTCTACATAGGAATGGCAGATAAGATTGCCTTGATTAGTGATAGGTAAAAATTATAGCTAATAATATTTATAACCCTAATTGTCTAATTTACCATCAATTGACAAGTGCATGAATCTATTATATAGTATAAATTGGGGTGTCGATGCACAAGTATAGTGTATTAAAGATATAACTAATAATTATGTCTAGGTTTAGTTGGTTGTTTAGTTGTTTGGTTGGTTAGATAAATTGTGCTAATGAGGCAATTAATATTAAAGTACATGTTATGTATGAAAGAAGTGTTGTAGGGTAACCTTATTTATAAAATAATAAGAATTATATATGGTTTTTTAATTATAACCGTGTATGATTGATGATTTTATACACGGTTTTAAATTAAAAAATCAAGTATAAATGTTTTTGTGAAAAAAAATTGCACTGTTTTTTTAAGAGACGTACATGGTTCTACAGTCTGGCACAATCCCGTTTTTTAACCGTGTATAATCTATATTTCTGTGGCAGTGATAGCAAATTAAAGAAAATAAGAAAGGAAAAGGAAACCATCAATAATGGGATCCTCGTCGTTCGTAACGTGTACTGCACATGCCCTCAAACTTGAAGGCCAAAATTAGCACCAAGTATCACTGTACAAAGTTGAAAACAAAAGCTAGCTAGCTAGTAACATTTAATACTTCTAGCTATAATAAAAATTAAGCAAGTGAACAATTTTAATCCTTTATACCTACTCTTCGTTCAGAACATAAAATAAAGAAATTAAAAAAAAAAAAAGAATGTTCAAACGCGGAGCAAGTTGCTTCAATAAAATATTCAGTCTTGGACCGAGTCTGGTTGTCTTGATTCCTGGGTCTTGCTATCTCTTTACCTACCAATTTCCTCCCAATTAAGTTTATAAATATATACACAGCCTATCACCCAATTTCTAATCCATTCATATCTCCTCTTGTTTCTGTTAGCAGTTACTAATTTATTAGATCCAGTGCCATGTCCAGAAAAATATATTTTATTGGTAACCAGATGAATGGAGGCCAGAGTTCAGGTGTCCAGATGAACGGAGTCCAGATGAATGGAGGCCAAATGAGCAATGGCAAGGTTAACATTAGCCAGAATTCAGGAGGCAAGATGAACAGAGGCCTATTGAATGGATGCCAAAATTCTGGAGGCGAAATGAACGGAGTCCAGATGAATGGGGGCCAAATGAACAATGGCCGGTTGAACATCAACCAGAGTTCAGGAGGCAAGATGAATGGAGGCCGGATGAACGGAGTCCAGATGAATGGAGGCCAAATGGACAATGACGAGTTTGACAGTAACCAGAGTTGATGATGCCTTGACTCCGGCAATACCAAGTAATTAAAAATGTTTTTACCAACACTTTATTTTCCATTGTTAATGAAAATGAATAAAGTCTCAAATTTATAATTTTTTGTTGTATTTTCATTTTTTTAGTTAGAATATTGTTCATGTAAAAATTTGTGTAATGTAATTATAAATGTTGTTTATATTGATAAATGTATTGTTTTTGTGTTGTATTAAATTCATTTTTTTTTTCAATTTTTTTTTTTTTGGTATATTGATAAATCTTTTGTTTTAGTATTTCCAAATTTATATGTAGGTTGACCATATATATATTTTAAAAATAATGCGTTATACATGGTTTTCTTAATTAAAACATGATTGGTGTCACTGTTTTTGGTGAAACGTGTCCGGTTCTACAACCGTGTATAATTTTATTTTTTAGCCGCGTATAATAAATGTTTCTGTAGTAGTCAATGAAAAAAGAAAGGAAAAAAGATTCCTAAAACCTGGGCCTGACCTCAAACTTCAAGATCAAAATTGCTGTACAAAGTTGAAAACACAAGCTAGCTAGTAACCTTTAATACTAAAAATTGAGCATGTGAACATTTTTAATCCTCTAACGCACTCTTAGTTCAGAAGGAAAACCAAAGAAATAGAAAAAACAATGTTCAAGGGCGGAGCAAGGTGCTTCAAAAAAATATTTAGTCTTGGACCGAGTCTGGTTGACCTAATTTCTGGATCTTTCTATCTCTTCACCTCCCAATTTCCTCCCCAAGTTGCGATCCATTCATATCTCCTCTTGTTTCTGTTAGCACTTACAAGTTAACTACATCCAGAGACATGTCCAGCAAGGTATATGTTATTATTAACCAGAATGGAGGTGAGAACGGAGTCCAGATGAATGGGGGTGAAATGAACAACGGCCAATTGAACAATAACCAGAGTTCAGGATGCCAGATCAACCAAGACCAGATTAACGGAGGCCAGATGAATGGAGACCAGATGAACGCTGACCAGAGTTCAGGAAGCCAGATGAACGGAGATCAGATAAACAATGATCAGAGTTCAAGAGGCCAGATGAATGGAGTCCGGTTGAACAGTCATCAGAGTTCCAAAGGCCAGATGAACACTGGCCAGAATTTAGTAGTCCAGATGCTTATTGCAAAAGATTTACAAATAAAGCATGTAGATGGTCTCAATCCTGGTGAAAAAAACAAATACTGGAAGTGCGTTTCTCTAAGGGAGTCAAGGTAACTACTACCTCTTTGATTCTGAGGCTTGCTTATTGTTTTTTGTTATTCCACACCTCTCCATTCAGTAACATATAGATAACATAGATATTAGGCGGTCAACGAAATATTCATCATTACAACGACGTCAGACAACCAATTGGACAGAGGCTCAGGTCATTGATTCATTAATCAAACCGTCCAAGTTAAATGGTCTAACCCTTAGTGTCTTAGCAATATTATATTAGTAAATATAACAGATTTTATAAAACAATAAATTATCTGAGATTATGGTAATATGCATATTATGGATCAACTCATGCTATAGTCAATATGCCCTTGTAAATATATATATATATATATATATATATATATATATATATATATACCCTTGCAAATTCTTTCACGAATAGCAATGGAAATATATACGGAAACATACAACTTGTGCACCAAATTACAATTTGATTTTTCTTTACTAATACTTGTAAGGTTTGTGGAGGCACTGGAGGCATTGCAAGTGTGGGTGTTGCGTGTGGAGGCGAAAATAAAGTTGGACCAACTTTCGCCTGAGACAAACTATGCTGCACATCTCATCTTCAAAACAAAACCAAACTCAAAAGGTCTTCACGAATACCAGAGGGCATTGATTTATTCGGACGGCTACCGGTGGGAGAAGAATGTGTGCATAAGTCCAGGAGTGGTGAGGCCAGGCAATAAATGCAATGTTTATCCCGTAAAGAGGTCAGATGGATGGATGGAGATCGAGCTGGGGCAGTTTTATTGTGATGGTGATGCTAGTGAGGTGGGGGTATGCTTGGAGGAAGCCAATACAAACAACAAAAAGACCGGCCTCATCATTTCGGGTATTGAAGTACGTCCTTTTTAAACTGGTTAGACTTGTGGCAATCATGAAATAAATATTATACCATTCACATTGTATATATCAATGTATCATGTTGTAGAAATTACGACGTGGCATCAATGTTAATTTACAAACATTTTAATGTGTTCTTCAGGTTTTCAAAAATTCAAAATTTGTCAATTAACAACACTTGTCAGGCTTGAATTATTGTACTCATTCCAACCGATTTTATGTGTCTTTTCTTGAACCTTAGTTCTGTCATTGTACATGTATTTATATAAATCTTCTCTGAAGTGTTTTGAAACAAAAAAAAAAGGTATGCCAGTAAGAAATGAAAGTATATGATGAACTTATTGATAATAAAAACAGACAATAAAGTATATTATATTGACCTTGATAAACAAATTTGTGAATCATACTAAAATTTGAGGCTATTTTGTCTCTTAAAATTCGGTTGCATCTCTTTCTACAAAACAAAAATTGCAACCATGAATGCTCACCTATTTTGAGGCTATTTTTTAGGTTTCCCTATATTATTTTAGGAGGAATTTCATGTATACCCTCAAAAACTGTAAAATTTCGTATTCCCCCCTCTAATTTTTATAATAAAGTATTTACCCTCTTAAATTCTAACAACTTACATATATTCCCAATTTAATTAGTAATATGTCATTTCCTTTATTTACGGATGGCTCACTCCCCCTCATTACATCTATGTGGTGTTGGCGTGTGCTGAATTTGGCAACAAATAATTAGGTCAAGAAATCTTGTGTTTTAGGGAAATTTATTTTATTTGTATCTGTTTCTATTTCTTGTGTAAGAGAGAATAGGAAAGTTATTTTTATTTTATTACTTGCTATATTTTCAAGCAACGCAGCAACATATATAGCTAGGTCTCTTCTTCTTCTAAAGATGATCAGAAAATATTTTCTTATGTAAAAGAGGTTGTTACCAATGAAATAAAACTAGGGTGGGAAGGGAGTTTCACGGGAGTTGTATTATTTATTCATTTCTAACATTGTGATATGGTATCAGAGCACACCTGGGGTGGTTATTGATTCCTAAGAAGTATACCAATTGTTCAACTGAATCTCCGTCATGTTTGGAATCGAAGAAGGGATCGCTGGGAGAGGCGCCTCCAGCGAATGGACGAGCATCCCAGCGAAAAAATTTGCACACCCGCGATTTAATCTGCACAATTTTTTATTCAAATCCAATGGTGCAGAGCGAAAATGTGTATGGTAATACGTGTGGCTATACATGTGGTGGGTCCAATTTGAACTAAATGTAGACTTCTACACATATAAATGATGTATTTAATCAAAGAAAGACGGATTATTTGATTGGAGGGTTTAGATTCAATCCGAATTTATATCAATCAATCCCAACCGTTAGAGTTTCTGTCAGCCAATTCAATTTAGATGCATAATATAGAGGATATATATATATATTAATATTTCTATTATTAGTTTCACACAATTTTATCGTATAATTGTATTTGTTTCCCCTGAATAAAACATAATCAATACTTTAATTTACAACAATAGAAAACCTATAAACCAAAAAACTTCCACTGGTTTCTTTGTAATAAATGCTTCATCGTCGTTCCATTTCTTCGTATTGAGCTGATTACCCTCAATAACTATGTTGTTTTGGTAGGCACAGAGTACAGTAACAGTAGTGGTTTCTGTGAATGATTGTCTCTCCTCGGTGTCTTATGTGCAAGGCCAGTCAACAACAAAGGCAATTATATTTCTTTTGTTACTCCATTTAAGGTATAAAGTTTTGTCTGATTTGAGTAAAAATTAGCTATTCTGGTAGGCATAGACAATAATGGTTTTGTCCGTGCGAGATTATTCAGCTGAAAAATAATATAATTTCTTTTGCATTCAAAGTGTGTGATCATACCTCTTTGATATAATGAATTTTAAGGTTTAAAAAAGAAAAGATGTGACATGGCACTACTGTTAGTACTAACTCCCATTTCTATACATTAAATTTTAGGATAACAAGACAAATGTGTCACCTACCTCCAAACTTGATAGATAGGGCTGACTGATGGACAAAATACGTGTGATTTGATCTTGTGTTTTGAGTGCTTGCTTTTTTTCTAATGTATATGTATATTAATTGTTGATTGATTTTAGTTCTTCTCTTTCTCTTATTTGACCCATGCTTGACAAAGCTTCTAGATATCGAAACAGTAACAATGTAATAATTTCATAAATATCATTTTTGCAAAAGATACTTTGATATACAAAATGAGTAGTTATAAGGGCTCGATTGAATTTTTTTCTGTTATTTGTTGCAGCATTTAAATGGAAGCGTTTCTCTTCTTGCACTTGAAATAACATTAATATTTTATTTGTCTGAACTGTTAGCTATTGAAAAATAATATTTTCAATAGATTTATAAAGAACTTGATACTGAAGGCCTCTTGTGAATATGTATACAATCTTTTGTAGTTTTGGACAGTTCTTTGAATTATGTGCATAAAAATTCTAAATTCAAATAAAAACATCTTCACGCACTTGATAAAAATTGTTCACTGTTAAGTGTGTCCCTTGAAAATGGAAAACTGTACAAAACTTGCTCCTGAATAATATGTCCCCGTTGCAACGCACAGGCACGATACTAGTTATATATATAGAGAGAGAAATGCTATCATGTTTTGCAAATTAAAGGGGCTTTTAATTTGCGCTCATATCTCCGGCTATTTTTTTAATACCAAAAAAAAAAATATTTTACAAAAGTGCCCCCAGTTTCTATTTTTTTAAATCTACCCAAACCGCCAGGCCCACGGGCGACCCAGAATCCTAGCTGACTGCCTGGGATTCGGGAGGTCCACTAGGGACTTGACCGTCTGTGGGCCGGGCGGTCCTATTTTTTTTATTTTTTTTAGAGATCTGAATATTTTCATTGAAGTAGTTTTGTGAAGTTTTAGTTTACTTGTTTAGAGTGTATGCAAAAAAATAAGACATTTGATATATTTATGAGTGAGATGTCGTAACTATTTAGAACTTTGATTGGATTTGTCAGTTCGATATCACAAGTCTAAAAATAACACTAATTAAGGACTTGGTCTTGATTATTAATAATTTATTTTATTCAAATATACACAAGGAAATATAGTTAGATTGCCTCAATGATGTCAACTTTTTTTTTTTTTAGAGAATAATTGGAGAGCGAGAGAGAATAATTGGATTATTTCATTATTGTCAACATCTCCTATTTGCTTGAATAAGCAAACACACACAATAAATAGTAAATGCATTTAAAAATAATTATATGGATAATTCTTGAATAATCTCTCAAGTTTTTGACTAAACAAAATACTAATCGTTGTATGTCTACCATTGAACGAAAATTTAAACTGAATTTTTGAGGCACTAAATTATATTTTTTTGAAATTCTGATGCTTCAGATTCTCAGAGAAGATCCTCGAAGTGATATTCAAATCCGTCTCGTCCCCCCTTTCCGAAAAGTGGTCATACGCGCAAATTCGACTTTCCTAGCCAAAGTTATGGCCGTTTAAAGTTTTTTCAAAAACTAAAATTTGGAAATTTATAACTAATTGTAGAAAAATCCAAATAAATTGAAATTTGTGTCAATTCTATATATTTTTGAATGCTCTACATGCTGATCTCATCACTTTTGTAGTTTGGTCCCCTGTATCAGTCCAGACTTGTTGATTTACCAACAAAGATCAAATTTGTGTAATTAAGGACTTGGCTGCTGAGTTTGGACTTGGTACCATATCAAAGGTCAGTCTAGGATACTTTGTACATGGACAGAGATCTAATTTGAGGTTTGAACATGTTTTAGTAGCTTTATTTTCCAATACATCATTTTTGCTATTTCAAAATCCAAACAATCGATTCGGATCATTCAACATGATCTTTGAACAACACATGTGAAAAGTTGATACCATTCAACCCTAAACCCTAAACTAATTGTCCTTTAAAAACAATTTTAATTGTCTTTCACATTGAAAAGTTGCTAAAACTGAATAGTAATAGAATTATTTGTGAAATATGTGATTTATAATATTGAAATATTTTCCAATTTATTTTGAAATTGGAGAAAATTTAGATTGACACTTGCACTTTGGTTTTGAAATTTTTTATGATCTTATAAAAGATTGGAAGTCTTAGATAGTCTAGCTAAGAAGAAAAAATGTTGTATTAGCCTTTTTAGGGTTAATTTTTGGTATGCTCTTACATATTTCTCTAATTTCCTATTTTCTTGCACATGTGCTCTCCTTCATTTTTTTCGCTCTGCCTCTTATTCTTTTCATCGTCATTTTCATCCGCTCATCCCGTTCTTGCTCTCTCCTGTGGTCTCTATGTTTTCCTGCTCTCTAATACGATGCACCCTTGCAATCTTATTTTTTTGCTCCTCTTTGTTATTCCTCTCAACTGCGGTACAACCTTATTGCTAACGGTACCTTTGTAATTGATTTGAAATGAATTATGAAATGTACAACTAAATCTAGTGATGCAAAATGTGATGTATTTAATTACCATGGTGTGCCGCATGAGCTTTTTAGCACTTCTACAGAGATAACACAGAAAAATAATCGTGTACCAATCGAACCAGTGAACATCCAAAACTGTGCCAAAAGCAGCAACCTCATATTCGCTATTCTCATATTGTTTTCTGCTTCGGAAGTAATAGATACTAAAACTGAACTGTACCAGAACTGAACTTAGATCAGACTTTAACATAGGGATACACACAAATCTTAAGCATAGTAAAAAAAACTAAAAAACTGACTTTTAGAAACTGTGCCAACAAATTTTTAAACTGGCCAATTTGGTTCTTTAATGCATAAACTGGCCAATTTAATTGGTTATTAGAATAAATTTGTTGGCGGCAGGAATACTTGATTAGCAGTGGGGGCTGGGGGGGAAGTTCTTATTTCCAAAATGGCTATGGAGCCTCAAGTATCCAGTACAGGTACTTGATATGGGGTTCCCACTATCAAGGTACATGAAGTTAGCAATGGTCTAAGGGGCATTTGATCGAGCACCTCATACGCATGGTTTTTGAAGGTTGTCAGTTTGTCACATAGTTGTTTCTTCTACAGTTTTCATGGTTGCTACCTTTTTCTACTTAGAACAACACTATTTCCTTTCCTTTTATGGCCAAGTTAGAGTCATTGAGAGAGAATTGGGACATCTCAGCTGTCAAATTCAAATTAAGCTTGTAAAGTCAGGGGGAATAATACATGCAACAGAGAGCACAACCTCAGAATGTTTAATTTCTGGTACGGAACAGTATTTCTGGTTTGGACAGTTCGGTACCAGCCAATTGGTAAGCCAACTGGATGACTGATGTGTTGAAAGTTGATCCAAAATTAGCTTTCCACATTTAGAATTATGTTGAGAGTTGGTCTAAATTCATCTCTTTATATTTGGAGTGCTATAATTAGTCATGGAGCATGTAAGAGTTAGTGGGTTCTATAATTAGTCAAGTAGGTTCAGCTTGTAAGGAGGATAGGTAGTGGGGTACTAAATTTAGATGTTCCAGATTTAGTCTTGTTGTTGTGCTATAAATTCAGCATGTTGTAATCGAATTTAATCAAGCAATAGAAGTTAATTTCAGCAGCAAATTTCTTCTCTTTGTTTCATTCTATCCTTCCGAAATTTCCAACATGATGAATCCTCAATGGTTACTGATATGAATCAGAGTTCTCTGGTACGCCACAGCTTCTAGTATGGACAGTTCGGTATCAGCCAACTGGTTAATGGTACGAACCAGTTTCATTTGATGGTTACTGGTACGAACCAGCATTTCTGGTATGACAGTTCGGTACCAGCCAACAGCGCCTCTGAACCTGGAGGTTCGGATGTAAAAATTCATCGTTTTACTTTTACTATTTCATTTAAACTTCAACATTTAGCTACTCTTTTAGGTTATAGTTTATGTTTATTTTGTAGTTTCATTTTGTTATTTTCTATTTTAGAACTTTATGTAAATAATTACAATACTTGTGTCTATAAATGAAACAGGAATTTGAGGGCTTGATCTTTCATTGAAAACAAAAATATTATTCGTGCACAACAAATTAATTCATGTTGCTCATGAAAACATACAAAATTTTACAAGTAAAGAGGAATGGTATAATGGGAAATAATACATCTCAATAACATTTAAATGTGAATAATTAACTCTATGGGTAAATAGAAAAGAATGAAAAGAGAGGCTAAATAAAATAGACCTTGGTATTGGGCCTACGGTCTCTTCCCATAAAAAGAAACATTGAATTTAAGAAACATGGGCTGCAGCTTGATCTTGGGCCGAGATAAAATTTAGTTCTTATCTGATCACTGGGCTTAATAAATTTATTGAGAGAAGCAATATTTTAATTCGAGTCCGAATCCTCTTTGCTAACAGATATTTAATGCATATTATATATCTTTTCTGTATTGAAAATGCCGTGCTTACTCCTTATTCCTTATTGGAACATCAATGCACATAGCCTGATGCATGTAACAGGAGGACGCGGAAGGGGCCAGGTAGTCAAACCACCAAGGAAAAACAGTGTTTGAGGCCAACTCCATAGCAAATAATTGTTGTTGATCAAAATTATGTTGTGCTTAAATGGCTAATCAACAGCAGCAGTTTGAATGGGTCTCTTTCAAAACCAACCATAATGCCATGGTGAACAATCTTGTTGGGAAAACATCTACTTTCTGTGCGCTAACTTTGGATGTGCTGAGAGCTTCTTATCGTATTACAGCAAGATAATGTGTAGTTCAAGAAGCTGGAGGTTTTAGATATTTCAGAATGCTACCTATTAGATCATATGCCAAAATGGGTATATAAGCTCTCTAATTTAAAGGTATTAAAGGGTTTTGAGGTTGGCAGCTTGGGATATAAAAATCAATCCCGTCGATTTGGTGATCTTTCGAAACTAAAGTACCTTAGAAAGCTTGGCATTAGAATTGCCGTTGACATTTTGGGTCCCAATGATTTTTGGGGATTTAATTCTCTTGACAACCTTTTGGTATTGACCATTACATGGAGAGAAAATAAATATAAGGAGTTACCTAGTCTTTACCAAAGAACCTAGAAAAGTTGGATATCAGATGTTATCCAGAAGTTGATGCATCAAAGTTGCAAAACCCTGAAGAACTGAAAAACTTGAAGAGATTATATATTAGAGCTAATAGATGTTGACTTTTACTAAATGCTTGATGTTGATGTGCATAATTTAGACAATTAAATATAATTTGGATAAACAACGTGGAGTTCTAGTTGACTTTTACTAAATGCTTGAAGTTGATGTTCATATTTTAGACAATTAAATATAATATGGACAAACAACATTGAGTTCTAGTTGACTTTTACTAAATGCTTGATGTGACCTCGAGCGAATACACAGTCCTCATCATATGTATTAGAATATTTTATTTTTATGTAATAGATGAAAGTGGACCTAGACCTAGGCCTCCCTAAAGTTTGACAATATTGTCTAACTCTATTCTAATTTGTAATTAAACGTCGCAATATTGTTTTCAAATTTTTGGGATGTATGACCATTTTATAATTAGCAAGCGTCCTCAAAATTATGGATTCTTATTCAATTGATTATTAATTAATAATTCCATCTTGGACTTTAAATTCTAATTTATAATTAAATATGAAAATTTTCTAATTAATTTGGAAAATGGAAATGTTCAAAGTTAATTTCTATTATGTCTATGAGAACTATATTTATTACGTCGACACCACTGAACAACTGCACTCATCTCTCAAATCTTTTTCATTTCACCTGTTGACTTCTCGCAAATCTGAGTTCATCCCCACTTTCCTTAAGGCATACTAGCTCTTCTCTTTTTGATACAAGCAAAGTTAGCCTCTGGCCCCGTGGAGTTCAACTCCCTTGACCAATCAGCAGCCTTTGATTTCAACTTCCAAAATTCATCCCATGGCCAATTGAAGACCTTCTCATGCATTGCTTTCAACTTCCGCCATTCCTTGCTCGTCGTGACTATGAAGCCCTTGAGGAGTTCTTCTCCAAATTGGTGAGTCTTTGCTAAATGAGGCCACAGAAAAGTTCGGGCTCTCACGCCATGTGGCACTCTACAACCTAACTTTTATGACGTCATTCAATGAGAATGCTGGCTTCAAGATCTTATCGCCCATCATCCTTAAATGGCTGATGCATGCCGGGGCAACATTGCACGGCCTATTGGCACAAGAAATCAGGTCGGTGGTTCAGTCATCTAATGGCATAATTACCTTGTATGCTCTTGAGAAAATGGAGCTCACGAAATCAGTCATCTGGGATGCATTACGCCTTGACCTGCCTGTTCAGACTCAATTTGGCCATGCAAGAAACGATCTCGTAATAGAGAGCCATGACACGGCTTTCGAAGTGAAGAAAGGAGAGATTGTAACATAATAGTTTTTGAATACTTGAAAATATTATTTTGATAAGAAGTCAAACTCGTAATCGAAGGAATTATTATTACGATATAACATGTTTAAACTCTCCTTAAAGTACTGTAAATTTATTTTTAACAATTATTAGGGAAAATTCAATTTCAAGGTTATATAAGATATTAGATAGATCGCCAATTTCTTGAAATGTTTTATAATTTGTCTAACAATATATTAATTTGAATTAAGACTTATTTCCAAAAAGATGTATTATTGGAATTTTAGTACTTTATTAATCAATTTCTTTGCTATATATATAAAGGCATAGTGTAAATGAACCCATCATTTTGAATAATTAAATTGTTGTTGAATTTCATTTATGTTATAAAAGTGTAAGAGGGACACGTGTTAACCACTTACAATATGATTACTCAATATTTCAATTATGCCACTCACCTAACTCCATTATTTTTTTTCCGTATTATGTTTTTGTCCCTCCTCTTCTTATTCTTTTTGTCTCCAAATTAACCATCTCTCATATTTGATTATTTATCTTGTTAACTCCGCCAACTCAATCCCTTCCACCTACACGCCATCATACCCTCACCATTTTGTACATTTCAATCTCCATTGATGTTACCACTAGAAATTGGAAAGAATATGAAGGGATGTGGAAATGACATAACAACCAAAGCATGAAAAGAATAGAAGGTGTGTGCTCAAATTCCTTGTCACTTATTTCAAGTTCTTGGCATAGTTCACTCTTTTTAATTATTCCCTTTCCTTGATTTAAAGTTTGGTTGCTCCTTAGATAGCACTTCCTTGTTTTGTTGACCATATACACTTGAATTGGGGATTATTGTTGGGTTGTTTGGGAATAATTGTTAAAAAAATAAACTTACAAAGAGTCTTGAATTCAGATTTAATCTAGCTTTCATGCAAATTTGTGAAATATAAAAGAATTGGAATTAAAAAATTGATACTCCATTAGAAAATTTAAGTTGTTTAGATGCAAGCAACTTAATTTGTAAAATGGTAAGTGAATAATTATTTTTCTAAAAAAAATGATTTCATTCATAATAGACTTTTGCAAGATGTTTCCCCAAATTTATTTTCTGACTAAAGGTTAACCAAAGAGAGAGTATGTGATATATTGTTGTACCGGAATTGACCTCTTTTATGTCCTTGACTGAGGCTTAATCAGGAATTTCACAAATTCTATCGGTGATGGTTAACTAAATTGATAGAGGGCATTATTGAGTTACCGAATCATTTTCATTAAGTCGGCATAGGCATAGATCCTACATGGATGGATTAAGACGAATTGACGAACATGTCCACACGATAGCAACAAGCTGATTCCATTGTCCCAAAATTGCTAAGGTGTGGGTTTCGAGTTATTCTCAGACACCTCTAACTTATTTTATTGTTGTTGTTGCTTGCTTGCTTGGGTACTCTTGCTTTGTTGCTTGATTGGTAATTAGTTTTAGTTAAGTTCTTGAATTTTCTTTTGAATTGCATAGCATGAATACATGAGTTGAACTAGAACTTTTGCATGATATACTTGTATACATAATAAATGAATTGTATTAAAGAACCATATGTCTGAAACCTGACGATCATGTAGGCGCCCTATTCGGAATAAGCGTGTAATTTCTGTTATGTAGGCGCTTAACTTGTAGCATATAACAGAAATTGCATAGGCGCCATATTCAGGGTAAGCATGTAATTTTTGTTATGTAGGCGCTGAACTTGTAGCACATAACATAAATTGCATATGCGCCATATTCGTGGTAGCGCATGACTCGGTTATGTAGGCGCTGTACTTGTAGCGAATAACTTTAGTCATGTAGGCGCCCTATTCGGGGTAAGCGCATAATTTCAGGTTATGGCCATAACATAAATTGTGTAGGCGCCATATTCGTGGTAGCGCATGATCGGAGTCTTGTATATACTTGGTAAACCTCATACTTGAATCTTGACGGTCATGTAGGCACTATACTTGTAGCGCATGACCGAGTATTGTTAATACCAAAATGGTTACCTAATATAATAATATTTTATTCTATCATGAATAGTATTGAACAAAGCATGATTATATGATATGGTTGCACAACTAAATTGGATTGAAATTTTGAAATCTATTGCACATGAGCATTGTATGTCATAATATTTATTTTGCTTGATTGTTATTGCTATAAATTGTTTTTATGACTTGCTGATTATAAATTGTTTCTCTAGGTTGCTCATTTCTTTCGCGGTATTTGAGAAACTTCTTAAATTGAACTTATATTTATGTTTCTTAACTGAATATAGTTGGTAATTTATATTCTTGGACTCTTAGATTATTGTAGTATGTATTGTTTTGCTCGGTGTTGTTTTGGTTTCAGTTGGTCGGATCTAAGGATAACTCAACTGGAACTGAATACCGCACTGGGAGATTTTCAATCTCTCACTGTTCCACTTTGTAGGTTCCAGGTACGGAGCACAAGACGCTGAGGTGAGATGTCAAACTCAAAGATTGTGGAATTTGCCACAAAAAAAAAGTATATGTTGTTTCTGATAAATCTGCTATGGCATTTCATTTGCATTTTGTTATACCGTATCAGATTTATATCGATTTGTTTTGTTACATATAACTCATGACACTTTGAGAAAAAAAAATACTTCATGTATTGTGGCTTATCTACTTGTCATTGGTAATGTATGTATAATTATGTTGTGTATTAAAATATAATCGCCTTGCGTTGATGAGCGCGGCAGGTTGTCAATCCTATTGTCAGGATGTGACAGAGATGATATGTGGGTACCAGTGCATGGCGATGAAGGATGAGAAAGTATTTAAAAATGCTTAAGAATTCATAGCCGACCGATTTGTTGGCAATGAAGGAAAAAAGTTGTTGGAGTACGTGTATAGGTCGAATGGGCCTGAGACAGTTACACCGACAGTGGGCAACAAGCAGTGCCTGGGGAAGGAAATGGTGATCTTGGTTGGTTGATTGTTTGTTGCGAATCTATTCCTTTGTTATGACACATTCTCGGCTGAGCATGATGGAATGGTACTTGGGCTCGAGCCGAGGATCGTAATAAAATCTTTCAACAAAGCTTCAGATCATTGAACACAAAATATCTTGTAATCTCTTTGTTTTGTTTTAATTAAACGTTCTGTGTAATGTTGGCTCTGCTTCAATAAAAGGTATATCGTCGTTGTGTGGACATCCAAACCTACAAGCAAAGGGAAAAGGAAATGAAAAAGTACAGGGGTTTACAAGAAAATGTATTTTTTTTTTGGGATGCTTCTTTTTGAAATCATGGGTAGGAGGCGGAACTTTGAACTAGAGCTCCAAAGCCAAGATCAATGGTACCCAAGATTTGTCTGGCAAAAGTTTGAAATAGGAGAGATAGATACGGTATTCGCCATAGCAGGTATAGAGGAGATGTATAGAGAGAAAGCAAAGAGGATGTGTAATGTTGCGTTGTGGTGTGTGCAACATCGACCCAATGAGCGGCCGACCATGAGTGATGTAGTGCGAATGTTGGAAGGAGAGCAGGAGATTAGAGATCCTACAGACCCATTCCCACAAATGTCACCATACATCCCAAAGTCTTTTGCTACTAGCGGTACCAGTACCACTTCAAATCACTGAGCTTGTCACGTTGATTTTCAGGGACATAATTTGTTGTAGTTTTGTTAGTAAAGCTTTTGTTATAGGGGTTTGAGATGCATATATAACCTTTGTATTTGTTTGTCAATATTGTATAAAAAAACATATAAATTTAATTGGTGTATTTATACGAACATTCCAAGTGATAATAAATAGCAATAAAAAATGGGTTAGAAGCCCAATAGGAACAAATAAAAAAAAACACAACAGACAGAAATCTAAAAATCTAACCGGTACTGCTATGGTTGGAAATTGTAACACAAAATGGGTTGGAAGCCCAATAGATTTGAGGCCCACATTCCTCTCATTTTGTTTCTTCACTTGAAATTTCAATTAGTGGAACGTGCTTTCACCTTTTAGAAATCCAATCAAAATGCTGAAATTATTCCTATATATTAATACTCGTGACTATATACGATCATTTTATACCATCATATGAAGAGATCATGGTAGCAGTAACTTTTCGAATCAGAGATATACTACTAAAAACAACACATTTATCAGCGCCCCTTTACCATTGGATGTGCCTTCCACACAAATGGTGTATGTAATGAGTGGCAGCGGTGTAATTACTTTGAACTTTTTACTGTCTGTTCGGTATAAACAACCGTTGGCATTGATGCCCCCTCATTTTCCATCGTTTAAATTTTACGAACAATTAGAATTGATCGAATCTTCAACATCAGTTTGGCTAAACGGACGATAGCGTTGAGGGGTTTTTACCATATGTTATTGTGTACATGATCCATTGGTGTCGGATTGATCAACTCTGACTGGTATCCTTACTGAATCGATGGTGTACTTTTGATTGGAAACTGTGGTAAATAATCAGAATATTGACCATGCAGGTACATCAATTTAACGGATGGTGTTACTACTAAATAATATCTAATTAACTTAGGATTAACTGGCTCCTAAAATTTTTGTGTTACATTTTTTTAACAGAAAAGTTTATAACCAAGGTAATATATATATACAGAGAGAGAGAGAGAGAGGAGAGTTTGGCTCTTCTAGTTTTGGAACAAATGATTCGGTTTTAAAATTTTCGAAGTCCAAACAGTCGATCCAAACCGTTGTTTGCATAAAACCAAAACTCATGAGGCCACGCAATAAATGCATTGGATTGCCCATATATAAAGAGGTCAGATGGATGGATGGAGTTGGAGATGGGGCATTTTACAGTGATGATGGTCTTGATCGATGAAGAGATGGTGGTAGGATTCAAGGAAACCACATGTGACACTGAAATTATGGGGCTCGTCGTTGTGGGTATTGAGTTACGTCCTATTTAAAACGCCTAACATCTGTCCTCTGACAATTACAAAATAGATTTGATTTAATTCATAATGTTTATATCATGATGTAAACATTCCTTTGTTGCTCTTCTATGTTCCCTTTATATTGAAACATTCTAATCTGTTCTTCAGGGATTTACAAAATTCAGAATTCAGAACACTTGTCAAGCTTGCATAGTTGTATTTCTTTCGTATAACCTCTTATGTATCTTTCTGATGAGCCTCTTATGTAGCTTGTGTGCTGTGTTGGTAAGTTGTGAGTGTCCAGGTAACTCAATCAAAATAATATAACTTCGAAATGCCATGGCCCTGTCCCAGTTGTGTTCCGGATAAGTATTAATTGAACGTGTATCAACTGTAAAAGTGTCACATTTTATCGGCTGGTCAGTCCAAAAGGAAATGGAAAATGATTATTAACGTTCCTCAATTATTGATGGTAATTTCTATTACAAAAAAGGAGATGCACTCTCTCGTAATTTGAATTCCGTTTCGCCCTTCCGCCTCCGTGTCAGCCTTCTCATCCGCCTTCGACTTCTCTCTCAATTTTGTTGTCTTCGGTCATTAAATAAATTTGTATACCGGTGAAATTTACTGGAACAAATAATATCGTGGATTAATTGAAACATGGCCACTAGATAAGGGATCCCTATCCCCTCATGCAGCTGTCTACAAAAAATAGATACACATGAAAAGATTATCTTCATTCTATTTCTTTTTTAGATAATATGAGACGAAGGTCTAGTCTTCCAACTTCTATTTAATGTCCAGAAAAGACGTCTCATCCAGTTCCAATTCCACGAGTGTGTTGCATTTTGCCAATAGACCAAGGCTTCTGACACAATTTTAAAATAACACATTATTATATAATTATTTCAATACAAACATATTCTATATTTTTCTAAAAAAAAGACAAAAAAAAAAAACGAATTCTAAAATAAATTTTGAATGAGTTGACAATTCCCTCCCCTCGGAACCCCATTGACTCATAAATATGACTTTTGAATTTGACACAATTTTTTTTAGAATTAAATACTATTAAATAAAAAAAATGGCAGGTGGACAGTTCAAATCCTCTATTATCTTATTTCAGAAGAAAAAATAAAACAAAAAGAAAAAGTATTCAAACGCAGAGCAAGTCATATCAAAAAAATATCCAGTCTTAGACAGCGTCCAGTTGAACTGAAAACCTCGGTCTTGCTGTTTGTACCTCTCTGCTGCTTCCCATCCAATTTCCTATCTATGCATATCTCCTTTCTTGCTACTTCCTTCCCAGTTCCTATCTATGCATATATCCTTCTCTTTTTCAATTCTTTCGTTTGTGCATATCTGATCCTTCTCACTTACAAATCAATTATTTTGGCGCCCTTTTCATTGCGGTGGGTGTTTTCTTCACTTCACGAATTATAACGTACCATAGTCTCACTCATATAACAATACAATATTAAAAATATAATTCTTTTTGTCATTTGGAAAATCATTGCATGGTGAGAAACACACTGGATTGACATGCCAAAATCGGATCAGGACTGAAACTAAACAATGAAAAAGAATCTCAACTTAGGAGTTATTACCTGATCTATAACCATATTTCAAAATCTAAATTCTAATGCATTCAAATATTCAACCATGGAGACTTTGACTTGGCGTGAACCCTTTTCTAGAGGCCTTCAACTCAACCCTCCTTTTTAGGACCTCAATTAAATTCTCCTGACAATCTCTTTTATCTTCGTTCTTTCTTAAGAAATCTTCAAATAAACAATTTAAAATGTGGCGAATAGATGGCCAAGAGAGAAAGTTCATCAGTTTGATGTTGGTGTTCCTTCTGCTGATATTATCTCCAGCAATAGAAGCGCAACCATCATCACCATCAACAGACGAAAATGGTCATTATAGGAACCAATATTCTTTTAATCCTTCAATTGCCATACTGATAATATTTCTTATCGGTGGGTTCTTATTGATGGCGTTCTTCTCTAACTTCATCAGAAATATTAGTGCGAATGACGCTGGCACCGGCGCGTCTCTTCGTGGTGCCTTTGCTAATGCGATGGCACGGTCAAGGCGGCAACGAGGTCTTGATGCAGCTGTTCTAGAGACCTTTCCGATTATGGTTTACTCTGAGGTGAAGGAGCACAAAATCGGTAAGGGGTCGCTGGAGTGTGCCGTTTGCTTGTGTGAGTTTAAAGACGACGAGAATATTCGTCTCCTCCCCAAGTGCAGCCACGTGTTTCATACTGATTGTATCGATGAATGGCTCTCCTCTCATGTGACATGTCCTGTTTGCCGGTGCGTCCTAACTCCTGATCCGAACCAACCGTCAAACCAAACTGAAGAGGGAGTCAAGTCGAGTAGTTTGATTTTAACACATGTTGAAGAGACACAGAACCTATCAAACCAATCCGATTCAGTAGTGGTAATTGATGTTGATGAGCATGAAGACCAGATGAGGAGAAGGCAAGAGGCAGTTGAGCTGGAGAGGATTGGAAGCCAGAAACGGGCCCTGCGTGCAAAATCATTACGACAACAGCAGCAATTTTCTTGTTCACACTCAAACGGGCATTCTCACGCAGCATCACCTATAGAAGTAAGGCCAGACATCGGGATTGTTGACAAGTTCACTCTTAGATTACCTGATCATATCCGAAAAGAAATCATGGCCTTGGGACAACTGAAACGAGCTAGAAGTCTCCAAGGAGAGGCAAGCTCTAGGCAGGGTTACCGCGAAGGAAGCATCCGAATGGGAAGGAGCGTGCAAGTTGGTCGTTTGGAAAGGTGGCCGTCTTTCTATCTAACTAAAGAACCAGCAGGGATAACTAACAGACGAGGTCATTCCGCGGAATCATTTAAAAAGTCAGATGGTGAGGGATCAAGCAAAGGTAAGCAAGGTTGTGTGAAACTTACCTTTGATTGTCTCGGGGGAGTGTCAAGTTCGAATTTCGATTCGACTGGAGATGAGGAGCACGAAGCAGTGCCCATTGCCCGGCGAGTTTGACCAGAAAGTATTACAATTTCACTGTTGAACTTGGGATACTTCTTTGGGTTATATTTGTAAAAAGGGTTGAAATTTATTTAAAGAATGGTAAAGTGACGTGCTTACCAATTAATGGCTCGAGTCACATTGACCTGATTGTCATTAATTATCAATTAGATATGTGGTTTGGAATTTGGACTTTGGAGGAAAATCGCTGTAAATAGGGAAAATGTTTCATGTAGGAAAGATAAGGCTATATATTTTTGGTATTAATTTATATAATACTTCTATAAGGTTTTTACCATTGTTTATTCTGTTTTGGTCGAATTGTTCACATCAATTAAAAACTTATTTGACTTTAAATAAAATGTTTTGTATCATCCGAATTTTTTAATATGTGAAAATTTTATTTGACTTTACATAAAATGTGTTTAAAACAAGCAATCTGAATTTTGATATTAAAAACTTTGGTATTTCAATAATTTGAAATAAATACATGCACTAGATATACATAAGAACAATTAAATTCGAAAATAGGTATTATAAGTCATATATTTAAAAATCAGAAATAATTTTCATAATATATTTGAATATACATTATGATATGGTAAATTAATTATAATTGACTAAGTTTTAATTGTATTTACTTATAATCATATAATGAGGAAAAGAAAAAAAATACATTTAGACTATCTTGGGGTATTTTTAAATGTATTGTAACATCATTGTAATTGGTACATGTTATTCAAAATCAAATTTATTTATAATAATATAAGGGATTTAGTAACTGAGCTTCAAATAAGAAGAAAAATGAAATGAATATTCTTATGCATGTGGGGGACACATGTCACCAATTTGACAACTATATTTCTTTGTTACCTAACTTCAACACCGTTCAATTTTTCTCTTCTAATTTCATTATAGGGGAAGCCGCTTATTTAAAAGAAGAAGGAAAAATGAAAAGGGGAGAAAATAGAGAGGAGAATTGAGAAGAGAAAGAAGATGCGTCACTTGTTCGATGTGGCCGGGAAACGAATAAAGCATGACTTAGAAAGAAAGAGTATTTGAGAAATGTCATATTTGAACAATTGTGCATATGCTAATTTAAATGAACAATGCATTTCAAGAACTTTTATCTTTTCACAAGCACGATTTTGTTCATGAAATTTTAAATTTCTGCACATGGACAATTGAATATTTGATATGATATTTGGATTTATAATAAAGCTATACGGTTTGGAAATACTGGTGATCTGTTTCGGTGTTATGTTAATTAATTTTACTTGACCATTTGTGCATTTGACATAATACATGGCCACATGGGCATTGCAACATAGGAACTAATGTTTATGATAAGTCATTAAGACAAATGCGTATTTCTTCGCATGTGGTTCAATTACATAATTACATCCTACTTTGATAGGCTTCATTTCTTTTAAATATTTCTTGTATTTGTATTACTGATGCTACTTCTGTATCTTCTGTATCACAGGTTTTCTCTTAAAACCTGAACCTTTTTTTTAACCATAAATAAATCAAATGTGGACTTATTTCTTAAAAAAAAGGCTAGGGAAGGAAAATATTTGGATCCTATTTAAATAGGAATTTTTTTTCCCATTCAATCTACTTATGCAGCTAACTCCTTTGTTTTTCTTTGTTTCATCTGAAGCTGTCAACGTAAAATAGATACATATGAAAAGTTTTTCTTCATATAATTGTACAAATTGTAATTAAATTGTAGTTGTGGAGCGACATGCCCCCAACCTTAAAAAGGAAAAGAAAAATTTCTCTTCATTCTATTTGTTTAGATAGAAATATAGAAATTTAGCTTTCAAACTATCATTTAATGTTCATAAAGAACCTCTCATTTTTGTCCCGAATTCACAAACTTCAGATGGAGAATGTTGCATTTTGCATCAAGGCCAAAAGTTACTTATTCTTATAAAAAGGAGCAAAGTCAGAATATAGAATAGTACATAATCATAAAATTTTCAGAATAGTACATAATTATAAATTATTTTGAATACAAGCATATATTTTCTATATATTTTTCCTAAAAAGCATTACAATTAATAAAGCAGTATGATAAAATAAATTTTTAATGAGGAGACAATTACCTTCCTTCTGGGCCCTATTGGCTCCGTCCTTGCTTATAAGTTTGACTTTTGAATTTGTCACAATTTAATTTTGAAATAAATAATTAAATACTATGAAATTAAAAAAAAAAATTGGCAGCTGGACAGTTATAATCCGGTATTATCTCATTTCAGAAAAAAAAATGTATTTATACACAGAGCAAGTCACATCAAAGAAGTGTTCAGTACTGGGTGTTGCTCTTTGTACCTCGCTGCTTCCCATTTAAGTCCGATCTATGCATATATCCTTCTCTTCTTTTCGTTATAATTAGCACTTAAAAGAGAAGTTCTGATATGTATATCTTCTTCTAATCTTTCGTTTGTGAATATTTGATCCTTCTCACTGCCAAGGAATTGAAAACCTAAAAGCTTGGAAAGGAAATTTTTTTTATCTTAATTAGATGGGAATTTATTTTTCCATTCCAAATACTTATGAAGCTAACTCCTTTAATTTTCTTTGTTTCCTCTGCATCTATCAACGGAAACTAGATATATACATATAAAAAGTTTCTCTTCATATAATCGTACAAATTGTAATTAAATAATAGTTCATTTTCATTCTCATTATAGAAAGATAGAAGTCTAGCTTTTTAACTTCTATTTAATGTTCATAAAGAACCTCCCATTCGTGTTCCGAATCCCGGCCTTTGATATGAAGGGTGTTGCTTTTCGCCACTAAACCAAATACATATTCTATTCTCTTGATCCTACTTATTCTTATAAACTGGTGCAAAGTTATAAAATATAATAGAATGTGACAAAATTTCAGAATAGAACATCTACATTCTTATATTATGCACGTAGTTGTCCTGATCCGTCAACGGCTAAGATTGAAAGAAAGATTTTCGAATTGAATATCAACTCTCCAATCACTTAATCTGTCTTCTTTTGATTATATACATCTATTTTATGTGTAGAAGTTTACATTTAGTTAAAAACATGCTTGTCACACAGACTGTTACATGGTTTATCACATTAAAATAGAATAAATCCTTATCAATTCGTTTCCTTATTTCTCCTTACAGCTATATTATATTATTCCAATTAAATTATTTCCTTATTGGGGCAGCATACCCTCCTTGCTTCCTTAAATCCGCCATAAATTATATTATGTGAGAGAGATAACATGTTCAGAGAAATTAAGTATTCTTTGTTCAAATATTTAGTTTATTTAGATAAAAATTGGAATCAAGTCTCTCAATTGAAGATATTTAATTTGATTCACTAATTGAGTTTCGAACATATAAACAAACTTTCACACGAAGCGCTATTATAAATGTAAATTATAAATTATGCATGTAGATGTGAATATGGTAATAATGAGGAAGTTAATAATTGAAATTTTTCATAATTTATATCATATGAACTGAAAAATATGGAAAGTGTCAGGGTGTAATATGCAAACAATCTCAGTTAACAACTTCACATTCTCTTTATGTTGTATTAAATTGCAATGTATTATGTATATACAATATTTATCATCATGATCCTATTATTTGATGCAGAGTAAATACAATTGTGAAATTTAATCACCAAAAATATCATGCAGAGAATCTGAAGGATGTTTAAAGGAGAAAGAAAATAAATTATATATAAAATTTAAAAAGGCTACTGAATCAGAATCAGGGGGGAATGGCAATGAATCTTTTATGGGTGGTTTGGTAGAGATTTTCTTTGATCTTTTTTCTTTCGAGGAAAAAAATGTCTAGAAATTAAGTCATAGACTCATATGGTCATCACCAGAGAGATGCAGAAATAGCAAGCAATTATTTATTAATACATAAGAATCGTATAGTAATTAATTTAATTTTACTTATCTCCATTCTTATATTATGCACGTACTTGTCCTGATCCGTCAATAGCTGAAATTGTAAGATTAATTTTTGAATTGAATATTAGCCATCTAATCACATAATCTACATTCTTTTGATTGAATACATCTATTTTATAGTTTCGATAATGAAAATTGAAACAATTATATATTTTCATACTTTGTTTAGGGCTACTATATCTTTGTGAATAGATGAATAGCAGATCTTGTGCTAATATGAATAATTATATCTTTTCGAAAATGAAGAATATCTAGAACTTTTGTTTAGAGAAATGATATGTAGAGAAATTTTCATTGTTAAAATAATTTCCATCAAGAATATATATGTAGAGAAAATTCTTATTTGAATTATTTAATCATATCTTTTTTTCAATTTTGTCCAGATCATTTCTCCTCTAAATCGTTTAATGACTTGCCTTGCTTGTAAAGAAAATTAGATATTAAATTGCAATGATACTTCAATATTTTTTTTTCATGTTATATTTGATCTGTTTTTTTTTCATTTGTTGTTGTTTCTTTTATTGTTATTTATTATTTGGATTTTTTTTTATTTGTGTCTTTTATTTTCATTTAATTTTTTTTTATTTTTTTTATGAATGTCAAATAAAAAGGTCTTTTCATATTCTATTCAATTTTATAATATGTTCCGTTGCAACGCACGAGCATGATACTAGTAACTATATAATTATTTTGAAATACAAGCTTATTTTTGTAATTTTTCTAATAACAAACACAACAAAAGAAGCATATGATAAATTGAATGAGCAGACCGTTGCCTTCCGTCTGAGCCCCTCCGCCCTTGCTTATAAATGTAGCTTTTGAATTTGTGACAATTTAATTTCTAATTTAAAACAATTAAATATAATCAAATTGGCAGGTCGACAGTTTTAATCCACTATTATCATATTACAGAAGAAGTCACTTCAAAAAACGCAGAGCAAGTCACTTCAAAAAACTATTCAGTCTTGGACCAAGTCTAGTTTAACTGAATCCTGGGTCTGATCCAAGTTCCTATCTATGCATATCTCCATTCTTGCTACTTCCTCTCCCAGTTCCGATCTATGCATATAATTAGCACTTAGAAATTAAGTTCCGATATGTATAACTTCTCTTCTTTTGTTTGTGCATATCTGATCCTTCTCACGCACAAATCAATTTTTTTCGTGACCTTTTCAATGCGATGGAGAGACTTGATCGGTTTGATGCTGGTATTTCTTCTGGTGATACTTTCGCCACTAGTTGAAGGGCAGTCATCACCACCACCAACAAAAGGAAACGGTTATTTTGGCTATCAATATAATTCTTTTAATCCTTCAAATACCATACTGATAATAGTTCTTATTGGTGCGTTCTTAGTCCTGGGGTTTTTCTTTGTGTTCATCAATAATTATGGTGGGAATGGCTCTGTCACCGGCGCGTCTGTTTGTGGTGCGTTCGCTAATCCAATGGCATGGTCAAGGCGGCAACGAGGTCTTGAAGCAGCTGTCCTAGAGACCTTTCCAATTATGGTTTACTCCGAGGTGAAGGAGCACAAAATTGGAAAGGGGTCGCTTGAGTGTGCTGTTTGCTTGTGTGAGTTTGAAGACGACGAGAATATCCGTCTCCTCCCGAAGTGCAGCCACGTGTTTCATATTGATTGTATTGATGAATGGCTCTCCTCTCATGTGACATGTCCTGTTTGCCGTTGTGTCCTAACTCCTGATCCGAACCAACCGTCAAACCAAACTGAAGAGGGAGTCGAGTCGAGGAGTTTAATTTTGACACATGTTGAAGAGACAGAGAATCTATCAAACCAATCCGAATCAGTAGTAATTGATGTTGATGATCATGAAGACCTGGCAATGAGAAGGCAAGAGGCAGTCGAGCTGGAGAGGATTGGAAGCCAGAAACGGGCCCTGCGTGCAAAATCGGTACGGCAACAGCTGCAATTTCCTTGTTCATACTCAACTGGGCATTCTCACACAACATCACCTGTAACCATAAGGCCGGACATTGGGAGTGTTGACAAGTTTACTCTTAGATTACCTGTTCATATCCGACAAGAAATCATAGCCTTGGGACAACTGAAATGAGCTAGGAGTCTCCAAGGAGAGGCAAGCTCTAGGCAGGGTTACCGCGAAGGAAGCATCCGAATGGGAAGGAGTATGAAATTTGGCCATTTGGAAAGGTGTCCGTCTTTTATTACTAGAAGTTTCTCAACTAAAGAACCGGCATGGATAACTAGCAGACAAGGTGATTCGGAGGAATCATTTAAGAAGCTAGATGGCGAAGGATCAAACAAAGGTAAGCAAAGTTATGCGCAATTTACCTTTGATTGTCTTGCGGGAGTGTCGAGTTCAAAAGTCGATTTGACCGGAGATGAGGAGGACGAGGCTGTTCTCATTGCCCGGTGACTTTGACCAGAAAGTATTACAGTCTCACTGTTGAACTTGGTATCCTTTTTTGGGTTAAATAGTAAAATGGTTTGAATTTTATTTAAAGAATGGTAAAGTGACGCGTTAACCAATTAAGGGTTTGAGTCTCATTGGCCTGATTCTCAATTATTAATTAGAGATGTAGTCTGGACTTTTGACTTTGGAGGGAAATCGCTGTAAATAGGGTAATGTTTCATGTAGGAAAGATAAGGCTACATATTTTTTGTATAAATTTATAAAGTACTGCTATAAGGTTTTCACCCATTGTTTATTCTGTTTATATCTTGTTTATATAAAAAATATATAAAAATAAATTCAGTTATGTCGTGTTGGAGTTGGTCATATCAATTAATGTAGCTAATTTTTGATGTTTTATTATTATTTTCGTGATATATTTTCTCTAATATTCACCAGATGCATGTTTTAAATAACACTCACTTAGCCACTTGAGCTTTAGGTAAAGAACAACTATTTGTATAATGATCAGTGAGCATAGGGAGGATCTGTAATAATCTCTGATCTCTACTATTTGCAAATGAAGACGTTTATAAAAGAAATGATAACTACCCTTGAACAGAACGATGGAGACAAGCAAGATTTCCTGATCTGGGAGGTCTCCACAAAGCATACATAGACGCATATGACATGTTGCTTTTTATAATTGACTAAAAATCACAATGAACAAAATAAGGAGTAAATGAGCTTTGGCAGTATGCTCTGTATTAACATCAAACTCGTACATCAGAAAAACATATAAAGATATATATACATATCCAATGAAAATACCTGAATCCCAGTACACTTTTTTTTGTGCCAAAATTTATCACCTAAATTTATCATTAGGGATAATCCATATGTCATCTCTTATTACCAAAATTTATCACTTAAGTTTATAGCATTTATTGATTTGAATTGTCCAACACCATTCGCAAACTTCAGGAGCTTATCGTACTGACAAGGAACCTTACAGTAGTACCCCAAATTAACATTGATATTCGCATTGCAACCCTACTATATTTTATTATATGCAATAAAAGACGTATTGCATGCTTTACTTCACAACAAAAAAAAAAAAAAAGGTTGCTATATATTCTTTCAGCCAAACAATATATGAAAGGTTAGATGAAATTTAAACTGATCAACTGTTTAAAAAAATATAATTCAAAACATAAAATCACAAAGGTAAAATTAAATAAAAAATTATAAGGAGATATCTAACATTTTACAATACCTTCTTATATTATAGTCTTTTTCCCATATTGCATTGAAAATTTTGCTCATTTTAAACATTATAGCCAGAATGCAAATAACTTAAATGATTAAAAGATGGAAGCAAAGGTGTTATTTGATTCCTTATTTTGGTGCATAAAAGAAAACCAAACAAAATTGATTCATATTTGAATTCACTACATAACAAGCAACAACGCTGAAATGAAAAAAATTAGTAAATAATGGAATATCACAAAACACCTGGAAATTAGAGCATAAGGTGTGTCCAGCGTGTTGATTAAAAAGGACAGGAGAATACAAACCAAAATTGTATGTATGAATACCAAGAAGACAAATAGGCGCAAACTACCTTGTAAAAGGACATGTATCCAGTAATGCCACTGATAGAGCCTGCATAGGTGTAAAACACAACATTTTGAAGACTTGAGCATGTACAAATAAAATAAACCACTCCTTTATAACAACATACCTTGTCAATTCTTAGTTGACAGCATGGTTTGGAAAGTCGGCTGAGTCCGATCGAGTCAACTCGGCTGAGTTAGAACGATATCAGTAGGGTCCGAGCCAAGTTTCATCTGAGTTTCACACTCATGTGATTTTTTCATCAAAATTCGGTTGAATTGAGTTGACTCGGACGAGTTATCTGATTTTTGGTCCGAGTCAGTCCGAGTTAGATGAGTCTTGATTGATACCAGATCAGTTCTCTCCAAAAAGAGCCAATTCTTCCTTTTGCTTTGCGTCAAATTGAGTTTATCACAAAGAAAAGTCTTCAAATCGAACAAAGAAAAGAAAATGGATTCACTTAAATAGATTTGGTCTACTAGTCTGTTAAGTATAGAAATAAAATAAACATATGGTCCATAGTGAACCCAGAGCTAGGAAAAGCTATCATGGAGAGATGGGGCCATTTGTAACATTTAATGAAAAAATTAGAGCTCCCTCCACTTTTTCCTGCTCCTCTCCATTTCAGTTTTAATTGGACCTGTCCATTTCAACAGTTTTTTTTTCTATTCTTTTAGTACAAAAAGGGCTTTTGCCAAAAAATATCCAAGTTGAACATCCGATTCACCCGATTTTGATCAATTCATCTGATTCCGATTTCACAGTCAAGTGACCGAGTCCGATTACGATTCAGATTTTGCAAACTATGGTTGACAGTAAATAATTCAGATCATAAGAGAAATCAAGAGAAAAAAGCAAAAACGTTAGCACTATAATGATCGAGGAGCATCATACCAAATCGATGAAACTTTTGCAAGTTCTCCTCAAGAAGAATATCACTTGCACACTAATGCCTTTTACCCCACAAATATTTCTTAAGCAAGACATTTAAAACAAAGATATAATAGTGAAAACCAACGAGATAAAAAGAAACAAAAAAAAATACATACGAAGATTATATATACAAACTCTACTAGAAATTATTTATTTTGAAATAAGAATATTAATATTTGAAGCTTTTCTTGTAACGGATCAAGAAGCCAAAAATTGACGGTTTAATTATTAATTAAACTCGGTAGGTGAAGGGTATTAATCCTACTTATTCTAATAAACATTCTCTTATTTCACAAGGACAAAAGGAAAAAAATAAATAAAAAATGTTCACACGCGGTACGCGGAGCTACTTGCTTCCAAAAAATGTTGAGCCTTGGGCCGAGTCCAGTTGACCTGAATCCTGTGTCTTCCAATAAACCTCTCTTTACCTCTCACACGTCTTGGACCTTGTCTGGTTCTATCTAATTCCCTTGCTACTTCCTCTTGCAAGCTCCAATATATGCATATATATATCTTCTTCTCTTATTTCTGTTACTACTTACAAATTATCCAGTGTCATGTCCGGCCTTTTTCGTTTGATTGTCGCCCTTCCCGGTGCTCTGGCTGGTCTCATCATTTCTGAATTCGCTGGTGATATATCTTCACGAATAATCTCCCGCCTCATTGATAAATTGAAGGTACAAACTACTCATCATCAAATCATAAACACATACACAAAAATTAAAAGGCAAAGCAAAGGAAGACAGATTGTAATTCCCCAAATTACCCAAACTGGCAAAGGTAATTAAGGTACCACAACCAGTCTTTATTCAATAACTAGCAGTTCAATTAAAACTCTATGTTTCATGGCAATGAAAATGGCAACCAGTCTTTTTTCAAAAAAATAACTACCAGTTCAATTATTTTCTTATTATATTTGATTTTTCTATTTTTGATTGATTTGTGGGGAACAGAGTTTCATATCAAACAGTGGCCAGATGGTACTAGCAAGGGCTTTAGAAATAGAACATTCTGATGATGACAATAAGTGGATGTGGGTTCCTCAACAGGACTCAAGGTACTGCCCTTGTCTGAATCCATTCATCTGTTAACATAACATAAAAGTATCCTCAATCTGCTACATATGCAAAAATATACATTTCCAAACATTGTTGTCCCTTGCCTGAATTCATTCATCTATAGCAACGAAAATATATACATCATGTACCAGAGTGGACTTTGAATGTTTGTTTATAAATAATAAGGTTTGAGGAGGTAGTGGGGCTGTTAAAAGTCCACTGGTTGGAAATACGGACGACGATAAGCTTCATTAGACTTACAGCTGAGACAACCTATGCTGCATATCTCATCTTCAAAACAACGCCAAACTCAATATGTCTCGACACATTGCAGGAGGCATCGGTTTCAGTGGGTGACCTCCAGTTGAAGAAGGATGTATGCATCAAACCAAGAGTGCCAAATCCCTGCAATAAATGTAATGCTTTTCCCGTAAATAGGTCGGATGGATGGATGGAGCTGGAGCTCGGGCAATTTTACTGTGATGGTCATGGTGGTGAGGTGGTGGTAAGCTTGAGGGATATCAATATCAAGAATGAAAAGAACGGGCTCATCGTTGCAGCTATTGAAGTACGTCCGATTTAAACAGCTTAGCATCTCGCAATCATGAAATTAATTTGATTCCATGTAATTTTTTTTTTAATTTTCTTTAGTTTTGTTTTATTTCACACATTGCAATAACATGCATTATACATAATAAGTTCCAAAAAATATGCCACAAACTAATTGTGACAGTTAAAACTTCGTTCTAAACTTCAAATCATGTTTTAGAACTTAATTCTTGGTAGTGTATGAAAGGCACGTGACAGTGCATTGTTGTTTAATTCTTTCACAAAGTCGCTTTGAAATAAGTTTTGGTTTGCAAAAAAAGTTTAAACAACTACGTAAGTATACTATCACATGACTATTCATATAATGCCCAAAAATTGGCTTTAAATCATAATTTAAATTTTAGAAAATGTTGTATCAGTTCAAGATCAGTATGTGACCCATTTTTTATTCCATATAAAACATATCCATGTAAGGTATATATATGTATATTAATTGTTTTTGTTTATTGAATGTATATATATGTATATGTATAATAATTATTTTTGTTTGGTGAAATATTGAATGAATGTGATTGATGATGTATGTTGTGATTTTGAATATTTATTGAATGATGGATAGGTAATATTAATTGTGTTTAATGCCTAGTAAATATGGGTGTTAGTCTATTATAAATTGTTTGAAAAAAATACACGGTTCTAAATAAGAAACCGTGTACGGTGTACAAAATAATAAACATATGACTTGTAGAAACCATTTATATAAACCTAGTTATATTGTACATTGTTACTTTGATCGTGCAAAAACTTCTATTTTTCGGCACCTTTTTTTAGATCTGACATGGTTGGGTTTTATCAACCGTGTATATTAGATCTATATAGACACGGTTTGAAAACTGTGTACAAAGTAGCTTTATTCGTAAACAATACTCGCTAACACAGTCATATAACCGTGTGAAATTAATTTTAGTCATGTAACCGTGTGACATTAATTTTACAAACCGTGTATGGTCACATTTTCTGTACTAGTGAACACATCTTTTTGAGGCGCTTTTGTCTATAAAAATTTGGTCGCATCTCTTTGCATAAAACAAAAACGGCAACCAAGATTTTGTCACTTATTTAGTTTTGACTACCATATTTTTCCTCATTTTTTACACACATTTGGAACCAAGATTTTTCATACATCCATTTATTTCAAAAGCACGTGGCGAACACATGAAAAAACATTTGTCTAGATCGCTGATCCTCTACGACCAATCAGTACAAAAATAATAATGAAAAACATGGTAAACCATCTAAGTGTAATGCCAATTTTTTCTATAATATTAAAAAAAAAAAATGCATGACATGCTGAACAGGGCAGACGTGCAAGTGTGCAAACTGACAGTAGAGGCCAACAATGCGACCAATCAATTTTCAAGCCACCACTCCTATTTTCAATATTAATTGAAAAGCTTCTCAATATTCAAGCAATATGCTGACCATTTTAGTGTCCTTGCTATATTTGTAAAAATTAAGCATATGTTATTCCATGCATTTAAAATATTAGTATGATTTTTTCAAATAATTTACTTTAATTAAAATATTATGTAATTATGAGTAGAACTCATGTGTTCTAAAGTTCATCATGCTTGTTGGTGAGCATAATTTCAAAACCTGAGATATTAGCTTAAAAAAACAAACTGTTGAAATTGATCTATTGCATTAGTGATGGATCTACAAGCAATATTATTAATATATCAATTAACGTAATACAAAATCAAAGGGTTAAAATAATAAAAAATAGTAACACTAAAATTAACGTATAAATCTTTTCTTTATAATCGCTTGACTTCATACTGAATTAATTCAAAATTTTATAATTTTTGAATAAAAATAATTAATTAAAAAATTTATAAATTTTGAATAAAAATATATTACTCATAGAGTAGCTTGATTTCAATAGTATAAATTCATTGTTTGAACTCTATCTGATTTAATTATGCACCTAAACTCATTAGAAAATTAATGTGCTAAAATATCTTTAATTTAACTCATATAGTCAAATTGTTTTTATACTAAACGATAAAATATTGATTCCCTACATGAATATATAGATTCAATGTTGGCGCGACTCGTTCGTAGCCTCGTATCTAAATATTCGTATCCTCATTAAGAATGAATCTGGACCGTCCGATCTATGTTGGCACAATATTAAAGATGCTCCGCGAGTTTCACCTCAAATCAGATTAGCTCAGATTCTGATCAGACGGCTGAGATGCATTAGAGATGCGGACTCCGTATCTCATGCTAGGAAATCCCAAAAATTAAAAAAAAAAAAATTGCATCACTCCCCATTAGGGGTGTCAATGGGTACGATACGGGGAGGGTGGAACCATTTTCATATCCATACCCACTAAGAATTGACTTTACCCATACCCTACCCATACCCGTTAATAATTTGTCTTACCCTACCCTACCCATACCCGTTATGATTAACAGGTAACGAAACGGTAGTGGGCGAATAACAAAAATACTAATATAATGGTTCGGACAGCATAGGGTCAATTTTGTCACTTGTTACATTCTTTCTTCTAACATTTCATTCCATCTCATTCAATTATTAAATATATATATTCATAGTATAACCTTGAGAAAGCTGACATGTGATGCAAAATTCAAACGCTAACACCTGAACTGACATTAATGGATTACTTATTTGGACCAAACAATACATTATTGCCAGAAAATAAGATGAGAATATATTTTCTTTGAAACATGAAATATTTTCATTTGTAGAATTAAAAAAAAGGCAATAACGATGAATAAGGAAGAAAACAAGGAAATGAATTCGTTGATATATATATCTCTAGGTTGATACAGGCATACAACAATATGAAAAGAAGAAAAATAAATAAATTGGATATAATATATTTCATATAATTACCCATTACCCAACGGGTACGAAATAACCTTTACCTGTATCCATACTCGTTTATCTAAGAAAAAAAAATCTTTACCCATACCCATACCCAATAAACTAACGGAAAAAAAAACCTTACCCATACTCGTCTTATCGAATACGATACGAGTAGGGTAAACGGGTAAACGGGTATCATTGACACACCTACTCCCCATGCGCATTTTTAACATGTGCAGGCTGCACTTGTCGTTGTACGCTCAAGTTGCATTTAAAAAAATATATATATATTCAGTTTTGACCTGAATTCTGGGTTTTGATCTATCTTGCTGCTTCCTTGTCAGGTTCTTCTCTCCTTTCTAGCAACTTCCTCTCCCAAGTTCAGATCTATGTATATATTCCTTCTAAATTAAGTTCCGATCTATCCATATCTGCTTCTCCTCCTTGTTGTTAGCACTTACAAATTATCCATTGCCATGTCGATCCTGTTCACTTATGCTGGCGCTTTCACTGTTGTGGCTGGTGTCTTGACTATCTTCATTTTTCTGTGCACTTATGCTGGCGCTTTCAGTGTTATAACTGGTCTCTTAACTATCTTCATTACTGCATTTGTTACCGATATATCTTCACGAATAATCTCCCGCCTCAATGATAATTTCAAGGTACGAATTTTATTTCCAATTGGTAATTAATTAATCATTATCAAATGAACAAATACACAAAAATGATAACCACCACTTCAATTATTTTGATTTTAATATTTTCTGTTGCTATTTGTAATTGATCTGTGGGAAACAGAGTTTTAGATCGAACAGAGAAGAACCGAACAGAGGCCAGATGTTTCTTGCAAGGGCTTTACAAATAGAGCATTCTGCTGTTGATGTAAAGTGGAAGTGGGTTCCTAACAAGGATTTAAGGTAATTACTACCTTTGATTTTGTGGCCTCTGTTAACCTTGATTTCTATTAAATACTTCCAATTTTGGTACATTTATTTAAAGCATCAACATACTTCAATCACAAAGTGTGAACGGAAAATATCAAGTTATTGGCTGGCTTCAACTGGTAACATAATATAAAAGTATTGCAAGATCTGGTGCTAACCCAAGTGCAAGTTTTGAATCATATGCAAAAGATATATTTTCCATACATTGATGTCCCCGTATGAATGAGAGCCGAGCAAGTCCAATGCCCATCGGACCCAATTTAGGAACGATGTACAGTTCTTCTGTCCAATCTACTTCAAGATATGTGTGCCGCCTCAATATTTGTGCGGATCAAGAGAGCACACATCTTGCAGCAGATCGGACAGGAGTGCTGCCCATCGAACACAAATTTGAGTCCGATGGACATCTGACCTATCATTTTATCTATCTAAATTCATTCAGCTATAGAAAGTGAAATTTATAATTAGAGTTATATATTTGTTTCTTAATAATAAGGTTCCCGGAGGTAGCAGAGCTATTAAAAGTCCATTGGCTGGAAATAAAGGCGAGAATTAACTTGGACGGATTTATTCCTGAGACAAACTATGCTGCACATCTTATCTTCAAAATAAAGTCAAACACATGCGGTCTCGACACTCTCCAGAAGGCATCAATTTCTATGGGCGGCCACAAGTGGAAGAAGATTGTATGCATAAAACCAAGAGTCGCGAGGCCACGCAATAAATGCATTGGATTGCCCGTAAAGAGGTCGGATGGATGGATGGAGATAGAGCTGGGGCAGTTTTACTGCGATGATGGTACTGGAAATCAAGAGGTGGTTATAAGCTTCAAGGAAAACAATGACAACATCAAAAAGAGCGGGCTCATCATTGCGGGCATTGAAGTACGTCCCATTGAAACTGCCGAACATGTGGCAATAGTAAAATAAATTTCTGACCATTCATTTTGTATTGTGCTATAAAAATTCTTTGTTGTTTCTATGTTCAAGTTATTTCAAACCTTTTATAGGGTTCTTTAGGTTTTAGAAAAATTAGAATTCATAACACTTGTAAGGCTTGCATAAATGTATTTCTTTCTGTGACCACTTATGCATCTTTTTTCGAATTATAGATCTGCCATTGTACGTGTATATCAACAGTTTACCAATAGGAAGTGAAAGTATATGCTGAATTATGTTTGATTCAACATGTTATTCATTTTTAAATAAGATATGGTAAAGTCTAACTTATATTATATTTATAATAATAAAAAGAGACACAACAGATTGTCAAATATATAATAGCAATGTGCATTGAGCTTGAGAAAGATAGTAAACTTACAAACTCCCCGAACTTGTAAAATCAAACTAAATTAGAGGTGCTTTTGTCTCAATTCGGTTGCATCTCTTTCTATAAAATATAAACTGCAACCATGAATGCTCTAATTAATCGATGTGAAAACTCTTTTCCAAAGGTTTAGATATTATCATCTCCCCACATCCAAGAGTAAGAACATGACAATGCATAGAAGAGCGAGAAGTTACACTCATTGAATAGGTCATCAACATGGTTTGGAAACTCGGCTGAGTCCAAGTTGACTCGGCCAAGTCAACTCGCTATCGGTCGTGTCCGATCCGAGTTTCACCCGAGTCTCGCGCCCATACGATTTTTTCATCTCAGTAGTCAACGGACCTACACCAAAAAAGCTGCACATATGGTTTAACCCGCACCCACTGCATCCCAGATTTTCGACCATGTAAAATGTACTCCCCCATATTCATACACGATACTTACTGACACGGCTGTATGTATATTCCTGTGTCGTTAGCTTTTCGGTCTGTGTATAGTCGCATTTTTGTACTAGTGCAAGGTCAAAATTCCATAAATAAGAGTACTGGACGAAGAGCGAGGGAGGGTATATTTGTCAAATCAAATTTTAAATAATTAAATAAAATGTTAAATAAAGTTTTTATGGGTATATTGAATATTATGTTATTTTAATAGGTAAATTGACTATTTCAAAAGTTTTATATGGGCACACTGAAAATTTTTCCTTCTTGAAAATATTTTTTTATTTTTTATGTTTGGCAAGCAGGGTCAGTGCAGAAACTTTTACTTATGGAAATTAATGTAGAATAATATAGGATATTAAAATGATTAAAATAATATTTAGTTGCATATACGGAACTGCTGTAACAATACAATACAAAGCACCACACCAAAAATCCAGATTTTTACAGCCACAACAATACAAAGTACCACACCCAAAATTTCTGTCTCTAATGAATCTGAAATAAAATTTATGTTCCAAACTAAATATTCATTTATTTCTTCCAGCAATGTCCAAACCCAACGATTTTACATATTATTCCCCGCAATTTTTATTCATAGGAAAAGGAAAAAAAAATATATTAAAAATGAGAATGATTGTGGAGAAATTTAAAAAACAGGAAGGCAAGATCGGTTCATGGCGTTCTTGCATGTCAAACTTTAGTTCTACGGGAAAAAAAAAAAATTAGTTGGGACACCATGGTATGGCGTCCCATTTTTTTTATTTTTGTTAGTTGGGATGGCTTATGGCGTCCCACTATAATATATATATATATATATTTTTTTTTTTAATTTTTAGATTTGGGAAGGGATATGCCATGGCGTCCCACTATAATATATATTTTTTTAAGATTTGGAGAGGGATATGCCATGTACAAAATTGATTTACTCGAGAGGCAAGATTAACAATCCTTGACAAAGTCATGGAGGTCGCTCTCAAGAATTAAATATCCTTGACAAAGTTTTGACTTGACACTAAGGTAGTGACATCCATGACTATCATACTTTAATTAGGGTACCAGTATCACAAGTCAACTGTCAAGTCCTGTACCAGCATCACTTTTTTTGGTCAAAATTTACTGCAAACTTGCTATTCTACCCTCTATATATATATGTAAGTGCATCCCCAGAAGTAAAGTTAATTAAAAGAAAAGAAAACCACAGTCAGATCGAAAACGTTATTGCTTACACAATTGGATCTAGTTAATGGTCAGATCCATTACGGAAATTCTGAGTTTTTAAATCAAGCGGTTCACAAAAGCAGTTAGTGATTAGAGTGATATATATGTACAAATATTTATTAGATTCATCATGACCATCAAATGCAATTAGTGATTAGAGTGATATATGTACAAGTATTTACAATTATTTTTTGTAAATAAAAAGAATTGCAATTATCTTGAATTATCCCTTGATACTTCAAATTGGCAGTGACACAGGGTGTTGAAGATTTTAAAATTGATGGTATTTTAAAATTTTGGATGATCATTAATATTCGATTTATTAGACTCACAATGAAAAATTACCGTAAACATAAATATATATACAACAAGAAATATAGAAGTCGTACAACTATATTCTAATTTGGCTAAAATTTCTTAAGCCTACCATGACATTTTGTATCAACCAAAAAATAAAAGAGAATTTTCCTTAATAAATAACAAACAATTACAACCTCAAAACTAACCAAGCAATATATAATTAAATAAAAGAGAATTTTCCTTAATAAACAACAAACAATTACAACCTCAAGCTAAGAAACTAACTTATATATATCACCTAGAAACCTCTTAATGTATAAAACCATCAATTAGGTTATTTTATACATTAGCTTCTCCTCTATTTGTTCTCCAAGCTTCTAAAAAATCTACAGGTTAAAACATTTGTTATTTTCAATTTACCCCCTACACTTATATTTTTGTAAAATTGGTCTATTCAACAAAACTTGATTGACAAATTATAAATACATCTCAATCGTGTGGTGTTTGTCCAAATCAATAATTTTCAATATATGCGAACATCTAGAAAAAATCATGGCCCTTTTACTAAATTTTATGGTGTTTCTACCTTCAAATTTAGGAAAAATTTCCAGTGTACCCATACAAACTTTTGAAATAGCTAATATCCCCATAAAAATTTAACATTCTTATTTTTATCCTACTTTGAATTATTTAACTTTATATTTAATTGTTTTAAAAACTGAACTAACCAATATATCCTTGAACTTAGACTGGAGGTGTCCATTCTAATTGTTTCTTCCTCAATCCCGTCTCTCTCAGCCCAATTGTCAACCCCATTCTAATTGCTTATTAGTAAATATACACCCAGTGATTAAAAAAAAGGTTGATCATAACAGCTCACAAGATTAAATTTCAGATAAGTCCTTTGTGTACACCCGCTCTCACAAGATTAAATTTTAAGCTTCATTCTGACGAGAAAAGAATTACAGGTGAAGCTCAAGCAAAAATAAACTAACACAAGATCTCCGCTAGGATGCCAATTGAGATTAGCAAATGGAGCTAAGGATATCAGTCTCCTTTCCAGCTCGATTGGTCTCCTTTAGTTTCATTTTGATTATTTACTCGTTTCACTTTTTGTAATTTTTTTTTTCTTTTGGTGCAATATTTAGGTAAGAAGAAATTGAAAGAGGTGCCGAATTAGATTAAAATTAAAATATTGAATATGATGGAACTTTTACTCTTTATCTCTGTTAGTCTCATTAAGGAACATTTTTTCCTTGTATTATCTCTTTCCATTAATATCTTGATTTTGCTGTGTGATAGAGACACACCTGAGGGTGAATGGGGCTGAGAGAGACGGGAGGGAGGAAGAAACAATTAGAATGGACACCTCCAGTCAAAGTTCAAGGACATATTGGTCAATTCGATTTTTAAAATAATTAAATATGAAGTTAAATAATTCAAAGGGGATAAAAATAAGAATGTAATTTTTTTATGGGGATATTATCTATTATAGAGCTTTTGTGGGGATATTGACTATTTCAAAAGTTTGTATGGGTACACTGGAAATTTTCCCTTAAATTTAAGTTGATTTGAGCAATTGACTTCATGTATTGACTGTCACTGTTGCCCATCAGATTGTTTGGTTAATGATGAAGACAACCAAGAAAAAAATCACAGGTGCATGCATGTGGATGTTTGAATGAAAGAGGGAGGAGGGCATTTTTGCCAATTTAATATTTAAAATAATTAAATAAAGAGTTAAATAAAGTTTTTATGGATATATTGGATATATGTTGTTTTAATAGGTAAATTGGCTATTTCAAAAGTTAATATGGGCACATTGGAAATTTTCCCTTTTCTAAAATTATTATTATTATTTTTTTTTTTTGGCGAGCAAGTCAGTGCATAAATTTTGTTTATGAAATTAGTGTTAAATAATATAGGATATTAGAATGAGTACAATAATATTTAGATGTATAGACGGAACCGTAAAAAAATTCGGCTCCATTATTTGAAGTCAATTTTTTTTAATCAGATCCATTCAGGCCACAGCAAACACAAAGCACCACACCAAAAATTCTGTCCCTAATGGATCTGACATAAAAATTCTCTTCCAAACTAAATTTTCATTTATTTCTACCAGCCATGCCCAAGCCCAACAATTTTGCGTATTAATTCCACTAACAATCCAATATTTGACTTTGTTCGGATTCTACGTGGCCAAGTCAAGTAACATCTGTGGGTGTGTATGAATTTATAGATCCGAATAAAAAAGAAAATGGTTCCAGATAATAGAGCCAAAAGTTATTTTGATTCCATGTATGACACCTAAAACCTGCAATACTAATATAATACCCTATTTTATTTAATATTAATTTCTATAAATATAAATTTCAAGAGTTGATATAATGTCAAAATAATTGTCATGTGGTGACATAAATAATCAAAAGAAAATTGATTTCATATATATGACATATCATATACATTTAATATTTAACATAATATAAACATATAATTATATAGTACAAGTTACATATGACTATTGGACTTGGTGCTTAATTAATTTATTGAAGTACATTAGGCCCAAATGACAATGTGTAAATTAAGTGGGGACCAAGCTAAGGTTGGCCTTGGCGAAGGGATAAGGATAACAAGCAAAACCGAGAGAGATTAAACATAAAGCGCAAAAGATATCAAACGACAAAAGACTAAAAAATGATCAAACACAAAATATATATCAAAGCATCATGAGTAACAAGGTTTATAGCCTAGTCCTAGAAAAGATGTCTAGCCGTGGAACGGCATGTCTACACTCCTCACAACTAACTATACAAGAATAATACAAAGTAGATCTAAGCTTATCTTCTTCTTCTTCAGTCCAGATGGTATATATAGGAGTGAGGGGGCGTCTAAAGATGAGTTGGAGTCCAATGGATCTGATATGGATACAGCTGGAGCAGTTATTTACCAAAGGGCACCTACTATTACGGACCGTATGAAGTGGTACGATCCGTAGCCATACAGTGCATCGTTGGATTTGGCTATCTCCTGGACCGTAATGAGCATCACCCCCGTATCAATTGATATGGTCTGTAACACAACCCTAGAACCAATGTTGTGCTTTTTCGATCGACCCAATTCGTGCTCCATATGATGTCAAATATCCCCAAAACATAGTTTCTGCATCAAAACATAAACTTGGACAATAGTAAGTGAATGCAATAATAAATAAAGAATAAAGAATAAAGATGAGAAAACAAGATAAAACATAAGACAAAACCCTACGTAATTTTGTCTCAAATATGTCTTGATCAGTACCTTATATTTGGTATCAACGGTAACTTTCGTAAAAAGGTTACAACTCCACTAGTACAAAAAACACTACTAACCACAGCCTAAAGTTAGGTTTATACACGATTTTCCAACCGTGTCTACAGGAGTCGTGTACAATAAGTCATTAAATTTTACACAGTTCTCGAGCCGTGTACAAAAATACTAATCCAATATGGTTGAGGCGATTGTTTTTTTTCAATTTGCTTTACTATCACCCGTAAGATTATTTAGCAAATTTTTACTTTTGCATTGTAAATAGTGCTTGACATTGCAGAAAGGTTGGGGTTAAATTGTCGAAGAAAAGAGAATTATCTTTTACGTTATTTTAGATTTGTTCATATGTTTGACGCTTCTGAATTCTTCTTGTAATAGCCTAAGATATATGGCATGTCTTGTTACATTATTAACCAATCAATGGTTGATGATTGTGTATGTTCCTTCTTGGCAATCATCCATAAATCATTATCTTGTCATTTTTCCCTAATCTAAAATGGACAATTGGTTAAAAGACTTCTGATTGTTCTTTTTTCTTTGTTCTATGAAAATATTGCATGAATCTTTATAATAGCCACCTCTATTGCACTGCAAAATTATGTAATCGGAATCGAAGTCAGAATCAAAATTGGTTAGTTTACTGTCATAGAACCGGAATCGGGTCAATCGGTTGAATCGGATTAAAAACCCTGCTTTTTTTGCCATAAGTTGTTTTGTACTATACCCAAATAAAACAATTGATGAAAAATTAATATGTTTAAATAAATTGCTTAAAAAATTAATTTGTCAACATTATATGTTTAGATAAATCACTATACTCAAATAATTCACTAATATAATATAATACAAACATTCGAAAACATAATCAAGTTAATTTAAATTTAAAAACATAGAAAGAACGCACAAATTAAAGAAATTGCAATTTATAAATTATTCGGCACAAAGATTAAGAAAACTCACAACAATATTGACTGCACATGCAATTATTTAAACGATCCATCCTAACATTAAATGCTTATTTTCGCAACTAATTATAGAATTGATCCGGTTGACGGTGAACCAATAGCTGATATTGTATCTAAAGTCTAAACAAAAGGAAATGTACAAAATTTATGCACAAAGTCCATTTTTTTCTAAATAGTCGATTCAAACTATTCAACATGATCTCTATATTAAAATGTACTTGGAGATCAATTGTTTCAATTTTTATAATTTTACTATTTTGTTAAATAGGTACACATTCACTACTTTCAGATGGTTAATCGATTTTTATGTCAGATGATTAAACCTTTTAAATAATACTAATATTTTATTTAAAAGTTAAATTTGATCTCCAAGTATATATTTATGTAGAAATAATATGCAACAGTTATGATCAATTGTTTGCACTTCAGTGAATTTGCAAATTACCGTAGTCTCACAGTAAAATATTAGTTTATACATTAATTTTCCTTAATTAAAAATATTATACAAACAGTTATTTTCTTAGATTCTTCAAAGATATGATCATGATTCGGTACATGCATAGTGCCAATATTCAAGGGACTCCTTCGTTGCTAATAATGCTAGGAATACGAAATAAACAATAAAAAATGAACCCAAAAGTCGCCTCACGCCTCATGCGCGTTGGTAAATGCGTGCATGATGTCTTTTTTCAAAGTTTGGTAGTTGCTACCAAATTGTATTGCATTATAAAATGGATTACAATGCAGCCAATGCAAAAAGTATCAGCTTATCACTGCCCATGCAATTGGCTGCACGTTTTACAACTTCAAATTTTGTCATTGTATGCTCAAGTTGCTTATAAATATATATTCAGTCTTGACCGAGTTCTCTCCTTGATATTGCAGACTATCACATGATGCTTCCCTCCAAGTTCTCTGGCCTTTGTCCTCTCCCATGTTCAGATCCAACCATATTTCCTTCTCTTCTTTGTATTCAATTAGCACTTACAATTTACAAATTAAGTTCCGATCTATGCATATTTCCCTTGTTAGACTTACAAATGAATTATCGGATGCCATGTGGATCCTATTCAGTTGTGTATAAAAAGAAAAATCAAAATCAGTCACTTGACCATAGAACTAGAATTGGACGAATCGGTAGGAATCTATTGAATCGAATCGGAAACTCGGATTTTTTTTGTGCAGAATTTTTTTTTGTACTAAAAAAACTTAAATAATTGATAAAAAAATAATTTGTCAACAATAATATATAATGAGACAAATGACTACACTCAAATAATATAATATAATACAAATATTTATAAACATAATAGAGTTAATTTTACATTTAAAAACATAGAAAACTAAAAAAAAATGAGAAATAGTAATTTAGAAATAATTCGGCACAAAAATAAGTTTCACTACTCGATAGAAAGAAGTAATTATTAAAATATCCAAGCATATCTTCTATCACTCACAACACTAATGAAAACACAATTATTAAAACAATTAAGTCTTGCAATAAACAGTTTGATATTTTATTATTATTTTATAACACTACTACAAAAGCGAAAACCATACACGGCATACATATAAATATGAGAAAATTTTAAATAAATAGTGTGTAAAAGGAGGAGACGCTATTGTAAAATCGAGCTCAACCACACACACACACACGGTCATTTAAAATGCAACTGTGTACGATAGGTCACAACATTCATACTCGGTTCTTACAAAGAAACGATGTAAGGTTGTACTCCTACATACAAATAAAAAAAAGGGAATAAAAAAATGTTCAAACACAGAGCAAGTTGCTTCAAAAAAATGTTGAAAAACGCAGAGCTATTTTCTCTTCCTTCCTCTTCCAAAGAATTACACCAATGGTGCGTTGCCAACCAACTGCTTCTGTTGGTATACCATCCCTAGCCCTGTACATATTCCTCTTTTTGATGTATTACACACTCCAAAGGTAATTTAAAATTATATAACTTAAAATATTACCATTTAAATAACGTTTTTCAATTATTATAAATTTACATGGTAATTTTTCATCGATAATTTTACAATTTTACCAATTATTTTTCATCGATAATTATTATAAACGTAGTCAATTTTCAAATATTATACAGTTAAAAAATTTCTACTTCAATTTTTAATAAAACTATATATACGGCGAAATTAAATATTTATTATGTATAAACGTTCCGCACTTTATGTCATGGCAAAGTTAAAAAAAAGTTTGATGTTATAAATAACATTTTGATATTTTGAGTGACTATTTGATAAGAATTAATTATTAAATTGAGTGAGACTACAACCACTACAGCAGAAGCCGATTCCGGTCGCTGATAACCCGGTCGCTGAAAGCCTTGTCGCAGATACTCAACAGATGACGTCACCGGTCGCTGATACTTTTTCTGCGACCAATTTTTTTTGTCGCTGTTTTTTTTGCTAACGTCATGAAAATGTATCAGAGACCAAAATTTCCGGTCGCTGATACCCTCTTGTCAGGTTTTTGGGATATTTTTTATTATTTAAATTTGCACCATTTAATAATTGGTACCACACGTACCAAACATTCATATCGATCAAACAATAATATCAAATAATAGCTCGATTCGAATATAATATCAAATAATCATAGCATACATAATAGCTCGATTCGAATTTAATATCAAATATCATACAACAATTCAATGTTGACATACAACATGATATCATATAACATAAATAAAAAGCCATCGCATATATATACACATTGATAATTTTTTTCTGCCAAGTGACCTATCAAAACAGCACATATATGGGTTCATTCCTTATGACCTATCAAAAGAAAACTACAATAATATTAATTAAATGGAAATATACATGTACGTGATGCAGATTTTGAGAAATAAATGCAGACCTCACAATCCATGAGCATATCCATCAAAACAGTGATACCACGGGGTATTGAAAGAATGGCTTCTTGCAACCTATAGTTATTACCAGGAGGAAGATAAACAGAAAGAAAAAAAAAACATATGAGATGCCTAAATTAAATTAAATAATGGAGATAAGAATCAGAAAGTCATATATTACCTTTTGGGTGAATTTGTAATAAGAGCATTTAGAAGCTGAAGTGTAAAATACCCGACATAGAAATCATCTTCTGACTGCACAATTATGCAACTTCTACGAATTAACAGAGCGTAACTAAACAATAGAAAATAAAATCAAGCAAATAAATTAAGTAAAATTGCACTTTGCACTTTGCAGGTACATTATTGGTAAGACAGTCCTTTACATAATAAACTAAAGTTCAAACTTAATCTTAAAGTTGCCAAGCCAAATTCAACATAGCTATTGAGTATAATAGTAAAAGAAACAGTCCTTTTAGGTGATAGTCCAAGAAAGGTGAAAAATAAAGAAATAATTAGGAGGGCTTTTGCAATTGGCACAATTAGAGGTAGGGACTTACCAAATCAAATCAGGGTTTTCCCTTTGCTCCACTGAAATTAAACAACCTAGTTGTTTAGAAACCCAAATATGATGTTATATAAAATTCCGAGATGCATATTCATAACGAAGATTGATCATTTCATATGCACTCAACACTTAACAAACAAAAGTAAAAAATAAGCACAGCTAGCTGAAGCTGCTGAACCGAGCCCACTGATCAAAGCCCGTTATACAGAGATCATACCAGTGAGCGAAGAACTCGACGATGGCATAGGAAGTGGGGGAGCTCTTGAGCACCTCATCAAAATTCGTGGAAGAGATGTCAAAGCTCCAATTTTCTAGTATCTCCAATTTGTGTTTTGTTTATTAATCTTCAACAGCTTCATTTCAGTATTTTTGTCCCTTGAAAAAAATTAGACAAATTATTTTTGTAGAACATATCTTGTAACAGATCTAGTAAAATTGTTCAAACAACTAGTAATATATCTTGTGAAAGATCTGATCGGGAAGATAGAAAAAGCCAACTGTGGGGATTTAAGCAATAGTAAAGTGAAAAATTAATGCTAGCAATAGAGGGTGTACCGTGTACTCAACACGTGAAACTATGGGGTGGAGGTGAGAATATGCTCTTGGCGGCGATCTGGCGGAGCGAATGGCCGGCGATCTTTCTTTCAAAATGTTCATTTACTCATGATCCGGTTTAAAAAGTTGCTGCTCCGAAATAATCCGGGTACGATCTTTCTTTCAAAATGTTCATTTACTCATTATCAAGAGAATGCACACCCAAGAAAAATTAATAAACAGAAGATGGATTAATTGATAAGGTAAGGTAATAGTGTAATACCACCAATCCTTACCCGATAACTACCAGTTCTGCTATTTTATTTTTATATTTTCTTTTGGTGTTTTTGATCTGTTTGAGGGAACAGTGTTTTAAATCAGACAAAAACGACCAGCAAGAAGACAAGAAACCAAATGACAAGAACGAAGACCTGGAAAAATGCCTGTTGACAAAGGACCAAGGGCAGAGTTCATCAGGAGACCAGGAGAAGACCAGAGTCGGGAAGGCCAGGAGCCCGTCGAGCCCGCCGATAATTATTGCAAGAGATTTAAAAATAGAGCATTTAGACAACAATAAGTACTGGGATTTGATTCTTTATCCAAACGAGCCAAGGTAATTAATGCCCTTCTCTTTTTCAGAATTCCTTATTGTTTGTAGTTATTCCAAACCTATCTTTTCTCTAATACAGGGATAAGGGGTGAAAGCGAATATTTTTTATACATTTATATATTCTGCTCGTGTCGTATTAAGCAAGACTGGTATGACTAAAAAATATTGTTCGTGAATTTCACTGATAAGGATAAAAAACTTTATTCCTTAACTTAATAAATAATGATACTAAATTTATTCATAATTATCAATGATTAATTCTTTAAAAGTTAATCTTAATGGATAAAATTAGAATAATTTAAAGACCAATACTAAACGAATAAACATAGAATAAGAATGAGACTAAATTTATCCGGTTACAAATATATATCAACATATGTTCCTTTGATATATATTATATCCATTAACACTAATGGAGGTCTGTTAACCTTGATATATATATATATATATACACACCATGTAATTTAAATTTGGTTATATTTATTTGATGTATCCACATATTAAATACACGAAAAGTGTTATCGAAAAATGTCTCGTTAATTGGCCTCTCTCTGAATTCGATCAGCAAATTTATGCGTAGTGTATATACCAAATATGACCTTGTTTTCGTTTACTTATAATAAGGTTCAAGGTGGCGGCGGAGCTATTGCAAGTCTGGTTTTTCTACATAGAGACAAGCATGAACTTCCTCGAACTTTCGGCTAACACAAAGTATTGTGCATATCTCATCTTCAGAACAAAGCCAGAGCCAGAGTCAAAAGGTCTCAACGCTATCTTGAAGGTATGGTTTTCTGCAGGAACAGAGAAGGGGACGAAATATGTATGCTTAAAACCAACAAAACCGATGCCATCCAGCGTTCAGTCGCCCAAAATGAGGCCGGATGGATGGATGGAGCTGGAGCTGGCACAGTTTTCCTGCGATAAAGTTACTGGTGATAAAGAGGCGTCCATATACATCAAGGACGAAACAGAAGGCAAAAATGAAAAGAAGGGACTTATCATTGCGGGTATTGAATTCCGTCCCGTTTAAACACGTGCCAGTCCTAAAATTCCTGTGTTGTTTGATCTGTCTGTATGTTATATTTAATTTGATTCCATTATATTATGTTGTAAAAATTGCTGAGTTGCTTATATTTTCTATTTATTTTCAAACAATATAATGTGTTCATGAGGTTTTCAGAAAATTGCGTATCGGATACACTAGCTAGCATATTTGATGATGTTGTGTATCCTTAACATTCTGATACGGTCAACGATCGATACCCGTTGAAACGCTTTGATACTGCTCATTTCTGTTCGGATACAGTATGGATACGTCTGCAGACACTTCGTTCTTTCTGTGAGCCGCGCTTGGACTGGCCATTTTACTTTTCTAGAATCGAACCAAGGTTCTGAGGGTAACTGGACATACACCTCAATCACTGCAACAACTCAACTTTGTTGTTTTAACATAGTAACTTATACAAAGCACCTTATTCAGGATTTTTTATATTTAATTTATATAATGCAAATGTTGAATCAATAATATAATTAATATAATATATAATAGACTTAATTATCGTATCTGAGATTTTTGAAAATTGCCGTAATAGCATATCTGTATCGTATCTAATACGATATTCGTACCCGTCTCCATACAACGTAGCTTGTAAGATTCAATTAAGACTTGGTGACAAAATAATATAAAAGCTCGCCATCTTATGTCCCACAACATATCCATAAGACTTGGTGACATGCTGTAACTGAAGGACTAAACAATTATTGATGCCAACTAGTTAATTGTTTTAGATTTGATTTGTAGTTTGCTTCATCGTATTACTATATATAGTCAATTGACGCAACTAGCTTTTGAATATGATATTATATATATTCTTCTACTCCTCGCTCGGCGTTGACCTTTTCCTTCTCCATCTTCTCTCTTCTCATTATTATATATATTTTTTTAAAATTATTTATTAAATAAATAAAATATAAGAGATGGCAAAAAAAAATCACGTGGTACAGGGGCCGAACGCGAGCTTTTATAGAAAAAAATAATTTCTTTTTGGCTCAAACTTGATGATTGTATTGAATGTATTGTTTGTAATCTTTACAATGGTTACATCAGTATTTATATAAAATACAACACTACAAAAATATAAAAATATGTCACTATCCGTGAAGTTAAAAAGTGACAATTGCCACTATGTTCAAGGTCTAAAAGAGCCATTAAGAATTACACTACAGATGAAAACTAAAGTAATTAAAATGAAAAATATACTACAGATGAAAACTAAGGTAACTAAAATGAAAAATAAGATAAACGTCTTTATTGAACAAGTAACTGCGTCGCCTCAGAATTTGAGTTAATGTTTCTCGGCCGTCCGCTCAGAATTCATCCAATCCAGTCCGAGATGGAATAGCGCGCTGATTCCTCAAATGGACACGCAAATATTCAAAAATCCTCTCTTAGTTAGTTTATTCGATTGAAATTAGGAAAAGAAAGAAAGATCATCTATCCCAAATCTTTCTTGGGACATTTAAACGAATCTGTCTCTCTCCCTTTCTCGCTCTTTCTTTCCCACATCCTCGCTTTTATAACCCTAATATTCTACTTTAGAATAAATTCACAAGAGCACGAACCTATCCTATAGTATAGATCTGGGAGTTGGTCCACAAAGATAGTGTATCATGGTGAAACCGTTCACTTATTCTAGGTGTGTTTGTTTATATGGGTATTTAAGTTGATGTTTATGGGTGATTAGTTAGTATTGAAGTAGAGATTACAGATGGTAAAGAGTTCTATGGATCACGCTTACTATCATTCTTACTCATGTAGTCTAATTTTGGATCTCGAGTTGACTGCATGCGGTTTGTCACTAAATTGTGTTCAAATCAATAATAAGTTATTATTTCTACCGTCTAGTTGTATCGTGTGTGGTTTGATTAGAACCACATGCGATTCTGAAACTAGTACTGTGTGCAAATCTGTGGGCTGCTAATCCTAAAACATGTTACAAAGTCCAATCGAAAAGGACTGGTAAGGAAAGGAGACCCAGACTTTATTCCAATCAATTGCATGGAGTTCTATGCTATGTCTCTATTATCAAGAATGGGAGGATTCAAGTTCACAGTTACACCCTTTGCTATTTTTCCCGAAGTTACAATAACCGAGATTGTCCCACTAGGAGTAAATAGAACATGATGTTCATCTCCTAGATAGTCACTGCAAATAGTTACACCGATAACTACTCTATTTAAAGTCTAGCAGATAAATTTTATATGAATGGAAGTACCATTGTTTGGTACACATGGCTGACTTCATGTGAATTTCGCAAATTAAAGCTTTCTTTCTTTGTCTTTCTGTCTGTTTTTTTCCTTTACTTGTGGCTCTAAGTCTAGCAGATAGTATAATTTTAAACGACTCTTTTAGGCCTTGTATTGTGTATAAACCACAATGTAACCATTGTAAACATTATGAGCAAGTATTCAATAAAGATAAAATCAATTAATTAACTAAAATTATAAAATTTAAACCAAAACAAATTAAAAATATTGTAAAAGCTCTCATTCATCCCCTTTACTGACTACATGAGTTTTATTATTAATTAGTTATGTAAAAGTATATCATAATTAAGCTAGAGAGAACATGGCGAATTAAAAAGTCAACGATACGAGCGAGGAGCAAGAGGAGAGAGCAATTTGTTTCAAGAAAACCATTAATATCATCTTAAATTAAAGCCTACGTCAATTAACTATATCTTAAAAAATATGATGAAGCAAACAATAATCATATCTTAAAAAATGAACTAGATGGCAATAATTGTTTATAATTAATTAATCAGTTATAACATGTGACTAGGTCTTATGGATATGTTGAGGAACTTATGATTAAGATGACGATGTTTTATTTTATTTTGTCGAGTTAATTGAATCTTACATGTAAAAGCTTCCAAGTTGACTTTCTACATCAGGAAACGGTTAGTGATTATTGCTCAACTCGACCTCTATTATTTTATATAAAATCATTCATTAGTTTCTATTTTTGTTTTTAAAAGAGGTTTTTTATGCCCATTTTATTTCTGAAATAAGATAATTATAGAGCTAAATCAAGCAGGGTATCCCTTAGCTTTAACAGTGTCATAGTAGCACAAAATGAAAACAACCAACCAAGCAACATATTAACAAGCTTCTAGATATAGTTAGGTTCTAAAAGTAATCTATCGAAGCTAAAGCTAAGCCAGTTAACAAAGGGCATAGGATTAAAGTAGCTACGTACAAAAAGATAATGACTAGATATGTTCATTAGTTAATTAATAAATTTTATATGGATGCTAATAGGATAATATACATACACTACAACAGAATGGTTTATCAGCGACCGGTATCAGAGATCGGTGCTGACGCCGGTCGCTGATACTCAATTTTTTCCAAAAAAACAGAAAAAAGAAAAATCTGCGGCGACCAACACTTTCAGCGACCGGTATCAGCGACCGGCGCCATCACCGGTCGCTGAAAGTTTTTTTTTTAAAAAAAAAAAAAATCGGTGAAATTTTTCGCTGAAAAAAAAGGCGCCCACGCCCTTCTTCTCCGCCAAAACCCTTCTTCTCCGCCAAAAAAATAGGCGCCAGCGCTGATACGAAATCTATCATCAAAACCCTTTGAAATCGATTGCCAAAACCTCAAACCTCTCTCTTCTAGAAAATCAATCGCTGAAATCGATCGCTAAAAAAGGCACCTCTTCCACTTCTCTTGCGATTGCGACTCCCCAGTAGAGATGGCATCTCTTCCACTTCTCTTCGCTCACTGGTATGATCTCTGTATAACGGGCTTTGATCAGTGGGTTCAGTTCAGCAACTTCAGCTAGCTGTGCTTATTTTTTTACTTTTGTTTGTTAAGTGTTGAGTGCATATGAAATGATCAATCTTCGTTGTTTGTTAAGTGTTAAGTGTTTCTTCTCAAATTTCTCAATTTTGGGACCAATTTTAGTTTGATTTGGGTTTCTAAACAACTAGGTTGTTTAATTTCAGTGGAGCAAAGGAAAACCCTGACTTGATTTGGTAAGTCCCTGCCTCTAATTGTGCCAATTGCAAAAGCCCCCCCTAATTATTTCTTTATTTTGCAATTTCAGTCGAACCAAATACAAACATAAAATCTTTTATGAACAAGAGATACAAGAAGTCTTTCAATTCCCCATTAAAATTTAGGTATGTTGTGCTTCACCTTTAATTTATATCCTTTCATGTATCATATTGCATAAATTTAACTAATTATGTGCTTGTTGTAGGCCATTTCATTAATATATTTTAAGAGGTTCTACTTGCAGTGGTCGGTCATGCAACATCACCCTAAAAGTATCATGTAAGTTAATATATGGTATATTTATTTATGACATTAGGCTCAAATCCTTTACAAATCATGTCATGTAGAAAACTCAAGGCTTATCAATTTGACTTTTCTTGCATATTCCATCTATAAGAGTGTAATAGGTCATGACATTAGGCTCAAGCCCTTTAATGTACCTGCAAAGTGCAAAGTGCAATTTTACTTAATTTATTTGCTTGATTTTATTTGCTTGATTTTTTTTTTCTTTGTGTTTATCTTCCTCCTGGTAATAACTATAGATTGCAAGAAGCCATTATTTCAATGATACTGGTCATGCAAACTCTTCCAATGAACTCACTGCACAGGTAATTAAACCATCTTATACTGAATTATTAATATGCATAAATTGTTTGGTATCCAAGAAATGCCCTCTATGAGAAAACAGACAAATCCGAGGGCATAGGCCATGTTTCTGTCAAATCCAAGTTCACAAACAGAAATAAGACTCTTTTTCATGCAGTTTAGACCCAAATTTTGTATTATTTGGATTTTTATACTATTTTCTATGAATTTTTGAATCTCAGCTTTTCAAATTGCTTGATATATTTATAAAGAAAGGTCCATGAAGGAAGGCTTGGATCGCGAATCCGACGGTCGGATCGGGCTCGAAAGGAAGTTAGCTTGGATTTTGGGCTGTGGAGCTCCTGTCAAAAATATACAAGTTGAATTTTTAAGTAAAAAAAAAATTCAAACCGTAAGGAATATTTACGGTTTGAATTTTTAATTCAAACCGTAAATATTCTGTACGGTTTGGGCAAAAATAAAATTTTGACAAAACTGTGGTTATTTATAATAAAATATTTATAAATTTTGATATTTTTAAAAAACTCGGGTCAATTTTGTTTGCTGGAAATTAATTGATTTGTAAAAGGTCAAGGTCTTTGAAAGAAAAATATTGAAAGGTGCGTTACAACGAGCACGGACACTGACTATGAAAAAGAAATGCATGCGAAGACTGACTCGGTCTTTGGCAAATTTAATTTCTATTTAAACTTTTAGGAAAAAAACCGATTTTTTTATTTATATCCAAAAATTAAATCAAATTACAATAAATAACCAAAGTACCGTTGAAATTCGAAAATTACCCAATCCGGTTACCCAGTAACTGGATTTTCTTTTTTTTTCTGGTTACCCAATTCCCGGAATTGGAAAAAATGTCCGGTTATTGGATAACTGGAAATATGGTTTTGGTCCGGTTATCCAATAACCGGTTTTTTTTTTTTTTTTTTTTTTTTAAACTCATTTTTTTATAACCATATTTATATGTATGTATATGTATATGTATATGTATATGTATATGTATATGTATATGTATATGTATATGTATATGTATATGTATATGTATATGTATATGTATATGTATATGTATATGTATATGTATATGTATATGTATATGTATATGTATATGTATATGTATATGTATATGTATATGTATATGTATATGTATATGGAGTTAGGCTGGGGTGCTATGGATAGCATAGTGGCCTCTATGCTACGGCTCAATATTCGAGTTTTCAAAATCCAAACGGTCGATCTGAACCGTTCATCTTATTCTCCATATTAATATCTGCTTGGAGACCAAATTTTATAATTTTCTGAATTTTTTTACTATTTATTAAGCCACTTTGAAAATCGCTAATCCAACGGTTTTACTGTTTTGTGCAGCCACCGTTGGATCAACAATTTTGTAAAATACTTAATAAATAGTAAAAAAATTCAGAAAAATGTAAAATTTGGTCTCCAAGCAGATATTAATATGGAGAATAAGATGAACGGTTCGGATCAACCGTTTGGATTTTGAAAACTCAAATATGGAGCCGTAGCATAGAGGCCACTATGCTATCCATAGCACCCCAGCCTAACTCTATGTATATGTATATGTATATGTATATGTATATGTATATGTATATGTATATGTATATGTATATGTATATGTATATGTATATGTATATGTATATGTATATGTAGATGTATATGTATATGTATATGTATATGTGTATGTATATTTTTCTATAATTTTAAATTTTAGATTTGATTTACAAATTTTTTTTGTGTAAATTTGATAAATCTAAATACGAATTTTATTTTATATGTATATGTAGATTATATAGAATATATAGTGTTTAGGGTTTAGGGTTAGTGTATATAGATTATATAGAATATTAATAAAAAAAATATTCGGACAGAATATATATAGAATATATATAATGTACATTCAAAAAAAAATTATTCCCTATATAAGAAACATTGAAACTATATAGACTAGAAAATTTATACAAGTCGTATATATAATATACAAGAATCAAGATGGTAACAAAAGAGTCATTTGAGTATAGTGGTTAGGGTACTCGGCTCCCACCCAAGAGACATGGGTTCAAGCCTCAGTGTGAGCAAAAAAACTTCTCTTTTTTCGCGGTTCATGAGTAAGGTATGGACCAAGTCTATTTAGGTTGAACCGGTGCATACAACCTCTCCATTTCTCACAGTAATGGACACATCCAATAGCGCTGTTTGAATTAAAATTGGATTTCATACAATCCGGAAATATAAAAATGGTGCACACTGATCATGAACCATCAAATCTGAAAAAAATAAAATTCGGCTTGACCTTGTAGCAAATGTAGCAAATGTATTTGAAACTTTTAAAATTTTACATGTACATACATCACTCGTAAAGTAAATGGATTTCAACGATTTGAATTTGTCATTGGAAGCCGATATGATATATTTTTAGAATTGTGCTCACCTAACTCTCTTGATGAGTACATCACACCCTAGCTTTGCTCTAATTATAGAGTATAAGTAACATATATATGACTATTGGACTTGGTCCTCAATTAATTTATAGAAGTACTTTAGGCCCAAATGACAAGTGTTGATTAAGTGGGGACCAAGGTAAGGTTGGCCTTGGCGAACTGATAAGGATAATTAACCAGAATTGTGTGAAGTTGATTGAATGACTAAACAATCTTATATTCATCGTTTTATAATTTTATATTAGTCATGCTTTCTGGTCGGCTTTTCCCCGTTTTTGAACCAACTCAGCTCAAATTCGAAAATTACCTTTCTCATGTGTTAAGAGTAATTCCCACTGAAAATAATTTTTATTTGTTGAAGTGTGCAAACCTAGGATTGATTTTGAATTAAAATAGTAAATTAAAGTAATGGGAAAGTGTGATTTCTAGTTAATCCCTTGATGGATGCCATGGGGAACACCTATAGATTTGTCTACGATATGGCTGTCCAAAGAGGGATGGCGGCATGGCGCTATGCCTAGGACAAGGTGGAGGCATCAATCCTACAGCTTAAGATCCCTACACTCAAGCTATAAATCTTTGAACAAATTAATTTGCTAAGTTGATTCATTTATTAGTCAAATATCTAGATCTAGATACTCCATATGTCTCAAATATCTTATTTCCTTCAAACAGGCCCCCAAATTACTTGAAAAGGCAAAAATGTGCACTAAAGTGTCGCTGTACGAAGTTGATTACAAAAGCTAGTTAGTCAAATTCAATACTATTAATTATTAAAAGATTCTGCAGATAACATTTTCAATCCTCTATTCGTACTATTATTTTAGAAGAAAAAAACAAAGAAAAGAAAAAGCAATGTTCACACGCTGAGCAAGTTGATTCTTTTGTTTTGTTCTCTTTACCTCCCTATTTCCATTCCCAAGTTCCTATGTATGTAGTTCAGCTTTGCTGCTTGCTCTCCCAAGTTTCGATCTATTGCTCTCCAGTGCCATGTCGAACCTATTCCGTTGGATTTTCGGCCTTGTCCTTGCCCTTGCTGCGACTTATTATTTCATTTTTGCCCTCATCAATCTAATTCCCTCGCTATTTACCCCAAGCTCATATATATGCATATTTTCTCTTCTTTTTGGTTGCGCTTACAAATTTTACCGTGTCATGCCGAACCTATTCAGTGATCTGGGTGGTCTCTTCATTTCTGCAATTGTTGACGATGTATCTTCACGAATAACGTCCCCTATAATCAGTTATGCTGCCACCCTCATCAGTCATTTGCTGGTACGAGTTTTCTTTAAAACTGGTAGTTACTCATTTCTGCCCTCTTACCCAAACTGACAAGGTAAGGTACCACGGCTGGTTCTGAAACTCGGCCGATACCGAGTCAACTCGGTATCGGACGGGACCGGTCTGAGTTTCACCTGAGTCTTGCGCTTATGTGAGTTTTTGAGCAAAAATCGGATGAACAGTATTTGACTCAGCCGAGTTATCAGATTTTCAGGCCGAGTCAGACCGAGTTTACCCGAGTTAGGCCAAGTCAGTCCAAGTTTCACCCGATTCAAGCCGAGTCAAATCGAGTTTCACCCAAGTCAGTACATGGGAAGTGAAAATCATTGTCCTAGACTGATTTGGTCTCCCACCTTAGCTTTCTGTTGTATCTTGAGGTTGAAAGTAAGACAATCATTGTTATTGATTTGAGATTTAAGTTCAGTTTTGCATCTTTTGAAGAAGGAAATGGTGCTCGGAAAAAAATTGGAAAGGGAAAAGTCCTTGGCTGGGTTAGGAGGAAGAATCTTTAGTTATTTCTATGGCTAGACTTGGTGTATAATTTTGTACTATAGAAAATTTGAATTTGTAGTGGTTCATGATAAACCTTGTCCATTTTATATCGTGATCCAACAACTTCTTTTTTTTTTTTTCTGTCGAACAAAATACTTGATCAAAGACTCGAAAGTGTGTTGGTTTGCTTGAATGCCTTACTAGGCTTGTAGCCTGCGAAGCCATTAATTACTGTTTTATTTTATTTATAGTTTAATTTTATATTTAACTAGTGTAGGAGATGCATACAGCGTGGTTTGTTTATTTATTTTTTGACTAAGTAAAGAATGAGATTGTACTATATTACAAATTAAATTCGATTGTTAAGAAAATATAAAATGTAGAAATTAAATATTTTATTTCTCCTTTGTGAATATCATTCAATACAAATTAAATTAATTGTTATCCATCAGAATTTAATTATTATGGGTGTTATAAATATTTAAACTGTTAACTATCAAAATACCAATTTTTCTATTTTTTTTAGTACAAAATAAGTTTCAGCCAAAAACATCTGAGTTGCCAATCTGATTCAACCGATTGCGGGGAACAGGGTTGTCTTAGATGGAATAGAGACGAGACGAAAGCAGGTCAGATGATTTTTGCAAGAGATTTAAAAATAGAGCATTCAGAAAAGTATGAGAACTGGCAGTGGATTAATGATCCAAGAGCAACAAGGTAATTACTAATTACTGCCCTTTTGATCGATGTTGAGGCTTCCTAATTGTTTCTAGTTACTCCAGACCAACATAAATTGTTTTACATGTTTATTTTATTTGCATCATATTTGGTGGCACATTCTTTTGTTAATTTAACACATAAGGATAAGATTTATGTTTATTTGTTAACTTAAAGAGTAAGACACGGATAAGAAAAATGACAGTTAGCTTAATTTGATATATTTTTAATAAAATAATTGATAAATACAAAATTATACATCACGATATTTTAGTCGTATGTATAACTATATATTTTTTATTATTGTGATTATATTGATTTATAAAATATTTTATTTTATTTTTTAAGTATACGACGACGATGACGGTTACTTGATATATATTAAGTATTTTCAATTGTGATACATTTATTTGATGCATCAACGTACCAAATTAGACAATGATTTTTGTTTGCTAACAATAACAAGGTTCACCGAGGTAGCGGAGCTATTAGAAGTCTGGTGGTTCAGCATAAAGGCGAGGAGATGCTTCCTTGGACTTTCGCCTAACACAAAATATGGTGTATATCTCATCTTCAGAACAAGGCAAGACTCAGAAGGTCTCGACGCTATCCAGAAGGCATCGGTTTCTGTGGGCAGAAAAGGGTCAACGAAATATGTATGCCTAAAACCACCAACGGCGACTCCGCCCGGCATTGGATTGCCCGTAAAGATGTCAGATGGATGGATGGAGCTAGAGCTGGGACAGTTTGAGTGTGATATTGTTACTGGTGATAAAGATGCGGTGATAAGCATTGAGGAAACAAAGACCGACAACAGAAAGACTGGCCTCATCGTTGCGGGTATTGAAATACGGCCTATTTAAACCGCCAAACTTTCATGTGGCAGTCATAAAATTCCTGTGTAGCTTCAGTGTGTACATGCTGTTTAATGAATTTGATTTGATTCATATGATACTATCATGTTGTAAAATTTTCTGACTTGCTTCTTGTTAAAGATAGAAAGTCAGAGGTGTATTAGCTGTACGGATTTAGGATTAGCTGTGTGAATATTTGTAGTTATTTCTTTCCTAATTTTATCGTTTGTCTTTGATTATATATGTATGTAACGTTGATTAGATTAATATACATAAATTACATCTTTCTAATTCACTTACATGGTTGCATTTGTTATGTGTATGATAATCGACCAGGTCGTACGAAACTTGATCCCAAGTCCCTCCGATGTATGTTTGTAGGCTATTCTGGAACTCAAAAAGGTTATCGATGCTATAGCCCCACTATTAGAAGGTACTTTGTTTCATATGATGTTATTTTTATGGAGTCTGTACCGTATTCCTTAAATTCTGAATCTGGTCCATTATCTACATCTAGTAATTCTCCACCTATCATGACTTTTCTGAAATATCCTGATGTTCACATCGGCTCTTCTTCAATCCTCGAGAGTGGCGTGCCACCAACACCTCCTGCGCCTCCTATTACTCAGGTATATACTCGAAGGGGTAAGAATCTCCCTGTTAATACTAACTCTGTCCAGACAATGCAGGACCATAAGACTTGTGCATCTCCTGTTGAACCTGACCCAACCACTGAATCCCCACAATCTCCTACACAATCACCTGACCCTACCACACCTAGTCCACAGATTCCTGCTCCAATCCCACCACCTCAAATCTCTGATCTTGACCTTCCCATTGCCCTTCGTAAAGACTCACGTAAATGCCGCAGTACCAGATATCCCCTTGACCGCTTCTGTTCCTACGTAGCCCTATCCATAGATCACCATGCCTTTACTACTAGTCTTGACAGTTACTCTGTTCCTAAGAATGTGCCAGAGGCTCTGCACAATCCGGGGTGGTTTAGTGCTATGCAAGAGGAAATGTCAGCTATGTGAAAAAATGAAACGTGGGATCTTTGTCCTCTCCCTCCTGGCAAAAAGGCAGTTGGTTGCAAGTGGGTCTTCACGGTCAAGGTTCATCCTGATGGGTCACTGCACAGACTCAAAGCTCGCTTAGTTGCTAAAGGGTACTCTCAGGCCTATGGCATTGATTATGATGAGACATTTTCCCCTGTTGCTAAGATGGCATCTGTTCGCATCTGTATGTCTCTAGCTGCTGTTCGCCACTGGCCGCTGCACCAATTAGATGTCAATAATGCATTTCTCAATGGCATCCTTGAGGAGGAGGTTTACATGACTCAGCCACCTGGATTCGTTGTTTAGGAGGAGGCTTCCAAAGTCTGTCGTTTGCGGAAGTCTCTATACGGTCTGAAACAATCCCCTCGAGCTTGGTTTGGGCGTCTCTCCCAAGCACTTGGTCAGTTTGGCATGATCAGGAGTGCTAATGACCACTCAGTCTTTTATAGACACTTAAAGGAGAAGACCATCATCCTAGTTGCATATGTCGATGATCTAATTATCACCGGTGATGATGTCGAGGGGATCTCGACATTGAAGAAGTGTTTGAGCGAGCAATTCCAGATTACAGATCTTGGTAAACTCAAGTACTTTCTTGGCATTGAGGTATCACGGTCTCCTGGTAAGATTCTTATTTGTCAAAGAAAGTATGTTCTTGATATGCTTTCAGAATGCGGTTTGCTTGGATGCAAACCCGTTGACTCACCGATGGTCCCTGAGACCAAGCTCATGCCTGATGACGGAGCACCCCTATATGATCCTGAGAGATATGGGAGATTGGTCGGGAAACTAAATTATCTAACAGTTACTCGACCGGACATTGCTTATCCAGTGAGTATAGTGAGCAAATTTATGTCAGCCTCGCACACTACACACTGGGATGCAGCTATTCGGATCCTTAGATACTTGAAGGGATCTCCAAGTAAAGGACTCGTATATTCTGATCAAGGACATAGTAGGATCACAGTGTTCACTGATGCCGATTGGGCAGGTTGTCCTACTAGTCGAAGGTCCACTACTGGATATTGTGTCTTCTTTGGTGGTAACCTTATATCCTGGAAGAGTAAGAAGCAGACAGTTATATCTCGATCCAGTGCGGAGTCAGAATACCGCGCAATGGCAAACACATCCTGTGAGCTAGTTTGGACGAAGCGTTTACTCAGCGAGCTAGGTGTTCGCCATGATGGTTTGATGAGGCTACACTGTGACAATCAATCCACCATGCATATCGCCAAGAATCAGGTCTTCCATGAGAGGACCAAGCACATTGAGGTGGATTGTCATCTGATTCGAGATCTTGTCATAGGAACATCCTCTTGTCCCCCATGTATTCAACTCATTCACGTTCGGACAGATCTTCAGCTCACCGACATTCTAACCAAGCCTCTTCGCAAAGCCCCAATTAATACTAAATGTAACAAGTTGGGCATGTTAGACATATACGCTCCAACTTGAGGAGGAGTGTTAAAGATAGAAAGTCAGAGGTGTATTAGCTGTACGGATTTAGGATTAGCTGTGTGAATATTTGTAGTTATTTCTTTCCTAATTTTATCGTTTGTCTTTGATTATATATGTATGTAACGTTGATTAGATGAATATACAGAAATTACATCTTTCTAATTTCCTAATTTTATCGTTTGTCTTTGATTATATATGTATGTAACGTTGATTAGATGAATATACAGAAATTACATCTTTCTAATTCACTTACACTTCTTTTGTTCCTTTTAATGTGTTCTTGAGGTTTTCAGAAAAATCTGAATTCTCAATGCTGGACCATTAATTGAACGCAAGTTGAGCATATATATATATATGCAATTATATTGTTTACTGTCAAGTTTTATTATGTTGCTTTATTTTTCTGTTGTAAAGAATTATTTTTTTTATGAGGTCACACAGGTCATAGTTATAATTTTCATCAGTGGTATGCAAAAAAATATTTACCAGCACTGGTTCAATGCTGGGGCCTTGAAAATTGAAACTAATATGAATATTGACACTGGTTTTCTATGTACCTGGAGGTTTTTTACATATCTGGTAGGGTTTCTATGTACCAGAAGGGTTTTGTACTGACCTGGTAGAGTTTCTATGTACCAGCAGGTTTTGGTACAGATCTGGTAGGGTTTCAATGTACCAGCAGGTTTTGGTACAAAACCTGTTCACTGGTTGCACTTTTAGGCAGGTTTTGTTTTATATCAAAGACGGATTTTCCCTTTTTTTGTCACAAAGTTAAATACTATAGAAGGAAAAATCGGAATCGGAGTCCAAATCGGTCACTTGACCAGTGAATCGGAATCGGATGAATCAGTTAGAATCAACTGAATTGGATAGGAAACTCGTATATTTTTGGCAAAAGCTTGTTCTGTACTTGGCTTGATTTGAGATTTGAATTTAGACTTAATTTGAGCTTATTTAAAAATATAAGGACTTGTTTGTGATTTTAGAAAACCGTCAAATGGTTTATTGGGTTATAAAATATAAACAAGTATGATATATGAAAATAATAGTAATAATATTAAGAAAAAAAAATAAAAAATTAGATTTAGGGATTTATTTATTGAGTGCATAAATAGGTATCTTTAATGGCCCAAGCCCAATTGAAGAAAATAATCCCTACATCCTCCTCCACTAAAACTGACGCACAGCCCACAGTATCCTTAACCAGTGCCTCTGTCAGCTGACCCCACCTTCTCTTTAACCCTCTGACTGAATAGGCCCCACTCAAGCGCTTTGTTCTCCCTTGTTAAACCAGATAGGTGGGCCATCTCATTCTGACGCTGGGCCCTTCACGATCCGAGGACCCTTCTTCTCCAATTATCATTTTGACTCAGTCAAAATTGCATATTTCACGCCAAATCCGATAGCAGGTCGTAGCACTTCGTTTTTTTGTGAAAATTCGCTCCAAATCGTGAGAATCAACGTCAAGAATCGCTCCACAGTAGAAGAATCGACAAAGAATAGCTTTATTCGGCCAATTTGAACCAGTTTTTCGCTGAAAAATCGCACACCGAGGAACTCGGTCCAAAATCGGATTGCCGACGGCCGATTCCGATCCGACTAGGCCGATTTTTCCTTCTATGTTAAATACAAAGTATCACAGTCCTAAAAATATGTAACATAATTAAAAGCAAACCACCAATCTTGCATACTAAACAAAAAACAGCTTTTCTGGTATTTTCTCATTCACACCAGCACTCCCCTAATTGTAAGTCTTTGATCTAGCTCTTTCCTTTTTGTAATAGTTGCTATTCGTACTACTAATCCCTTGCGCATAAAACTACCCTCTTAATTTGGTTAACTAGTTTTGAACAGCTTTTCATTACATCCACATCAAAAAAAAGTTTAGTCATTTGACAGCAACGGTATGACTTTCCCCTGGTTTCAGCTGTCCGCATTTGAAGTCTTTGTACTTTAAGAACTCCAATATTTCAAAATCCTTCGGTTGCGAAAGGATTTCTTCACCAGAGCTTGAAAGGTTATTAAATAAAAGAAGGTTCTTTTTAAAGTATTTATCTAAAACCGTCGTTATTGGATTTTGTTCAAATCACAAAACCATAGTTATGGACTTAAATGTCGAAGAGCTCTTACTTCTTTAGCGATTTCCAATCCCCTATTCTGTAAAGATTCTCTTCCGGTCCCGCCTGAATGCATATCCTCTGCATTAACGCAAAAAAGAATCTTTTGAGTTAATGAATTTCAACTATCTGATTTTAAACAGAGCCAATCCGGCTCCTACTTGTGATATAGGGGGCCTTTAATATTAGTGTCGATTTAGTCTGCACGAATCTTAAAACAGATCGGATGATCAATATTCAATAACTCAAAAGATTCCCTTTTGATTTAATGCAGAGGATACGAATTCGTCCCGCCTGACCAGCAGCGCACAAGTCCCCCCTTTGCCCGCTCTCTTTATTCTTTCGCGAGGATCGGATCCAAATCCGTCAATCAGATGGTAGGGCCTTTTCGGTATCGGACTATCCGGTTTATGGTTCAGGATTCTAGGGTCAACGAAGAAATAAAATCCACACAGATAGTGAGTAGCGATGAGATAGCTGTGGGCTGCATAGAAAAATAAATAAACTGAGTTGGGCTGCCGCTACCAAAAAAGTGTTGGGCTGTGATAGGGGTAGGCGAAAAACAAAAAAACATAGATCTAAATTTGTTTTTCAATATTGAGAGATAGATGTAGCGCGGAACTACTTTGTATTTCTATCTCTGAGCTCACATTATGATATTTTTAATCGATAACTCTGGAAATATCCAGCAAATAAACTTATTTTTACTACAGAAATAATACAATTATTAAATATTGAATTGTTTTAATTTTGATAATAATTGTTTTTTTTTTTTTATAAAAACATATATCGTCATTGAATAGTTTTATGTATTAAATGTTCTACAATTTATGTCATGAAGAAATAAAAAAAAAGTTATGTATTGCAACCAATAGTTCTATATTTTAAATAATTATTTCATAAAAATTTTCTTTTTAAGGTTTGATGACTTGGTGCTACGAACAATTTCATTAAACAAGAAAAAAATATTTACAAAAGATTTTTTACACTAAACGCCTCTCCTAGTATGTCTAACTAATTACAGGATATCATCTCGTAAACAAAGTAGCTATCATGGAGCAGTAAATGCATGCTTGCATAATGTCGCTCCTGTTTTCCGCTCAAGGCGAACGAGCAGTTATCCCCACTGCAACCAATTAAGTATATCGGTAATTGATCGCTTCATTGATCAATATTTTTTAATAAACCGAATTGCTCGCGCCGGTGAAGATTCTTCTATTGTGCTCCCTCCAGATTGCCCATGAACCGCATGATTGTTGAGTATTTCACGTATATGTTTTATGGATCTATTTTGTACTGTTTTTGCTTTTCAAATTTATATCCTAATACTCAATGGAAAGTCGGCTGCAAGCGCACAGCCTGACCGTGTAGTACTAGAATCGAACACAAGGATAAGGGGACACAATAGTTTATACTAATCTTAATTAAACTAGAAAGTACAATTAATAATAGTAAATGGGGGGAGGTTTGTTGCAACTTGTCTAAGTTGCGGGTTCAATTCTCGAATGATTAAGAGGAATTGAAACAAAACAAACAAGCAAATTTAAACAAAAGGTGTTTTGTGATCAAGTTGGAAAGTCTAAGGATTATCAGCTTGCTATTTGATTGTTATCCTAATGTGGTAGCGATATTCACTTTCACGAATTGATACCGTGTCTAAATTATTTGAGATTTTATGATTAAGTTCTAAATTATTTGAGGTTTCACGATTAAGTTCATCATCTTAGAGGGTATCAACTAGCCTTATTAATTGAATAAGTAAAAGTCCCAATCAAATGCTAGATTTCACCGTTAAGTACTTCACCTAGGTATTCAACCTTTTAGTTCTTGTGAGTCCCGAATAGATCTAATCCAAGTCCTAAGCAATTTGTACTACTATGTTTGGTGTTATGAATTAATGTGTCTCAAGACTATCACTAACTAAGAGAGATATTTAATTACATGCAATCACAAACAACAATTTATACAAAAAATTCAATCAACAAGAATCCATCATAACACAACCAACTATTATATAACATACTACCAACCGAATAAGGTAGATTTTTAATATTCATGAATTTTACAAGTTTAAGCACCTAGAGAGGAAAACTAGTACCTCATGAATGCACTAACATTCGTGATAAACATAAAGAAAAATATAAAAAAATAATAAACAATAAAGTAGAGAAACAAGGACTTGCCAAATAATAACTGATGGAAAAACTAGGATTTGCCAAACACCGACTCAAAGAAAACATATGGTTGAAGACACTTTTGCCATCGGCTGATAAATCTAACATACGATGTTAATAACATTGGCCATCAGATGCAAAGTACAAGAGATGGCATTAGGTAGTCAACACCGTTTATCAGATTGTTCGAATCGATGGCATAAGTGCTCAACGCTATTAATTGGTTCTTAGCCGATGACATATGTATATATATCTTTACTATCGGAGCGATAGACATTGATTTGGCAACCGATGGCAAATTGTGATTTGAATGGATAACGAAATGTTTTTCTGTAGCGGTGCTCTCTACATGGCAGATACCTTTTTGTTGGATAGATAGAATGCAGTTCCTTAATTATTATTTCATAACGAGGATATTTCTCTAAAATTTATTATTTAATCATAAAAAAAATCAACCAATAAGATATTAGCAAAATGATTATTATGATGATTAATAACCATGTTGAATAAAGACGATGGAAAAAAAAACCAAGTTAACAGAAGTTTCCATTTTAACAGAAGTTAACTTGTTGAATAATGACGATGGCAAAAATGCCCATAGACGCGGGCGTAATGATGTCAATATAATCAAGTGGGATGCTTGTGCAATGACATCACAGAACTATAGCAAAACCGTGGAAGCGCGTAAAATGACATCAAATTGGATTGAAGTTTTCTTAGTTTATTCAAAAAACAAGCGAAACCTTCGTGAAATATTATTTTATTAACCCCTCAATTCAAACGATAACAAATTAATGACTAGGTTTAAATGCATAGTTGGTTTTGTGTTCCAATCAGATTTCAGATCTCTATTTAATTATGTTTTCATAGTTCAAACAGCTAATTTAAACTGCTCAACATGATATTCATATTAAAATGTGTTTAGATATAAAATTTTATATATTCTGAAAATAATTTACTATTTTTTTAGATACAAAATCACTGTTTTTGAATTGTCCAAAAGCAATGATTTTGTATCTATTAAAAATGATATTAAAAAATTTCCAAAAAATAATTACTTTTGGCTCTAAGCATATTTTAATATGTAGATCATCTTGATTTGTTCAAATCGGCTATTTAAATTTTTAAAACAAATATAAAGATATGAGCTATGGTTGGGGCACCAAACCAATGGTGCATTTTAATTCATCTCCTCAAATTTATACGATTATTCATTGGATGAGACTGATTGCAGACAGATCAATTGAAATGGTTGCTAATTTTCGGTGCTGCAAAAGCTTATTGCACTCTATAATCCTTGAAAGTATTGCATGCACCGAACTCTGCTTGAATTTAATAGTTTTATTTTTCTACTTTCTCAGCCATCCTATCTTAAAAAATATTTTCAGAATTCTCTCCGAAAGAAATAATACCTTTTCTTTTAATTCAAATACTAGGGAACCGGGATAACACAAATTTTCCTTATTTGGGCAAATATTACTTGCAGTATATAGCCATATGGAAACATCAATTAGGTAATAAACATAGATGATCATTTCTTTCTAAAAGAATTAAATAATTATTTCAAAAATTTGAATTCCTTTACGTCGAAGTATAAATCAGATGGTTGTATGATGAAGCATCCATAATTTTAATTAAAAAGATTCTATGATGAAGGCTGTATGCATAAAACAAAGTGCGGTGAGGTCACGCGGGCAAATGTTAATTAAAAAATATGACTCTTGAATTTTTTCAAATTTAATTTTGACTCTTTAATTATATATAAAACATTTGTCAGTTGGAAAAACATGTTCAGTTGACCTGAATCCTAAGTCTTGCTGTCTTCACCTGCTACTTCTTCTCCCAAGTTCATATATAAGCATATCTCCTTCTCTTGTTTCTTTTAACATATACAAATTATCCAGTGCAATGGCTAACGAGATCTGTTTCTTCGCCACCTCCGTCCCTTCGCTTATCCTCATTGATCGAACTTACTGGCTACTTACTAATCCAGTCTATATAATCCCATTTCCTTTTGTTTTTCTTTGCATATACATTTTTTTGTGTACCACACCAATCGTGAACCTGTCCAGTCCATTTGACTTGATGAACTCTGGTGATACTAAACAGAGTATTGTAGGATGGATGATTTTTGTAAAAGATTTAGAACTAAAGCCTTCTCGACCTCTTGGTGTGGAATACAATTTCTGGAAGCTCGTTCCTCACATATAGTGATCAGTCAAGGTAATTAATGACCCTTTGATGGAGGCTTGCTTAAGGATGTTTTCAATTAGTAACTTCACACTTTTTAGGTGTAAAATACAACATTTTGAAGACTTGAGCATGTACAAAAGAAATAAACACTTCTTTATTTACTATATATTTTAGTTTTTCTTGTGCGTGAATGTGCTGAAATAAGTAGACAATGAGGCTACTACTTAAGATTAAGTAGACAATAAAAAGGCAATCAATTATTATAGATACACACCCATAAAAATTATTGAAACTGCCACAAATGTATATAGTTATAGTAATTCTAACTATATGCATGCCACAACTGTTATCATATTACAACATGCCGTCTCAATTCTTAGTTGACTGTAAATAATGCAGATCATAAGAGAAATCAAGAGAAGAAAAGCAAAAATGTCTCTTGACTCCCACAACTAATACATGAAACTTTTGCAAGTTCACCTCCTGAAGAATGTCTCTTGCACACTAATGCCTTTTACTCCCACAACTATTTCTTAAGCAAGACATTTAAGACAAAGATATAATGGTGAACTGAAAACCACCGAGATAAAAAGAAACAAATGAAATACATAATTTTTTTAACACAGATTTGACAGTTATGTCCTTGAGTTTTGTGAAAACCACCGGACGAAAGGGGAGGGGGACGTTACTGTTGGTGAACAGTAACAAACTCTTCCAAGATTATATATACAAACTCTACTAGAAATTATTTATTTTCCAAATAGGAATATTAATATTTGATTTTTTTTTTTTTTGTAATGGATCAAGAAGCAGAAAATTGATGGTTTATTTCTAATTAAATTAGGTAGGTGAAGGGTATTAATCCTACTTATTGTAATAAACATTCTCTTATTTCAGAAAGACAAAAGGAAAACAAAAAATATTAGTCACACGCAGAGCAACTTGCTTCCAAAAAATGTTAAGCCTTGGGCCGAGTCCAGTTGACCTGAATCCTGGGTCTTCCAATAAACCTCTCTTTACCTCTCACACTTCTTGGACCTTGTCTGGTTCTCTCTAATTATGTTCCTACTTCCTCTCGCAAGCTCCAATATATTCATATATATATATATATATATCTTCTTCTCATCTTTCTGTTACCACTTGCTAATTATCAAGTGCCATGTTTGGCCTTTTTCGTTTGATTGTCGCCCTTCCCGGTGATCTGGCTGGTCTCATCCCACCTCATTGATAAATTGAAGGTACGAACTTTCTTCTGAAATGAAAGGTACTCATCATCAAATCATGAATACATACACAAAAATTAAAAGGAAAAGCAAGGGAAGAAAGATTCTAATGCCCCAAATTACCCAAACTGACAAAGGTAATTAAGGTACCAGACCAGTCTTTACTCAATAACTACCAGTTCAATTATTTTATTATATTATATTTGGTTTTTGTATTTTTGATGGATTTGTGGGGCAGAGAGTTTCAATCGAACAGAGGCCAGATGGTACTAGCAAGGGCTTTAGAAATAGAACATTCTGATGATGGCAATAAGTGGATGTGGGTTCCTCAACAGGACTCGAGGTACTGCCCTTGTCTGAATCCATTCATCTGTTAATATAACATAGAAGTATCCTCAATCTAGTCTCAACTCAAGTGAATGTTTTGTTACATGTGCAAAAATATACATTTCCAAACATTGTTGTCCCTTGCCTGAATTCATTCATCTATAGCAACGAAAATATATACATCATGTACCAAAGTGTAACTTTGAATGTTTGTTTACAAATAATAAGGTTTGAGGAGGTAGTGGGGCTGTTAAAAGTCCACTGGTTGGAAATACAGGAGACGATAAGCTTCATTAGAATTACAGCTGAGACAACCTATGCTGCATATCTCATCTTCAAAACAACGCCAAACTCAATATGTCTCGACACATTGCAGGAGGCATCGGTTTCAGTGGGTGACCTCCAGTTGAAGAAGGATGTATGCATCAAGCCAAGAGTGCCAAATCCCCGCAATAAATGTAATGCTTTTCCCATAAATAGGTCGGATGGATGGATGGAGCTGGAGCTCGGGCAATTTTACTGTGATGGCCATGGTGGTGAGGTGGTGGTAAGCTTGAGGGATATCAATATCAAGAATGAAAAGAACGGGCTCATCGTTGCAGCTATTGAAGTACGTCCGATTTAAACAGCTTAGCATCTCGCAATCATGAAATTAATTTGATTCCATGTAATTTTTTTTTTAATTTTCTTTAGTTTTGTTTTATTTCACACATTGCAATAACATGCATTATACATAATAAGTTCCAAAAAATGTACCACAAACTAATTGTGACAGTTAAAACTTGTTCTAAACTTCAAATCATGTTTTAGAACTTAATTCTCGGTAGTGTATGAAAGGCACGTGACAGTGCTTTATTGTTTAATTCTTTCACAAAGTCACTTTGAAATAAGTTTTGGTTTACAAAAAAAGTTCAAACAACTACGTAAGTATACTATCACATGACTATTCATATAATGCCCAAAAATTGGCTTTAAATCATAATTTAAATTTTAGAAAATGTTGTATCAGTTCAAGATCAGTATGTGACCCATTTTTTTATTCCATATAAAACATATTCATGTAAGGTATATATATGTATATTAATTGTTTTTGTTTATTGAATGTATATACATATATGTATATGTAAAATAATTATTTTTGTTTGGTGAAATATTGAATGAATGTGATTGATGATGTATGTTGTGATTTTGAATATTTATTGAATGATGGATAGGTAATATTAATTGTGTTTAATGCCTAGTAAATATGGGTGTTAGTCTATTATAAATTGTTTGAAAAAAAAATACACGGTTCTAAATAAAAAACCGTGCACGGTGTACAAAATAATAAACATATGACTTGTAGAAACCATTTATATAAACCTAGTTATATTGTACATTGTTACTTTGATCGTGCAAAAACTTCTATTTTTCGGTACCCTTTTTTTTTATCGACACGGTTGGGTTTTATCAACCGTGTATATTAGATCTATATAGACACGGTTCGAAAACTGTATACAAATTAGTAGCTTTATTTATAAACAATGCTCGCTAGCACAGTCATATAACCGTGTGAAATTAATTTTAGTCATGTAACCGTGTGACATTAATTTTTCAAACCGTGTATGGTCACATTTTCTGTACTAGTGAAGACATCTTTTTGAGGCGCTTTGTCTATGAAAATTTGGTTGCATCTCTTTGCATAAAACAAAAACGGCAACAATGTTTGTCCTCATTTTTTACACACAGTTCGAACCAAGATTTTTCATACATCCATTTATTTGAAAAGCACGTGGCAAACACACGAAAAAACATCTCTCTGTCTAGATCGCTGATCTTCTACGACCAATCAGTACAAAAATAATAATGAAAAACATGGTAAACCCACTAAGTGTAATGCCAATTTTTTCTATAATATTAAAAAAAAAAAATGCATGAGATGCGGAACTGGGCAGACGTGCAAGTGTTCAAACTGACAGTAGAGGCTTCTCAATTTTCAACATTAATTGAAAAGCTTCTCAATTTTCAACCAATATGCTGACCCTTTTAGTGTCCTTGTTATATTTGTAAAAATTAAGCATATGTTATTCCATGCATTTAAAATATTAGTATGATTTTTTCAAATAATTTACTTTAATTAAAATATTATGTAATTATGAGTAGAACTCATGTGTTCTAAAGTTCATCATGCTTGTTGGTGAGCATAATTTCAAAACCTGAGATATTAGCTTAAAAAAACAAACTGTTGAAATTGATCTATTGCATTAGTGATGGATCTACAAGCAATATTATTAATATATGAATTAACGTAATATAAAATCAAAGGGTTAAAATAATAAAAAATAGTAACACTAAAATTAACGTATAAATCTTTTCTTTATAATCGCTTGACTTCATACTGAATTAATTCAAAATTTTATAATTTTTGAATAAAAATAATTAATTAAAAAATTTATAAATTTTGAATAAAAATATATTACTCATAGAGTAGCTTGATTTCAATAGTATAAATTCATTGTTTGAACTCTATCTGATTTAATTATGCACCTAAACTCATTAGAAAATTAATGTGCCAAAATATCTTTAATTTAACTCATATAGTCAAATTGTTTTTATACTAAACGATAAAATATTGATTCCCTACATGAATATATAGATTCAATGTTGGCGCGACTCGTTCGTAGCCTCGTATCTAAATATTCGTATCCTCATTAAGAATGAATCTGGACCGTCCGATCTATGTTGGCACAATATTAAAGATGCTCCGCGAGTTTCACCTCAAATCAGATTAGCTCAGATTCTGATCAGACGGCTGAGATGCATTAGAGATGCGGACTCCGTATCTCATGCTAGGAAATCCCAAAAATTAAAAAAAAAAAATTGCATCACTCCCCATTAGGGGTGTCAATGGGTACGATACGGGGAGGGTGGAACCAAACAATATATCCATATCTGGACCAAACAATGTCAGAAAATAAGAATGTAACAAGTGACAAGAAAATAAGATGAAAATAAGAATGTAACAATGTTAGAAAATAAGATGAGAATGTAATGGATATATCCATCTCATTCAATTACTTATTTGGACCAAACAATACATTATTGTCAGAAAATAAGATGAGAATATATATTTCTTTGAAACATGAAATATTTTCATTTGTAGAATTGAAAAAAAGGCAATAACGATGAATAAGGAAGAAAACAAGGAAATGAATTCGTTGATATATATATCTCTAGTGTTGATACAGGCATACAACAATATGAAAAGAAGAAAAATAAATAAATTGGATATAATATATTGATATATTTATATATAATATATTTCATATAATTACCCATTACTCAACGGGTACGAAATAACTTTTACCTGTATCCATACCCGTTTATCTAAGGAAAAAAAATCTTTACCCATACCCATACCCAATAAACTAACGGAAAAAAAAACCTTACCCATACTCGTCTTATCGAATACGATACGAGTAGGGTAAACGGGTAAACGGGTATCATTGACACACCTACTCCCCATGCGCATTTTTAACATGTGCAGGCTGCACTTGTCGTTGTACGCTCAAGTTGCATTTAAAAAAATATATATATATTCAGTTTTGACCTGAATTCTGGGTTTTGATCTATCTTGCTGCTTCCTTGTCAGGTTCTTCTCTCCTTTCTAGCAACTTCCTCTCCCAAGTTCAGATCTATGTATATATTCCTTCTAAATTAAGTTCCGATCTATCCATATCTGCTTCTCCTCCTTGTTGTTAGCACTTACAAATTATCCATTGCCATGTCGATCCTGTTCACTTATGCTGGCGCTTTCACTGTTGTGGCTGGTGTCTTGACTATCTTCATTTTTCTGTGCACTTATGCTGGCGCTTTCAGTGTTATAACTGGTCTCTTAACTATCTTCATTACTGCATTTGTTACCGATATATCTTCACGAATAATCTCCCGCCTCAATGATAATTTCAAGGTACGAATTTTATTTCCAATTGGTAATTAATTAATCATTATCAAATGAACAAATACACAAAAATGATAACCACCACTTCAATTATTTTGATTTTAATATTTTCTGTTGCTATTTGTGATTGATCTGTGGGAAACAGAGTTTTAGATCGAACAGAGAAGAACCGAACAGAGGCCAGATGTTTCTTGCAAGGGCTTTACAAATAGAGCATTCTGCTGTTGATGTAAAGTGGAAGTGGGTTCCTAACAAGGATTTAAGGTAATTACTACCTTTGATTTTGTGGCCTCTGTTAACCTTGATTTCTATTAAGTACTTCCAATTTTGGTACATTTATTTAAAGCATCAACATACTTCATTCACAAAGTGTGAACGGAAAATATCAAGTTATTGGCTGGCTTCAACTGGTAACATAATATAAAAGTATTGCAAGATCTGGTGCTAACCCAAGTGCAAGTTTTGAATCATATGCAAAAGATATATTTTCCATACATTGATGTCCCCGTATGAATGAGAACGAAGTAAGTCCAATGCCCATCGGACCCAATTTAGGAACGATGTACAGTTCTTCTATCCAATCTACTTGAAGATATGTCTGCCGCCTCAATATTTGTGCGGATCAAGAGAGCACACATCTTGCAGCAGATCGGACAGGAGTGCTGCCCATCGAACACAAATGTGGGTCCGATGGACATCTGACCTATCATTTTATCTATCTAAACTCATTCAGCTATAGAAAGTGAAATTTATAATTAGAGTTATATATTTGTTTATTAATAATAAGGTTCCCGGAGGTAGCAGAGCTATTAAAAGTCCATTGGCTGGAAATAAAGGCGAGAATTAACTTGGACGGATTTATTCCTGAGACAAACTATGCTGCACATCTCATCTTCAAAATAAAGTCAAACACATGCGGTCTCGACACTCTCCAGAAGGCATCGATTTCTATGGGCGGTCACAAGTGGAAGAAGATTGTATGCATAAAACCAAGAGTCGCGAGGCCACGCAATAAATGCATTGGATTGCCCGTAAAGAGGTCGGATGGATGGATGGAGATAGAGCTGGGGCAGTTTTACTGCAATGATGGTACTGGTAATCAAGAGGTGGTTATAAGCTTCAAGGAAAACAATGACAACATCAAAAAGAGCGGGCTCATCATTGCGGGCATTGAAGTACGTCCCATTGAAACTGCCGAACATGTGGCAATAGTAAAATAAATTTCTGACCATTCATTTTGTATTGTGCTATAAAAATTCTTTGTTGTTTCTATGTTCAAGTTATTTCAAACCTTTTATAGGGTTCTTTAGGTTTTAGAAAAATTAGAATTCATAACACTTGTAAGGCTTGCATAAATGTATTTCTTTCTGTGACCACTTATGCATCTTTTTTCGAATTATAGATCTGCCATTGTACGTGTATATCAACAGTTTACCAATAGGAAGTGAAAGTATATGCTGAATTATGTTTGATTCAACATGTTATTCATTTTTAAATAAGATATGGTAAAGTCTAACTTATATTATATTTATAATAATAAAAAGAGACAACAGATTGTCAAATATATAATAGCAATGTGCATTGAGCTTGAGAAAGATAGTAAACTTACAAACTCCCCGAACTTGTAAAATCAAACTAAATTAGAGGTGCTTTTGTCTCAATTCGGTTGCATCTCTTTCTATAAAATATAAACTGCAACCATGAATGCTCTAATTAATCGATGTGAAAACTCTTTTCCAAAGGTTTAGATATTATCATCTCCCCACATCCAAGAGTAAGAACATGACAATGCATAGAAGAGCGAGAAGTTACACTCATTGAATAGGTCATCAACATGGTTTGGAAACTCGGCTGAGTCCAAGTTGACTCGGCCAAGTCAACTCGCTATCGGTCGTGTCCGATCCGAGTTTCACCCGAGTCTCGCGCCCATACGATTTTTTCATCTCAGTAGTCAACGGACCTACACCAAAAAAGCTGCACATATGGTTTAACCCGCACCCACTGCATCCCAGATTTTCGACCATGTAAAATGTACTCCCCCATATTCATACACGATACTTACTGACACGGCTGTATGTATATTCCTGTGTCGTTAGCTTTTCGGTCTGTGTATAGTCGCATTTTTGTACTAGTGCAAGGTCAAAATTCCATAAATAAGAGTACTGGACGAAGAGCGAGGGAGGGTATATTTGTCAAATCAAATTTTAAATAATTAAATAAAATGTTAAATAAAGTTTTTATGGGTATATTGAATATTATGTTATTTTAATAGGTAAATTGACTATTTCAAAAGTTTTATATGGGCACACTGAAAATTTTTCCTTCTTGAAAATATTTTTTTATTTTTTATGTTTGGCAAGCAGGGTCAGTGCAGAAACTTTTACTTATGGAAATTAATGTAGAATAATATAGGATATTAAAATGATTAAAATAATATTTAGTTGCATATACGGAACTGCTGTAACAATACAATACAAAGCACCACACCAAAAATCCAGATTTTTACAGCCACAACAATACAAAGTACCACACCCAAAATTTCTGTCTCTAATGAATCTGAAATAAAATTTATGTTCCAAACTAAATATTCATTTATTTCTTCCAGCAATGTCCAAACCCAACGATTTTACATATTATTCCCCGCAATTTTTATTCATAGGAAAAGGAAAAAAAAATATATTAAAAATGAGAATGATTGTGGAGAAATTTAAAAAACAGGAAGGCAAGATCGGTTCATGGCGTTCTTGCATGTCAAACTTTAGTTCTACGGGAAAAAAAAAAAATTAGTTGGGACACCATGGTATGGCGTCCCATTTTTTTTATTTTTGTTAGTTGGGATGGCTTATGGCGTCCCACTATAATATATATATATATATATTTTTTTTTTTAATTTTTAGATTTGGGAAGGGATATGCCATGGCGTCCCACTATAATATATATTTTTTTAAGATTTGGAGAGGGATATGCCATGTACAAAATTGATTTACTCGAGAGGCAAGATTAACAATCCTTGACAAAGTCATGGAGGTCGCTCTCAAGAATTAAATATCCTTGACAAAGTTTTGACTTGACACTAAGGTAGTGACATCCATGACTATCATACTTTAATTAGGGTACCAGTATCACAAGTCAACTGTCAAGTCCTGTACCAGCATCACTTTTTTTGGTCAAAATTTACTGCAAACTTGCTATTCTACCCTCTATATATATATGTAAGTGCATCCCCAGAAGTAAAGTTAATTAAAAGAAAAGAAAACCACAGTCAGATCGAAAACGTTATTGCTTACACAATTGGATCTAGTTAATGGTCAGATCCATTACGGAAATTCTGAGTTTTTAAATCAAGCGGTTCACAAAAGCAGTTAGTGATTAGAGTGATATATATGTACAAATATTTATTAGATTCATCATGACCATCAAATGCAATTAGTGATTAGAGTGATATATGTACAAGTATTTACAATTATTTTTTGTAAATAAAAAGAATTGCAATTATCTTGAATTATCCCTTGATACTTCAAATTGGCAGTGACACAGGGTGTTGAAGATTTTAAAATTGATGGTATTTTAAAATTTTGGATGATCATTAATATTCGATTTATTAGACTCACAATGAAAAATTACCGTAAACATAAATATATATACAACAAGAAATATAGAAGTCGTACAACTATATTCTAATTTGGCTAAAATTTCTTAAGCCTACCATGACATTTTGTATCAACCAAAAAATAAAAGAGAATTTTCCTTAATAAATAACAAACAATTACAACCTCAAAACTAACCAAGCAATATATAATTAAATAAAAGAGAATTTTCCTTAATAAACAACAAACAATTACAACCTCAAGCTAAGAAACTAACTTATATATATCACCTAGAAACCTCTTAATGTATAAAACCATCAATTAGGTTATTTTATACATTAGCTTCTCCTCTATTTGTTCTCCAAGCTTCTAAAAAATCTACAGGTTAAAACATTTGTTATTTTCAATTTACCCCCTACACTTATATTTTTGTAAAATTGGTCTATTCAACAAAACTTGATTGACAAATTATAAATACATCTCAATCGTGTGGTGTTTGTCCAAATCAATAATTTTCAATATATGCGAACATCTAGAAAAAATCATGGCCCTTTTACTAAATTTTATGGTGTTTCTACCTTCAAATTTAGGAAAAATTTCCAGTGTACCCATACAAACTTTTGAAATAGCTAATATCCCCATAAAAATTTAACATTCTTATTTTTATCCTACTTTGAATTATTTAACTTTATATTTAATTGTTTTAAAAACTGAACTAACCAATATATCCTTGAACTTAGACTGGAGGTGTCCATTCTAATTGTTTCTTCCTCAATCCCGTCTCTCTCAGCCCAATTGTCAACCCCATTCTAATTGCTTATTAGTAAATATACACCCAGTGATTAAAAAAAAGGTTGATCATAACAGCTCACAAGATTAAATTTCAGATAAGTCCTTTGTGTACACCCGCTCTCACAAGATTAAATTTTAAGCTTCATTCTGACGAGAAAAGAATTACAGGTGAAGCTCAAGCAAAAATAAACTAACACAAGATCTCCGCTAGGATGCCAATTGAGATTAGCAAATGGAGCTAAGGATATCAGTCTCCTTTCCAGCTCGATTGGTCTCCTTTAGTTTCATTTTGATTATTTACTCGTTTCACTTTTTGTAATTTTTTTTTTCTTTTGGTGCAATATTTAGGTAAGAAGAAATTGAAAGAGGTGCCGAATTAGATTAAAATTAAAATATTGAATATGATGGAACTTTTACTCTTTATCTCTGTTAGTCTCATTAAGGAACATTTTTTCCTTGTATTATCTCTTTCCATTAATATCTTGATTTTGCTGTGTGATAGAGACACACCTGAGGGTGAATGGGGCTGAGAGAGACGGGAGGGAGGAAGAAACAATTAGAATGGACACCTCCAGTCAAAGTTCAAGGACATATTGGTCAATTCGATTTTTAAAATAATTAAATATGAAGTTAAATAATTCAAAGGGGATAAAAAGAAGAATGTAATTTTTTTATGGGGATATTAGCTATTATAGAGCTTTTGTGGGGATATTGACTATTTCAAAAGTTTGTATGGGTACACTGGAAATTTTCCCTTAAATTTAAGTTGATTTGAGCAATTGACTTCATGTATTGACTGTCACTGTTGCCCATCAGATTGTTTGGTTAATGATGAAGACAACCAAGAAAAAAATCACAGGTGCATGCATGTGGATGTTTGAATGAAAGAGGGAGGAGGGCATTTTTGCCAATTTAATATTTAAAATAATTAAATAAAGAGTTAAATAAAGTTTTTATGGATATATTGGATATATGTTGTTTTAATATATAGGTAAATTGGCTATTTCAAAAGTTAATATGGGCACATTGGAAATTTTCCCTTTTCTAAAATTATTATTATTTTTTTTTTTTTTTGGCGAGCAAGTCAGTGCATAAATTTTGTTTATGAAATTAGTGTTAAATAATATAGGATATTAGAATGAGTACAATAATATTTAGATGTATAGACGGAACCGTAAAAAAATTCGGCTCCATTATTTGAAGTCAATTTTTTTTAATCAGATCCATTCAGGCCACAGCAAACACAAAGCACCACACCAAAAATTCTGTCCCTAATGGATCTGACATAAAAATTCTCTTCCAAACTAAATTTTCATTTATTTCTACCAGCCATGCCCAAGCCCAACAATTTTGCGTATTAATTCCACTAACAATCCAATATTTGACTTTGTTCGGATTCTACGTGGCCAAGTCAAGTAACATCTGTGGGTGTGTATGAATTTATAGATCCGAATAAAAAAGAAAATGGTTCCAGATAATAGAGCCAAAAGTTATTTTGATTCCATGTATGACACCTAAAACCTGCAATACTAATATAATACCCTATTTTATTTAATATTAATTTCTATAAATATAAATTTCAAGAGTTGATATAATGTCAAAATAATTGTCATGTGGTGACATAAATAATCAAAAGAAAATTGATTTCATATATATGACATATCATATACATTTAATATTTAACATAATATAAACATATAATTATATAGTACAAGTTACATATGACTATTGGACTTGGTGCTTAATTAATTTATTGAAGTACATTAGGCCCAAATGACAATGTGTAAATTAAGTGGGGACCAAGCTAAGGTTGGCCTTGGCGAAGGGATAAGGATAACAAGCAAAACCGAGAGAGATTAAACATAAAGCGCAAAAGATATCAAACGACAAAAGACTAAAAAACGATCAAACACAAAATATATATCAAAGCATCATGAGTAACAAGGTTTATAGCCTAGTCCTAGAAAAGATGTCTAGCCGTGGAACGGCATGTCTACACTCCTCACAACTAACTATACAAGAATAATACAAAGTAGATCTAAGCTTATCTTCTTCTTCTTCAGTCCAGATGGTATATATAGGAGTGAGGGGGCGTCTAAAGATGAGTTGGAGTCCAATGGATCTGATATGGATACAGCTGGAGCAGTTATTTACCAAAGGGCACCTACTATTACGGACCGTATGAAGTGGTACGATCCGTAGCCATACAGTGCATCGTTGGATTTGGCTATCTCCTGGACCGTAATGAGCATCACCCCCGTATCAATTGATATGGTCTGTAACACAACCCTAGAACCAATGTTGTGCTTTTTCGATCGACCCAATTCGTGCTCCATATGATGTCAAATATCCCCAAAACATAGTTTCTGCATCAAAACATAAACTTGGACAATAGTAAGTGAATGCAATAATAAATAAAGAATAAAGATGAGAAAACAAGATAAAACATAAGACAAAACCCTACGTAATTTTGTCTCAAATATGTCTTGATCAGTACCTTATATTTGGTATCAACGGTAACTTTCGTAAAAAGGTTACAACTCCACTAGTACAAAAAACACTACTAACCACAGCCTAAAGTTAGGTTTATACACGATTTTCCAACCGTGTCTACAGGAGTCGTGTACAATAAGTCATTAAATTTTACACAGTTCTCGAGCCGTGTACAAAAATACTAATCCAATATGGTTGAGGCGATTGTTTTTTTTCAATTTGCTTTACTATCACCCGTAAGATTATTTAGCAAATTTTTACTTTTGCATTGTAAATAGTGCTTGACATTGCAGAAAGGTTGGGGTTAAATTGTCGAAGAAAAGAGAATTATCTTTTACGTTATTTTAGATTTGTTCATATGTTTGACGCTTCTGAATTCTTCTTGTAATAGCCTAAGATATATGGCATGTCTTGTTACATTATTAACCAATCAATGGTTGATGATTGTGTATGTTCCTTCTTGGCAATCATCCATAAATCATTATCTTGTCATTTTTCCCTAATCTAAAATGGACAATTGGTTAAAAGACTTCTGATTGTTCTTTTTTCTTTGTTCTATGAAAATATTGCATGAATCTTTATAATAGCCACCTCTATTGCACTGCAAAATTATGTAATCGGAATCGAAGTCAGAATCAAAATTGGTTAGTTTACTGTCATAGAACCGGAATCGGGTCAATCGGTTGAATCGGATTAAAAACCCTGCTTTTTTTGCCATAAGTTGTTTTGTACTATACCCAAATAAAACAATTGATGAAAAATTAATATGTTTAAATAAATTGCTTAAAAAATTAATTTGTCAACATTATATGTTTAGATAAATCACTATACTCAAATAATTCACTAATATAATATAATACAAACATTCGAAAACATAATCAAGTTAATTTAAATTTAAAAACATAGAAAGAACGCACAAATTAAAGAAATTGCAATTTATAAATTATTCGGCACAAAGATTAAGAAAACTCACAACAATATTGACTGCACATGCAATTATTTAAACGATCCATCCTAACATTAAATGCTTATTTTCGCAACTAATTATAGAATTGATCCGGTTGACGGTGAACCAATAGCTGATATTGTATCTAAAGTCTAAACAAAAGGAAATGTACAAAATTTATGCACAAAGTCCATTTTTTTCTAAATAGTCGATTCAAACTATTCAACATGATCTCTATATTAAAATGTACTTGGAGATCAATTGTTTCAATTTTTATAATTTTACTATTTTGTTAAATAGGTACACATTCACTACTTTCAGATGGTTAATCGATTTTTATGTCAGATGATTAAACCTTTTAAATAATACTAATATTTTATTTAAAAGTTAAATTTGATCTCCAAGTATATATTTATGTAGAAATAATATGCAACAGTTATGATCAATTGTTTGCACTTCAGTGAATTTGCAAATTACCGTAGTCTCACAGTAAAATATTAGTTTATACATTAATTTTCCTTAATTAAAAATATTATACAAACAGTTATTTTCTTAGATTCTTCAAAGATATGATCATGATTCGGTACATGCATAGTGCCAATATTCAAGGGACTCCTTCGTTGCTAATAATGCTAGGAATACGAAATAAACAATAAAAAATGAACCCAAAAGTCGCCTCACGCCTCATGCGCGTTGGTAAATGCGTGCATGATGTCTTTTTTCAAAGTTTGGTAGTTGCTACCAAATTGTATTGCATTATAAAATGGATTACAATGCAGCCAATGCAAAAAGTATCAGCTTATCACTGCCCATGCAATTGGCTGCACGTTTTACAACTTCAAATTTTGTCATTGTATGCTCAAGTTGCTTATAAATATATATTCAGTCTTGACCGAGTTCTCTCCTTGATATTGCAGACTATCACATGATGCTTCCCTCCAAGTTCTCTGGCCTTTGTCCTCTCCCATGTTCAGATCCAACCATATTTCCTTCTCTTCTTTGTATTCAATTAGCACTTACAATTTACAAATTAAGTTCCGATCTATGCATATTTCCCTTGTTAGACTTACAAATGAATTATCGGATGCCATGTGGATCCTATTCAGTTGTGTATAAAAAGAAAAATCAAAATCAGTCACTTGACCATAGAACTAGAATTGGACGAATCGGTAGGAATCTATTGAATCGAATCGGAAACTCGGATTTTTTTTGTGCAGAATTTTTTTTTGTACTAAAAAAACTTAAATAATTGATAAAAAAATAATTTGTCAACAATAATATATAATGAGACAAATGACTACACTCAAATAATATAATATAATACAAATATTTATAAACATAATAGAGTTAATTTTACATTTAAAAACTTAGAAAACTAAAAAAAAATGAGAAATAGTAATTTAGAAATAATTCGGCACAAAAATAAGTTTCACTACTCGATAGAAAGAAGTAATTATTAAAATATCCAAGCATATCTTCTATCACTCACAACACTAATGAAAACACAATTATTAAAACAATTAAGTCTTGCAATAAACAGTTTGATATTTTATTATTATTTTATAACACTACTACAAAAGCGAAAACCATACACGGCATACATATAAATATGAGAAAATTTTAAATAAATAGTGTGTAAAAGGAGGAGACGCTATTGTAAAATCGAGCTCAACCACACACACACACACGGTCATTTAAAATGCAACTGTGTACGATAGGTCACAACATTCATACTCGGTTCTTACAAAGAAACGATGTAAGGTTGTACTCCTACATACAAATAAAAAAAAGGGAATAAAAAAATGTTCAAACACAGAGCAAGTTGCTTCAAAAAAATGTTGAAAAACGCAGAGCTATTTTCTCTTCCTTCCTCTTCCAAAGAATTACACCAATGGTGCGTTGCCAACCAACTGCTTCTGTTGGTATACCATCCCTAGCCCTGTACATATTCCTCTTTTTGATGTATTACACACTCCAAAGGTAATTTAAAATTATATAACTTAAAATATTACCATTTAAATAACGTTTTTCAATTATTATAAATTTACATGGTAATTTTTCATCGATAATTTTACAATTTTACCAATTATTTTTCATCGATAATTATTATAAACGTAGTCAATTTTCAAATATTATACAGTTAAAAAATTTCTACTTCAATTTTTAATAAAACTATATATACGGCGAAATTAAATATTTATTATGTATAAACGTTCCGCACTTTATGTCATGGCAAAGTTAAAAAAAAGTTTGATGTTATAAATAACATTTTGATATTTTGAGTGACTATTTGATAAGAATTAATTATTAAATTGAGTGAGACTACAACCACTACAGCAGAAGCCGATTCCGGTCGCTGATAACCCGGTCGCTGAAAGCCTTGTCGCAGATACTCAACAGATGACGTCACCGGTCGCTGATACTTTTTCTGCGACCAATTTTTTTTGTCGCTGTTTTTTTTGCTAACGTCATGAAAATGTATCAGAGACCAAAATTTCCGGTCGCTGATACCCTCTTGTCAGGTTTTTGGGATATTTTTTATTATTTAAATTTGCACCATTTAATAATTGGTACCACACGTACCAAACATTCATATCGATCAAACAATAATATCAAATAATAGCTCGATTCGAATATAATATCAAATAATCATAGCATACATAATAGCTCGATTCGAATTTAATATCAAATATCATACAACAATTCAATGTTGACATACAACATGATATCATATAACATAAATAAAAAGCCATCGCATATATATACACATTGATAATTTTTTTCTGCCAAGTGACCTATCAAAACAGCACATATATGGGTTCATTCCTTATGACCTATCAAAAGAAAACTACAATAATATTAATTAAATGGAAATATACATGTACGTGATGCAGATTTTGAGAAATAAATGCAGACCTCACAATCCATGAGCATATCCATCAAAACAGTGATACCACGGGGTATTGAAAGAATGGCTTCTTGCAACCTATAGTTATTACCAGGAGGAAGATAAACAGAAAGAAAAAAAAAACATATGAGATGCCTAAATTAAATTAAATAATGGAGATAAGAATCAGAAAGTCATATATTACCTTTTGGGTGAATTTGTAATAAGAGCATTTAGAAGCTGAAGTGTAAAATACCCGACATAGAAATCATCTTCTGATTGCACAATTATGCAACTTCTACGAATTAACAGAGTGTAACTAAACAATAGAAAATAAAATCAAGCAAATAAATTAAGTAAAATTGCACTTTGCACTTTGCAGGTACATTATTGGTAAGACAGTCCTTTACATAATAAACTAAAGTTCAAACTTAATCTTAAAGTTGCCAAGCCAAATTCAACATAGCTATTGAGTATAATAGTAAAAGAAACAGTCCTTTTAGGTGATAGTCCAAGAAAGGTGAAAAATAAAGAAATAATTAGGAGGGCTTTTGCAATTGGCACAATTAGAGGTAGGGACTTACCAAATCAAATCAGGGTTTTCCCTTTGCTCCACTGAAATTAAACAACCTAGTTGTTTAGAAACCCAAATATGATGTTATATAAAATTCCGAGATGCATATTCATAACGAAGATTGATCATTTCATATGCACTCAACACTTAACAAACAAAAGTAAAAAATAAGCACAGCTAGCTGAAGCTGCTGAACCGAGCCCACTGATCAAAGCCCGTTATACAGAGATCATACCAGTGAGCGAAGAACTCGACGATGGCATAGGAAGTGGGGGAGCTCTTGAGCACCTCATCAAAATTCGTGGAAGAGATGTCAAAGCTCCAATTTTCTAGTATCTCCAATTGTGTTTTGTTTATTAATCTTCAACAGCTTCATTTCAGTATTTTTGTCCCTTGAAAAAAATTAGACAAATTATTTTTGTAGAACATATCTTGTAACAGATCTAGTAAAATTGTTCAAACAACTAGTAATATATCTTGTGAAAGATCTGATCGGGAAGATAGAAAAAGCCAACTGTGGGGATTTAAGCAATAGTAAAGTGAAAAATTAATGCTAGCAATAGAGGGTGTACTGTGTACTCAACACGTGAAACTATGGGGTGGAGGTGAGAATATGCTCTTGGCGGCGATCTGGCGGAGCGAATGGCCGGCGATCTTTCTTTCAAAATGTTCATTTACTCATGATCCGGTTTAAAAAGTTGCTGCTCCGAAATAATCCGGGTACGATCTTTCTTTCAAAATGTTCATTTACTCATGATCAAGAGAATGCACACCCAAGAAAAATTAATAAACAGAAGATGGATTAATTGATAAGGTAAGGTAATAGCGTAATACCACCAATCCTTACCCGATAACTACCAGTTCTGCTATTTTATTTTTATATTTTCTTTTGGTGTTTTTGATCTGTTTGAGGGAACAGTGTTTTAAATCGGACAAAAACGACCAGCAAGAAGACAAGAAACCAAATGACAAGAACAAAGACCTGGAAAAAGGCCTGTTGACAAAGGACCAAGGGCAGAATTCATCAGGAGGCCAGGCGATCCATGGCCCTACACATGCTGTCCCGAGTCGGGTAATTATTGAAAGAGATTTAAAAATAGAGCATTTAGACAACAATAAGTACTGGGATTTGATTCTTTATCCAAACGAGCCAAGGTAATTAATGCCCTTCTCTTTTTCAGAATTCCTTATTGTTTGTAGTTATTCCAAACCTATCTTTTCTCTAATACAGGGATAAGGGGTGAAAGCGAATATTTTTTATACATTTATATATTCTGATCGTGTCGTATTAAGCAAGACTGGTATGACTAAAAAATATTGTTCGTGAATTTCACTGATAAGGATAAAAAACTTTATTCCTTAACTTAATAAATAATGATACTAAATTTATTCATAATTATCAATGATTAATTCTTTAAAAGTTAATCTTAATGGATAAAATTAGAATAATTTAAAGACCAATACTAAACGAATAAACATAGAATAAGAATGAGACTAATTTTATCCGGTTACAAATATATATCAACATATGTTCCTTTGATATATATTATATCCATTAACACTAATGGAGGTCTGTTAACCTTGATATATATATATATATATATACACCATGTAATTTAAATTTGGTTATATTTATTTGATGTATCCACATATTAAATACACGAAAAGTGTTATCGAAAAATGTCTCGTTAATTGGCCTCTCTCTGAATTCGATCAGCAAATTTATGCGTAGTGTATATACCAAATATGACCTTGTTTTCGTTTACTTATAATAAGGTTCAAGGTGGCGGCGGAGCTATTGCAAGTCTGGTTTTTCTACATAGAGACAAGCATGAACTTCCTCGAACTTTCGGCTAACACAAAGTATTGTGCATATCTCATCTTCAGAACAAAGCCAGAGCCAGAGTCAAAAGGTCTCAACGCTATCTTGAAGGTATGGTTTTCTGCAGGAACAGAGAAGGGGACGAAATATGTATGCTTAAAACCAACAAAACCGATGCCATCCAGCGTTCAGTCGCCCAAAATGAGGCCGGATGGATGGATGGAGCTGGAGCTGGCACAGTTTTCCTGCGATAAAGTTACTGGTGATAAAGAGGCGTCCATATACATCAAGGACGAAACAGAAGGCAAAAATGAAAAGAAGGGACTTATCATTGCGGGTATTGAATTCCGTCCCGTTTAAACACGTGCCAGTCCTAAAATTCCTGTGTTGTTTGATCTGTCTGTATGTTATATTTAATTTGATTCCATTATATTATGTTGTAAAAATTGCTGAGTTGCTTATATTTTCTATTTATTTTCAAACAATATAATGTGTTCATGAGGTTTTCAGAAAATTGCGTATCGGATACACTAGCTAGCATATTTGATGATGTTGTGTATCCTTAACATTCTGATACGGTCAACGATTGATACCCGTTGAAACGCTTTGATACTGCTCATTTCTGTTCGGATACAGTATGGATACGTCTGCAGACACTTCGTTCTTTCTGTGAGCCGCGCTTGGACTGGCCATTTTACTTTTCTAGAATCGAACCAAGGTTCTGAGGGTAACTGGACATACACCTCAATCACTGCAACAACTCAACTTTGTTGTTTTAACATAGTAACTTATACAAAGCACCTTATTCAGGATTTTTTATATTTAATTTATATAATGCAAATGTTGAATCAATAATATAATTAATATAATATATAATAGACTTAATTATCGTATCTGAGATTTTTGAAAATTGCCGTAATAGCATATCTGTATCGTATCTAATACGATATTCGTACCCGTCTCCATACAACGTAGCTTGTAAGATTCAATTAAGACTTGGTGACAAAATAATATAAAAGCTCGCCATCTTATGTCCCACAACATATCCATAAGACTTGGTGACATGCTGTAACTGAAGGACTAAACAATTATTGATGCCAACTAGTTAATTGTTTTAGATTTGATTTGTAGTTTGCTTCATCGTATTACTATATATAGTCAATTGACGCAACTAGCTTTTGAATATGATATTATATATATTCTTCTACTCCTCGCTCGGCGTTGACCTTTTCCTTCTCCATCTTCTCTCTTCTCATTATTATATATATTTTTTTAAAATTATTTATTAAATAAATAAAATATAAGAGATGGCAAAAAAAAATCACGTGGTACAGGGGCCGAACGCGAGCTTTTATAGAAAAAAATAATTTCTTTTTGGCTCAAACTTGATGATTGTATTGAATGTATTGTTTGTAATCTTTACAATGGTTACATCAGTATTTATATAAAATACAACACTACAAAAATATAAAAATATGTCACTATCCGTGAAGTTAAAAAGTGACAATTGCCACTATGTTCAAGGTCTAAAAGAGCCATTAAGAATTACACTACAGATGAAAACTAAAGTAATTAAAATGAAAAATATACTACAGATGAAAACTAAGGTAACTAAAATGAAAAATAAGATAAACGTCTTTATTGAACAAGTAACTGCGTCGCCTCAGAATTTGAGTTAATGTTTCTCGGCCGTCCGCTCAGAATTCATCCAATCCAGTCCGAGATGGAATAGCGCGCTGATTCCTCAAATGGACATGCAAATATTCAAAAATCCTCTCTTAGTTAGTTTATTCGATTGAAATTAGGAAAAGAAAGAAAGATCATCTATCCCAAATCTTTCTTGGGACATTTAAACGAACCTGTCTCTCTCCCTTTCTCGCTCTTTCTTTCCCACATCCTCGCTTTTATAACCCTAATATTCTACTTTAGAATAAATTCACAAGAGCACGAACCTATCCTATAGTATAGATCTGGGAGTTGGTCCACAAAGATAGTGTATCATGGTGAAACCGTTCACTTATTCTAGGTGTGTTTGTTTATATGGGTATTTAAGTTGATGTTTATGGGTGATTAGTTAGTATTGAAGTAGAGATTACAGATGGTAAAGAGTTCTATGGATCACGCTTACTATCATTCTTACTCATTTAGTCTAATTTTGGATCTCGAGTTGACTGCATGCGGTTTGTCACTAAATTGTGTTCAAATCAATAATAAGTTATTATTTCTACCGTCTAGTTGTATCGTGTGTGGTTTGATTAGAACCACATGCGATTCTGAAACTAGTACTGTGTGCAAATCTGTGGGCTGCTAATCCTAAAACATGTTACAAAGTCCAATCGAAAAGGACTGGTAAGGAAAGGAGACCCAGACTTTATTCCAATCAATTGCATGGAGTTCTATGCTATGTCTCTATTATCAAGAATGGGAGGATTCAAGTTCACAGTTACACCCTTTGCTATTTTTCCCGAAGTTACAATAACCGAGATTGTCCCACTAGGAGTAAATAGAACATGATGTTCATCTCCTAGATAGTCACTGCAAATAGTTACACCGATAACTACTCTATTTAAAGTCTAGCAGATAAATTTTATATGAATGGAAGTACCATTGTTTGGTACACATGGCTGACTTCATGTGAATTTCGCAAATTAAAGCTTTCTTTCTTTGTCTTTCTGTCTGTTTTTTTCCTTTACTTGTGGCTCTAAGTCTAGCAGATAGTATAATTTTAAACGACTCTTTTAGGCCTTGTATTGTGTATAAACCACAATGTAACCATTGTAAACATTATGAGCAAGTATTCAATAAAGATAAAATCAATTAATTAACTAAAATTATAAAATTTAAACCAAAACAAATTAAAAATATTGTAAAAGCTCTCATTCATCCCCTTTACTGACTACATGAGATTTATTATTAATTAGTTATGTAAAAGTATATCATAATTAAGCTAGAGAGAACATGGCGAATTAAAAAGTCAACGATACGAGCGAGGAGCAAGAGGAGAGAGCAATTTGTTTCAAGAAAACCATTAATATCATCTTAAATTAAAGCCTACGTCAATTAACTATATCTTAAAAAATATGATGAAGCAAACAATAATCATATCTTAAAAAATGAACTAGATGGCAATAATTGTTTATAATTAATTAATCAGTTATAACATGTGACTAGGTCTTGTGGATATGTTGAGGAACTTATGATTAAGATGACGATGTTTTATTTTATTTTGTCGAGTTAATTGAATCTTACATGTAAAAGCTTCCAAGTTGACTTTCTACATCAGGAAACGGTTAGTGATTATTGCTCAACTCGACCTCTATTATTTTATATAAAATCATTCATTAGTTTCTATTTTTGTTTTTAAAAGAGGTTTTTTATGCCCATTTTATTTCTGAAATAAGATAATTATAGAGCTAAATCAAGCAGGGTATCCCTTAGCTTTAACAGTGTCATAGTAGCACAAAATGAAAACAACGAACCAAGCAACATATTAACAAGCTTCTAGATATAGTTAGGTTCTAAAAGTAATCTATCGAAGCTAAAGCTAAGCCAGTTAACAAAGGGCATAGGATTAAAGTAGCTACGTACAAAAAGATAATGACTAGATATGTTCATTAGTTAATTAATAAATTTTATATGGATGCTAATAGGATAATATACATATATATAAAAATTCTAAAAATATTTGAATTGTTTCCAAAAATAATTGGACAATATCAGGATCCAAATATTATATAATAAATAAAATGATATTTGATAATTTGTACGGTCTTAATATTTGGTAGGTGGACAGTTTCAATCCTCTATTTCTTTTATTTAAGACGTGACAAAAAGAAAAATGTTCTAAAATATATGTTGATGGAGATGGCTTACAAGTGGAAGTTTCCGAACTGATCACTTTTTCCATCACCAAATGAATAGTGATCGGTGTTGTTGCTATAGTTGACTCTATTGTTTTATATAAAAGTCTTCCATTGAATAATTAATTACTAAATTAATCAAGGACGCGCACCTACCGCATAATATAATTAGTATGAAGTTATTTAGCCAACATGCATAGCGAAACAGTTGGAACATATTAATTCAAAAAACAGTTGGAACATGTACCTTCTATTAGGGTTGTGGCTTCCTCTATTATTGTTTTAACTACTTAGTTGTGTAAGGCAAGATTAGATAATTCATACTTTAAGTTATCTTTAATAATGCATTTTGATGTTTCTTCTTTGACTCAGATAGGCACTACGATAGTTCTCTCAGACACAGACACACAGGACCAGGATAGCTCCCAGTTGGATTCCGGCGTGGACCCTGGTCTTGGTTTCGTAGGGTTGGATGTACCTGATAGAGCTGCTTCTAATGCTATTGATGCAGCTGTTGGTCTTCTACCAAGTATCTCTTGGCTTCTAATGCTATTGACTTCATAATTTTTGAAGGTGTTTTAATATGTTAATCAGAGATGCAAATTTGGGCTCAGAAGCACTCCTTCAGCAGTTCGGGCAATTTTTGAGAGCCGATATCTTACGATCTGTTTTGAGATTTTGTATGAAACTTCACAATCTTGTTCTATGAAGTCAACAATGCATGTCGTTAAATTTTCATAATTTTTGAAGGTGTTTTGATATGTTAATCATTGATGCAAATTTGGGCTCAGAAGCACTCCTTCATCAGTTCGAGCAAAAATATACAGGTTGAATTTTTAAGTAAAAAAAAAATTCAAACCGTAAGGAATATTTACGGTTTGAATTTTTAATTCAAACCGTAAATATTCTGTACGGTTTGGGCAAAAATAAAATTTTGACAAAACTGTGGTTATTTATAATAAAATATTTATAAATTTTGATATTTTTAAAAAACTCGGGTCAATTTTGTTTGCTGGAAATTAATTGATTTGTAAAAGGTCAAGGTCTTTGAAAGAAAAATATTGAAAGGTGCGTTACAACGAGCACGGACACTGACTATGAAAAAGAAATGCATGCGAAGACTGACTCGGTCTTTGGCAAATTTAATTTCTATTTAAACTTTTAGAAAAAAAACCGATTTTTTAATTTATATCCAAAAATTAAATCAAATTACAAAAAATAACCAAAGTACCGTTGAAATTCGAAAATTACCCAATCCGGTTACCCAGTAACTGGATTTTCTTTTTTTTTCTGGTTACCCAATTCCCGGAATTGGAAAAAATGTCCGGTTATTGGATAACTGGAAATATGGTTTTGGTCCGGTTATCCAATAACCGTTTTTTTTTTTTTTTTTTTTAAACTCATTTTTTTATAACCATATTTATATGTATGTATATGTTTATGTATATGTGTATGTGTATGTGTATGTGTATGTGTATGTGTATGTGTATGTGTATGTGTATGTGTATGTGTATGTGTATGTGTATGTGTATTTTTCTATAATTTTAAATTTTAGATTTGATTTACAAATTTTTTTTGTGTAAATTTGATAAATCTAAATACGAATTTTATTTTATATGTGTATGTAGATTATATAGAATATATAGTGTTTAGGGTTTAGGGTTAGTGTATATAGATTATATAGAATATTAATAAAAAAAATATTCGGACAGAATATATATAGAATATATATAATGTACATTCAAAACAAAATTATTCCCTATATAAGAAACATTGAAACTATATAGACTAGAAAATTTATACAAGTCGTATATATAATATACAAGAATCAAGATGGTAACAAACGAGTCATTTGAGTATAGTGGTTAGGGTACTCGGCTCCCACCCAAGAGACATGGGTTCAAGCCTCAGTGTGAGCAAAAAAACTTCTCTTTTTTCGCGGTTCATGAGTAAGGTATGGACCAAGTCTATTTAGGTTGAACCGGTGCATACAACCTCTCCATTTCTCACAGTAATGGACACATCCAATAGCGCTGTTTGAATTAAAATTGGATTTCATACAATCCGGAAATATAAAAATGGTGCACACTGATCATGAACCATCAAATCCGAAAAAAATAAAATTCGGCTTGACCTTGTAGCAAATGTAGCAAATGTATTTGAAACTTTTAAAATTTTACATGTACATACATCACTCGTGAAGTAATTGGATTTCAACGATTTGAATTTGTCATTGGAAGCCAATATGATATATTTTTAGAATTGTGCTCACCTAACTCTCTTGATGAGTACATCACACCCTAGCTTTGCTCTAATTATAGAGTACTAGTCAAGTGCCCACGCGTTGCTGTGGGTTGAAAGTTTGTTTTGATCACTTTTTTTAACGGTATGTTTGAATGATGAGGTAACTAATAGTGCTAATCCGGATTAACGACTATTCCAAACTACTATTCTATATTTGGATGTGTTTGAGTTAGCAAAAATGACTATTATTTGTTTGTCTTTTATGGGTTAGCAGGCTATTCTAATAAAAGTTGGGTTAACTCACTATCTCAAATTTGAATTAACTTATTATTCTCACTAACTCAAGCATTTATCAAAACGCATCCTCAATGAGATTAATTTAAGAATTAATAGTATTACATATTATAATTTTTTACTTTCAAGAAAAAATTGATGACAATAGTTCAAGACATCTAATTTGGCAAAAAAATGAACTTAATACTTTAGTTACTTTGTATTAGTGTGTTTGTTCGGTCTGAAAAATTACATAAGCTGACACATTTTCTTAGTTATTTTGTTGTGGCTTTCCTTTTCAATTTCTTTAATTTTTTGTTTTATTAGCATTTTTGCTATATGATGTTTAAAATAACATTTTTGTATCAACTGAAATGTATTTTTAAACACCAGATTTCTAGTGATGTATTGTCCTTTGCAGTTGAGAATTGAGCATTTCATAATATCAAGAAAGAAATATATGATCGCTTACAACAAATTGACGGTAGTGAATTATAAACACAGGAGAAGGCAAAGTACACTTATTCTCCTTAGCCACCTATATTATTAAGTATAAAAGCTTCAACAATACAAAGTTTGCTTTAGTTTTTTTTATCAAGAACCAAATATAAAGTGAACGTTGCTCTCATCATATGCTCACCCAACTGGAAATGTATCACCTAAACAAAAAAACAAAATAATTGCCACACTTTATACACCAAGTTTTTCAAAGCTGTTCATGTTGCCACACTGGATCCCATTAATTTGTCTCCCAGTTCCTTAAGTTGTTTCTCAGTTTGGTACACTGATTCAGCCTGGTTCTTGGTGTCAATTTCTTCTCTCTTCTCCTTGTCCTCCTTTGCAAATTTCTCTGCTTCTTGCACCATTTTCTCAACCTACGCATTTTCATAAAATATTGTCAGCAAACAACTATCTAAAAGTTAAGGATTCACAAGCAACCTATTTGGTACAATAATCGACCTCTTCAGCTATACACCTGAATTTTCAGCTGAATTCACTACAAGAACCTCAAGAAATTCCAAATCAGCTTAAAAAAAAGTAAGCTGCTGATCTGCTAAAAGGCCCAAAACGGAAACCGAAAATAAGGAATGGTACTAAACAGTTAAATGTTGCAAGGTATGTGTCAATAAGAACCATCATTGTCAGGGCTACTACCATCCTGCTTTGTTGCCACAATTTTCATAATCTTATATTAACTTTAAGACATCATACCTCATCCTTGGGCAAAGTGCTGGCACCAGTGATGGTGATATCCTGCTTCTTCCCAGTGCCCTTGTCAACGGCTGCAACTGAGAGAATACCATTGGCATCAATGTCGAATTTCACCTCGATTTGCGGCACACCACGTGGGGCTGTGGGAATGCCATCAAGTCTGAAGCTACCAAGGGACTTGTTGTCTCTGACAAATTCTCTCTCACCCTGGAGGACATTAATCTCCACACTTGTCTGGCCATCATCAGCTGCAGTCGAGAAAACTTCTGACTTGGATGTTGGTAGAGTTGTGTTCGTCGGGATGATCTTTGTCATGACACCACCAAGGGTTTCAAGGCCAAGGGAAAGTGGGGTCACATCAAGCAGAACTATGTCACTTACATCACCAGCCAACACTCCAGCCTAGAATTTTCATAAATAAACAGAGAGTCAATAACACTGCTAGAAATTTCATTTGCAAAATGAGGGACATTTCTAATAATTAGATGCAGTGGAAAACTCCCACACAGCATATTGAACAGTTTCATCCTACTCAACTAAACTGCTGCCTTATTTTGGGAAAGCTTACTGGTAATTGGAAGATTGTTGTATTTACTGGTAATTGGAAGATTGTTGTATTTACTTGTAATTGGAAGATTGTTGTATTTACTTGGAAAAGAAGCCTGATTCATATAATTAAGTGAAAATCATGCATGAGAAGCCTAATTTCAAACATTTCAGAGGCTTCTCTGCATAAAACCATGTTCTAACATTTTTAAAATTGATTTAAAATGATCAAGTTGATGAAATTTGAAGTCTGAATCTCTTTTCTTTGATTACTGTCACATAAAATAGTGATTAAATGCTTTAAAATAGGTTTAAAATGGTTTAAATGATTAACCACACATTAACCAATGTACATGACCCCTTCAATTGACCTCTGGTACATTACCAAGTCCAAACTCAGCACTTGAATGCCATACAAACACCACTGGTACAGTGTTGTACATCAAAATGCACTGTTTTGACCTACATGGACAGATCAGCCAATATTGACAAAGGAAAGGACCAAATTGTAAAATAAAGTTCACAGTCAGATAGAGCACAGAAAAATACATGAAATAGACTCAAACTTTGCATTTTTCTGATTTCCCTACATTAAGATATGAATTTTCAAAGTTCAACTTTTAAAAATAGAAAAATACTGAGTTTTCTGACAAAATGACCATCTGTGCCCTTCACAGTGCAGAACCCTTTAGACTGGGAAATCATGCTCAGAAAATTATGAATTGACACAAAAATCCTTGATAAATTATGAATTTAGGCATAGACTCATTTTACATGTGCTTTTGGGTGGTTCTTGGATGGCACTTGAGTTTAGTAGTGTTGTTATAGTGGGGACATAAACCCAAGGCGGTCGGATCAATCTGACTCCATATGAGGTGTTTTAATGAAATGTTCTTCAGTGCAACATTAGGGTATTTCTGCCCTCCGATATTTACCAAGTATATCTAAATATATTCATTTATACATGCTTAGTCTGATCTGTTTAGTATGCAATTAGCACGACTAACTTTTTATTTGTCAGTAGCTGGGCATCTGTAATTACTGATTACTAAAGTAGATCAGTTAAATTAGTGTTCAATCTAATTTTTATATTGTACTGTTTTTTAACCATGAGTCTTGTTTGGTAGGGAATGTAATGAGGGTTTAAATGTCCGCCTTTCGTACTTCATTGTGCGTCACATTTTAATATCCTGTTTTTGAAGTCTTAACTATTGATTTGAATTTCTCAATGTGATATTTACATTAAAATATATTTGAAGACTGAATTATATATATATTTTATTAATTTTTAATTTTTTAAGATTTAAAATTAGTACACAATTATTATTTCTAGACCATATATAAATAATGATTTTGTATCTATTTCAAAAAATTATCTAAAAAAATAGTAAAAAAAAATTCAAAAAATCATAAAATTTGGGTTCCAAGCATATTTTAATATAAATATTATATTGAGCATTCGGATTAATTATTGAACTTTGACAACAGAGATACATTATGCATGAGGTATTTGATCCTATAGAAGGAATAAAAAAAAATAGTTCATTCTATGGGATTTTTATATTATTTAAAATTCTGATTCTGCAATTGGTCCAGAGTGCAAAATTATACAAGTTGCCTTCTCTGAAACTGCCAAGTTGACTGGTACGATATACTAATCAGTCTCCATCAAACAACATTATGCTTTTGATAACATAAAAGGCAAAGCAAGTATAGGTCATGTCGGCCAGCTCAATCAGTTTAGTAACCAGACAGATAGGAACAGAAAGGAAAACAATATTGTACCTGGTGATCTCTCGCTTTGATGAAACAACAAGATTATTTTATGCTCTCTCAACTTCACCTTAACTCTGGTACAAAAAAAGAATGTCAAATTAGTAATTAGTAATATGCTAAAATGGGACATATTAGTACTGATGTTACGGTACAGCCAATCAATAAGGAGGTTTTCTGAAATTCACATTTTTTGGAAGAAAAACAATGAAAACAATAAAAACAATGAAAAAGGAATCTAATTTACTTTTTTGGCAGAAAAACAATAAAAACAAACAATAATAAAATGTGGAAAATTTACTTTGGCAGAAAAAATTGTCACTGACAAAACAACAGTAGAGTAATAACTTGATTAAAGTTCAACAAAAAAGGCATCCAACAAAAAAGGCATCCGACAAAAAACCTACCACATTTGAGAAAGGAACTAATACCACAATTATAATCTAATTCTATCTCCATTCAACCTTAATTAAAACCTATACAGAAAAGAAGGTTCTCAACAATACACATTTAAAAATCTGGTTCTTCCTCTATTCTCCCAATTAAAAAGCCCAACAGAGTAGAGGGTCTCAGCAACTCAACACTGGTTCTTACCCTATCACAATTGCAACCACACAAAGTTCATGCATTTTTTCAAACAGAACAGATTCAAACTCAGCACAGATCATCACAAATTCAGACCATCATTTAACACAAATAAGACCACACAATTAGGTTCAGCACATCACAAACTTAAAAAAATAGATTCAGATCAGCAATTAAGCAAAGGCCAAAACTAAAGAAATGGGAATAGAGCAACTGCAATTTGAAAGGGGTTTTGAACAGTACCAGTGGTTTTTAGTGAAGAAAGGGGAATAGAGCAAATGCAATTTGAAAGAATGGAGATTTCATTGATATATATAGAGTGTGATCTGTTATATTTTAAAAAAATTTGAAATTCTAATTGGAGGGAACATTTACCTTTCTTATCAATGCTGGAGGACATCCAGAAGCAAAAAAGAGTTTTATTTCATCCTTTCAAACAATTTTGACCATGGCAGAAGAATTGGAAGAGGAGTAATGGATACCTGTCCAAAAGACATATAAAAGTTAACTATCAGAAATTCAGAATTAACTTAACTTGAATTAAATTTCTAACATTCTTGAGACTGCCAAAAAAAACTTGAATTAAAATTCTACCATTTCAGGAAATACTAACATTTCTGTAAAAAAATCTTACATTTGAAAAATAATCTAGATAAATTAACATTTATGTAAAAAATTCTAACATTTTAAATTAACATTACTGTTGACAGGAAATTCTAACATTTATGTAAAAAATTCTTACATCCTAGCTAGGGTTTACCTCTGACAGCGGAAGTTTAGGCATCGGGCGCGGAGAGAAAACGGCGACAGCGGAGAAGAGAGAAGAGAGGCATCTGAATTTACGCGGCGCCAGCGGAGGAGAGAAAAGATGATTCGGAAGACGATCCGCGCGGCGCCAGCGGAGAAGAGAGAAAAAAGTATTTAGCGCTAGGGGAGAAAGAAAAGGCATCTGGCGGCTAAGGTTTAGGATTCAAAGAGACGATCTCAGCCTCGAAGAGAGAAGAGAGGATCTGTTGTTTGAGGAAGGATATCGATTTAGATCTGAAGAGAGAAAAGAGGAGGTGATGGAAGACGGAGGAAGAAAATCCGCCAGATGCCTTAGCCGTGTGGAGAAAGAAAAGGAGAAAGAAAATTAGTAAAATATTTGCTGATTAGCGCTGGCTAGTAAAGGAGAAAGAAAATCTGTGTGGTTTTGTATGTAGCAGGTTGTATTACAATTAATTACAGACTTGTACACAAATGAATACATAGAATACATATATAATATCTCATATTCAACACAATAATTTAGAATGGTTGGATCTGATTATTGAATGGCTGAGATCGTCTCTGGACAGATACACCATTCAGTCCCTTTTATACCAAGGTGCTATTATAGGAGTCCTGATAAGTAACATATATATGACTATTGGACTTGGTCCTCAATTAATTTATAGAAGTACTTTAGGCCCAAATGACAAGTGTTGATTAAGTGGGGACCAAGGTAAGGTTGGCCTTGGCGAACTGATAAGGATAATTAACCAGAATTGTGTGAAGTTGATTGAATGACTAAACAATCTTATATTCATCGTTTTATAATTTTATATTAGTCATGCTTTCTGGTCGGCTTTTCCCCGTTTTTGAACCAACTCAGCTCAAATTCGAAAATTACCTTTCTCATGTGTTAAGAGTAATTCCCACTGAAAATAATTTTTATTTGTTGAAGTGTGCAAACCTAGGATTGATTTTGAATTAAAATAGTAAATTAAAGTAATGGGAAAGTGTGATTTCTAGTTAATCCCTTGATGGATGCCATGGGGAACACCTATAGATTTGTCTACGATATGGCTGTCCAAAGAGGGATGGCGGCATGGCGCTATGCCTAGGACAAGGTGGAGGCATCAATCCTACAGCTTAAGATCCCTACACTCAAGCTATAAATCTTTGAACAAATTAATTTGCTAAGTTGATTCATTTATTAGTCAAATATCTAGATCTAGATACTCCATATGTCTCAAATATCTTATTTCCTTCAAACAGGCCCCCAAATTACTTGAAAAGGCAAAAATGTGCACCAAAGTGTCGCTGTACGAAGTTGATTACAAAAGCTAGTTAGTCAAATTCAATACTATTAATTATTAAAAGATTTTGCAGATAACATTTTCAATCCTCTATTCGTACTATTATTTTAGAAGAAAAAAACAAAGAAAAGAAAAAGCAATGTTCACACGCTGAGCAAGTTGATTCTTTTGTTTTGTTCTCTTTACCTCCCTATTTCCATTCCCAAGTTCCTATGTATGTAGTTCAGCTTTGCTGCTTGCTCTCCCAAGTTTCGATCTATTGCTCTCCAGTGCCATGTCGAACCTATTCCGTTGGATTTTCGGCCTTGTCCTTGCCCTTGCTGCGACTTATTATTTCATTTTTGCCCTCATCAATCTAATTCCCTCGCTATTTACCCCAAGCTCATATATATGCATATTTTCTCTTCTTTTTGGTTGCGCTTACAAATTTTACCGTGTCATGCCGAACCTATTCAGTGATCTGGGTGGTCTCTTCATTTCTGCAATTGTTGACGATGTATCTTCACGAATTACGTCCCCTATAATCAGTTATGCTGCCACCCTCATCAGTCATTTGCTGGTACGAGTTTTCTTTAAAACTGGTAGTTACTCATTTCTGCCCTCTTACCCAAACTGACAAGGTAAGGTACCACGGCTGGTTCTGAAACTCGGCCGATACCGAGTCAACTCGGTATCGGACGGGACCGGTCTGAGTTTCACCTGAGTCTTGCGCTTATGTGAGTTTTTGAGCAAAAATCGGATGAACAGTATTTGACTCGGCCGAGTTATCAGATTTTCAGGCCGAGTCAGACCGAGTTTACCCGAGTTAGGCCAAGTCAGTCCAAGTTTCACCCGATTCAAGCCGTGTCAAATCGAGTTTCACCCAAGTCAGTACATGGGAAGTGAAAATCATTGTCCTAGACTGATTTGGCCTCCCACCTTAGCTTTCTGTTGTATCTTGAGGTTGAAAGCAAGACAATCATTGTTATTGATTTGAGATTTAAGTTCAGTTTTGCATCTTTTGAAGAAGGAAATGGTGCTCGGAAAAAAATTGGAAAGGGAAAAGTCCTTGGCTGGGTTAGGAGGAAGAATCTTTAGTTATTTCTATGGCTAGACTTGGTGTATAATTTTGTACTATAGAAAATTTGAATTTGTAGTGGTTCATGATAAACCTTGTCCATTTTATATCGTGATCCAACGACTTCTTCTTTTTTCTGTCGAACAAAATACTTGATCAAAGACTCGAAAGTGTGTTGGTTTGCTTGAATGCCTTACTAGGCTTGTAGCCTGCGAAGCCATTAATTACTGTTTTATTTTATTTATAGTTTAATTTTATATTTAACTAGTGTAGGAGATGCATACAGCGTGGTTTGTTTATTTATTTTTTGACTAAGTAAAGAATGAGATTGTACTATATTACAAATTAAATTCGATTGTTAAGAAAATATAAAATGTAGAAATTAAATATTTTATTTCTCCTTTGTGAATATCATTCAATACAAATTAAATTAATTGTTATCCATCAGAATTTAATTATTATGGGTGTTATAAATATTTAAACTGTTAACAATCAAAATACCAATTTTTCTATTTTTTTTTAGTACAAAACAAGTTTCAGCCAAAAACATCTGAGTTGCCGATCCGATTCAACTGATTCCGGCCGATTTAGCCGATTTTGATTCCATGATCAAGTGACTGATTCCGATTTTCAGAACCATAGTACCACCACCAGTCTTTAATTACTCAACTCACTACTAGAATCCAAATTTATTGCATGCATCGGAAAGTGACTTGTTTTATTTTTATATTTTATTTTGCTATTTTTGATCGGTTTGCGGAGAACAGGGTTGTCTTAGATGGAATAGTGACGAGACGAAAGCAGGTCAAATGATTTTTGCAAGAGATTTAAAAATAGAGCATTCAGAAATGTATGAGAACTGGCAGTGGATTAATGATCCAAGAGCAACAAGGTAATTACTAATTACTGCCCTTTTGATGTTGAGGCTTCCTAATTGTTTCTAGTTACTCCACACCAACATAAATTGTTTTACATGTTTATTTTATTTGCATCATATTTGGTGGCACATTCTTTTGTTAATTTAACACATAAGGATAAGATTTATGTTTATTTGTTAACTTAAAGAGTAAGGCACGGATAAGAAAAATGACAGTTAGCTTAATTTGAAATATTTTTAATAAAATAATTGATAAATACAAAATTATACATCACAATATTTTTGGTCGTATGTATAACTATATATTTTTCATTATTGTGATTATATTGATTTATAAAATATTTTATTTGATTTTTTAAGTATACGACGACGATGACGGTTACTTGATATATATTAAGTATTTTCAATTGTGATACATTTATTTGATGCATCAACGTACCAAATTAGACAATGATTTTTGTTTGCTAACAATAACAAGGTTCACCGAGGTAGCGGAGCTATTAGAAGTCTGGTGGTTCAGCATAAAGGCGAGGAGATGCTTCCTTGGACTTTCGCCTAACACAAAATATGGTGTATATCTCATCTTCAGAACAAGGCAAGACTCAGAAGGTCTCGACGCTATCCAGAAGGCATCGGTTTCTGTGGGCAGAAAAGGGTCAACGAAATATGTATGCCTAAAACCACCAACGGCGACTCCGCCCGGCATTGGATTGCCCGTAAAGATGTCAGGTGGATGGATGGAGCTAGAGCTGGGACAGTTTGAGTGTGATATTGTTACTGGTGATAAAGATGCGGTGATAAGCATTGAGGAAACAAAGACCGACAACAGAAAGACTGGCCTCATCGTTGCGGGTATTGAAATACGGCCTATTTAAACCACCAAACTTTCATGTGGCAGTCATAAAATTCCTGTGTAGCTTCGGTGTGTACATGTTGTTTAATGAATTTGATTTGATTCATATGATACTATCATGTTGTAAAATTTTCTGACTTGCTTCTTGTTAAAGATAGAAAGTCAGAGGTGTATTGGCTGTACGGATTTAGGATTAGCTCTGTGAATATTTGTAGTTATTTTTTTCCTAATTTTATCGTTTGTCTTTGATTATATATGTATGTAACATTGATTAGATGAATATACATAAATTACATCTTTCTAATTCACTTACATGGTTGCGTTTGTTATGTGTATGATAATCGACCAGGTCGTACGAAACTTGATCCCAAGTCCCTCCGATGTATGTTTGTAGGCTATTCTGGAACTCAAAAAGGTTATCGATGCTATAGCCCCACTATTAGAAGGTACTTTGTTTCATCTGATGTTATTTTTATGGAGTCTGTACCGTATTCCTTAAATTCTGAATCTGGTCCATTATCTACATCTAGTAATTCTCCACCTATCATGACTTTTCTGAAATATCCTGATGTTCACATCGGCTCTTCTTCAATCCTCGAGAGTGGCGTGCCACCAACACCTCCTGCGCCTCCTATTACTCAGGTATATACTCGAAGGGGTAAGAATCTCCCTGTTAATACTAACTCTGTCCAGACTATGCAGGACCATAAGACTTGTGCATCTCCTGTTGAACCTGACCCAACCACTGAATCCCCACAATCTCCTACACAATCACCTGACCCTACCACACCTAGTCCACAGATTCCTGCTCCAATCCCATCACCTCAAATCTCTGATCTTGACCTTCCCATTGCCCTTCGTAAAGACTCACGTAAATGCTGTAGTACCAAATATCCCCTTGACCGCTTCTGTTCCTACGCAGCCCTATCCATAGATCACCATGCCTTTACTACTAGTCTTGACAGTTACTCTGTTCCTAAGAATGTGCCAGAGGCTCTGCACAATCCGGGGTGGTTTAGTGCTATGCAAGAGGAAATGTCAGCTCTGTGGAAAAATGAAACGTGGGATCTTTGTCCTCTCCCTCCTGGCAAAAAGGCAGTTGGTTGCAAGTGGATCTTCACGGTCAAGGTTCATCTTGATGGGTCACTGCACAGACTCAAAGCTCGCTTAGTTGCTAAAGGGTACTCTCAGGCCTATGGCATTGATTATGATGAGACATTTTCCCCTGTTGCTAAGATGGCATCTGTTCGCATCTGTATGTCTCTAGCTGTTGTTCACCACTGGCCGCTGCACCAATTAGATGTCAATAATGCATTTCTCAATGGCATCCTTGAGGAGGAGGTTTACATGACTCAGCCACTTGGATTCGTTGTTCAGGAGGAGGCTTCCAAAGTCTGTCGTTTGCGGAAGTCTCTATACGGTCTGAAACAATCCCCTCGAGCTTGGTTTGGGCGTCTCTCCCAAGCACTTGGTCAGTTTGGCATGATCAGGAGTGCTAATGACCACTCAGTCTTTTATAGACACTTAAAGGAGAAGACCATCATCCTAGTTGCATATGTCGATGATCTGATTATCACCGGTGATGATGTCGAGGGGATCTCGGCATTGAAGAAGTGTTTGAGCGAGCAATTCCAGATTACAGATCTTGGTAAACTCAAGTACTTTCTTGGCATTGAGGTATCACGGTCTCCGGGTAAGATTCTTATTTGTCAAAGAAAGTATGTTCTTGATATGCTTTCAGAATGCGGTTTGCTTGGATGCAAACCCGTTGACTCACCGATGGTCCCTGAGACCAAGCTCATGCCTGATGACGGAGCACCCCTACATGATCCTGAGAGATATGGGAGATTGGTCGGGAAACTAAATTATCTAACAGTTACTCGACCGGACATTGCTTATCCAGTGAGTGTAGTGAGCCAATTTATGTCAGCCCCGCACACTACACACTGGGATGCAGCTATTCGGATCCTTAGATACCTGAAGGGATCTCCAGGTAAAGGACTCGTATATTTTGATCAAGGACATAGTAGGATCGCAGCGTTCACTGATGCCGATTGGGCAGGTTGTCCTACTAGTCGAAGGTCCACTACTGGATATTGTGTCTTCTTTGGTGGTAACCTTATATCCTGGAAGAGTAAGAAGCAGACAGTTATATCTCGATCCAGTGCAGAGTCAGAATACCGTGCAATGGCAAACACATCCTGTGAGCTAGTTTGGACGAAGCGTTTGCTCAGCGAGCTAGGTGTTCGCCATGATGGTTTGATGAGGCTACACTGTGACAATCAATCCGCCATGCATATCGCCAAGAATCAGGTCTTCCATGAGAGGACCAAGCACATTGAGGTGGATTGTCATCTGATTCGAGATCTTGTCATAGGAACATCCTCTTGTCCCCCATGTATTCAACTCATTCACGTTCGGACAGATCTTCAGCTCGCCGACATTCTAACCAAGCCTCTTCGCAAAGCCCCAATTAATACTATATGTAACAAGTTGGGCATGTTAGACATATACGCTCCAACTTGAGGAGGAGTGTTAAAGATAGAAAGTCAGAGGTGTATTAGCTGTACGGATTTAGGATTAGCTGTGTGAATATTTGTAGTTATTTCTTTCCAAATTTTATCGTTTGTCTTTGATTATATATGTATGTAACGTTGATTAGATGAATATACATAAATTACATCTTTCTAATTTCCTAATTTTATCGTTTGTCTTTGATTATATATGTATGTAACGTTGATTAGATGAATATACAGAAATTACATCTTTCTAATTGACTTACACTTCTTTTGTTCCTTTTAATGTGTTCTTGAGGTTTTCAGAAAAATCTGAATTCTCAATGCTGGACCATTAATTGAACGCAAGTTGAGCATATATATATATATGTAATTATATTGTTTCCTGTCAAGTTTTATTATGTTGCTATATTTTTCTGTTGTAAAGAATTATTTTTTTTATGAGGTCACACAGGGCATAGTTATAATTTTCATCAGTGGTATGCAAAATAATATTTACCAGAAACTAATATGAATATTGACACTGGTTTTCTATGTACCTGGAGGTTTTTTACATATCTGGTAGGGTTTCTATGTACCAGAAGGGTTTTGTACTGACCTGGTAGAGTTTCTATGTACCAGCAGGTTTTGGTACAGATCTGGTAGGGTTTCAATGTACCAGCAGGTTTTGGTACAGATCTGGTTCACTGGTTGCACTTTTAGGCAGGTTTTGTTTTATATCAAAGACGGATTTTCCCTTTTTTTTGTCACAAAGTTAAATACTATAGAAGGAAAAATCGGAATCGGAGTCCGAATCGGTCACTTAACAGGTGAATCGGAATCGGATGAATCAGTCAGAATCAACTGAATTGGATCGGAAACTCATATATTTTTGGCAAAAGCTTGTTCTGTACTTGGCTTGATTTGAGATTTGAATTTAGACTTAATTTGAGCTTATTTAAAACTATAAGGACTTGTTTGTGATTTTAGAAAACCGTCAAACGGTTTATTGGGTTATAAAATATAAACAAGTATGATATATGAAAATAATAGTAATAATATTAAGAAAAAAAAAATTTAGATTTAGGGATTTATTTATTGAGTGCATAAATAGGTATCTTTAATGGCCCAAGCCCAATTGAAGAAAATAATCCCTACATCCTCCTCCACTAAAACTGACGCACAGCCCACAGTATCCTTAACCAGTGCCTCTGCCAGCTGACCCTACCTTCTCTTTAACCCTCTGACTGAATAGGCCCCACTCAAGCGCTTCGTTCTCCCTTGTTAAACTAGATAGGTGGGCCATCTCATTCTGACGATGGGCCCTTCACGATCCCAGAACCCTTCTTCTCCAATTATCATTTTGACTCAGTCAAAATTGCATATTTCACGCCAAATCCGATAGCAGGTCGTCGCACTTCGTTTTGTTGTGAAAATTCGCTCCAAATCGTGAGAATCAACGTCAAGAATCGCTCCACAGTAGAAGAATCGACAAAGAATAGCTTTATTCGGCCAATTTGAACCAGTTTTTCGCTGAAAAATCGCACACCGAGGAACTCGGTCCAAAATCGGATTGCCGACGGCCGATTCCGATCCGACTAGGCCGATTTTTCCTTCTATGTTAAATACAAAGTATCACAGTTCTAAAAATATGTAACATAATTAAAAGCAAACCACCAATCTTGCATACTAAACAAAAAACAGCTTTTCTGGTATTTTCTCATTCACACCAGCACTCCCCTAATTGTAAGTCTTTGATCTAGCTCTTTCCTTTTTGTAATAGTTGCTATTCGTACTACTAATCCCTTGCGCATAAAACTACCCTCTTAATTTGGTTAACTAGTTTTGAACAGCTTTTCATTACATCCACATCAAAAAAAAGTTTAGTCATTTGACAGCAACGGTATGACTTTCCCCTGGTTTCAGCTGTCCCCATTTGAAGTCTTTGTACTTTAAGAACTCCAATATTTCAAAATCCTTCGGTTGCGAAAGGATTTCTTCACCAGAGCTTGAAAGGTTATTAAATAAAAGAAGGTTCTTTTTAAAGTATTTATCTAAAACCGTCGTTATTGGATTTTGTTCAAATCACAAAACCATAGTTATGGACTTAAATGTCGAAGAGCTCTTACTTCTTTAGCGATTTCCAATCCCCTATTATGTAAAGATTCTCTTCCCGTCCCGCCTGAATGCATATCCTCTACATTAACGCAAAAAAAAATCTTTTGAGTTAATGAATTTCAACTATCTGATTTTAAACAGAGCCAATCCAGCTCCTACTTGTGATATAGGGGGTCTTTAATATTAGTGTCGATTTAGTCTGCACGAATCTTAAAACAGATCGGATGATCAATATTCAATAACTCAAAAGATTCCCTTTTGATTTAATGCAGAGGATACGAATTCGTCCCGCCTGACCAGCAGCGCACAAGTCCCCCCTTTGCCCGCTCTCTTTATTCTTTCGCGAGGATCGGATCCAAATCCGTCAATCAGATGGTAGGGCCTTTTCGGTATCGGACTATCCGGTTTATGGTTCAGGATTCTAGGGTCAACGAAGAAATAAAATCCACACAGATAGTGAGTAGCGATGAGATAGCTGTGGGCTGCATAGAAAAATAAATAAACTGAGTTGGGCTGCCGCTACCAAAAAAGTGTTGGGCTGTGATAGGGGTAGGCGAAAAACAAAAAAACATAGATCTAAATTTGTTTTTCAATATTGAGAGATAGATGTAGCGCGGAACTACTTTGTATTTCTATCTCTGAGCTCACATTATGATATTTTTAATCGATAACTCTGGAAATATCCAGCAAATAAACTTATTTTTACTACAGAAATAATACAATTATTAAATATTGAATTGTTTTAATTTTGATAATAATTGTTTTTTTTTTTTTATAAAAACATATATCGTCATTGAATAGTTTTATGTATTAAATGTTCTACAATTTATGTCATGAAGAAATAAAAAAAAAGTTATGTATTGCAACCAATAGTTCTATATTTTAAATAATTATTTCATAAAAATTTTCTTTTTAAGGTTTGATGACTTGGTGCTACGAACAATTTCATTAAACAAGAAAAAAATATTTACAAAAGATTTTTTACACTAAACGCCTCTCCTAGTATGTCTAACTAATTACAGGATATCATCTCGTAAACAAAGTAGCTATCATGGAGCAGTAAATGCATGCTTGCATAATGTCGCTCCTGTTTTCCGCTCAAGGCGAACGAGCAGTTATCCCCACTGCAACCAATTAAGTATATCGGTAATTGATCGCTTCATTGATCAATATTTTTTAATAAACCGAATTGCTCGCGCCGGTGAAGATTCTTCTATTGTGCTCCCTCCAGATTGCCCATGAACCGCATGATTGTTGAGTATTTCACGTATATGTTTTATGGATCTATTTTGTACTGTTTTTGCTTTTCAAATTTATATCCTAATACTCAATGGAAAGTCGGCTGCAAGCGCACAGCCTGACCGTGTAGTACTAGAATCGAACACAAGGATAAGGGGACACAATAGTTTATACTAATCTTAATTAAACTAGAAAGTACAATTAATAATAGTAAATGGGGGGAGGTTTGTTGCAACTTGTCTAAGTTGCGGGTTCAATTCTCGAATGATTAAGAGGAATTGAAACAAAACAAACAAGCAAATTTAAACAAAAGGTGTTTTGTGATCAAGTTGGAAAGTCTAAGGATTATCAGCTTGCTATTTGATTGTTATCCTAATGTGGTAGCGATATTCACTTTCACGAATTGATACCGTGTCTAAATTATTTGAGATTTTATGATTAAGTTCTAAATTATTTGAGGTTTCACGATTAAGTTCATCATCTTAGAGGGTATCAACTAGCCTTATTAATTGAATAAGTAAAAGTCCCAATCAAATGCTAGATTTCACCGTTAAGTACTTCACCTAGGTATTCAACCTTTTAGTTCTTGTGAGTCCCGAATAGATCTAATCCAAGTCCTAAGCAATTTGTACTACTATGTTTGGTGTTATGAATTAATGTGTCTCAAGACTATCACTAACTAAGAGAGATATTTAATTACATGCAATCACAAACAACAATTTATACAAAAAATTCAATCAACAAGAATCCATCATAACACAACCAACTATTATATAACATACTACCAACCGAATAAGGTAGATTTTTAATATTCATGAATTTTACAAGTTTAAGCACCTAGAGAGGAAAACTAGTACCTCATGAATGCACTAACATTCGTGATAAACATAAAGAAAAATATAAAAAAATAATAAACAATAAAGTAGAGAAACAAGGACTTGCCAAATAATAACTGATGGAAAAACTAGGATTTGCCAAACACCGACTCAAAGAAAACATATGGTTGAAGACACTTTTGCCATCGGCTGATAAATCTAACATACGATGTTAATAACATTGGCCATCAGATGCAAAGTACAAGAGATGGCATTAGGTAGTCAACACCGTTTATCAGATTGTTCGAATCGATGGCATAAGTGCTCAACGCTATTAATTGGTTCTTAGCCGATGACATATGTATATATATCTTTACTATCGGAGCGATAGACATTGATTTGGCAACCGATGGCAAATTGTGATTTGAATGGATAACGAAATGTTTTTCTGTAGCGGTGCTCTCTACATGGCAGATACCTTTTTGTTGGATAGATAGAATGCAGTTCCTTAATTATTATTTCATAACGAGGATATTTCTCTAAAATTTATTATTTAATCATAAAAAAAATCAACCAATAAGATATTAGCAAAATGATTATTATGATGATTAATAACCATGTTGAATAAAGACGATGGAAAAAAAAACCAAGTTAACAGAAGTTTCCATTTTAACAGAAGTTAACTTGTTGAATAATGACGATGGCAAAAATGCCCATAGACGCGGGCGTAATGATGTCAATATAATCAAGTGGGATGCTTGTGCAATGACATCACAGAACTATAGCAAAACCGTGGAAGCGCGTAAAATGACATCAAATTGGATTGAAGTTTTCTTAGTTTATTCAAAAAACAAGCGAAACCTTCGTGAAATATTATTTTATTAACCCCTCAATTCAAACGATAACAAATTAATGACTAGGTTTAAATGCATAGTTGGTTTTGTGTTCCAATCAGATTTCACATCTCTATTTAATTATGTTTTCATAGTTCAAACAGCTAATTTAAACTGCTCAACATGATATTCATATTAAAATGTGTTTAGATATAAAATTTTATATATTCTGAAAATAATTTACTATTTTTTTAGATACAAAATCACTGTTTTTGAATTGTCCAAAAGCAATGATTTTGTATCTATTAAAAATGATATTAAAAAATTTCCAAAAAATAATTACTTTTGGCTCTAAGCATATTTTAATATGTAGATCATCTTGATTTGTTCAAATCGGCTATTTAAATTTTTAAAACAAATATAAATATATGAGCTATGGTTGGGGCACCAAACCAATGGTGCATTTTAATTCATCTCCTCAAATTTATACGATTATTCGTTGGATGAGACTGATTGCAGACAGATCAATTGAAATGGTTGCTAATTTTCGGTGCTGCAAAAGCTTATTGCACTCTATAATCCTTGAAAGTATTGCATGCACCGAACTCTGCTTGAATTTAATAGTTTTATTTTTCTACTTTCTCAGCCATCCTATCTTAAAAAATATTTTCAGAATTCTCTCCGAAAGAAATAATACCTTTTCTTTTAATTCAAATACTAGGGAACCGGGATAACACAAATTTTCCTTATTTGGACAAATATTACTTGCAGTATATAGCCATATGGAAACATCAATTAGGTAATAAACATAGATGATCATTTCTTTCTAAAAGAATTAAATAATTATTTCAAAAATTTGAATTCCTTTACGTCGAAGTATAAATCAGATGGTTGTATGATGAAGCATCCATAATTTTAATTAAAAAGATTCTATGATGAAGGCTGTATGCATAAAACAAAGTGCGGTGAGGTCACGCGGGCAAATGTTAATTAAAAAATATGACTCTTGAATTTTTTCAAATTTAATTTTGACTCTTTAATTATATATAAAACATTTGTCAGTTGGAAAAACATGTTCAGTTGACCTGAATCCTAAGTCTTGCTGTCTTCACCTGCTACTTCTTCTCCCAAGTTCATATATAAGCATATCTCCTTCTCTTGTTTCTTTTAACATATACAAATTATCCAGTGCAATGGCTAACGAGATCTGTTTCTTCGCCACCTCCGTCCCTTCGCTTATCCTCATTGATCGAACTTACTGGCTACTTACTAATCCAGTCTATATAATCCCATTTCCTTTTGTTTTTCTTTGCATATACATTTTTTTGTGTACCACACCAATCGTGAACCTGTCCAGTCCATTTGACTTGATGAACTCTGGTGATACTAAACAGAGTATTGTAGGATGGATGATTTTTGTAAAAGATTTAGAACTAAAGCCTTCTCGACCTCTTGGTGTGGAATACAATTTCTGGAAGCTCGTTCCTCACATATAGTGATCAGTCAAGGTAATTAATGACCCTTTGATGGAGGCTTGCTTAAGGATGTTTTCAATTAGTAACTTCACACTTTTTAGGTGTAAAATACAACATTTTGAAGACTTGAGCATGTACAAAATAAATAAACACTTCTTTATTTACTATATATTTTAGTTTTTCTTGTGCGTGAATGTGCTGAAATAAGTAGACAATGAGGCTACTACTTAAGATTAAGTAGACAATAAAAAGGCAATCAATTATTATAGATACACACCCATAAAAATTATTGAAACTGCCACAAATGTATATAGTTATAGTAATTCTAACTATATGCATGCCACAACTGTTATCATATTACAACATGCCGTCTCAATTCTTAGTTGACTGTAAATAATGCAGATCATAAGAGAAATCAAGAGAAGAAAAGCAAAAATGTCTCTTGACTCCCACAACTAATACATGAAACTTTTGCAAGTTCACCTCCTGAAGAATGTCTCTTGCACACTAATGCCTTTTACTCCCACAACTATTTCTTAAGCAAGACATTTAAGACAAAGATATAATGGTGAACTGAAAACCACCGAGATAAAAAGAAACAAATGAAATACATAATTTTTTTAACACAGATTTGACAGTTATGTCCTTGAGTTTTGTGAAAACCACCGGACGAAAGGGGAGGGGGACGTTACTGTTGGTGAACAGTAACAAACTCTTCCAAGATTATATATACAAACTCTACTAGAAATTATTTATTTTCCAAATAGGAATATTAATATTTGATTTTTTTTTTTTTTGTAATGGATCAAGAAGCAGAAAATTGATGGTTTATTTCTAATTAAATTAGGTAGGTGAAGGGTATTAATCCTACTTATTGTAATAAACATTCTCTTATTTCAGAAAGACAAAAGGAAAACAAAAAATATTAGTCACACGCAGAGCAACTTGCTTCCAAAAAATGTTAAGCCTTGGGCCGAGTCCAGTTGACGTGAATCCTGGGTCTTCCAATAATCCTCTCTTTACCTCTCACACTTCTTGGACCTTGTCTGGTTCTATCTAATTATGTTCCTACTTCCTCTCGCAAGCTCCAATATATTCGCATATATATATATATATATATATATCTTCTTCTCATCTTTCTGTTACCACTTGCTAATTATCCAGTGCCATGTTTGGCCTTTTTCGTTTGATTGTCGCCCTTCCCGGTGATCTGGCTGGTCACATCATTTCTGAATTTGCTGGTGATATATCTTCACTAATAATCTCCCGCCTCATTGATAAATTGAAGGTACGAACTTTCTTCTGAAATGAAAGGTACTCATCATCAAATCATGAATACATACACAAAAATTAAAAGGAAAAGCAAGGGAAGAAAGATTCTAATGCCCCAAATTACCCAAACTGACAAAGGTAATTAAGGTACCAGACCAGTCTTTACTCAATAACTACCAGTTCAATTATTTTATTATATTATATTTGGTTTTTGTATTTTTGATGGATTTGTGGGGCACAGAGTTTCAATCGAATAGAGGCCAGATGGTACTAGCAAGGGCTTTAGAAATAGAACATTCTGATGATGGCAATAAGTGGATGTGGGTTCTTGTTGAAGAATAAAATAAACTAGAAGGGTTAAATTGTAAAATAAAGAGAAGGGTAAAATTGTAATTTAGAATAGTTAGAAATGAACCGTTAGAATGTCAACGGTAAAATAGAAAGGGAGATATATATACTCACTGTATATGCTTTAGATATACACATGAAAAATCAGAAAAAACTCTCATCTCTGTCTCTATAAAAATTATCATGGTATCAGAGCACTAAGCTCTTGAGATCAGAAAAATACACACAAAAACCCATAATAGAAAAAAAATAGAAAAGAGCAAGAATGGCTCACGAGGGACACAACGAGGGTTCCACTAATGTTTCCAAGCTCACCAATACTTTGCTCAACGGCAGAAACTATCTTACATGGGCAAAGGCTGCGGCAAGAGCGCTCAGCGGTCGAGAAATGCGAGAATACATCACAGGAGAAAATAAAGTGCCCGAAGTCGCAAATCCGCTGTTACTGACTGAAGCAGAAAAAAAGGCAATGAGAAAATGGAGAACTCAGAACGACAAAATCATAACGTGGCTCACAAATTCTATGGAGCCTTCCATTTCAGAACTATTTCTCCTTTCCGACACAGCTTTTGAGCTATGGGAAGCTGTCAAAGCCATGTACGGTCAAGAAAACAATTATTCTCGAATTTACCAACTCAAGCAAGAAATTCAGCAAGAAAAACAAGGCGAGAGAAAATATGTAGAGTACCTTGGTGCTCTTCAAAAGAAAAAAGACGAACTTCGCTTGTACCGGCCGCAAACTGTTGATTTGGCCGTAATCAGAAAACGTGAGGAAGAAAATGACATATTCGAGCTCCTTGCGGGATTAAACCCGAGCTATGAGTCTGTGCGAGCTCAGATCATGAATACAATCCCTCTTCCTTCCTATTCTCAAATAAAAAATATGATCCAACAGGAAGAAAGCAGAAGAGAAGCCATGGGTAGTGCACAAGTCACAGTTGAAGAGGGAAGAGAGACTCACCCCTTTGCCACTGCCAAAAAACCAAATTTCGGAAAAAAAGGAGCAATCACCGAAAAATGCGAACATTGTAAGAAAGAGGGACACGAGAAGAATAAGTGTTGGTTTCTCTATCCCGAATTGAGACCGAAATGGTGGGGCAACAATGGTAAAAGTGACAAAGGGAGAAACCCTAAGGGGGAGAAGATGTCTGCTGGGGCGACGCGATTCGAAGAAGAAAGAAACGAGACCTTCTGTGTTGGGTCCGCTTCTTCTGTGGATTTTCTAAACGGGTCCGCCCCTTTCAATAACAGGTCCGCTCCTGTTATTAATGGGTCCGCTTCCTCTGCATTAATTCCAACCGTGTCTGCTCCTCTCCTTAACGGGTCCGCCTCTCAAACACACATGCCCGCCTCTACTGCCTTGATGGCTGCTACATGCGCTGCTCCAGTTGGATCTGCTCCAACCCGATCTGAATTGGGAGCTATTCTCTCACAACTAAGTGGGCTGTTAAATAGAGGGCCCAATCCAGGTTCTTTTAAATCTCAAAAATTAATTAAAACTAGTAGCCCAAACCAAAATTTGTATATTATACCAAACAAACGAAATGGTATAAGCCCAAATAAATCTGAAACAAAGCAAATAAAATGTACAAATTTAGGAAATTTAAATAGTGAATACCCAAAAAATAACTTAGATTGGATTTTAGATTCTGGTGCAACTGACCACATGACCGGAAATAAAAAGTTTTTACAAAATTATAAAAAAGGGAATGGTCAAGAATTTGTCTATGTTGCAAATGGTGAAAAAATGGAAATTTGTGGTTATGGCTCACTTATTGTTTTTTCAAAAGAAATTGAAAATGTTTTGCATGTAAAAAATTGCACCGCCAATCTATTATCTATGGGAAAACTTTCAAAAAAATTAAATTGTGAAATTATTTTTTCAGGATTTAATATCCAAGAGGATGATTGGTAAAGGTGTTTTCAAAAATGGATTATATTTTTTGTATAGCCGAAAATACAATTTCAACACCCAAGTGCAAGACATGGGACATTTATGGCATAGAAGAATTGGGCATCCTTCCGATAGAACTTTAAAATATATTTTTGATTTTTCTAATTTGGATTGTAGCAATTGTGAAGTATGCAAACTAGCTAAGCATACGAGACTTCCTTTTGTAAGCTCAAATTCAAAGAGTAATCATATTTTTGAACTTGTTCATTCCGATGTTTGGGGACCCGCTCCCATAAACTCTTACAATGATTTTAAGTATTTTGTTACATTCATAGATGATTTTTCACGACTAACATACTTATATTTATTAAAAAATAAAAGTGAGGTTTTTTCTTACTTTCAAGAATTTTCAAATTTAATTGAAAATCAATACAATGTTAAAATTAAAATTCTTAGAACCGATAATGGAACGGAATTTGTAAATCAAAGTTTTTCAAACTTCTTGAAACAAAAGGGAATCATACATCAAACAACTTGTGTTTATACTCCACAACAAAACGGAATTTCCGAAAGAAAAAACCGTCATCTACTTGAAATGACAAGAGCACTTATGTTTCAAACCAATATTCCAAAAATCTATTGGTCGGATGCCGTTCTTACCGCAACTTATTTGATAAATAGATTGCCAAGTGTCGTTTTAAAAAATAAAAGTCCATTAGAAATTATTTACCAAAGAAAAATAATTTTTAATCACCTAAGAATTTTTGGATGTACATGTTATGTACACCAAAATAAAAGAGATAAATTAGACCATACTTCTATAAAGGCTATTTTTCTAGGATATTCATCTCAAAAGAAAGGTTATAAATGCTATGATCCTATAAATAAAAAACTTTATATTTCTAGAGATGTAACATTTTTTGAAAAAATGAGCCATATTTTAAAAACAAAGATAAGATTGATAATCAAATTAGTACAAATGACTTTGTCATTCCTATGTCTACTAATCAAATTATTGAGCAAAGAATTGTAGGAAATGATGATGAAGAAGAAAGGGAAGAAAGTGATAACACCTCTCAAAATGGAGCGGAGGAAGAAGAAGAAGAAGAAGAAAATGTTGAAGAAGAAAATATTGAAGAAGGTGGAAATAATGAAGAGGAACCTAGGAGGAGGTCAACTAGTCATCGACAACCATCAACAAGGTTATGAGATTTCGTAACCTATAAGGTTCAATATCCTATTGAAAATTTTATTTCATATAAAAATATTTCAAAATCTCACCGTGCATTTATTAGTTCACTTTCTAAAATAGAGGAGCCAAGAAATTTTGAGGAAGCCATTAACCAACCGGTGTGGTATAAGGCTATGGAAGAAGAACTTCAAGCCTTAGAAAAAAATGACACATGGACCATTGTACCATTACCAAAAAATAAAAAACCGGTTGGATGCAAATGGGTCTATAAAATAAAATACCAAAGCGATGGATCTATAGAACGGTATAAAGCCCGGCTAGTTGTCAAAGGGTATACCCAAACATATGGTATTGATTACCAACAGACCTTTGCTCCGGTAGCAAAGATGAACACCATAAGGATATTACTTTCCATAGCGGTAAATAATTGGTGGAGTTTATATCAAATGGATGTTAAAAACGCATTTCTTCAAGGAACACTTGAGGAAGAGGTTTATATGACCCTACCACCGGGTCATGTAAAAGAAAAAAATACTAACCTTGTTTGTAGGTTAAAAAAATCAATTTATAGACTTAAACAATCTTCAAGGGCATGGTATGGAAAACTTTCTCAATTTTTAATTTTTCTTGGTTTTAAAGTAAGCCAATCGGATACCTCACTATTTTCAAAGCATGAAAATAATGATACCACAATTGTCCTTGTTTACGTTGATGACATAATTATAACTGGAAACAATTGTGAAAAAAATAACAATGTTAAAAAACACTGAAAATAAAAATTCGAAATTAAGGATCTTGGTAGACTTAAATATTTTTTAGAAATTGAAATAGCTCATTCTATCAAAGGATTATTTATTTCGCAAAGAAAATATACCATTGACCTTCTAAAAGAAACGGGAAAATTAGGATCCAAACCGGCCTCAACACCAATTGATAGCAATTGTAAGTTAAATCTTGAAGAAGGAAAACCGTTGGAAGATATCAACCAATTCCAACGGCTTGTAGGTAAGCTAATTTATCTAACGGTAACAAGACCAGATATATCATTTGCGGTAAGCCAAATTAGCAAATTCATGCACACACCAAGAAAACCTCATTTGGATGCAATTGATAGGATTTTAAGATATTTAAAGAAATCACCCGGAAAGGGTGTATTGATGAAAAATAATAAATCTAATGATGTATGTGGCTATTCCGATGCAGATTGGGCCGGGAGCTTTGATAGAAAATCAACAACCGGCTATTGCACATTTGTAGGCGGAAACTTAGTCACATGAAAAAGCAAGAAGCAAAATTTTGTGGCACGATCAAGCGCGGAAGCGGAATATCGTGCCATGGCATCCACCGCAAGTGAACTCACGTGGATTAAACAATTGCTTGAAGAGTTGAACTTCAAAATTGACAAGCCAATGAAGATGTTTTGTGATAACAATGCGGCAAGGCACATTGCTTCAAATGCCGTATTTCATGAAAGAACAAAGCATATTGAAATTGATTGTCATTTCATAAGAGAGAAAGTACAAGCAAAAGAGATTGAAACTCCTTATGTGAAGAGTCAAGACCAATTAGCTGATATCTTCACCAAGGGACTAATTCCGAGAATGTTTGAAGAAATAACGAGCAAGCTAGAATTAATCGACATTTATAATCCTAGCTTGAGGGGGAGTGTTGAAGAATAAAATAAACTAGAAGGGTTAAATTGTAAAATAAAGAGAAGGGTAAAATTGTAATTTAGAATAGTTAGAAATGAACCGTTGGAATGTCAACGGTAAAATAGAAAGGGAGATATATATACTCACTGTATATGCTTTAGATATACACAAGAAAAATCAGAAAAAACTCTCATCTCTGTCTCTATAAAAATTATCAGTTCTTCAACAGGACTCGAGGTACTGCCCTTGTCTGAATCCATTCATCTGTTAACATAGCATAGAAGTATCCTCAATCTAGTCTCAACTCAAGTGCATGTTTTGCTACATATGCAAAAATATACATTTCCAAACATTGTTGTCCCTTGCCTGAATTCATTCATCTATAGCAACGAAAATATATACATCATGTACCAAAGTGTGACTTTGAATGTTTGTTTACAAATAATAAGGTTTGAGGAGGTAGTGGGGCTGTTAAAAGTCCACTGGTTGGAAATACAGGCGACGATAAGCTTCATTAGAATTACAGCTGAGACAACCATGTATCGTGGGGGCCACAATGCTGCATATCTCATCTTCAAAACAACGCCAAACTCAACATGTATCGACACATTGCAGGAGGCATCAGTTTCAGTGGGCGACCTCCAGTTGAAGAAGGATGTATGCATCAAACCAAGAGTGCCAAATCCCCGCAATAAATGTAATGCTTTTCCCGTAAATAGGTCGGATGGATGGATGGAGCTGGAGCTCGGGCAATTTTACTGTGATGGTCATGGTGGTGAGGTGGTGGTAAGCTTGAGGGATATCAATATCAAGAATGAAAAAAACGGGCTCATCGTTGCAGCTATTGAAGTACGTCCGATTTAAACAGCTTAGCATCTTGCAATCATGAAATTAATTTGATTCCATGTATTTTTATTTTTTTATTTTTTTTAGTTTTGTTTTATTTCACACATTGCAATAACATGCATTATACATAATAAGTTCCAAAAAATGTGCCACAAACTAATCGTGACAGTTAAAACTTGTTCTAAACTTCAAATCATGTTTTAGAACTTAATTCTCAGTAGTGTATGAAAGGCACGTGACAATGCATTGTTGTTTAATTCTTTCACAAAGTCGCTTTGAAATAAGTTTTGGTTTGCAAAAAAAATTTAAACAACTACGTAAGTATACTCACTAGTGGAAAAACTGAAATCAAGATCGGCCTATTTGGATCGGCTGTATGAACCAACCGATACTAATACCTATCTGGATCGGTTTTATCAATAAAACCGATACTAAAAGCTAATGAAAGCATAGCACATGAACTAATTGGATCGGTTCCTAGCTAAGAACCGATCCAAATAGTATCTGGATCGATTCTAAGCTAAGAACCGATCCTAATACTTGATAGTTAGGATCGGTTCTTAGCTTAGAACCGATTCAGATACTATCTGGATCGGTTCCTAGCTAAGAACCGATCCTGATACTTTTTTTTTCAAAGATGGTTCTGCAAAAAAAAAAAAAAAAAATAGTATCAGGATCGGTTGTTTATAAACAGCCGATCCTGATACTATTTTTTTTTTTTTTTTTTGCAGAACCAACTTTGAAAAAAAAATAGTATTAGAATCAGTTGTTTCAAATAACCAATCCTAGTACTATTTTTTTTTTTTTGCATAACCAACTTTGTGTGGTGCGCTGTAGTCTAAAATGCTCTGTTCGAATTAAAAGCAAATTGACACAGTGACAGCTTCAAAATTGAGATAGCAAATTTCATTTTATAATTAAATTTAAGTTTAATTGATTTATGAATTGAAATTTCTACAAATTAGTTTTTTTCAATATTTTAAAATATTTATGTTTGTAATTTTAATATTGAGAAGTATATGTAATTAGGCATTTGTGTTATATGTAATTAGTGTGGTGATTAATAGAATATATATATGGCTATTGTATATGGCATATGGTTCTATTATAAATTTTTTTTGATGAAAATTAATGTAATTTATATTATTAAAATTTATGTGATAATATAATTAATTATTTGACATTGATATTTCATTTTGAAGTCATTTTGACTATTGAATTTTTTTATACAATCATGCATGATGCATCAATGACTTGTGCCATATAATAATATACATAGGACTTGAACCCTTGTTGTGTGAGGTTGTGAAGGAACGAATACGAAAATCAGCATTTGGTCGATCGGAACCGTTAAAATGAAAGAATGTCTTATTAATTTCACCATTATAAAATTTGATACAATTCGGGATTCGTTTACTAGTTCATCAAAGCAAAACAATATAGCAACATCGCACGGCCGTAAATAGTTTACGTTGGATCAAAACTTACAGTTGTCGGGCCTTCGGCACTTTTACGTTATTAAAGTTCCATATTATATCTTGATCATTTTAAAAATTATTACATGTCATTTAATTACGGACCCACCGTTGGATGATCATGCAGAAATGAACGGTCTGCATTCCATTTAACAATTTGATGTCATTAATAATAATAAAATTGTACAAAATTGATCATAGTAGAGTTGATTTGGCCATACAAACACAAATAAATATTTTTTATATTTTTCACATTTTTCTTAATATTTATCCGTGTACATGCATTACCAAACAGAAAAGAAAATAAATGGTAACCATTTGATGGTTGATAGACCATCAATATGAGTGGGGTTTACCTTAGTGATTCTTCTTATATATAGTATCAGGATCAGTTTTTTATAAAAAACCGATCCTGATACTAATTTTTTTTTTGGTAGAACCAACTTTGAAAAATAAATTAGTATCAGGATTGGTTTTTTATAAACAACCGATCCTGATACTATTTTTTTTTTTCAAAGTTGGTTATGCAAAAAAAAAGAAAAAAAAAATAGTATCAGGATCGGTTGTTTATAAACAACCGATCCTAATGATAATTCCCTATATAACCTGCTTAGGGTTCTTCTTATTTTCATTTCGCGCCTCTCATTTTCAACTTAGCGTCTCTCTCTCTGTCTCCGTATCTTCCTCTCAAAATCCTCAGTACTATTTGTCTCTCTCTCTCTGTCTCCTTCTCTCCCTCTCCTCCGTGTCTCTCTCTCTCTTTCTCTCCGTCTCTTCCTCTCAAAGCCGAGCCTCTCGGACCTCCGGCTCAATTGTGTCAGTTTTTAATTTTTTTATTGTTTCAAAAATTAATTAATGGTATTTGTATATTGTTTTACAGTCTTGAGGACATCTCGCTCAAGTTACTTAATCATCCGGCCGATCAACTATCATGGTATTAGCTTTATCTAATTTTCTCATTATTATACTTTTAAAACACATTTTTTTGTATTTTTTATTGGAAAATGTTTTTTCATCTAATTGTTACCTTTGTTTTTGTTTTTAGGGTCTTTTTTAATCTCAAGTGATGTAATTGCATAAATGTGTGTTAATTGAAGAAATAGCCCAATTAGTCACTTGTATGTTTGTTAATTAATTTTTTTTGGATTTAAATTTCTTGTTATAATATGTAATGCTTCACAAAATGTTGGTTCTTGGAAAAAAAAAGAATTATGATCGGCTGTTTCAAAGAACCGATCCTAATAGTACTATTAGGTTCGGTTTTTTGAAACAACCGATCCTAATACTATTTTTTTTCAAAAATGGTTCTGCAAAAAAAAAAAAATAGTATCAGGATCGGTTGTTTATAAACAACCGATCCTGATACTATTTTTTTTTTTTTGGCAGAACCAACTTTGAAAAAAAAATTGTATTATAATCGGTTGTTGTGAAACAACCGATCCTGATAGTTTCTATTTGGATCGGTTATTTAACCGATCCAGATTATTGTAGTATCAGTATCGCCTTCATCAGGATCGGTTGTATTCTGATACTAATATGCGTATATAACCGATCCTGATTCCATATTTTCCACTAGTGACTATCACATGACTATTCATATAATGCCCAAAAATTGGCTTTAAATCATAATTTAAATTTTAGAAAATGTTGTATCAGTTCAAGATCAGTATGTGACCCATTTTTTATTCCATATAAAACATATTCATGTAAGGTATGTATATGTATATGTATATGTATATGTATATTAATTGTTTTTGTTTATTGAATGTATATGTATATGTATATGTATATGTATATGTATAATAATTATTTTTGTTTGGTGAAATATTGAATGAATGTGATTGATGATGTATGTTGTGATTTTGAATATTTATTGAATGATGTGTTGATTTTTAGAGGAAGATAGAAAAGAGACAAAGAGAATGGTTTATGGTTTATGGTAGAAATGCATTTCTGTAGTGGTGTTGATCTGTTTTTTGTTATTGAAAAATCTTACTTTACACAACTCCTATTCTATATTTATACTACAACTTCTAACGGCTATATTATGTACCTGTTACTGTACCAACGTTACTATTCCTATTTATGGTATATACTATTCATCTACTTTATACCTATTTCTAAAAATAACAATAGAACAGATATTTTATTTATTCTTGATTGATCCTAGGCTACTTGATCAATGATGAACGACTAAGATCAATCTTCGACTTCTTCATTATTTTTAACACTCCCCCTCAAGCTAGGAATGTTTTTGAATGTTGTACAATCTTAGCTTGCTTGTGATGTTTTTTAATGGACTCGGGTCCAATCCTTTGTTGTGGATATTGGCAAGTTGCTCCTCACTTCGCATATTGTGGCTTGAACATTTTCCATGCATGGAGGGATTGCATCATCTTTAAGTCTTGAAGATGGTTGAATCACCTTTGATGTTCTTCGCATTTTTTCATTCCTACAATTAAAAATTCAAACAATCGCAGTAACCCGACCTTTGTATCTAAATTAATATAAAATCAACGTAATTAGCCAAATTTAATTCTTGTGTTAACTTATTAATTTGGTCATTTGAGTTATGTCTAGATTATTAATTTGGTATGTATCACCGCTATCAATTATCAATTTATCATGTAAAGAAATTATAATTGAATTTAAAAGGATACCACATTTTTGAGCTATCTTGTTGAGTCGACATCACAATCGGTTGTTCAAGAGATTGCCTCATTTGATCTTGATTTTGTTGGGCTAGATAGCTCTGACCCGCTACATATTTTTCTTCATACACTCCCCCTAAAATGGAGTCTTCCATTTTCTTCTCAAATGGAGAGATTTCCTTTTTTCTTTTTCTCAAATGGTTGTTCAAGAAAGATTATCTGGGCCATTATTTTTTCTTTTTCGTTGGCTCTTTGAGTCTTGCTAGTATATTTTTTTTTCTTCTCAACCTCCAATGGGTCTTTTATATTTTTTAGGTAATTGTACAATTACCTACTTATCAATTTTTTTTGTTTTATTTTCCATGACCTTCGTATTGTATTGGTATTTCTCCTATTTGGTCATTTGGTATTGGCATTGGTATTTTCATTTGGTATTGGTATTCTAATTGTACATGCTCTTGTACAATTATTTGAGGTATTATCGATACCACTTTGGTATAGGTTCTCCCCTTTTTATTTTTTTATTTTTTGTTGGCCTTTTGGCTCTAGTAGCACTACAGCTCTAGTAGCTCTTGTTTTGGTGGCTCTAGTATCTCTACGGCTCTTGTAGCTCTTGTTTTGGTGGCTCTAGTAGCTCTTGTTATGGTGGCATGAATTGGATACCGGCATTTTGTGTTATGGAATGGTGGTGTCATGTAAAAAATATGAATATTGATATTTTTATTATGAATGTGTTATATGAACCTTAACTTTTTTATATGAAAACAATACTTTAGATTTTAAGATAGTTTGTAAAATAATTATTTTCTAACTTGAGTTTCTAATAAGTTAAAAAAATTTTGAAAGAGTTTTGCAATTTTACAAACCATTATAATTAGTGTGCTGTTTGCTTGTGTGAGTTTGAGGACAATGAGAATATCCGTCTCCTCCCGAAGTGCAGCCACGTGTTTCATACTGATTGTATCGATGAATGGCTCTCCTCTCATGTGACTTGTCCTGTTTGCCGTTGTGCCTAACTCCTGATCCAAACCAACCGTCAAATCAAACTGCAGAAGGAGTCGAGTCGAGTAGTTTGATTTTGACACATGTTGAAGAGACACAGAACCCATCAAACCAATCCGAATCAGTAGTGGTAATTGATGTTCATGATCATGAAGACCAGACGAGGAGAAGGCAAGAGGCAGTCGAGCTGGAGAGGATTGGAAGCCAGAAACGGGCCATGCGTGCAAAATCAGTACGACAACAGCCGCAATTTCCTTGTTCACACTCAACCGGGCATTCTCATGCAGCATCACCTGTAGAAGTAAGGCCAGACATTGGGATTGTTGACAAGTTCACTCTTAGATTACCTGATCATATCCGAAAAGAAATCATGTCCTCGAGACAACTGAAACGAGCTTGGAGTCTCCAAGGAGAGGCAAGCTCTAGGCAGGGTTACTGCGAAGGAAGCATCCGAAAGGGAAGGAGCGTGTGAGTTGGTCATATGGAACGGTGGCTGTCTTTTATTACTAGAAGCTTCTCAACTAAAGAACCTGCATGGATAACAAACAGACGAGGTGATTCGGAGGAATCATTTAAGAAGCCAGATGGCAAAGGATCAAACAAAGGTAAGCAAAGTTGTGCGCAACTTACCTTTGATTGTCTTGGGGGAGTGTCGAGTTCAAAAGTCGATTCGACCAGAGATGAGGAGGACGAGGCTGTTCCCATTGCCCGGCGACTTTGACCAGAAAGTATTACAGTCTCACTGTTGAACTTGGGATAATTTTTTTTGTTAAATAGTAAAAAGGGTTGAATTTTTTTAAAAGAATGGTAAAGTGACGCGTTAACCAATTAATGGTTTTGACTCACATTGGCCTGATTCTCCTTAGTTATTAATTAGAGATGTAGTTTGGACTTTTGACTTTGGATGGAAGTCGCTGTAAATGGGGTAATTTTTCATGTTGGAAAGATAAGGCTATATATTTTTTGTATAAATTTATATAATACTGCTATAAGGTTTTCACCCATTGTTTATTCTGTTTATATCTTGTTTATATAAAAAATATATAAAACGAAATTCAGGTATGTCGTGTTGGAATTGGTCATATCAATTAATGTAGATAATTTTTTATATTTATTATTAATTTAGTTATAGATTTTCTGTAATATTCACCAGATGTATGTTTTAAATAACAAACACTTGGCCACTTGAGCTTTAGATAAAAGAACAACTGTCTGTATAATGATCAGTGAGCATAGGGAGGAACTGTAATGATCCCTGATCTCTACTATTTGGAAATGAAGACGTTTATAAAAGAAATGATAACTACCCTTGAACAGCACGATGAAGACGTCCACAAATCACATATAGACGCATATTACATGTTGCTTCTTATAATTTATGAAAAATCACAATGAACAAATACGAAGTAAATGAGCTTTGGCAGTATGCTCTGTACTAACATCAAACACGTACATCAGAAAATGCCTGATTGCTAGTACATTCTTTTTTTTTTGTCCCAAAGCTCATTAGCATGCAATAATACATATGCCATCTTTTATTACCTAAATTTATCACTTAATTTTATAGCATTTATTGATTTGAATTGTCCAACACCATTCGCTTAAGAGCTTATCGTACTGACAAGGAACCTTACAGTAGTACCCCAAAGTAATATTGATATTCCCATTGCATCCCTACTATATTTTATTATGTGCAATAAAAAGTTGAATGCTTTACTTTACAAAAAAAAGTTGCTAAATATTCTTTCAGCCAAACAATATATATATGAAAGGTTACATGAGATTCAAACTGATCAACCGTTTAACGAAACTTAACTAAAATTATAAAATAACGAAGGTAAAATTAAATAAAAGGTGATATCTAACATTTTACAATACCGTCTTATATTACAGTCTTTTTCCCACATTGCATTAAAAAAATGGCTCATTGTAAACATTATAGCCACAATTAATGCAAATAAATTAAGGAAGAAGATTGCTTGTTCATTTTAACATAAATGGTTTAACGTAAATGGTTAAAAAAAATAGTAAATAATGGAATATCACAAAACACCTGGAAATTAGAGCATAAGGTGTGTCCAGCGTGTTGATTAAAAAGGACAGGAGAATACAAACCAAAATTGTATGTATGAATACCAAGATGACAAATAGGCGCTAACTACCTTGTAAAAGGACATGTATCCTGTAATGCCACTGATAGAGCCTGCATAGGTGTAAAACACAACATTTTGAAGACTTGAGCATGTACAAATAAAATAAATCACTCCTTTATAACAACATACCTTGTCAATTCTTAGTTGACAGCATGGTTTGGAAAGTCGGCTGAATCCGAGTCAACTCGGCTGAGTCAGAACGATATCAGTAGGGTCCGAGCCAAGTTTCATCTGAGTTTCACGCTCATGTGATTTTTTCATCAAAATTCAGTCGAATCGAGTTGACTCGGATGAGTTATCTGATTTTTGGTCCGAGTCAGACCGAGTTAGACGAGTCTTGATTGATACCAGATCAGTTCTCTCCAAAAAGAGCCAATATTTAATTCTTCCTTTTCCTTTGCGTCAAATTGAGTTTATCACAAAGAAAAGTCTTCAAATCGAACAAAGAAAAGAAAATGGATTCACTTAAATAGATTTGGTCTACTAGTCTGTTAAGTATAGAAATAAAATAAACATATGGTCCATAGTGAACCCAGAGCTAGGAAAAGCTATCATGGAGAGATGGGGCCATTTGTAACATTTAATGAAAAAATTAGAGCTGCCTCCACCTTTTCCTGCTCCTCTCCATTTCAGTTTTAATTGGACCTGTCCATTTCAACAGTTTTTTTTTTCTATTCTTTTAGTACAAAAAGGGCTTTTGCCAAAAAATATCCAAGTTAAACATCCGATTCACCCGATTTTGATCAATTCATCTGATTCCGATTTCACAGTCAAGTGACCGAGTCCGATTACGATTCAGATTTTGCAAACTATGGTTGACAGTAAATAATTCAGATCATAAGAGAAATCAAGAGAAAAAAGCAAAAACGTTAGCACTATAATGATCGAGGAGCATCATACCAAATCGATGAAACTTTTGCAAGTTCACCTCCAGAAGAATATCACTTGCACACTAATGCCTTTTACCCCACAAATATTTCTTAAGCAAGACATTTAAAACAAAGATATAATAGTGAAAACCAACGAGATAAAAAGAAACAAAAAAAAATACATACGAAGATTATATATACAAACTCTACTAGAAATTATTTATTTTGAAATAAGAATATTAATATTTGAAGCTTTTCTTGTAACGGATCAAGAAGCCAAAAATTGACGGTTTAATTATTAATTAAACTCGCTAGGTGAAGGGTATTAATCCTACTTATTCTAATAAGGACCTGAATCCAGTGTTCACACGCGGTACGCGGAGCTACTTGCTTCCAAAAAATGTTGAGCCTTGGGCTGAGTCCAGTTGACCTGAATCCAGTGTCTTCCAATAAACCTCTCTTTACCTCTCACACGTCTTGGACCTTGTCTGGTTCTATCTAATTCCCTTGCTACTTCCTCTTGCAAGCTCCAATATATGCATATATATATCTTCTTCTCTTATTTCTGTTACTACTTACAAATTATCCAGTGTCATGTCCGGCCTTTTTCGTTTGATTGTCGCCCTTCCCGGTGCTCTGGCTGGTCTCATCATTTCTGAATTCGCTGGTGATATATCTTCACGAATAATCTCCCGCCTCATTGATAAATTGAAGGTACAAACTTTCTTTTGAAACAAAAGGTACTCATCATCAAATCATAAACACATACACAAAAATTAAAAGGAAAAGGAAAGGAAGAAAGATTGTAATGCCCCAAATTACCCAAACTGGCAAAGGTAATTAAGGTACCACAACCAGTCTTTATTCAATAACTACCAGTTCAATTAAAACTCTATGTTTCATGGCAATGAAAATGGCTTAGGCCTTTTTTCAAAAAAATAACTACCAGTTCAATTATTTTCTTATTATATTTGATTTTTCTATTTTTGATGGATTTGTGGGGAACAGAGTTTCATATCAAACAGAGGCCAGATGGTACTAGCAAGGGCTTTAGAAATAGAACATTCTGATGATGACAATAAGTGGATGTGGGTTCCTCAACAGAACTCAAGGTACTGCCCTTGTCTGAATCCATTCATCTGTTAACATAACATAAAAGTATCCTCAATCTAGTCTCAACTCAAGTGCATGTTTTGCTACATATGCAAAAATATACATTTCCAAACATTGTTGTCCCTTGCCTGAATTCATTCATCTATAGCAACGAAAATATATACATCATGTACCAAAAGTGGACTTTGAATGTTTGTTTACAAATAATAAGGTTCAAGGAGGTAGTGGGGCTGTTAAAAGTCCACTGGTTGGAAATACAGGCGATGATAAGCTTCCTTAGTGGGCAACACAAAACAACACAAAACTCAACATGTCTCGACACATTGCAGGAGGCATCAGTTTCAGTGGGCAACCTCCAGTTGAAGAAGGATGTATGCATCAAACCAAGAGTGCCAAATCCCCGCAATAAATGTAATGCTTTTCCCGTAAATAGGTCGGATGGATGGATGGATGGAGCTGGAGCTCGGGCAATTTTACTGTGATGGTCATGGTGGTGAGGTGGTGATAAGCTTGAGGGATATCAATATCAAGAATGAAAAGAACGGGCTCATCGTTGCAGCCATTGAAGTACGTCCGATTTAAACAGCTTAGCATCTTGCAATCATGAAATTAATTTGATTCCATGTAATTTTTTTTTTAATTTTCTTTAGTTTTGTTTTATTTCACACATGCAATAACATGCATTATACATAATAAGTTCCAAAAAATGTGCCACAAACTAATTGTGACAGTTAAAACTTTTTCTAAACTTCAAATCATGTTTTAGAACTTAATTCTCGGTAGTGCATGTAAGGCACGTGACAATGCATTATTGTTTAATTCTTTCACAAAGTCGCTTTGAAATAAGTTTTGGTTGGCAAAAAAAGTTTAAAGAACTACGTAAGTATACTATCACATGACTATTCATATAATGCCCAAAAATTGGCTTTAAATCATAATTTAAATTTTAGAAAATGTTGTATCAGTTCAAGATCAGTATGTGACCCATTTTTTATTCCATATAAAACATATTCATGTAAGGTATATATATGTATATTAATTGTTTTTGTTTATTGACTGTATATATATATGTATATGTATAATAATTATTTTTTCTTGGTGAAATATTGAATGAATGTGATTGATGATGTATGTTGTGATTTTGAATATTTATTGAATGATGGATAGGTAATATTAATTGTGTTTAATGCCTAGTAAATATGGATGTTAGTCTATTATAAATTGTTTGAAAAAAAATACACGGTTCTAAATAAAAAACCGTGTACGGTGTACAAAATAATAAACATATGACTTGTAGAAAACCATTTATATAAACCTAGTTATATTGTACACTGTTACTTTGATCGTGCAAAAACTTCTATTTTTCGGCACCTTTTTTTTAGATCTGACACGGTAGGGTTTTATCAACCATGTATATTAGATCTATATAGACACGGTTTGAAAACTGTGTACAAAATAGCTTTATTCGTAAACAATACTCGCTAACACAGTCATATAACCGTGTGAAATTAATTTTAGTCATGTAACCGTGTGACATTAATTTTTCAAACCGTGTATGGTCGCATTTTCTGTACTAGTGAACACATCTTTTTCAGGCGCTTTTGTCTATAAAAATTTGGTTGCATCTCTTTGCATAAAACAAAAACGGCAACAATGAATGGACCCTAAAATTCGAGGAGCTTTTGTCACTTATTTAGTTTTGTCTACCATATTTGTCCTCAATTTTTACACACAGTTGGAACCAAGATTTTTCATACATCCATTTATTTCAAAAGCACGTGGCGAACACACGAAAAAACATCTCTGTGTCTATATAGTACAAAAATAATAATGAAAAACATGGTAAACCATCTAAGTGTAATGCCAATTTTTTCTATAATATTAAAAAAAAAAATGCATGACATGCTGAACTGGGCAGATGTGCAAGTGTGCAAACTGACAGTAGAGACGCCAACAATGCGACCAATCAATTTTGAAGCCACCACTCCTATTTTCAATAATAATTGAAAAGCTTCTCAATTTTCAACCAATATGCTGACCAATTTAGTCTCCTTGCTATATTTGAAAAAATATTAGTATGATATTCCATGCATTTAAAATATTAGTATGATATTTTTAAATAATTTACTTTAATTAAAATATTATGTAATTATGAGTAGAACTCATGTGTTCTCAAGTTCATTATGTTTGTTGGTGAGCTTAATTTCAAAACGTGCAATATTAGCCTAAGAAAATAACAAACTGTTGAAATTGATCTATTGCATTAGTGATGCATCTACAAGCAATATTATTAATTTTTGAATTAACATAATATAAATCAAAGGGTTAAAATGACAAAAAATAATAATACTGAAATGAACTTATAAACCTTTTCTTTTTAATCGCTTGACTTCATACTGAATTAATTCAAAATTTTATAAATTTTGAATAAAAATAAATAATTAAAAAATTTATAAATTTTGAATCAAAATATATTACTCATAGAGTGGATTGATTTCTATAATATAAATTCATTGTTTGAACTCTTATCTGATTTAATTATGCACCTAAACTCATTAGAAAATTAATGTGCTAAAATACCTTTAATTTAACTCATATAATCAAATTGTTTTTATACTAAACGATAAAATATTGATTCCTTACATGAATATATAGATTCAATGTTCGCGCGACTCGTTCGTAGGCTCGTATCTAATTTTTCGTATCCTCATTAAGAATGAATCTGGACCGTCCGATCTATGTTGGCATAATATTAAAGATGCTCCGTGAGTTTCACCTCAAATCAGATTCGCTCAGATTCTGATCAGACGGCTGAGATGCATTAGAGATGCGGACTCCGTATAAAATGCTAGGAAATCCCAAAAAAAACAAAAAATCGCATCACGCTCCATGCGCGTTCGTAATATGTGCAGCACTTGTCGTTGCACGCTCAAGTTGCTTTAAAAAAATATATATATTAAGTTTTGACCAAGTCAGATTGACCTCAATTCTGGGTTTTGCTCTATCTTGCTGCTTCCTTGTCAGGTACTTCTTCTCTCCTTCCTAGCAATTTCCTCTCCCAAGTTCAGATCTATGTATATATTCCTTCTAAATTAGGTTCCGAGCTATGGATATCTGCTTCTCTTCTTGTTGTTAGTACTTGCAAATAACTTGAGAAAGAGCAGCCATGGGCAGGAGAAGGCTAGACATAGTTCTAATCTCTGCCGAATCCCTGAGGAGACAAAAACCCGACACCCCAATGGTCGTCTATGCCCAGGCGTACATCACTAAACACTCCAGACCAGTGCAGCTTCAGCCCACTACAGCTGATCCTGTTGGGGATGTGAATCCGAAATGGAACTATGCCCTCAGCTTCAATCTACGTTGCTCCTCTGGTGGCAGCAGATCTCCCGAATCCCTCATCATCGAGCTGATGACCAAAATACCCGATGAAGAATCCCTCATGATCGGCAGGTCGGAAATCCCCCTGGTGAGTTTCCTCGCATCGGCCGGTAAGAGGGAAACCTCTATGGTTAACTACTCATGTCCTGTGAGCACTGGAGGCTGCCTCAACTTCTCCTACAAGCTCGGAGACTACAGAAGCACAGCCGCTAGGATTTGCAGAAAAGCTGCACTGATTGCCTTGGATGTCACTTTAGAGAGCACTGTTGGCATTGGAGGAATCAGCGACTTATTTGAGGGACAATAATTCAATAAATGACTGAATAGGTTTAAGAAATTGAATCAACGATTTATAGGTATATTAATTTGTATGTAATTTTGTAGGTAATTCGGTAGGTAATGTTATCTGTAAATTTATTGTTCCTATATAATTTGTAGGAACACAACAAATTTTTTTTGATGGCTGGCATAAATAAATGCCAACAAATGCATTGGTAAGAAAAAGTTTATACACAAGGCTCTATAATTACTCTTTCTAAGCTACTGACATATATAGAAATTTACATAAAATGATCTTCTCTATTTACACTAAACATGTCCACAAGATAATTTCCATAGCCGTATCGTTGATAAGACCACTCACTAATTTTCTTTTGTTAGAGAATAGCCTTCAATTTCTCTCTCGCCATAGAGCTCATGGTCCTGCAGCTCAAATTATATCCCAGCAAGCTCTTTGTCTTGGAGTCCGGTTAAAATGTCCCTGAATCCATGGTTCTGAAAATCGAAATCCGAATCCGAATCGGAATCGGAATCGGAATCAGAATCGGAATCAGAATCGGAATCGGAATCAGAATCGGAATCAGAATCGGAATCGGAATCGGAATCAGAATCGGTCATTTGATCATGGAATCAGAATCAAATAAATCGGTCAGAATCGGATCGACCACTCGGATTTTTTTGGCAGAAACTTATTTTGTACTAAATAAATAGAAAAAATTGGTATTTTGATAGTTAACCATTTAAATATTAATAATACTCGTAATAATTAAATTAAGATGGATAACAATTAATTTAATTTGTTGTCTAATACTTAAAAAATTAAAATTATTTAATTTTAATATACAATAGACTATTTCATAAAATAATAAAAAAAAGTGAATGATATTTGCAAAAGAGAAATAAAATGTTTAATTTCTACATTAATTTTATATTTTTTAACAATCAGTTTTGTAATTTAGTACAATCTCATTCTTTACTTAGTAAAATTATTTAATTTTAATATACAATAGACTATTTCATAAAATAATTAAAAAAAAGTGAATGATATTCGCAAAAGAAAAATAAAATGTTTAATTTCTACATTTTATAATTTTTAACAATCAGTTTTGTAATTTAGTACAATCTCATTCTTTACTTAGTCAAAAAAACAAATAAACCAACCACGGTCTATGCATAATATAAAAAATATAAATAAAATAAAACAGTAATGGTTCGCAGGCTACAGTAAGTCACTCAAGCAAACAAGCACACTTTTGAATCTTGGATCAAGTATTTTGTTCAACAGATAAAACAAAAAAGTTTCTTGCATCAAGATATAAAATGGACAAGGTTTATCATGAACCACTAGAAATTCAAATTTTCTATAGTACAAAATTATACACCAAGTCTAGCCACAGAAAAGTAAAAACTGAAGATTCTTCTTCCTAACTCAGCCAGGGACTTCGCCGTTTCCAAATTTTTTTCGAGCACCATTTCCTTCTTCAAAAGATGCAAAATTGAACTTAAATCTCCAATCAATAACGATGATTTTCTTGCTCTCAACCTCAAGATACAGCAGAAAGCTAAGGCGTGAAACCAAATCAGTCAAGGACAATGATTCACTGCCCATGTACGACTTCGGTGAAACTCGATTTGACTCGGCCTGACTCGGGTGAAACTCGGACTGACTCGGCCGAGTCAAACACTTGCATAACTCGGGTGATCTCGGTTTGAAAATCGGATAACTCAGCCGAGTCAAACACTCGCATATGCGCGAGACTCGGGTGAAACTCGGACCGGTCCCTTCCGATACAGAGTTGACTCAGTATTGGCCGAGTTTCAGAACCATGCTTGAATCCAGATTTTCAAGATCCCCTCAACATTGTTCTCAATCACTATGTTATGTGTAGCACCCAGGCCCCTCCAAAATCTTCTTGCGAAGGAGCATTCCCACATGAGATGGTCCCTCGACTCCGTCGCGGTAGAGTCACATAGATGACATCCTGACTGCACTATGGATCTCCTTACCCCAAGTACTTCCTGAATCAGGATCTTATCTTCCAACATAAGTCATAAGAAAATCTTGACCTTCATAAGAACCTTAATTTTCGACAGCCTACCTTGTGTCAAAGATCTTAGTCTCCGATCATGCATCATTGAATAAGCTGATGCACAAGAAAAATATTTCATAAAATAATAAAAAAAAAAGTGAATGATATTTACAAAAGAGAAATAAAATGTTTAATTTCTACATTTTATATTTTTTAACAATCAATTTTGTAATTTAGTACAATCTCATTCTTTACTTAGTCAAAAAATAAATCAACCAACCACGGTCTATGCATAATATAAAAAATAAATCATCCTGACCCGTATTGGAACACAACAAATTATCTTTCATTCATCCCAAAACACTGAGATGAGTATCCAGAGATATCAGAAACCAATCACATGACATTGAAACGATTTCAACTAATTCTTCAATGAGAACATGCATGATTACACATGCAGAGAGATGATATGCTTATGTTATATTATTCAATATTTTAGTTTCGTTGACCCTAAATATAAGGTGTTGTTCCTGCTGCTATGTTAAAAGTTAACAATTGTAATCTACACTCACAATAAATAGAGAAAATCAAAAACTGAAAGTTACTTTATTGTATTTAACTTCTAGGGTGGAATATCATATATACCACTCAAAAACTATGAAATTACATATTTACCACTTAAAATTCTATAATTACATATTTACCATTCTAAATTCTAATAACTCACATATTTACCCAATAAATTCAAATATATATCAAATATATCCCAAATTCAAACTAATTATGTTTAGAATTCTAAAAACTAATATTAATCAAAGATTAATTAAAATTTGTTTTAATGGATGATTCCCCACATATCTTATTAAACCATACATGTCGAGCCCTTTTAATTTGAATGTTCTTCATTTAAACTTGGTCCATAAACTCCCTATACAAACTCTCTTTATGGTATCTTAATAAACATAGATGATCATTTCTTTCTAAAAGAATTAAATAATTATTTCAAAAACTTGGATTCCTTTACTTCGAAGTATAAATCAGATGGTTGTATGATGAAGCATCCATAATTTTAATTAAAAAGATTCTATGATGAAGGCAAATGTTAATTAAAAAATATGACTCTTGAATTTTTTCAAATTTAATTTTGACTCTTTAATTATAAAACATTTGTCAGTTGGAAAAACATGTTCAGTTGACCTGAATCCTAAGTCTTGCGCTGTCTTCACCTGCTACTTCTTCTCCCAAGTTCATATATAAGCATATCTGCTTCTCTTCTTTCTTTTAACATATACAAATTATCCAGTGCGATGGCCAACGAGATCTGTTTCTTCGCCACCTTAGTCCTTTCCCTTATCCTCATTGATCGAACTTACTGGCTACTTACTAATCCAGTCTATATAATCCCATTTCCTTTTGTTTTTCTTTGCATATACATTTTTTGTGTACCACACCAATAGTGAACCTGTGCAGTCCATTTAACATATCTTCTATCACTCACTACACTAATGAAAACACAATTATTAAAACAATTTATCCCACATTAAATGCTTATTTTAGCTACTTAATTTATATATTCATGTTAAATTAATGAACTTATCAGCATATATACAAACTAATTTTGTCACCATCGGCAGCATTATTTGATTGTACCTAGCTTTGTCTGTTTCTCCATATACAATTCAAACTTCTCCAAACCAAAGAAAAGTCGCCAATGTTTAAATTTCTACGAAACTCGAAAAAAATTTAGACCATACACACCCCATACCAGATTGGACCATCCTAGTACCACTTGACTATAGTGTGCCACATGCATAGGAATTTTTTTTTTTTGCCATCAACTAACAGTCCCTCTACTTCAATCCTCTAAACATCTCTCTAACTAACTGATGCATAAAGTACAATGGGGACTACTGCCTATATAGGAGGACTACTAACTACTTAGGGAACCACTTATATTTGAAAAAATTTACAACTGTTGCGCACATGTATGAATACTTATATGTGCAAGTATTACCATATAATATATTAAGTATTCATGCCTAAGACATTAAGTATTAAAAAAAACTGGACATCAATTTTCTTTTACACACCTATCTTTTACAGGTTTTTAGAAGTTGGTTTTTTTTTTGTCTGTTTTGATCTCATTAATATTTCTAACAATCCGTGAGAAATTTTGCGAATCTAAAACCACAAACATCTTTTACGTAATTTTCTCTTTCAAATGAGATCTAAGATGAAGTACTTTCGGATTTTTCGTCGTTCAAGTATTCATATCTCAGTGTGCAAATATGCATACCTTGTCAAGTATTCTTCTCTAAAATGCCGAGTATTCATACTTACTCAGTAAAGTGTGAATATTTATGTTGTAAAGTATTTCTAAGAAACCCATAGACGTGTCTTTGGCATTAACTACCTGAGATGAGCACAACCGACTTTGGGGGGCCGCAAACATCGCTTGAAAGCGACTACGATAGGGACCACATGCAGAAAACCAAGGATAAGCGGATGCATAATGACCATCTCAAGTGTCACCATTTTAATTATTATAAACGTTCAGTTTTAAAATATCAATTCTTCATATTTACACATTAAAGTGTGAATTTTTATGTTATAAAATATTTTTGAAAAATTTCTAAATGTGCTTCATGAATTAACTACCTGGGGAGATCACCACCGCACAATCACCAGCATGGTAGTTTTTGTAAAAATATTAATATCTGACATTTCAAGTATTCACACTTATGCATTGAAATGTGAATTATTATGGTGTAAAGTAACTTAAATCAGTAAATCAGTTAATCTATTTGGTGCTTGAATGTATTGATAGGTACCGAATAAAGTATTCATATTTATAACTAAAATATGAATTGTTTACATATGACATTTGTATTTCTAAAAAAATATATAACATATCAAATATTCATATTTACACAGTGAAGTGTGAATTCTTATGTTGTAAAATTATTTAAATTAATTAATTTTTTTGGTACTTGAACATATTGATAGGTACATAGAAAAATATTCAAAGTAATAATTGAAGTATGAATTGTTACATTGTAAAGTATTTTATTTAACATTTTTTTAAATTGATAATATTCAAACTATTAATATATGAAGTAGTAAGTAACAATAGTTAAGACAACAAGTATTCATATCTACTTAGTCAAATTTTGTTATTACTGTGATACATATGTTTTATCAATTTTTAAGAAATAAAGTATTCATATCTACTTGTTCAAATTTTGGTGTTACTGTGATACATATGTTTTACCAATAGTTAAAACATGAAGTATTTGTATATAGTCATTTATGTTAATACTTATCTGATTTATGTTCAAAATAGTACTTTATCTGATTTATTTTTAATTTCGATTGGTCTGGCAATTTCAAAAATAACAACATATAAGTAATTAAAAATTGTGTTGCCATTGGTAAAAATATTCTAGACAATTTTCAATAATTATTCTACACTATTTTGGAATTTCATAAATTAATAGGGCAACATTCTAAACTATATTGAAATTTTTTAAATTATTATAAACCATTTTGGAAGGTTGTAAGCAATTCTAAATTTTCTTGACAATATTAAAAAAAATAAAAAAATTTTTTGGAATGAAGTAATTAATTATAAATTAAATTAAATTAAAAATAACATAAAAAAAATAAAATTACCTCAATCAAAAACCGATCGATCTGACTGTCAGAGCTCCATAAGGAATCCGAAAAGCAAAAAGTTCCTAAAACAATTCTAAATCATTTCAGAATTAATCAAAATTATTTCAGAATTAATAAAATTATTTTAGAATTAATAAAACTTTTAAAATTATTCTGCACTATTTTTTATTTTTTTCAATTAATATGACAATATTCAGAATTTAAATAATTTCAAATTAAATAGTTACATATTTAAATAATTACAAATTAAATACTTTTAAATTTAAATTATAAATAAAATAAATTTAAATTACAAACAAATTAAATTTAAAATATAAATAAATTAAATTAAAATTATAAATTAATTAAATTAAAATTATAAATAAATTAAATTAAATTGTAAATTAGAACTTACTGTGAGAGAGAGCACCCCGTGAAAGCGACGACACTCCGCGGATTTTATAAACTAATTCAATGCAATTCCGGAAAAAAAATTTCTGGAAATTCCCTCTATTTCCGGAAAAAAAAATTTCCGGAAAGGGTAGATTTCGAAAAACATAGCTGATGCGGGTATTTTTTAAAATTTAATATTAAATTTGGATATTAATAAAAAATTCGGTTGTCTTTATGTAGAAAGTCCAGACTTTCAATCGCACAGCCACCTCCGTGAACCTTTATTGTTAGTAAACAAAAAAACAATGTCTTACTTGGTATTGATGTATCAAAATTGAAATATACTCTACGGTTACTATATATTAACGGATAATGAATGAATAATGTATAATTATCAAATAATTAGATTGCTTGCTCAGATAATTTAACTATAAAGTAAAAAGTAAATAAAATATTAAAAGCATATAATTTATTTATATTATTATATTTGAAATTATAATTGTAAGTCTCATTATTTAAACATATATAAATTATAATTAAATAAACAATTATAAAATGTTTTATAAGGCGATTGTATCAAGCTTAATCAATTTGTCATAAGTTAATAAATAAAAATTATATGGTTATTCATACGAAAAAAGGTGATTTATAATTTTATATTTATCAATTACTTTATTTACAAAACATCATATTAAGCTAACCAAAAAATTTCTTACCCGTAACCCTTAAAGTACTCATTAACCAAAAATATAAATTATTATCCTTACCTGTTAAATTAACAAAAGCAAAATAAACATGTAAAACAATTATATTGGTGTGGAGTAACTGCAAACAACTCTAAGCCTCAATATCAAAAGGCTAGTACTTTATTGCTCTTGGATCTTTATCCCACTTCCAGTACTCGCATTTTTCTGAATGCTCTATTTGTAAATGACTTGCAAAAATCATCTTGCGGGCGTTCATCGAACCCTGTTCCCCATTCGTATGGCATCCAATAATTGGTTCTCGTGAACCCTGGTTAATGATGAACTGGCCATCATTCTTAACTTCGCCTGCATTCATCACGAATCCGTTCGAGACGGTTCCGTTGACATTGCCTCCTGAGGCTGCACCAAAATATAAATTGAATTCGTTTGACATATATGGAACTGGATCTAGTTAATTTTTATGTGCTAACAGAAACTAGAGGAGATACGAATGGATCGGAACTTGAGCTATTGGCATAAGCTAGAGCTGGGACAGCTTGACTGTGATAATGTTACTGGTGATAATGATGCGGTGATAAGCATTGAGGAAAGAAAGACCGACAACAAAAAGACTGGCCTCATCGTTGCGGGTATTGAAATACGTCCTATTTAAACTGCCAAACTTTCATGTGGCAGTCATAAAATTCCTGTGTAGCTTCAGTGTGTACATGTTGTTTAATGAATTTGATTTGATTCATATGATACTATCATCTTGTAAAATTTTCTGACTTGCTTCTTTTGTTCCTTTTAATGTGCTCTTGAGGTTTTCAGAAAAATCTGAATTCTCAATGCTCGACCATTAATTGGACGTAAGTTGAGCATATATATATGTAATTATATTGTTTACTGTCAAGTTTTATTATGTTGCTATATTTTTCTGTTGTAAAGAATTATTTTTTTTATGAGGTCACACAGGACATAGTTATAATTTTCATCAGTAGTATGCAATAAAATATTTACCAGCACTGGTTCAATGCTGGGGCCTAGAAAATTGAAACTAATATGAATATTGACACTGGTTTTACATATCTGGTAGGGTTTCTATGTACCTTTGTACTGACCTGGCAGAGTTTCTATGTACCAGCAGGTTTTGGTACAGATCTGGTAGGGTTTCAATGTACCAGCAGGTTTTGATACAGATCTGGTTGCACTTTTTGGCAGGTTTGTTTTATATCAAAGACGGATTTTCCATTTTTTTGTCACAAAGTTAAATACTATAGAAGGAAAAATCGGAATTGAAGTCAGAATCAGATGAATCGCTCAGCATCGGCTGAATCGGATCGGAAACTCAGATATTTTTGACAGAAACTTTATCTGTAGTCGGCTTGATTTGGGATTTAGACTTAATTTGAGCTTATTTAAAACTATAAGGACTTGTTTGTGATTTTAGAAAAACGCCAAACGGTTTATTGGGTTATAATTTATAAAATACAGAAAAGTATGATATATGAAAATAATAGTAATAATATGAAGCAAAAAAAAATGAAAAAAAAAAAAATATATATTCAGTGCATAAATAGGTATCTTTAATGGCCCAAGCCCAATTGAAGAAAATGATCCCTACATCCTCCTCCACTAAAACTGACGCACAGACCACAGTATCCTTACCTCTGCCAGCGGACCCCACCTTCTCTTTAACCCTCTGACTGAATAGGCCCCACTCAAGCGCTTCGTTCTCCTTCTCCATTGTTAAACCAGACAGGTTGGCCATCTCATTCTGACGATGGGCCCTTCACGATCCCAGAACCCTTCCTCCAATTATCATTTTGACTCAGTCAAAATTGCATATTTCACGCCAAATCCGATTTCAGGTCGTAGCACTTGGTTTTTTTTTTGAAAATTCACTCCAAATCGTGAGAATCGATGTCAAGAATCGCTCCACAGTAGAAGAATCGACAAAAAAAATCGCTTTATTCGGCCAATTTGAACCAGTTTTTTTGCTGAAAAATCGCACACCGAGGAACTCAGTCCAAAATCGGATCGCTGACGACCAATTCCGATCTGACTCGGCCGATTCTGATCTAGCTCAGCCTATTTTTCCTTCTATGCTAAATACACAGTATCACAGTCCTAAAAATATGTAACATAATTAAAAGCAAACCACCAATCTTGCCTACTAAACAAAAATCAGCTTTACTGGTATTTTCTCATTCACACCAGCACTCCTCTAATTGTAAGATTTTGATCTAGCTCTTTCCTTTTTGTAATAATTGCTATTCGTACTACTAATCCCTTGCGCATAAAACTACCCTGTTAATTTGGTTAACAATTTTTGAACAGCTTTTCATTACATCCACATCAAAAAAAAGTCAAAAGTTGTCCTTTGACAGCAACTGTACGACTTTCCCCTGGTTCCAGCTGTCCGCATTTGAAGTCTAACTCCGAGATTTCAAAATCTTTTGGTTGTGAAAGGATTTCTTCACCAGAGCTCGAAACGTTATTAAATAAAAGAAGGTTCTGTTTAAAGTACTTATCTAAAACCGTCGTTATCGGGTTTATGGTTCAGGATTCTAGGGTCAACGAAGCAATAAAATCCACACGGATAGTGAGTAGCGATGAGATAGCTGTGGGCTGCATAGAAAAATAAATAACTGTAGTGCGGAACTACTTTGTATTTCTATCTCTGACCTCACATTATGATATATTTTTACCAAAAAAGTGTTGTACTTTGTATTTCTAGCGCAAAAGCTTATACAACTTTGGTGTATAATTTTTGGATGTAATGCATGCAACGAACTGCTGGTTGAATTTAAAAGTTTTATTTTGATATTTTCTCAGGCGCCATCCCATCTAAAGAGATATTTTCAGATTTATCCGAAATCAGTGATATCTTTTTTTAATTCAAATACAAGGGATAAGACAAATTTTCTTTTGAAAGTATAAACAAACCCCCTTTAAACCAATTTAAGCCGACTAAGCAATCCATAAGACTGAACTAGTCCGTCCTATTTTTACAAATTAACCATCCTTTATTTCATGCATTAATTTAATATATTTATTTGTATGCCATAAAAAAATGACCGCTAACGTTTTGTTACAAGTTTGACACGGAGAGTTCAACATTATTTCAGCCACAAAAGATCCTACGTTAAATGATGTCTGCATAAAACCAAGTGCAGCGAGTTCACGGAATTGTGAATGAAAAATATGACTCTTTGTGAAACCTTGAGCAAGTTGCTTCAAGACTGAATCAGTACGTCTTTGACCGAGTTCGTTCCATTGACCTAAATGCCGAGTCTTCTTCTCTCTACCTAGTTCCTATATCTATGCATATCTCCTTCTCTTCTTTCTGTTAGCATTTACAAATCAAGTTCCAATCTATTTGTTCATATCTCCTCCTCTTCTTTCTGTTAGCACTTACAAATTATCGACAGCCATGTGGAAAATAATCCGTTGGATTTTTGGCCTTCCCACTGCTCTGCTTCTGTACATCATTTCTAAATTTGTTGATGATATAGCTGGACGGATTATCGCCCGCGTCATCGATGCATTTCAGGTACAACCTTTCTTTTGAAATTCATGGCAGTTATCATCATACAGAGCTATGAACACATACAAAAAAAATTAAAGAAATATTATTGTAGTGCTCCAAGTTACCTAAAGTACAACTAGGGATGGAGATATAGGATATGTTGTGATTTTTCACACCGTGATTTGGGTCATGTGCCGTGTCGTGATTAAGTCATATCACATTGTGACTTGGATCACGTGCCATGTATTATCCTAACATGAGTCACGTTATGTGACCACACGCGTCGTGTCCTGATGTGGATGATCACATATAATTATTTTGTTTTGGTAATTTAAGTTAGTTTATTCAAGATTAACTATTCGATCAAGATCTAACAATCTTCATTGTATCTGATTAACTATTGGATCAAGATCTATCAGTCTTTATTGTAGGTGACTCGCGTGACCATGTGACATGTTGTGACTAGTTCAGTACACAAGTCCTGCCAAGTTTTCAAATGATAGCGTGAGTATTCTATTAATCCTACAACCACGTACAAATATTTAATTACTCAATAATTAAAACGGTTACTAACTTGCGGTGCTGCAAAACTTTATTGAATTTTGGTGTATAATTTTTGGAAGTAATGCATGTACCGAACTGCTTGAATTTAAAAGTTCTTTTTTGGTATTTTCTCAGCCTCCAATCTAGAGATATATTTTCAAAATTCTCTCCAAAACTAGTGATATCTTTTCTTTTAGATAATTCAAATTCTAGCACTACAAGAAAACATAATTTTTCCGGCGCTTACAAACGCCGCTAAATACACTAATCAATGCCACGAAATATCTTTGCCGGGGGGGGGGGGGGGGGGGGGGGGGGGTTTAGGGTTTAGGGTTTCCACTTACAAGATTTTCGTCGGGGGGGCAAAAAAATTTCCGGAGGGGGGGGGGAGCCCCCCTAGATTTCAAGGTTTAGTAGTGATTGATCTATCGATACCGATTCACTTTGCCTCCACACCCTCCCCCCTCCCCCCCCCTCTGAAAATTTTTTTGTCCCTCTCTGAATGTTTGATTTGTAACTCTGGTTAAATTTAGTATTAAAATCAAAATAAATTTCTTAAATTATGATTGGTAATTAGAATTTTAAGTTAAAATATTACAAATTATAAATCAGAGCATTGGAAAATATAAGTCAAATTATTGTTTTCTTATCGAGTACCCAATTAGTTAATGGATTTAAATTCGATAAGCTATTTAAATCTGATTCGATATTTTTTTGCCCCCCCAATGAAAATCTTGGCTCCTTCCTTGAATACCACCGTCGGCAAAAGCCTATTCCAGCGCTTCCAGATGCCTTTACCGCTGCCCAAAATAATCATTCCCAACGTTTGAAGGCGCCTGCAATTCTTTTGCTGGCGTTCTGGAAGCCTTTACCGGTGCTTGATAAACGCTGCCTGAAATGATGTTTTCCCGGCGTTTGGTTAGTTTTATCATCTTTTAGAGTGAACTTTACTGGCGTTTGGGAGCGCCACCAATTCTTTGAGGAGCTTTTTCAGCATTTGGTGTGTTTTATCGGCACTTTGAAAACGACTAGAATTTGTTTACCGACATTTGTTTCAGTTTAATTAGCGGCATTTTTTTGGGAAACGTTTCTTCAGACAATACGCATATATACAGTGAGCTAATATAATACACAACTTCATATATATATATATATATATATATATATATATATATAATATAAAAATAAAGAATAATAAAAATACAGTTAAATTACTCTAAATTTTAAAGAATTGTACAGATTACATATGTTCGTTTGTAGCGACTCAAGTTTCGTACACAATTTAATTATAAATTAAATGATTCCTTAATTCAACATGGACACCTCATCTTCATTCACTTGTCCCAACTGATAGCATCTAAATCTTCTTTAACTGCAAGCAACAATTATATTAGTATAAAGAATTCGTCAAATCCAATAAGCCACACAAAAGAAGCCTTCAACTGAAAATAAAACAATAAATCTGTAAATGCGTGGAACTATAAGAATTTTCATGTACAAATACCCATGTTTCTTTGTACCACAAGTAATGAGTGTGCTACAGATAAGTTATGCATATGAACTGCTACAAGCAAAATGTCAATTAGTAATGAATTAGCAATGACAAAATAGAAAAAGCAAAAACAACATTTTTTTTTTATTTGTTTGTCTCTGTGTAGCTGATTCTCATACCCAAAATAAGTGTTACTTAAGATCTATAATGTTACATTTAGGTTAGCAAACAATACCCTCAAAAGAATAAAACTTGGTAAGAAAAGAAAAACACTCGTTACAAGCATTAAGGTATGCTAAAAGAAAAGAACCCCAAAGCAGCTTTTAAAGCCACCTCAAACTCCAAATTCCTCTCAGACGAAGTCCATGCCCAAAATTGACTATTATGACTTTTTAAGTACACTAGAATCAACCTAATTGACAAGATAACTGAAGAGGATCACTTAGAAATTGCACCAGAAATGAGATAAAAAAAGTAACTACATAATTTTAAACTTATCAAGGATTTAGGCCATGCAATAAATTTCCCATCAACTTGATGCATACCTTCGTACTATCCATAGGGACATATCAATGGTTCGTCTGGATCTATCACTTAATGAATAAGAACTTCAACATACTGTGTCCCAAGTTTTTGTCCACCAATAATTGTAAAGTCTAGATCATCCATAATGATACATCATTCAGTGACAACACTCTTCCTCACAATCGAACACAGGCGGTACCTTGTCATATCCTATCAATTCAGAGACCAATTGAAAATGTATATTACTACTACACAATTTTGAAATGTAACACACTATAAAGCCTATGACAGCATGTATTGGTATCTCATTAAGTCAAAAATGTACTAACTCTTTTGATAGTTTTGCCCACTCTAAATAGCTGACTTTTAAAAAATTATTGTAATAGCTACTTCTTGCTCATAAAATTATTGTCTTACGATGAATGAGGATATCTTTGGTTTATTGTTATTCATTTGTATTTACTGTTTTGACTTTTTTTCTCTGAGTTACAAGGTACAACTTTCTGTTAATTTTGCATATCTAAATACTAGGAAGATAATTCTTATCTCGCATTTGTATTTACACATTAGGCATCAACATTTTATAAGGTACAATTATTTTTAAAATAGATCGAGCTAAAGAACAGGTAATAGCAGCTTCTTGCTCATAAAATTATTGTCTTATGATAAATGAGGATTTCTTTGCTCATAAAATTATTGTCTTATGATAAATTATTGTCTTTGGTTGACCTTTTTTTCTCTGATTTACAAGGTACAATTTTTGTAAGGTACAATTTTTTCACCGGCTTTTTTCCACGCTTAACGTCTTTTTCAACATTTTTGCGCGGCAGCACGATGCACAGCAGCCGCAGCACCGCCACACAGCACCGGCAGCACCGGCAGTACCGACACACAGAGACCGCAGCACCGACGCACAGCAGCCGCAGCACCACCGCACAGCACCGGCAGCACCGGAAGCACTGGCAGCACCGACGCACAGAGAACGGCAGCACCGACGTACAGTAGTGGCAGCACTGGCAGCACCGGCAGCACTGCCAGCACCGATGCACAGAGACCGTGGCACCGATGCACAACACCGGCAGCACCGCCGCACACCGCCCGCAGCATCGACGCACAGCCCCCGCAGCACTGATGCACAGCATCATCCGCAACACCTCCATCAACTCAGTTCCAAGTATGTGTTATAGCACTCAGTTCACGCTTAACGGAAAGACCGGCCTTGTTGTTGCGGGTATGGAAGTACGTTATATATGGCAATCCAAAAATAAATTTTATTCCATTCATATGTATCATGCTATAAAAGTGTGTGTTACGTTGCTTCTATGTTTCCTTTATTTTCATACATTGTAATGTGTTCTCCAGGTTTTCAAAGTTTCAGAATTTATAATATATTTCAGGTTTGCATAATTGTTTACCAGTAATAAGTTATAGTATATGCTAAATTTCGATTCAACAAGCATATATGTTTCTTTTAAAATTAAAAATAAAATAAGAGTCAATACTATAACTTAGTATTTATAACGGAAAAAGACACACAACAGTACTAAAACTTCTTATATATATATATAGGGTCTGTCTAAATTGCTGCTGGCAGCATTTCTGCAGAGGTGCTGCCGGAGCTATGTTTAGCTGTGTGATGTCCAAACAACAAATCCAAATTTTACATTTTTTGGAATTTTTTTACTATATATTAAGCTGGTTTGAAAACCGCTGATTTCAGTAAATTTTTGCAACATTGAAATCAGCGGTTTTCAAACGAACTTAATATATAGTAAAAAAATTCCAAAAAATGTAAAATTTGGTCTCCAAGTATATTATAAAATAGATTACACATCTAACGGTTTAGATTTGTTGTTTGAACATCACAAAACAAAAAAATGAAATGCTGCCGACAGCAAATTAGCCACAGCCATATATATATATATATAGGGTCCGGCTAATTTGCTGCCGGCAGCATTTTAGCCAGAGGTGTTGCCACTTTTTTTCTATTTTTTGATGTTCAAATGACAAATCTAAATCGTTAGATGTTTAATCTATATTATAATCTACTTGGAGACCAAATTTTACTTTTTTTGAAATTTTTTTACTATTTATTAAGCTTGTTTGAAAACTGCTGATTTCAGTAAATTTCTGCAGCATTGAAATCAGCGGTTTTCAAACCAGCTTAATAAATAGTAAAAAAATTCCAAAAAATGTAAAATTTGGTCTCCAAGTAGATTATAATATAGATTAAACATCTAATGGTTTAGATTTGTCGTTTGAACATCAAAAAATAGAAAAAACAGTGGCAGCACCGCGGGCAAAAATGCTGCCGGCAGCAAATTAGCCACAACCTATATATATATATAATTCAAATATTAATTCCCGAAAACACACACCCTTGAAAAAATTATGTTTTATTTTCAGACGTGAGAATATTTAGAGAAATTAGAAATAAACTGCCAATGGTAGAATTTTCATTTCGACATAAAATCTAAAAGATAAATGCGCACATGTATACAATTTCACATTTCCAATGGGCATGCATATACCGGATCGTTGAACTTAACGTGTGTAGTTAACAATCGTGTTAACACCCAAATTTGTAACTGTACCTTTCTTTCCCAATAATTGTTAGTCTACCTACCTCAATCAAGTTTTATATTATTATTATTATTATTATTATTATTATTCGTTATCATCATCATTATTATGATTATTACTTATTCCTGAAAATGCCCATAGACGCGGGTTCAATGACATCAATATAATCAAGTTGGACCCGCGTGAAATGACATCAAATTGGATTTATTTTTTCTTTGTTTATTGACAAAACAAGCGAAGTCTTCGTGAAATATACTTCATTAACCCATCAAATCACTAATCAGTAATGTATCATTTTGTATTATGTCGTTTTGAATTTTTCGGTGTGAAGCATTTGACTTCAGCTCCTCTAATTTGTACAATTATTCATTGGATGATACTGATTGAAGAAAGATCAATTGAAATGGTTGCTACTAACTTGCGGTGCCGCAAAAGCTTATATAACTTTGGTGTATAATTTTTGGATGTAATGCATGTAACGAACTGGTTGAATTTAAAAGTTTTATTATGATATTTTCTCAGTCGCCATCCTATCTAAAGAGATGAGAATTATCCGAAATCAGTGATATCTTTTCTTTTAATTCAAATACAAGGGATAAGACAAAATTTCTTTTCAAAGTATAAATAAACCCCCTTTAAACCAATTTAAGCCGACTAAGCAATCCATAAACTGAACTAGTCCGTGCTATTTTTACAAATTAACCATCCTTTATTTCATGCATTAATTTAATATATTTATTTGTATGCCATGAAAAAATGACCGCTAACGTTTTGTTACAAGTTTAACACGGATAGTTCAACATTATTTCAGCCACAAAAGATCCTACGTTGATTGATGTCTGCATAAAACCAAGTGCAGCAAGTTGCTTCAAGACTGAATCAGTCTTTGACCGAGTTCGTTACATTGATCTAAATGCCGAGTCTTCTTCTCTCTACCTTTAGTTCCTATATCTATGCACATCTCCTTCTCTTCTTTCTGTTAGCATTTACAAATTAAGTTCCAATCTATTCGTGCATATCTCCTCCTCTTCTCTCTGATGATTAAAGATTGGGTCCATGCTGATGATTAAAGATTGGGTGCTGATACGTACCTTGCTACTGATGACTTCCATAGCTAGTCGATAAAGCCGGGTGTGAGTCGCTCCAACAAATATGGAAATCTAATCATCTTGGGGTTTAGAAGTAACAGCTGAATCTAATAAAGATAATATATATTTAGATAAATATGTTTCATAACAAAGCTTATTTATTCCTTTAATTGAACAAATGATTACCTCATAAATAAGGGGAGGCAAACTACAGAATTTTATTTAAAACAGAAGAAATTACAAATACAATTTTGCAATTTTTTTAACTATAAAGGGGCTTAACTACCCCTGTACTTAAATCCTTTCCTTTCTCATCGATCTTTATCTTATACTTATTAATAAGAAATTTTGCAATTTTCAGCATTGTTTTTTATATAAAAAAATATTAAGATTGAATTTAATATTCCTAATGAAAATGATTTCAAAATTTTGATCATCGATCTTTATCTTATACTTAATAAGAAATAAGAGAAATATATATTTCAAATCGAATATATTGATTAATTAATTATGAATTATGAAGGAAGCAACAATATATATATATATATATCAAAACTTTCTATTTTTTATTAAAGGGCTCCAGTATATACTCTAGCACTACGCTATTCTACATCAAAATGACGCTTAAATTATATGTTGACTTAATTGGGTCTGAAAATGACTCAATTTTTTTTTTTTTCTCTATCGATCTGCCAGTTAATGGTCAAGTCCGGTTAATATAATGGTAACTTCATGGAATTATTTTCTGCGCCGTCCATTCCATACTAATAATAATATTTTATTATTTCCAACCACTAGACTTTCAATATAAACAGCGCACATTTTGTTAGAAATTTATTTTAAAACTCAAAATTTAAATAATATTTATTTTAATATTAACGATTTTTAACTTTATGAATTATAGAGCTATTTGTGAATGAGTTATTTTAATCCAATTTAAATATTGATGCTCATTATCAACCACAGAAGATCGAATCAAATATATATATATTTGAGCTTTGTCCATGGATCAACAGTAACACATTAAATATCCTTATAGTTAATAGACATTAGCTTGCACCAGTAATGACCCGTTTCAAAAGCATGCTTAAATGCAGTTAATTGCATTTTGCCGTTTGAGCTTATTAGATTGAATATAAAATGGTAAAATAAATATCAATTTAATTGTCATGAATGTACAAATCACTGGTGTCTAGCTATGTCATTTGTCTATAAATAATACTTGATACTTGAAGAGCTAATCATCCAATAATTCATTAAATAATTCACATTCTTTAGCTCTTCCTCTTAGCTCTATAATTCATAAAAACTCAATTTCTATTCTCCCACAAATAAATATTTTCTTTATAGAAAACATATTATTCTGCTATTATTGTTGAAAGAAGCTACATCAACCTCTACCACGGTTGCGCCCGAAGGTAGATGAATACCGGCGTAACTTGGGGCAAGCTTAACCGATTATTCCTGCGCTTAGGACGGGAAGTTGCCTTAGGTCCGCATTTTGCAGCTCCGGGTAATAAAGTTTTAATTATATTATTGATTATATTTTTAATATAATTGTTATTTATTTTATTGATCAAAATTCAGATTTAAAATTAGTTGGTTAATTCATATTTTTCCAACAATCTAAGGCAATAACCCGTAATCTGAATTTGATCAAATTAAAAATCTGATTTTAATTAGTTTATAATTTGTGGAATTAATAAGTCTACCCGAAGAAAAACAAAATTAATAAAGAGCAAAATAATATCATAATAAACTTATAATTACGGAAATTAAATTGCAAGCATGATTCTATAATTTGAATAGTAATTTTACATATTATTATTTCGATATTCTTCAATTAAATTTAGTCATATTTTAATTAAGTTACAATTGGAGGAATTAAGTTAAACTGGTGCAGTGAAATAGTTTTGTTAATGTTTCTGTTTTTATTGTTAATTTAATAGTTGAAAATACAATAATTAATTATTTATTAGATCCATTTTATATAGTCCGTGATGATACTTCATAATCATATTCCGTATCATGAATTCTTATTAGTCATTTTCAATTAAATTGTAGATTATGTCTTAGCTAAGTATTTGTTCTGATATAATTTGTGAAATTTAATTTTGTAATTTCACTAAAGTACAAATATAATATTATTAATTATTTTTGGATCATGTTCCGTGACTCCCGTCAAATCTGAGATATACAAATCAATTAATAATTTAATATTGATCCGTTTGAAGAAAAAAACATAAATATCGATTCATAATAAAGAGCAATAACAACAATTGGGTAGTGTATTAATCGTTGGAGTTAATACTTAATAAGAATATATAATAAATTGTAATTGATCATTGCTACCGATCGAGTAAAGTTTACTAGATGGTTGTTTGTCCACTGCGTTGGATTTATATATTCAATTGTAGATTAATATTTAACAAACTTCAAAATGATATGAAAATATTTTATTTAGAAGTTATAAGTTTATTTTAAACTTCATCAATTTATTTCATTTAATAATAATAAAAAGTTTATGTTATATTATGCAAAATAAATTTTAGTGGTCAAGTTTGATTTCTGTATAATTTAGATAATATCGATTCTTTAAATAATTGTTCACCGCAATAAAAAAAAAATCTCAAAGTTCTTAATAAATATTTGAAGTCTGATTTAGTTACTCTAAAGTCAAATTATTTTTATGAAAAAGAAGAATAAATTATTTAGTAATAGACATCTTTGTCATAAAAAAAAAATTACCCTTCAAGTTCATCGGTGAAAAATGTATCATTATATAAAATAACAAAAATAAATAGAGAAACATTAATTTTGCCTTATGTTTCATCATTGCTCATGTATTTTATAACCAATTAATATAATCAATTATTATAAATAAGAAAACTTAAAAGTCCTTATTAATGCTCTTATAATTACCTCTGTAATTAATTTCATTAATCACCTTGATTACCTCTTTAATGAGTAGAGAAAACCAAAAGAAACTATGAGCGTCTGTTTCTTAAATTAACACATGAAATTAGTGTTAGTTTCATATAATTAAAAAAAAAATATATATATATATATAGAGGAATCAACAAGTGATATACAACCCATCTAATCAATATTAATATTGATAATTTCCCTCATCTAATGCCGTCCATATAATTAGATGAAATATTATATTTAATATTGAGAAAGTTGCGACTTACAAGAGTATATTTTGAATTTATATGGCTGTCGTTTTAATTAAATTGATTAAAATGGTAATCATATCTTTAATGTTTATAATTATGTATTTAATGATTGGGAAAAACCGAACAGAGAATATTAAGCAGTGTAGATTCTTGAAAGACATTCTCACTTGTCCAATCAGAAAATGCTAGGTCATTTTTTGTGTGTGTCTAATCAATATTAAATTGATTGTAGATATCCTTAATTTGATTTTAAGGGACATTAAAATCTGATTTCTAAATGGATATTCTACATTAATAAATTAAACTTGACTTTCTATCCAGTCAATTTATAATTTTAAAACGGAATCTACATTTGCAATTGGAGGCCTTATTTTAATACTTTCTTATGGTCATAGTAACCAAAATATATAATTATGTTGAGATATTTTGTTCTTGAATAACTATACAAAACAATCTAGATAATATATATATATATATTTAAAAAAAAAATCATGATCAAAATTATATTTTACTTATTACCAACTTCTAAGAAAAATTATCATAATGTAAAACAAATATGATTAGTAATAATTTACAAACAGAGAGAAAACTATTACAATTTAATAATGTTCCATAATAATAAATATTCTCTAATATTATACTATTAGTTTCATTGATGCCAAAAGTAAGAATTGTGATATCGAAGGGTTTATTTTGCCAAATAAATAAATATGTCAGTCTTATTTTCAGATGAAATAAAAATAATTCATGACATCTATGTAAAATAAACCTGATAAATATTGTAGGATTCCAATTTTATAGATATAATAATAAATCAAAATACTTAATATTTTGTTGTCTTACGAGATTAAATATATATTATTATAGTATGAAAAATTACTCAAGTAAAATTGAAAATATTTAGTACTTCTGGAAATAAATAAGAAAGAGAAATGTGGGGGTATAATTAAAAATAATAATTTAAATAATTGTGATTAATTTTATTGATTGAGATTCATTTTACTCAATTAATCACGATGACTAATTAGCATACATGATTCATAATGTTATGTTTGGAAATAATTAAATAAGATGACAATCTTATTATTTGATATATAACATAATAATATGAGGGTTCGAATGTTTATTAAAATATTTATAAACCTATTAATGCATAAATTAAATTTTAATACTGATTATGCATTTATAGAATGCTTTAACATTATGTTATATTGTTATATATAGTTAATTGTGGAGATTAAAATATTATGAAAATATTAAACTAATCCTATGATATGTATGACACAAATATTGATATAGATGTTCTTAATTTTATGAGAAATTATGATAAGAATACGAAATGTGGGGGTGTGAAATAAAATGTACACATTTAATTGATCATAATAACTAATATATATATTTGATTATGATTATGGCTAATATGTATTAAATGAGATTATATTATAGTTTTCTTGTATGTTGCAAAACATGTGAGAATTTAAATTATCATATATTATGACATGACACGAGGTGATAAAAATTTATTGAGATATACTATGCTTAATCTATCCTTATGTCTTAAATTACTTTGATTGTATTAGAATGCATGATTTTGACATTCTATTGAAAATACTATTGTTGTCAGCTCATATATTTTATTCTAAAGTATGTGTGATTAATTTTATGTCACATGATGCTACAAAATTAATGATATGTTTTTAAAAACATTATTTCTAATTATTTTATGTGGTGAATACTATTTTGCAAGTTTCTTTGACAAATAAGAGAAAACAAAAATACTTGCATTCTCGAGCAATAAATAATAATTCATTGACATGAAAATGTTGATGATGGACTAAAAAAAAAAAAAAAAAATTAAAGTCCTTATATAGGACGAAAGTCCTAGAGTCATCGAGGGGGATGGGATTTAGCCTAATGGGCCAATCTGGTGTGGGAACCCAACCTCTGTGATGGGCGATCCCCTGAAAGGGGTTCAATGGGTAAGAACAAGCAGATAGGTTGGCCAAGAAGCACAAGGATATTTTAGATATGGAACTTCTGTTCCAAACCCATCCCTATGGTGATCAGTGCTTCTGTGTAGTGTAATAAGATGAGTATCCCAAGTCGGTAATTCGCGAGATGTGACTCTACACACATCCCTGAGGGAACTCTTCTATATGAGAATGACCGTATATAAAAGGCCGCGGCTACTGAGTTTAGGCAACCCGTAGAATATTCTCATGAAAAAATCAAGTTAATGTGCATGGCCTCAAACGCACAACCCGCGATGTAGTTTTCTGTACTGTGTGTGTAATAATGTAAGTTCCGATCAAAGGAATCGTTGTTCAAGACCTGGTTCACTCCGATCTCCTCGGACTGAAATTATTGACACTAAGCGAAATCAAAACATTTTGCCCAATGCACAGTATAAACAATGGTAGCAGAAATATTTATATATATGTTTTTAGTTTTTAGTTTTTAAATTAAATTTTGAATTTTGTGGGGGATTGTTAGAAATTTATTTTAAAACTCAAAATTTAAATAATATTTATTTTAATATTAACGATTTTTAACTTTATGAATTATAGAGCTATTTGTGAATGAGTTATTTTAATCCAATTTAAATATTGATGCTCATTATCAACCACAGAAGATCGAATCAAATATATATATATTTGAGCTTTGTCCATGGATCAACAGTAACACATTAAATATCCTTATAGTTAATAGACATTAGCTTGCACCAGTAATGACCCGTTTCAAAAGCATGCTTAAATGCAGTTAATTGCATTTTGCCGTTTGAGCTTATTAGATTGAATATAAAATGGTAAAATAAATATCAATTTAATTGTCATGAATGTACAAATCACTGGTGTCTAGCTATGTCATTTGTCTATAAATAATACTTGATACTTGAAGAGCTAATCATCCAATAATTCATTAAATAATTCACATTCTTTAGCTCTTCCTCTTAGCTCTATAATTCATAAAAACTCAATTTCTATTCTCCCACAAATAAATATTTTCTTTATAGAAAACATATTATTCTGCTATTATTGTTGAAAGAAGCTACATCAACCTCTACCACGGTTGCGCCCGAAGGTAGATGAATACCGGCGTAACTTGGGGCAAGCTTAACCGATTATTCCTGCGCTTAGGACGGGAAGTTGCCTTAGGTCCGCATTTTGCAGCTCCGGGTAATAAAGTTTTAATTATATTATTGATTATATTTTTAATATAATTGTTATTTATTTTATTGATCAAAATTCAGATTTAAAATTAGTTGGTTAATTCATATTTTTCCAACACATTTTTGGGAAGTTTTACAATAAGGCTAGAGGATCAAAATCGAAAAATAACGGTTTATTGTGATAAGAGGAGAAAAAGTTCGATCCTAATTTGATAGAGAAGTTGTTGTTCAATTCATATTACTTATATACATATATGTAACCAGCAAACTCTTTTTTTTTTCCTTTATTTCTCTGCAGCTGTTAACGAAAATAAAACACATATGAAAAGTTTTCTTCATCCAACTTGTTGTAATAAATATCACAATTAATCCAACTTAATGTGGCTAACTCTTAATGTTGCTTTCAAAATTTGGTAGGTGGACAGTTTTAATCCGACTTATGCTTTTAAGTATTATCATATTTCAGAAGAACAATAAGAAAAGGAAAACAATAGTTAAAGGCAGAGCACGTTGCTTAAAAAAATGTTTGTATAAAATTTACCATGCATGCATCTCTCTCTAATCCTTTTCAAACTTTCCATCTCATGCCATGTTCGCAACGGTTGGATCAGAATATGATATACAACTTGACAAAGACATCCTTATTTTACAAATATTAGGAAAAATAATGAAGTTGTTATATGTATTTTATCCACAAATCTTTTGGTTATCGGCTGTCCACGTTAGTAGTAATAGCAACTGAAAATATAAAAAAAATTGTCTAAATATTGGAAGACAAATTCATAATAAGGCTGTACAATTATTATAAAATTAGGATAATTTTTTTTTTAGCCTTTGGTTTTGTTTCTAGTTAATTCACATCTATCTATCTATCTATCTATCTCTATATCTATCTCTAAATATTTAATATGTTGTATGTTAATACTTACGCACATAGATATCAATACTTCAGCACACCTGTTGTAAATTTACTCGTGATCTGTCTAAAAGGTGGGTTTCATAAGATAGAGTGTTGTCTTAGGTAGTTAGACTTCGAGAGAGGTTTGAGAAATTTACCTAGCTGGACTATTATTAGCTTCATTATTAATTTCAATAATTTATAAGAAATCCATAAATATTTTTAATCAAAGGGGAGTATTATAAAGAAGAATTATTTTAGATGATGAATATAAAGGGAAAGTTCTCCAATTTAATATATTCATAAGAAAATACTTATAATTTCATTTAATGCAGGTCGCGTATACACTGTACAGGTTTTAGGAGCTAAGATTATGGCTCTAGCTGAATTTTGGGCTACGAATCAAAAATCTAATCATACATCTCAACTTAATCTAATTTTATCTTCTGATTTGAAGGACCTGATAGGTTCCACTATGGTTTCCATGGAGGCTATACAGGATTCAACCCATATGCATGGTCTAGGGATAACTTTGATGGATGATCTGTCTGACTCAAGCTCCTCCATATCCTCTGCCAATTAATAGGCGTACAGGGTCCCTTTTGTCTATTGGCATGTCTATGGTTTTTGTGGTGTTGTTATAGCTTGTTACCTTGTTTACTTGTTTTGGTTTTGCCAAGTTGTAGTAGGTTACTGTGTGTTGTTTCATTTTGTTGATGTATCGATCTCGTCTGATTGGTACTAATTGGATATTGTATGATTTTCTGTTATATGAAAATCGGTGGCTAAGCCACTTCTTTCAAAAAAAAAAAATTGAAATTAATAATATTTATGGGCATTTTTATTTCAATCAAACCCTCGTACAATTTTCTGTAAAGCCGGCTCCGTTAACAATTATTAGGAATTTATTGAATCATATCTTATTCTTCTAAACCGCAACACTGGATCTAACACAGATTTAGATACAGAAAATCAAACACAGTTATAAGTCGACTCTTTCAACATGCAAATTGTGTAGAAATTTTAAGTATAGCATTAAAAAAAAAAAAATCAAAATTTCATCCATATATATCGTCAGTTCCCCAAAATTTGGAAATATGTCATGATCGGTGATAATGTCAGTGGGCCAGATTGAGCCCACCCGTCAAGAAAATTAGCGTGTTAAAGTTGGTCCTACTCAAAAACTAGCTTAGATTTATTAGTTGGCTTCAAAATATCAGTTATGTCTGTATTATATTTGCCATGTTCCACAAAAAATTATGTAAATCAGTTCCATATATAATAATCATATTTTAACAAAGTTTATAGTACCTATTCAGTTAGATTTTTCTTATGTTGTCTTTTATTGAGGAGACAATTCTTATTCCCAAATAAGTTTCATTTGGAAGTTAACTATACAAAAAAAAGGGAAAATTTTAGTTATAATATTGCTAATTGGTGAGGCATACATATTCCAACGTAATTGGACAGTCCGATTAATAATATAACTAAGTTTGGATAGGAGTTAGAAATATTTAAAATATGAAGAGCTCATCAAGTAATTAGTAGAATACATGCTGCCCACCATAAAAGCAGATTTGACGCAATGAGGAGGGGCGGACTAATTATGTCCTTGTTGAAAGTACGAAATTACAAGAGATGACTAAATAACTTACATGGTTCAAACTCAATAACAATCGGATACTAGATAAAAAAAATAATCAATGTAATAAAAAACAATATAAATAACATACTCTTACATAATAAAAACAACAAAATAATATCATTTTACATATTAAAAAACAACAAAGTTGATCCGGATCCGTAAATTTCTATAAAATTTATATTAAAATGATACAATTTTTTATTAACAATGCTTTTGAACTAGTCTAGTGAGATTTTCAGTTTCAGGAAGGGGCAAAGTGGTACCAAACCCGTATTTTTTCACTGAATTTCAAAATCCAGAGATGAGAATGAGATTTTTTATGGATAATAAAAACAGAATTCTGTTAGAAGTAAAAAAATCTCTATTTACAAATTTGATTTATATTTTCTTCAAATCTAACTGAATAAGTACTATAAACTTTGTTAAAATATAATTATTATGGAACTGATTTACATTTTTTTTTTTGTGTAGCATCTGCATGACAAGTATAATGCAGACAACCGATAGTTTGTAGCTAGCTAATAAATCTAAGATGGTCCCAATCTGGCCCAACTTTGACCCGCTAATTTTTTTGATGGGTGGGCCCAATCTGGCCCACTGACATTATCACTGATCATGATATATTTTGAAATTTCAGGGAAGTGATGATATATTATATATGGGTGAAATTTTGATTTTTTTTTTTTTTTATGTTATAGTTAAAAATTTCTGCACAATTTGCAAGTTGCAAAGAGTTGAATTGTAATAGTGCTTGATTTTCTGTAGCCGAAAATGTGTTAGATCCAGTGTTCCCACTCAGAAGAATAAGATATGATTCAATATATTCCTAATAATTGTTAACAGAGCCGGCTTTTATTGAAATAAAAATGCCCATAAATATTCTCAATTTTAAATATCTATAACAAATCCATCAGTTAGAATTTTGAATTTGTATCCTCCACTCAAACAACTTAATCAAAGGGGAGTCTTATAATGAAGAATTATTTTAGACTCTTATCCTAACATCAGTTGAGTTATATTATTAATCGGACACCATTTTGTGTTATTACTTTTTTATTTGTTTTTACTCACCGGCCTCCATCTTAGTTGGAATATGCCTCACCAATTAGCAATATTATAACTAAATTTTTCCGTTATTATTATTTTTTTTTTTGCATAATTAACTTCCAAATGAAACTTATATATTTTGGGAATAATAATTGTCTTCTCGACACCATAAAAAAAAAATCTTGAATTTTAGTTTTGTCATACAGATGACATTTCGACATTGTCATAATTTGAGCTTCACCATTGTTTAAAGAATTAAGCATGATTTGCTAATTCTGCATTTGAACGGAATAATTTGAAGAGACGTACTACAAGAATGGGACAGTATCCGCAAGGGATACTGTCAATATATCATCGCGGTTACTACCGTCGCTAATAGAAAAAAACACCTTTATATCCCAAAATACTACCGTCGCGGATATTACAGTAACTTTTTACCCTCACAGATAATGTCTCAAAATTATGAAAATTTAAGTTGCTTATTCAAATTAATGTTATTTGATTTTTTTTTGCTGAAACTTGATACTTAAATTATGACTTACAAAGATTTGCCGAGTAGAATTGGAGTTTGATGACTTTTCATCATGTCAATAGACCAATCAAAATTTTATAATATTTATTCAAGTAAAAAATTAATTTCTCTTTTCTTATTCTTAGTTTTCTTTGATCAAACACGCAAGGGCCCGCTATTAACATCATAGACCTTTCATGGTGTCCTCTTCCGCTAATTAGCAGTTGGTATGTGAGTAGGGATCAACTTTGACCCGCTAATTTTCTTGACGGGTGGGCCCAATCTGGCCCACTGACATTATTACCGATCATGACATATTTTGAAATTTAGGGAACTGATGATATATATGGGTGAAATTTTGATTTTTTTTTTTTTATTGGTAAAAATTTCTGCGCATTTTGCAAGTTGCAAGAGTCGAATTGTAACAGTGCTTGATTTTCTGTTCTGCTCGGCTCTGATAATCCCACCCTATCGCTCCAGGACCGGATTCGCTTCTTCGACCACCGCTATGCTCTAACGACGACCAGATCTACTAATCGTCGCGCTCCAATTGAGCTGACTCTCTACGCTTTGAGCTCCGACAATACCGCACTCTCAGTTTTGGTTAGCTCCGCTCGATTCTGGTTTTTCCCATCTCTCTCATTCTCATCTCTGCTCGAGAAGGTAATACCTAGAAAAGGGAGGATGTTGTGTCAGAAATAAGACCTACAAGAAGTAAGAAAGGCGGAGTTGAATGCAGGGGTGGATCCACCTTGAGCCAGAGGGGGGCAGTTGTTAATAAAAAATCTCGCTAGACCTGTTGGCTGACTCTACATTTTAAATTGACTTAGAAAGGAAAAATCAAAACAAATACTTCCTAATTAATGACCACATACACCATGAAAGGCCTATGATATTAATAGAGGACCACATACACCATGAAATTTTTTACTATTTATTAAGCCACTTTGAAAATCGTTGATCCAACGGTACCTTTTGATTTTACTGTTACTGTTGGATCAGCGATTTTGGCTTAATGAATAGTAAAACAATTTCAAAAAATTAAAAAATTTGGTCTCCAAGCACATATTAATATGGAGAACAAGATGAACGGTTTAGATCGGTCATTTGAACTTCGAATTCGGTGATTTATAATCCAATGCACAAAAATGATTATCCATTACAATATATGGTAGCCTTATTCTCTCTCTATATATATAGAGAGAGAGAGAGAGATGGGCTATGGTGCATTGCAATGCATGGAGGAATTTGTGCATTGGACCATAAATCTAAAATTCAAAATCCAAATGGCCGATCCAAACTGTTCATCTTGTTCTCCATATTAATATGTGCTTGGAGATCAAATTTTATATTTTTCTGAATTGTTTTACTATTTATTAAGTATTTTACAAAATTGTTGATCCAACGGTAGCTACTGATTTTACTGTTTTGTTAAGCCACCGTTGGATCAACAATTGGGCCAAAACGTTTATGTTATTAGGTCTTTTTAATATAGCTTTTCGTAGTCCCTAAGAGAGTCATAATTAGTGTCTTTGGAGAAAGGAAAAGGTAGTTTAAAGTGGGGGGACTTTTTAACTTTAAGTAAGGCTATAAAAGAAGCCAAACTCAGTTTGTACCCAACTAATAAATTCATACGAATTTTATTCTGTTTGAGTTGAATTTATGCCCTCTTATCCACTGTTGGCTTGAGCTTTGCTCTTCTTGAGTGATGTATAGTTGAACTAGCTCGTGTCCTTGTGAATCTCCGTGGCCGGACCGTGTCATGTGCGGAAAGAGATTTCATAAATATGAGAACTCACATATTAAATAACGAAAACAAACCCTTGGAAAAGTTATGTTTTATTTTCAGTCGTGAGAACGTATAGAGAAAAATAAACTGCATTCCAATTGTGGAATTTCCATTACAACATAATATCCAAAAGGTAAATGCCCACTGCACACAATTTCACATTTACCGGATGTGTTGAACTTAACCTTAACGTGTGTAGCTAACAACCGTGTTAAGACACAATAATTGTCGGTTGACCACAATTTTCATATTATTTATTACTATTATCATCATCATTATTATTATTAATATTAATATTATTATTAGAATTATTTATTCCTGAAAATGCCCGTAGACGCGGATGCAATGACATCAATATAATCAAGTTGGGCGCGAGTGAATTGACCTCAAATTGGATTGAATTTTTCTTGGTTTATTCACAAAACAAGCGAATTAAGTCTTCGTGCATGAGATATTATTTTATTAAACCATCAAATCACCAATGAGTAATTAATGAATCATTGGTATTTTGTCGTTTTCCTCAATTCAAAGCTTAATAAAATGATAACACATAAATATATACATCTTTCTTTTTCGGTGTGAAGCATTTAAGTTCATCTCCTCAAATTTGTACGATTATCTATTGGATAATACTGATTGCAGATAACTCAATTGAAATGGTTGCTAGCTTGCCGTGCTGCAGAAGCTTATAGAACTTTGGTGTATAATTTTTTATGTAATGCATGTAACGAACTGGTTGAATTTAAAAGTTTTATTTTGGTATTTTCCCAGGCGCCGTCCTATCTAAAGAGATATTTTCAGAATTATCCGAAAGTAGTGATATCTTTTCTTTAATTCAAACACTAGGATAAGGCAAATTTTCCTTATTGGGCGAACGCTACGCACAGTATAAAGCGATATCATGAAAACATCAATTAAGTAAAAAACATATTGATTTCTTTCTTACAAAAATCATTGATTCCTTTTGAAAGTATAAACCCCATTTAGACCAATTTAAGCCGACTAAACGATCCATAGACTAAATGAGTCCGTGCTATTTTTACAAATTAAGCATCCGTTATTTCATGCATTTAATATATTTGTTTTTTATACCATAAAAAAATGGCCGCTGACGTTTTGTTACAAGTTTTCCACGGAGATATCAGCATAATTTCAGCAACAATTAAAAGATCCCACGTTGAATGTTTTCTGCATAAAACCAAGTGCGGCAAGTTGCTTCAAGACTGGTTCAGTCTTTGACCGAGTTCGTTAAGTTGACCTAATTGCTGAGTCTTCTTCGCTTTACCTAGCTAGTTCGTATATATATGCATATCTCCTTCTCTTCTTTCCGTTAACATTTACAAATTAAGTTTCTATCTATTCATATATATCTCCTTCTCTTCCTTCTGTTAACACTTACAAATTATCGAGAGCCATGTGGACCATAATCCGTTTGATTTTCGGCCTTCCCGCTTTTCTGGTTATGCACATCATTAAAACAATTCTTGAGCATATAGCTGGACGGATGGCTGCCCAGGCCATCGATGAATTTCAGGTACAACCTTTCTTGAAGTTAGTTTATGTAAGATGCACCATTTCACGTGACATGAGTCATGCCGTGACCAAAGCATCTCGTGACCAAAGCATCTCGTAATTTAAGTTAGTTTATGCAAGATTCATCATTTGATCAAAATCGAATGGTCATCATCATGTCATGACTAGGCCAATTAGCATGCTGTGCCAATTTTTCAAATAATAGTTACGTACATCACGCAATTGGTCATGGCATGTAAAAGAAAGACAGGCCGTGTCGTGTTGTTGACACAACCGTACCGTTCCCTGATATATCCAATCATGGCGTAACTACTTTACATCCTACTACGACCAAGTACCAATCTTTAATTACATAATAACTAAAATGGTTGCTAATTTGCAGTGCTGCAAGACCTTACTGAACTTAATTTGGTGTATAAATTTTGGAAGTAATGCATGTACCGAACTGCTTGAATTTAAAAGTTTTAGTTTGATATTTTCTCAGCTATCCTATCTAAAGAAATATTTTAGGAATTCTCTCCGAAAGTAGTGATATTTTTTCTTTTAATTAAAATACTATATATGGATAAAATAAATTTTCCTTATTAGGCAAAAATAACATACAATATATAGCCATATCATGAAAATATCAATTAATAAAAAAAGAATAATTATTTCAATCCCCACACTCCAGTACCCGCATTGTACCCCCATCTCTTAAACAAATTTTAACTTCCCATAAACTAACTTAACTAACTAGTTTAATTAAATTTATTCACAACACTGTGATCTTCCAAGTTTAATTAAATTCATGGGTATAAATACTTGGAAGATAATAAATTAATACTTGCAAATTAAGATATTGATACTTGTATGTCTAACTTGTTATAACTATATAGAGGGACCACTCAAACTATATGGGAGAAGAATCATACACGTTTTTAGAGGTGGGTTTCTTTTTTCTTTTTTTCAATATCTTCCACATTTCTCATGTTCTATGAGGAATTTTGCAAATCTAAAATCACGAATGTATTCTACGCAATTTTATCTTTCAAATGAGATCCATGATGACATACTTTCGGATTCATCGTCACACAAGTATTTATACCTCATTGTGCAAGTATTTATACCTCATCGTGCAAGTATTTATACCTATATTTGTAAGTATTTATCCCCAATCGTGGACCCCGCATCTCCACATCACATTTCCCTAATCGTCCTTGCGTCAACCTTTCTCTAACAAAAATAGTTGACCACATAGGTATAAATACTTCCGTGCATAGGTATAAATACTTGTAATACTTGATATTAATACTTTTAAATGTCAGCAGTGTCATATGTGAAAAATACTAGGTATAAATACTTAAATGACAAGGTATAAATATTTGTGTGATGACGAACTCGAAAGTATGTCATCATGGATCTCATTTGAAAGATAAAATTGCGTAGAAGAAGTTCGTGGTTTTAGATTCGCAAAATTCCTTATAGATTATGAGAAATGTGGATGGGATTGAATAAATAAAATTGGGGGGATAATGGGGGTATGGGAGTGCGGGTACTCATATCACGTCCCTAAAAAAAATTGATTCCTTTTGGAAGTATAAGCCCACTAAATTATCCATTGAATGAACTAGTCGGTGCTACTTTTACAAATTAAGCATCCGTTATTTCATGTATTTAATATACTAGTATTATGCATGCACATTGCAATAGAGATATATTTAAGAAAAAAAATAATACAATTTATTTAAAAAAAAACTAAATGACAAATAATATTCTTTAAATGACATATTAAATGACACATGCACCTACATAACATTTCTTCAATGACATATATGTTTTTTTTATCTTTTTGACATTTAAAATGGGGAAAGACGATGAAGCGTAGATTCTGTGAGATAAATAGTGCTGGGGAGGCATCGGCGAGAACCTGTCTAAATAAATTGATATTTCTACACATAAATAAACTATTTGATTGAAGGGCTGAATTTTATTTTTTAATCATAGCCGTTGACGGGTAAGAACATCAACCTGCTGAGATTTTTATATAAGAATAGAAAATGGGCTGCTTACGTTTTGTTACATGTTTGACACGGAGAGATCAACTTAAATTCAGCCACAAATGATCAAGTATAGCAAGTTAGTTTCTCATGTACCCTCAAAGAGTTTTTTAATTTCTTATTTACCTCTAAACACTTGAATATATCTTATTTTCCTTGAACTCTTAAATTTTTTTTTTTTTTTTTTATCCACAGGTTTAGTTATTCATTATTAGAATATAATTTAATTTTTCCCATTGTACCCTTGCCTATTACATTGTTTATCATCTTTCCTTTTCCCTCTCCAAGCTCTCCTCCCTCTCCCTCCCAAACAACCTGCACCAATGCTCATTAGGAGATTTGTCCAAGATTTGCATCAGATACAACATTCCTAACTGAGCAGCACGGTTCTAAGCCACATGCTACCATGTCGATTAGTATAAACTCACCTTCCTGTGCCTTTCCTTCGTTGCATGAAGTACATATGGTTAAACCATAACTAGCAGCGCTTGGTTCAGGGGTCTAATGGAACAGGCAAATAACTCTGCCTGCCTTGTCCTTATTCTTATCGTCACCAATCAAATTTCCTGGCTACTTACATTTACATTTCTTGGGATACCATTGTGAACCTACTCAAATCATCTGGCTTGCAGAACCCTCGTCGGGTGAACAATGGCCAGATAATTTTGGCAAGAGATTTAGAAATAAGGCAGGATCAAGAAAACATATACCAGCGGCTCGTTCTTCAAAGGGACCCAAGGTAATTACTACCTCTTTGATTTCAGGCTTGTTTATTTATTTATTTATTTTTGTTATTCCACACCTCTCCTTTTTCTAACATAGTTATAAGGGTGTCAATGAAAATCTTTCATTTGTTAATTATCCTACTCGTACCGGATTTGGTAGGATAGATATGGGTAAGAAAAATTTCGTGAATTTAACATGTAAGTATACGAAATAAACTTCGTTAACTTAGCGGATAAGATTATGGGTCAATGTCATCATATCTAGACCAACAACCTATCCAGCATAAGATCAGATCATGTTTCTTAATTTGGTCGAACTGTCGGATCCTATAGTCTAACCAAACCATTAGTATGTTAGCAATAATGTGATTATTAAATCTAAAAAAAATGTATATATATGTTAGAAATCTATATGTATGTTATATTTCTTTTGGATTAAATTATGTAAGCTACAAATTTGTTATATGTTACTCTTAACTAATAAGGATAAGGTACGGATAAAACTAATTTTATACATATATGGAGACGAAAATAGTTGTACATCTAAAAATGTCATGTTGACTAGATTTAACTGCTAAAAACGTAAAAGTATCTAAAAATGTCATGGTGTCCACCCATGTGCATGGTTTCATTCATATGCAAAAAGGAAAAAAAAAAAAAAAAAAGAAGAAGAAGCATTTTGCCTCTTGTATATCTTTTTTGCTCTTGTCTGAATTCATTCAGCTAGATCTATAGAAATATATGTAAGGGTTCAAAATTAGACTTTGATTTGTTTGCTAATAATAAAGGTTCAATGAGGCACTGCAGGCATTGCATGTCACGGAATTGCGCATAAGGGCAACAGTGAATTTGAGCCAACTTTTGCCTAATCAAACGTATTCTGCACATCTCATCTTCAAAACAACGCCAAACTCAAGAAATCTTGACACTATCCAGGAGGCAATGGTTTGTGCATACGACAGCCCGATGTCAAGGGATGTATGCTTAGAACGAACACAGAATACACCTAACGATGGAAACATTATTGGATTCCCGGTAGAGAGGAATGGATGGATGGAGCTGGAGCTGGGGGCTTTTTTACGCGAACCTGATAATATTTTAGGTGAGGTGGTGGTTTGCTTGCAAGAAAATAATCATGACGAAAAGACTGGCCTCATCGTTGCAGCTATTGAAGTACGTCCTGCCTAATATCTGGCAATCATAAAAAAAAAAAATATTCCATTCATATGTATCGTACTGTAAAATTGTTTGCGTTACTTTGCTTCTATGTTCCCTTTCTCAAACGATGTAATGTGTTTTCAGTTTATCAAGGTTTCTGAATATATAATATTTGTCAGTCTTGCTAAAGTGTATACCCAGAATAAATTGTATTGTATATGCTGAATTTTGATTCAACAGGCTGGATCTATGTTACCCGAATACGGCCCTTAGGGCTCCGTACCCGTGTTGGGTGCGTATTGGATACTCACTCGGCGATACGTATCCGATATGCCAACTGGCATATCGGCTTACGTGGCATATCCTTCCTCTCTTAATATAGTTTCCGATATGGGTTGACTCGTCTGGATACGCCTGGGATACGTTTGGACTACCGCGGACCGCGCACCACAATGACTGGTCTACCGTGCACCGTGCCAAAATTAAATTTTTATTGCTGCCAAGGGGATTCGAAGAGGGATCCTGTGGCATATTGCCCATAAGCATCTACCACTACACCATTAAAAACTTGTTGTTATAAGAGAGTACTTATTCTATTTAATGTATATTTTGCTATAGTGTTATATTTTGATATTTAATTTTTATAATACAAGTATTTAAATTAATAATATAGTTAAAAATATTATATATAATAGGCATATCTTATTCTTAATTTTTGAAAAATATCATATCGCCATATGCATATTATATGATCAAAACCCTCGTAAGAATTGTTTGCAACGGCTTAGATATGATCATCTTTTTCACATTGACAACTAAGAACATGACAATGTGTATGAGAGCAAGTGAAAGTAAGAGATAAATAATTAAGTTACACTCATCCATAGGTGATCAGCCGTCTTCTAATTTTGCCAATGGAAAAGCACATTATATGTTTAAGGACAGGTTCGTGCATGCATGCTTACCGAAATTCTAATTATTTCATTTATATAAGAACAATTCAAATATTCTTTAATTTTCTCGAACTAAACCTCTTATATATATGACGTGGTACGTATCGAAGAAAAGTCTGATTCAGATTCGGACGTAAATAATGGTCACACCAGATCCAAGCCGATGAAGGAGTTAATGGGTTTTATTAAGAGTGACAACTTTTGTTGAATGCATGGGAGGTATTCTATGAGTTTTGAGCAATTAAAAAAATTTTAATAACTTGACTGCATGGGGCGTTTTTCCAAGGAGAGATTTGAACAATTAAAACAGTTTCAAACTTTGACTGCATGGGGTATTTTAAAGTGTCGTTGATTTAGTCAAATGCTGAATTAATAGCATTACTTTATTTTGCAATTACAAGGATAGCTTTTAATTTATTTTCCATTTATATATGTATGAAAGTTTCTGTCGAAAGGTAGTGAAGATTGAATATAAAAGTTTAGTTTATCTGTTTTCTTGAGTGTTTTTTTTTTTATTATTGTCTTTTCTATTACTACTTAACCGTTACGTGAGCTTAACGGGCAAGTTCGTAATGGGACTGCTTTGCGTCAAGTGGTATAATAGCGAGGTTCGACAATCACCTTCGCGCTTGCATGAAGTTGTATCACCACCAACCAGCTTCATGCTTACGTCAAGTTGTATCATCACTCATTACCAACTGGCAAATTTGACATCAACCTTCGCACTTGCATGAAGTTATATCTTCATCAACTGTTCAACTCGACAATATCATCGTAACAACAATGACCGATCCAACCTTATCGTTATTCTTGACCGGATACAACAAAATCATACCGAGAACCAAAACAAGCACCCACCAACAACAAAATCATACCTGTAACAGAAACTCCTCACTACTTTAGTTGAACGCCTTGCTCCCACCAACATCCAAAACAAGCACCAAAATCCACAAAACCGAGAACCAATGTGGGATGACCTGAATCCTAGGTCTTCCTCTCTTGACCTCATTAATACCTCACCCCCCGCGTCTTAATTATTTTCTTCTTAAAACCCAAGCTTATATATATATATAATTATATATAGAGTCCGGCTAATGTCATAACGTTATAATTTCAGTCTAAGTTATAACGAGTCAGTTTTTGAGATTTCAAAGACTGAATAACTGATCCGAACCGTTCATCTTGTTCTCCATATTAATATGTGCTTGGAGATCAAATTTTACATTTTTTGAGATTTTTTTACTATTTATTAAGCCACTTTGAAAATCGCTGATCCAATGGCAATAATAAAACCAAAAGGCACCGTTGGATCAACGATTTTCGAAGTGGCTTAATAAATAGTAAAAAAATCTCAAAAAATGTAAAATTTGGTCTCCAAGCACATATTAATATGGAGAACAAGATGAACGGTTCGGATCAGTTATTCGGACTTTGAAATCTCAAAAACTGACTCGTTATAACTTAGGCTGAAATTATAACGTTATGACATTAGCCGAACTCATATAGATATATATATAGATATATATATATATATATATATATATATATATATATGAAGGGGGAGTTTCACATATACCCCTCAAAAACTTCCAATTTACATATTTCTCCCCTCTAAACATTGAAATTACATATTTCCACTTTATTATCTTTTACATACACCTATTTTAAATTTATAATATACCCATTTTACCATTTATTAAAGTGTAAAAATATTGTATCATGTTTAACAAAAATGTCAGTCTTATATTTCATCAGTTTGCGAGGTCAAATAGGTAATTTCATTGCTCATGAGAAATACAAGGTGACACTTAGGTATACCCTTTTGTATGCATCAGAAGTAGAGAAATGATCCATTTTCCCTCCGAAACTGACCAATTATAAGAGTGACATTTTTGCATATTTTTGAGAAACAGACAAACAACCTGGGGTAGTGATCAAAGTGGACTTTGAGAAAGTTTATGATAAGATTCACTGGGATTACTTGTTAGAGGTCCTGACTAGTAGAAAATTTGATACTAAATGGATAAAATGGATCACACAATGGCTTTATAGTTCTCAGTCTTATGTCCTTATCAATGACACATTGTCTTAATACTTCTATTGTAAAAGGGGAGTTAGACAAGGAGATCTCCTTCCTCCTTTCTTATACATTCTTGCTGCTGATACACTAAGTAAAATTTTCTCTAAGGGTAGATATCAGGATAAAAGTGTAGGTCTAGGTCCTCTCTGCTTACACAATAAGTCCATAACAAATTGCCATTATACTAATGATACAATTCTCTTCTTGGCAGCCACATAAGATAATGTAGAATCAGCCTGGTCGACAATGATGGCCTTTGAAGCTCTTTCAGGGATTAAAATGAATTATTCGAAAACCTCTATGTTCCCTATTCATGTTAATAGAGATACTGATCTAAATCACCTCTTTAGATGCCAATGGGATAATTTTCTTTTCATATATTTAGGGCTCCCTTTAAGTAACTAGAAATTAACTATGTTAGATAGACAATTCTTGATAGATAAAATAGAACATAGACTTCCCAGCTGGAAATGTCACTCACTATCTTTAGGTGGTAAACTTACTCTAGTTAATGCAGTACTTTCCTCTATCCCTCTTTACACTTTATCTGTATATAAAATACCCATCACCATTCTGAATAGAATTGATAAATTGAGGAGACAATTCCTTTGGCAGGGTAGTGATACCTCTAAAAAGAAATATATTCTTATGAAATGGTCTATAGCTTGTTTAGCAAAACAATTAGGAGGGATGGGTATACTTAATCTTAGAGATATGAATATTTTCTTGTTACTCAAATGGTGGTGGAAACTCAAAAATTCCCAATACAACAGTACTTGGAAATTCCTTCTCCTTTTGAAATACTGTTGTGGACCTCCATTACATAGATCACCTTTTGGTTAGCAATCAGTAGCTTAGATAATATAGGCAATGCTAGTATTAGCTTTGAACCAGGTAGACTTAATTCTATAGTTAGATTCTAGGAGGACATTTGGTACCAGAATTGCTATTTAGATACCAAATTCTATCAGCTGTACTAGCTATGTACCACAAAAAATATTCTCTTGTCAGAAGTCCTTCAGTCTCAGGGGGGTTATTCATTTTAGAAGAACTCTGCTAGGAGCTAATCAGGCTGACTGGGCATATGTTATGTACATTGTGAATTCCACACAATTACCATACTCCCCTGACACCATACACTAGAGATGGGGGAGTTCAGGGAAGTTTTCTACTCAGTCCATTTATAGGTTACTTAATCATAGAGGAGTCTTAACTAATCATCCTCTAGTATAGTGGACTCTACCAGTGCCCCCCAAAAATTAGACTGTTCATGTGGCTCACCATGCATCAGAAAATTTTGACCAAAGACACCTTAGCAAAAAAGGTTGAGTAGGCAACCAACAATGCCAATTTTGTTCCGACCAGGAAATCAGAGATCATCTCTTTCTCACTTGCCCTCTGGCACAACAGGTTTGGTTTTATCTAGGCAAAAGTCAACAATATCTCTCTCAATGGTTCACCTGGGAGGATATCTTCTAGCATGCTCTAAATCAGCCCAGAATTGAGTGTATAGGTTTGTTAATTGTGCTTAGTGTTATTTGCAGGACTCTCTGGAAACACAGAAATGATTATTGTTTTAATGAATGTACACCTAAAACTCCTAGAAATCTCATTTTTCTCATTAAATCTTTGATTGACTATTGGTCAGGTAAAATGAAGCAACAGGCCAAAGAAGCTACCCAGTCTTGGATGCCAGTCATTAAAGATGCTATCTCTCTGAATATTATTCCCCTAACATAGAGATTGTTCTCTGGTGACATGGATGTCTTAGCATGAAAGAAGACATGGCACATTTTGTAGTTAATCTAACCCTCAGCCCTGTAATAAGTGGCTTATGTTTAGCTTTCTTGAAATACTTTTGGTCTCTTGCCATAACTATATGTTGGCTTGTTTGTAGTTTAATGGTTGGACTGATTTTTAGTTTGTTTACTAGTTTGAACATTCTCTCAGTCTTCTGGCTGAGAATGATGATGTAATTAACTATTTCAGCAATGAAATGGGCTTAAACAAGCCTCTTTTTTTAAAAAAAAAAAATTCAGTCCGTTAATAGAATTCTTATTATTCTTGAAATGATAAATCTAATCTTGAAGAAATAAGTTAGAAAATTATGCTCAAGTACATTAATTTTCTTTGGTGAGAAGTTTTGCTAATCTAATATAACACAGTCTGACCACGAAGATTCACAAGGACACTAGCTAGTTCAACGAAACATCACTCAAGAGGAGCCAAAGCTCAACTCAACATAGGACAAGAGGAGATAAAGTCTACTCAAATGATAAAATTCATAAAACTCAATAATGTCATTACAAAATGACTTTGGCTCTCATATATAGCCATATTCCTTCTTCTAGAAGTTACCTAACATTTAATCCATTTCAACTATTTTTTATTCTCTCAACATACTCTTAGTTAACTTTGTAGAGACTCTAAATGACTCTCCTAGAAATCCACACAAGTAAAAAGAATTCAAATACACTTTTGACCATATTTAAAACTCATTAAAAAGACCGGGTGCTTTGATTCAGAAACAAGATGGGTTATTTGATCAAGCAGGTGACATGCAGGTTCCTTCGGGAGGAGAGAGGTGTACCCCGGGAGGCGCATTGGTGTGTCCCACACTGGGACAGCCAGCTGTTGTTGTATGTCCTTTGTGATGTCAACCAAAACAGGCCCTGGCCGGCCTGATGTGGCCAGGAAAAAGGCCTCTCTTTGATGATGCGAGGTATGTCATCTACGTCTAGTACAAGATAGTTATGTTTTGTTATGGAATGAGTCACTTCAACAATCGGGGTTTCTTGGAAGGCATCAGTGCCAATCATCAGACGAGGGACCTGTAACAGAAACACAGAAGCTGGACTTATTAATAATAATATAATCAAGTCCAAGAAATACTATCTGAAAGACAATAAAGTCCAAGCTATCAACAAGGTGCTTTATACCTTAGAATTTCCTTTTGATAATAGCAAAATAAGTCCAGCTTCTGTGTTTCTGTTACAGGTCCCTCGTCGCATGATAGCCACTGATGCCTTCCAAGAAACCCCGATTGTTGAAGTGACTCGTTCCATAACAAAACATAACTATCTTGTACTAGACGTAGGTGACATACCTCGCATCATCAAAGAGTCCTTTTTTCCTGGCCACTTCAGGCCGGCCGGGGCCTGTTTTAGTTGACATCCCAAAGGACATTCAATAACAGCTGGCTGTCCCAGTGTGGAACACACCAATGCGCCTCCCGGGGTACACCTCTCGCCTCCCGAAGGAACCTGCACGTCACTTGCTTGATGAAATAACCCGTCTTGTTTCTGAATCAAAGCACCTGGTTTTGTATGTATTTCTATACCAGCAACGATGAGGCCAGTCTTTTTGTTGTTCGTATTTGTTTCCATGATAATTATCTCTGCCTCTTTATCACCAGTAACATTATCGCAGCAAAACTGCCCACTCTTTGGGCTTTCCAGCGTGTAGTGGTGTCTTCGTTGTTGGTTTTAAGCACACAGACAACTTATCTTGCTTTCCGCCCACAGAAACCGATGCTGTCATGTTAGCATCGAGACCTTGATCTATGTCGTCTTTCGTTATTTGGAAGATGAGATATGCACCATACTGTGTGTTAGCCGAAAGTTCAAGGAAGCTCACACCTGTCTTTATGTAGAGAAACCACACTTTTAATAACACCGCTACCTCCGTGAACCTTATTATTGGTAGTAAAGAAAAATCAATGTCTACTTTGGTAAATTGATGCATCAAATAAATGTATCAAAATTGAAAAATATTTAATATATATCAAGGTTAACAATCCTTGTGTCAGTGTTAATGAATACATAAGGATTGCGTGAACATATTTCCGTACATGTATCCGTATAAAATTATCCTCGTATGTATTAATTATATCCTCAAGGGTAAGTATTAGGGCTATCCAATTCCTACTCTGCATGTTACGATTAACGGATAATGAATGAATAATGAATAATTATCAAATAATTAAGTTGATTATTTATATTATTTAGCTAAAAATAATAATTCAAAAGATTAAATGCATAATTTATTTATATCAATATATAAAAAATTATAAATATTATAATTGTGAGTCTCATTTTTTAACATATATAAATTGTAAATAAATAAACAATTATAAGATGTTGTATAAGCCAATGTTACCATGATAAATAATTTTTGTCAAAATTTACTTAATAAAAAAATCATAAAATATTTATAAATCAATATAATCACAATAATAAAAATTATATAGTTTATACGGCTAAAAAATTTAATATATAATTTTACATTTGTTGATTACTTTATTTAAATTTTTATCATATTAAGCTAACCAAAATTTTCCTTATCCTTATCCTTACTCGTTAACAAAAAATATCCTTTCCTTATTTGTTAAATTAACAAAGGACTGTTCTACCAAATAAGATGCAATGAAAATAAACAATTACGAAGCCTCAACATAGAAAAGGCAGTAATTACCTTGGATCACTAACCCAGTCCCAGTTCTCGGACTTTCGTGAATGCTCTATCTCTAGATCTCTTGCAGTAATCATCAGGCCAGCGTTGATCTGATGTCTATTCCTTCTAAGAGGGCCCTGTTTCCCAGTCGTATGGCCTCCAATTCTCGGGCCTCCTGAACTTTGGCTAATGTTCAAAAAAATACAATTAAAAAAAAATAAACATGTCAAATAATTTATATAGGTGTGGAGTGACTAGAAACAATTAATTAGCAACCCTTAACATCAAAAGGGCAGTAATTAGTAATTACCTTGTCGTATGGCCTTCATTTATCAGTCACCTGGGCTCCGTTCGTCTGGTCTCTGTTGATATTGCTTGCTGAACTCGGGGCAAAATTAAAATTAAATTGGTGAGACATGGCACTGGATCTAGTTAATTTGTATGTGCTAACAGAAACTAGAGGAGTTACGAATGGATCAGAACTTGAGCGATTGACATATATATAGCAACTTGAGAGGGAATTGGGAGGTAATGAGATAGCTATACCCAGGAATCAGGTCAACCGGACTCGGTCTAAAAGTGAATATTTTTTGCAACTTGGTCTTTTAATTTCTTTGTATTTTCCTCTGAAATAATTAAGAATACGTATAGAGAATTAAATATGTTAGCCTGTCGAGTCTGAGGGCATGTGCAGCAGCCCTTACAAACGCGCATGAGCCGATTTTTCGGGGGTTTTTTTTATGGTTGAGGAACCCCAGAAAAACAATTATCATATAATATTTTTAATTAAATTAAATGATTCAAGAAAAATCTTCCTAATATTTTAAAATAATATTAATTGTCTTCTGTTGCTCCTCGGTCATCGCACGTAGTTGGCTTTTTTTCCTTTGCCATAAAATTAGTTAATAACAAAATAAAATATGACAGATGGTGAACAAACTCATCTGGTAACTAAAGCCTAAATTAAGTGGATGAATGCGACATTTTATAAATAAATAAAAATTGGTTGAAACTTGATAATTTTATTGAATAAATTTATTTGAAGTTTATTGAATAATTGTTCATAATCATTCCAGTGGTTACACCAAGATCTATATACAATACAAGGCCAAAAAGAGCCGTCAAAACTATACTAAAATCAGGTAGATAAAGAAAAAACCAAAACAGAGAAAGCAAGATCCACTACAGCAAAAAGGAGCATCAGCGACCGGTATCAGCAATCGATGCTGATACTAGTCGCTGATACTCAATTTCATCCAAAATCAGATGACCGATACTTTCAACACTATAGACCATTTAACAAAAAGTAGTCTTTAACGTCGGTTATTCCAAAATAACGGGTGTTAAAAACAGTTCTAATACCAGTTATTTAATTAACGACATGTGTTAAAAATAGTTTTAACAACGGTTATTGAATAAAAAATCAGTGGTAAAATTATTTTTAACATTGATTTTTAACCGGTTGTAAAACGTTGATATTTCCAGCAATCCTCATATTAGCAGCGGTATATGAACATGTGTTAAATGTCAATTTTAATAGCTAGTAAATCTGAATTTGCAATGTAGTCTATCTCCTACAATACTTTTCAAAAAATTTCAACATTCTTCATGTCATGTTCCCGGTGGTTCGCTTAGAATCCGATTGCCAACTTGACAAAGACAACCTTATTTAACAAATGGTAGGCAAAATAATTATTGGTTTGTTATGTATTATTTTTTTCCACAATTATTTTGGTTTTCTGCTGTTCACATGTCCATAGGGGAGGAATTGTTGTTGTTAGACCTACGATTATTATAAAATTAGAATATATATTCCTTGTGTAATAATCAATGCCAAATATAAAGAACCACTTTATAATAAGATAATATTCTTGGCGTGGAAGATGTAGGTTCAAATTCAGATGAAAATTCATAATAAATATTAAAACAATTGTGAGGCTTGACCTCAAACTTTACTCAAAATAATCAGAGCAAAAAATGATGATAAGGGACCTAGATCCAAATCTCCCTTATAGATGGTTGTAAGAGGTTTTATATATGCTTATCTAAATAAATTATAACAATGCTAAATACCAGTACAACTTTAATATTTGTTTAGCATGCATTTACACTTTGTACTTTGTTGTTTCATATTAGATTAGTAATATACGGCCGGGATCATTTCTTGTTTCAAAACGCAAAGCAAGTTGATTCAAAAAGTGTTGAGTCTTGGGCCGAGCCCGGTTGACTTGACCTGAATTAATCCTGGGCGTCTTTGTTTCATGCAGCACGTCCGAGTCCGGTTCTATCTAGTTCCCTCGTTACTTCCTCTGTTGGGAATCATAAATATCAAACAATTACGTCTTATTTAGAAATCAAACACTTACATTTCATTTAGAGATCAAACTCTTACACTCTGAAAAAGAATAAACAATCTCCATTTTAACCAAAAGACTGTCCTATGTCAAAAACCAACCATAAACTTAAATCTCAAGAGAATAAACAATCCCCATTCCACAATCTTGAATAAACAATCCCCATTCCACAATCTTGGTCTCTCTATGTATATGATCTGAAGAACATAAGCGGTGTAATCTAAAAGAGTAAAGGTTATGATCCACAGTCTTCTGTTCATATTTTGTCCACATAACTTTATCCAATCTCATCTAACTATTTTTAACGGAAATCCATTTGTCTTATCCAATTCGACAAAATATAAAATCACGACAGGAATGTATTTCTCCATATTTAGCTTCTCCTTCCTTCTCCTATCTTTCGCTCTCTCATCAGACTCGCACTAATAACACTCCGATCAGACTCGCACCGACAGTTTTCTCCTCTCTCCCTTTCTTTTCTCTTTCTTTTCTCCTTGCTCGCCGTCTCCAGTTCGGCCACTTGGACCTCGCAACAGCACCGGCAAACTTGATCAAGATAGATTCGGCAATCGGTTAGCCCGAATCACATCCTTAGCGACCTCTCCCTATACGCTCTCTCTTCTCAACCCTCCCGCCTATGTCCAGGGACGGAAGGTAGTACTATTGAAAGGTGGCTGAGTAAACCCCAATATTTTTAATTTTCTTAACAAGTACCTAGAAAATTTACTAAAATTTATATTTTCTATGCCTCAGCCCCCTTTATGATGATACAAAAAATTTCAAGGGTTCATGTGTAAAAGTAACATCAACTCTTTTGGTATAGTTTCATGTGATCCCATCACTGCACCGGGCCGACCGGATAAAGGGCGGGCCGGGCGGATATTAACGGGCCTCCGGGCCAATCGGGCTTTTTTGCCATCCCTATCCGTGATCAATTAGACTCATTTGAAAACTTTTAAGAGTTGTTTAATATTATAGTATAAAAAGGTACAAACAAGAATAGAGAAAATACAACATACACACGGTTACCGAAAAAAAAGTATTGTAAATTTAGATGAGCGAAAAAACAAGTTGTAAAAATAGAAAACAATAACAAGAGAAGAAAGCAAGAAATTAGCTTTCATGTTAGAAAAAATTCAAAATAAGAAAGATAAAATTAGTTCTACATCAATAATTATTCTAGAGGAGGGTTCAAATGCCTCCATGTTTTTGTGTCTCCATCATGCTTAGATGAGATTATTGCCGAATTTGATCTTTTAGAAAAGCGTAGGTCTAAATTAAATTAATATAAAAAATATGATGTTTGAATATACTATTTTTTTTATTTTGTTAAACATATAATTTACTGGTGTTTGTTAATTATTGTAAGTTTTATAAAATCAAATAGTGAAGAATCATATTATTTTGTATTTTATAGATTTTGATTTTTATTATAATATTTTTTGAGTATATGATTTTTAGTTCGTTAGCCCCCCTATACTCAAAGTTGAGTTCCGCCCCTGCCTATGTCAAATCTCCTGTCAGATGATCTGCCTTAGACGATCTCGGTCGCACCTCTGCTCAGACTCACCCCGCATAACCTCACCCCCGCTCCCTTGCAACGACCCCATGGCTATCTCACTAACCCCTTTATCTCTCTACAGATGACACCGATCCCTTTCAAGCAAGGTCACAACAGCGCCAAATAGGCGGCAGCGACGGAGTACGAGTGTACAACTACTCATCGGTTCTTTCTTCTCTTCGACGGACTTCTCCGACGATCTAAGAGAGGCGATCTGGAGGAGCGATCTGGTGGAGAGAGATGAGAGTGAGGCGATCTGGAGAAGAGAGATAAGAGCGAGGCGATATGGAGCATAATCGGGTTATTTTACAGTATTTACTTTGTAGTTTTACAATATGCATCTTGTGGTTTTACAGTATTCAAAGCAACTTGTTTATTTACTAATCTATTTAAGTTTCGTTCCATCTATTGATTTGAATTGATAATTATGATTTCTTTGCTTCTATTGAAGTTTTATTTGAATTGATGTAGTCTCAGACGTGTATGCATTATATGAATATTGATTTGAATTTTAATTGTATCATTTACTGTTCAATAACGGATCTCGCATTATCTGATGGTCTAAGTTGAAATGCATAGTTCGGTTTCTTTTTCTTTATATTATTATTTTGAATTGTCTAATGTGTGAAATTATGTAATTCTATATTTTATTTTACATTACTCAATTTCACCTTCAAAAGAAGAACACGACGGGATTTTGTTGTTTCTGAAGTAGTCAATTAACATATACCACTTTATTCTCTCCGACAGTCTTCTCTGGTATCTTTCTTAGATTCTAATGGAGAGAGACAATCTAAGAGAGGCGATCCGGAGGAGCGATCTAGTGGAGAGAGATGAGAGCAAGACAATCTAGAGAAGATAGATGAGAGCGACGCAATCTGAAGCATAATCGGGTTGTTTTACAGTATTCACTTTGTAATTTTACAATATGCATCTTGTGGTTTTACAGTAATCAAAACAACTTGTTTATTTTACAGTTGAACATATGGTGTTGAACTAATGTGTTTTGTTGAGCAATTGTGTTACAGTTTGGAATCGTTATATTTGTAGTGAAGATGTCACACCCCGCAGCCTCAGGATGTGACAGGGCCCTGCCGTAAACATACAGTTTCATGTATGCTTACAAGGCAAGTACAATATAATTGATAACCAATCCCAAACAAACAAAAATGACACAAATTCACATAACGGTTCAAATCAAAATATCAGATAGGCCATAGTATACAAAACAGTATCTCATATGGATACAATCAGAGGTCATGACATAGAGAATATATCACAACCAAAAATATATGTACATCTCTAGTCAAATACCAAACAAAAACTCGGTAGAGGTGGCATATACCAACGGCCTAGATCCGACGTGCCTCTCCACTATCAGCTACACCAGAACCTGAAAAAGTAACCCAAAAGTGGGGTGAGAATAAATTCTCAGTGCGAAATTTGCCACAATGAGTCGCTGGACTTGCAATCTAGTTCCATTTGCAAAAATAAACCACAACTAAAGCATTTTACAATTTTATATCAGTATATAAGAAAAATGCATATACCTGACAACAGATGATCAAATGAAATCAATAATACGGAATTGCCAAATTGAAATTCAAACCAACGCAATTTTAGGGCTTAACTCATCTTATTAAAGTTGGTAGCACTTACAGATGTTCAACCGAGCTGGACCCTTTATCAAACCCCCATCTGTAGGGTTACTGACACCTACAGATGTTCCACCGAGCTGGACCCTTTATCTGACACCCATCTGTAATGCTTTGGCTTAACCATTTCCTAATTTCTGGTTTCAAGTTATATTAAGAAAATTCATTCAACCTTATTCGGAATATCGTAATATCAACTGACCGTCCAAACGCATTATCACGCCGGATAATGCCCTAGAGTCACAGAGACGTTACACAATAGTCATCCATAATCACAACCATAATAAAGTCACTCGCCCCTCACCCCAACCGGTACTGGGGACTGTAGAGGGCCAGGTAGGCTAAAGCTTTAGGATCCTGCGATCAAAGTCGGCTAGCAGACTTTGCAAATTCCACATTCACCAACCAGTGGTGACACATTCATAATCACATTCCAATTTATGATGACTTTCAATCTAAGATTAGATCATAATAGATCGACACAATCAGGAAACCATACCAGCATGCAAGTTCATTAGATCACAGCAATTCGAGTTTAAATAGGTTGGGCTATGCAAATGCAATGCACAATTCAATTAATGCAACAATAAGTATTCAACATGACAACCGAATAATAGTTTAATTCTGAAAATGAAATATCAGACAAGTCCAGAAACCCCGCACCTGTTTAGGACGATCAAGATTCGCCCTTATGTCTCAGATGTCTCGAGAGATTCCGTAACTTGTTGCTCTACCGGTTCTATTTAAGATATACACATAAATATAATTTAAATATATACGGTAGCTATACGATTAAAGCTAATACAGTTAGGGTTCGATTTCCATTTGATTTGCCCTAATTATACAGCAAGAAAACCTGTTATGGCCCGCAACCAACCAGTCCGAAATTCTGGTCTGTCTGTTCTCTGTCTTATATCTTGCGGCCCGCAATAATTTTTCTTGCGGCCCGCAATACTATATTCAGATTCAGATATTCTCTGTCTCCTATCTTGCGGCCCGTAATAATCCTCTTGCGGCCCGCAATACTATACTCAGATTCATATATTCTCTGTCTCCTATCTTGCGGCCCGTAATAATTCCTCTTGCGGCCCGCAATACTATACTCAGATTCATATTTTGCTCAGGTTTGTATAATACTAACCTTTTGATTCGAAACCATTCGTTTCACGCATAACCGAACATGTATTCTTATTTCCTATACCGTTATAATAACATTTACTACCCCTTTTTTTTATTATAGAAATCTAAATTAGGTCAACTAACCCTAATTCGATCGATATTCAATTGGTATTCGGTTTAATCAACAGATCTCGTTTTTCTTATATGTGTCAAGTTTATACGGTTAACTAATCAACAGATCGACCAAATTCACAATTTCTCGAATTCATTACAAAACCCTAATTCCAGAATTTCAAGGTTTTAAATCCATTAAACAAGAATCGATAAATTCCACGAGTTATGATTTACTCTATTAAACCCTAATTTCAATTATCAAACCCTAATTGGAGTTTCAAACGAAAATTCGACAAATCGAGAAAATTAGGGTTTCAAGAAGAGTTAAGAGAGTTAGAGATATACCAAATTAAGAGTTTGAAAGGATCGATAACTTGGTTCTAATCTCGAATCTCCGGACAGTTCGATCGATCTCGCGGCAATTAAGCTTCCTTTTTCTCTCTTTCTTTTCTTTTCTTTCCTTGTGCACTCACACTCATGCCCTCCCCGAAATAAAATGATTTCGGGAGAGAAGGAAAGGTTTTGTTTTTGTTAAGTTTGGTTCTTTTGCAATTAAGCCCCTCTAATTTGTTAATATTGCATAGTTGATGAATTTTGCATATAAACCCTCTTATATATTTTTATTAGTTAAATTTTTATTATAACGTAACATTTCTCCCCCCCTTAAAATAAAGTTCAGTCCTCTGAACTTGATTTCGTACCTGAATCGTCGAATAACTCTGGATACTTTTCTCGAATGCTTTCTTCGCTTTCCCATGTCGCTTCTTTATCCGAATGACGGCCCCACTTGACCAGCACGAGTTTGATTACCTTAGTCCGCAGTCGCTGTTCTTTTCTGTCCAGTAGTTGCATCGGTTCTTCCTGATAGGTCAAGTCATCTTGCACGTGTAAATTGGAATGATCAATGCAATGCGATGGGTCTCGCACGTACCGGCGTAGCTGTGATACATGGAACACCGGATGAACTCGATCCAATGCGGGTGGCAATGCCAGCTCATAAGCTACCGGCCCAACTCGCTTTGTAATCTGAAACGGTCCAATGTATCGGGGACTCAACTTACCCGAAACGCCGAATCGATGTACACCCCTGACAGGTGAAACTCGGAGCCATACGTGATCCCCTTCTGGAAATTCCAACGGTCTTCGATGAACATCTGCATATTTCTTTTGTCGCTCTTGAGCTGATTTAAGCCGACTCAGAACCACTTTTATCTTTTCGGCAACTTCTTCTAGCATTTGAGGCCCCGTAGGTGAGTATGTACCCGCTGGTCCCCACCACAGTGGAGTACGGCACTGTTGTCCTGTTAGTGCTTCTTGCGGTGACATTCCGATGCTCGAATGATAACTGTTATTGTACGCGAACTCCACCAAGTACAGATGATCGATCCAAGAACCTCGAAAGTTTAATGCACAGGACCGGAGCATGTCTTCCAATGTCTGTATAGTTCGCTCGGACTGACCGTCAGTTTGAGGATGGTGCGCTGTACTGAATTTCAACTTGGTACCCATAGCCTCTTGAAAGCTTTCCCAAAAATGAGAAGTAAATCGAGGGTCTCGGTCAGAACTAATATTTCGCGAACAGCCGTGGTATTTGAATTGATACTTTAAGAATAGATCCACTAATTCTCTCCCGGATGTCTCAATCCGGAGTGGAATGAAATGTGCCATCTTCGTTAACCTGTCCACTATAACCCAGATGGTATTATACCTTCCCACAGTTCTCGGAAGTCCAGTTACGAAATCCATCGTGATCGACTCAAATTTTCTTGTAGGTATGTCCAGAGGTCTTAGTAATCCCGCCTTTCTTCGTCTGTCGGCTTTGACTTGCTGACAAGTTTGACACTTCTCGACATAATTTTGCACATTTCTTTTCATTTTCGGCCAGCAGAAATATCGCTTTAGATCTTGGTACATCTTGACTTCTCCGGGGTGGATAGCATATCCCGAGTCATGCGCTTCTGACAAAATTATGTTCTTCAACTCCGAGTCATTTGGAACACAAATACGGTCATGAAACCGCAGAATACCGTCTCCTTGAATTTGGAACGGTGAATTTGCATTTGATTCGTAGTGTTGTCGGAACTGCTGGCATTTTGGGTCTATCTGTTGTGCTGCTCGAATCTGTTCATGTAATTCGGATCGAATTTCTACTGCTGCCAGAATTACCGGCGCAACTGCGGATATGCCCGCACTAGTTCCATCTCCGATATGTCTACCTGATGTCTTCAGCGCGAACTCACGTGATGCACCAACATATAAACTCATCCTTCGCATTTCTTCCAGAAGATGTGTTTCACTTGTGATAATAGATGCCAGGTTTACCTGACTCTTCCTGCTTAATGCATCTGCCACTACGTTCGCTTTCCCCGCGTGATACTGAATCTCCAGATCATAATCTTTCATCAACTCTAACCACCTTCTTTGCCTCAGATTCAACTCCTTTTGAGTAAAAATGTATTTCAGACTTTCGTGGTCCGTATAAATATAGCATTTCGCTCCATACAAATAATGCCGCCAAATCTTCAATGCAAAAATTACTGCGGCTAACTCCAGGTCATGGGTCGGATAATTCTGCTCATGCGATCGCAACTGCCGAGATGCGTAGGCAATTACATGATCATCTTGCATCAATACACACCCCAACCCTGATCGAGATGCGTCAGTGAAAACGGTATATTCTTTGTCAGTGATCGGCATTACAAGCACTGGTGCAGATACCAATCGATTCTTCAACTCCTAGAAACTCTGATCTTGAGCGTTACTCCAATCAAATTTCACACCTTTATGTAACAATTTTGTAAGCGGAGCAGCTAACTGCGAAAATCCGAGCACGAATCTTCTGTAATATCCCGCTAGACCCAGGAAGCTTCGAATCTCCGTAACTGTCTCGGGTCTCTTCCATTCCGTGATAGCCCGAATTTTTTCGGAATCAACTGTTAACCCTTCCCCCGAAATTACATGCCCTAAAAATGCCACTTTCTCCAACCAGAACTCGCACTTTGAAAACTTCGCGAACAGCTGATGTTCTCGTAACCTCTGCAATACTATTCGCAAATGCACCTCATGTTCTTCTCGAGATTTCGAATATACCAGTATATCATCAATAAAGACCACCACTGTAGAATCCAACAGGTCGTGGAATACCCGATGCATAAGATCCATGAACGCTGCTGGAGCATTCGTTAGCCCAAACGGCATGACCAAGTATTCATAATGCCCGTAACGTGTACGGAAAGCTGTCTTGTCAACATCACTCGGTCGAATCCTTAATTGATGGTACCCTGTCCGCAAGTCAATCTTTGAATATATCGAAGAACCCTGCAACTGATCAAACAAATCATCAATACGAGGTAACGGGTATTTATTTTTCATGGTCACCTTGTTCAGCTCACGGTAGTCAATACATAACCGCAAGGTCCCGTCTTTCTTTTTCACAAACAATACCGGAACCCCCCATGGCGATGTGCTGGGTCTGATAAACCCGTGTTCCAACATGTCTTCTAACTGCGCCTTAAGTTCTTTCAACTCCGCAGGAGCCATCCGATACGGAGTTTTCGAAATCGGTGTGGTGCCTGGTATTAACTCGATGCCAAATTCTATTTCTCGTTCTGGTGGCAGCCCCGCTATCTCATCTAGAAACACATCAACAAAATCTGACACCACCGGAATAGTATTAATCGTTGGAACTTCTGTGGTAGTGTATACTACTGTTGCCAAATAAGCAGTGCACCCTGAATCTATCAGGCGCCTCACTTCTACAGCTGAAACAAAAGGTATCAATCCTCCAATTTTTCTACAGTTGAGTATGCATGACATACCTCTCGAAGTCGCAAACTGAATCCGACGATGCGGACAGTCAATAATTGCCTCGTGTCTTGTTAACCAGTCCATTCCTATCAATACATCATATCCGGTAATATCCATAACTAACAGGTCCACTTCGAATTCCCTTTCATCCACTCTGACTTTTCGGTTTTGGCAAATTGTAATGGCTTGGTCGGTGGAACTGAAAGGAGTCTGAACACTGAGAATCCGGTTATCCGTCTCCACTAGCCATCGGCAACTCTCTACCAACACTCTCGACACGATGGAATGGATACACCCTGTATCTATCAAACAGTATGCATCATGATCCGAGATAGAGAGTATACCTGTCATTACATCAATCTGATACTCAAAGGTCCTCTTTTCTTCGCCTCCTTCTAACACGTCTGGGGTGTCGCGTATAATTTCTGAAACGCCCAATGCATGTGCCGACACCCGTCCTGCTATCCTGCCTCTGCTGGCTTGAGAAATACCTCGTCCCTGCGACGATGGTCCACCCCTGCCACGATTGACTGAGCTTCCCGCACCACTGTCACTTTAATCAACAGATCTCGTTTTTCTTATATGTGTCAAGTTTATACGGTTAACTAATCAACAGATCGACCAAATTCACAATTTCTCGAATTCATTACAAAATCCTAATTCCAGAATTTCAAGGTTTTAAATCCATTAAACAAGAATCGATAAATTCCACGAGTTATGATTTACTCTATTAAACCCTAATTTCAATTATCAAACCCTAATTCGAGTTTCAAACGAAAATTCGACAAATCGAGAAAATTAGGGTTTCAAGAAGAGTTAAGAGAGTTAGAGATATACCAAATTGAGAGTTTGAAAGGATCGATAACTTGGTTCTGATCTCGAATCTCCAGACAGTTCGATCGATCTCGTGGCAATTAAGCTTCCTTTTTCTCTCTTTCTTTTCTTTTCTTTCCTTGCGCACTCACACTCATGCCCTCCCCGAAATAAAATGATTTCGGGAGAGAAGGAAAGGTTTTGTTTTTGTTAAGTTTGGTTCTTTTGCAATTAAGCCCCTCCAATTTGTTAATATTGCATAGTTGATGAATTTTGCATATAAAACCTCTTATATATTTTTATTAGTTAAATTTTTATTATAACGTAACAGAAGATGTGTCAGTTTACAGTATTGAGCTATTGTTATTTTTATTTTCTTGTATTTTTATTCGGAATGTTCTGAATTTACAGTTTAAATATAGTAATTTTACAGTATTGGTTTTTGTTTTCATAGTTTTGGTTGACTATATTACAGTATTGAAAAATCATATTTTTTAAATACAATTTAAACGTTTTCATCTGCTAATTTTACAATTTGGTACATTTATAGTTTTTACCTTTTGTTTTCACAGTTTAACTTGATAAATTTACAGTATTGAAAATTAATATTTATTTTATTTTTTTCATCTGCTATTTTTATAATTTGGTAAATTTATAGTTTTTACCTTTTATTTTCACAGTTTAACTTGATAATTTTACAGTATTCATTATTTTGCCTTTTTATCACTTTTTTGTCAAAATAACTGTCAATAACTTCCTATAACTGCAACTTCCGAAAGTACAGTTTGAAAGTACATTTTTTTGTTTTGTTGTCGAAATTGAAATCTGTTTCTAACTATCATGGAACCACTTCAAATAGTTGCTGGATGTTTTGTGATTAACTGATATATTTTATGTGATATATTGTATAATTATACAGCATATAAAAGTAGTTTTACAGTATGCGCACAAGTCAAATCTGTGAACAAATAATAGACAAAAGTTTTTGGATAATTAGACGCTTCCCACCTAAAATTAGTACGCCTCAATGTTTATTGAAACATGGTATTTTATTGAGTGCACGCCTTCACATGTATTTGTTTAATAAAATAAATTGTAGAAATCCTGCTTAAAGCTTTCTTTTATTTAAACAAATTGCTGAGTTTTGATTAGTATAGGAGAAAACAAATAAACCGAATCCGTACAGAACTGTGCATATATACAGCAGCTAGCGTATCATACTGATATTATGCGATTACAATGTTATGAGTTTCATTTTATTATATAATATTCTGATCCATTTCTTCAGATATTGAAAAAAAAACTGTCGTCAAATCTATTTCATGCAGATCGTCATACTGATATATATTGCCGAATTATCTAATTTAAAGTTTTTTGTATGTACAAGACATTATATGTTTGAAAATAGTGCATGCACGGTTAACAAAATTATAATTAACACTTTTATTTTCAAACAATTCAAATATTATTTGAATTTCATATATATGTATATTGTCCTGTTAGTGTCTTTATAAAATTTATTTATTAACTAATGAATGATTATATATAAAATAATAGAGGTCGAGTCGAGCAATAATCACTAACCATATTACTTGTAAGATTCAATGAACTCGACAAAATAATATAAAAACTCGCCATCTTATGTCCCACAACATATTCATAAGACATGGTGACATGCTATAACTGAAGGACTAAACAATTATTGATGCCAAGTAGTTAATTGTTTAAGATTTGATTTGTAGTTTACTTCATCATATTAACTGCTATATATAGTCAATTGACGCAACTTTTTTAAGATAATATTAATTGGTTCCTTAAATAATATCGCTCTCTCTCTTATTCTGCTCCTTGCTCGGCGTTGACCTTGTCCTTCGCCATCTTCTCTCTTCTCATTATTATATATATCCTTTTACAAAATTATTTAATAAATAAATAAAATATAACAGATGGTGAAAAAAAAGTCTCATGTGGTACACGGGGTGAACGCGAGCTTTTATACCCAAAAAAAAAAAAAAAAAATAATGGTTTAAACTTGATAATTGTATTGAATGTTTGTAATCTTTACAATGGTTACATCAGTATCTATATAAAATACAACATTACAAAAATATAAAAATATGTCACTATATATCCGTGAAGTTAAAAAGTGAAAATTGCCACTATGTGCAAAGTCTAAAAGAGCCGTTAAGAATTATACTACAAATGAAAACTAAGGTAACTAAAAATGAAAAATAAGATAACGTCTGGATTGAACAAATATCCACTGCATTGCCTCAGAATTTGAGTTAATGTTTCTCAGCCGTCCGGTACGAATTCATCCAATCCAGTCCGAGATGGAATGCATGGGGCCTCTAATATTTGTGCCTGTATGGATCGGACGATATGGATTCATTATGCATTAATACAAAATTCTAATTTAATGCGGATGATATACGTAATAAAAGGTAGAAAAGGAAATAAACGCGCACACAGAGAAAGAAAATTAAAATTTGGAAAATTCACATCAGGGTAGCTATATATGGTTTTCCTTAAGTATTTAACTGTGTAACTATTATAAATATGTAAAATAAATCAAGATTAAGAAACTTGCTTGATGAAGTTCGGACTTTTGCGCGCAGAGGGTAAGCCGACCATAATACTTCATTTATAAATTTAACTTGCTTGAGGTCTTGAAATTCTTCTGCTCGGTCTTGATTACTTATGCCGTAATTTTTAAAATACCATATTCCAAAAAAATATAAACCAAATAACCATATTTTCTGAAAAATTCGAATTTTGACACGGCCGCATCCCCTAGGTGTGGCCACTTTTCTGGGAGCCGCATCTAGAGGATGCGGACCATAAATACGTGGTCGCATCCCCTAGATGCGGCTACCGTTTTTTTTTTCCTTCAGATTGAACTGGTGCAGGAGAAGAGAAAAAAAAAGGACTGGTCCGCATCCCCTAGATGCGGCCCCCCAGAAAAGTGGCCGCACTTAGGGGTTGTGGTCGTGTCAAAATTCGAATTTTTCAGAAAATATGGTTATTTGATTTTTTTTTTTTTTGGATGTGGTATATTTAAATATTTCGGCTACTTATGCATATACATATCAATTTCTTAATTTTGATACGCATAATTAATCGGGAAAGAGTAAATAAATTAGAAGAACAAGTGGACTCCATTTTTTTAATTAAAAATATTTTAATTGAAATTACAGTTTTAAAACTCCAAAACCACATAATATTTTATTTTTTCGTTGATATTTCAATGGAATTGAAAGAGAATACTAAAATATGGAACAAATAAATTGTTATCCTAACAAATATATTATTTTTTATTTTCTATGTTTATTCTAAATCTGTCAACAAAAAATGAGTTACGTACAGATGACAAAATTTATAAATATATATATATATATTAGAACTATTCTGAATAATATTTTTGAATTAATTTGTTCCAACTGTTTCGCTACGTACATTGGCTAATTAACACCGATCACTATTCATTTGGTAATGGAAAGTGATCAGCTCGGAAACTTCCACTTGTAAGCCTCAATTAACCGGAAAGAATGAAATATTGAAAAGGTAGCCATCTCCATCAACATATCCATAAGATCTAGTCACATGCTACAACTGATTAATTATTAGACCCCAAACAACTATTGCCAAGTTGCTAGCTAGTTGATTTAATGACGTGCAAAGTATATGTTGACATGACTTCGTACTACGAATACAAGCATATTTTGACCGAAAATTCCATCCAATGCCAACTCAATTAGGATTATATAAAACAGATTGAAAAAAATTATGTCTAAAGAAATTATTCTTTCAGAAAGTAAGAAGGAAAATCTTAGAAATGAAAAAGTTTGAATTTTTGAAGTTGACATATCATAAATATTGTCCGGCTTGGTTCTTCAATTTAAGTTACTCAAACAGCATTTTTTTTTCCTTCAACAGCTGTCAACAAAAGTAAGATACAGATGAAAAGCTTTTGTTCTTTCCACTTATTCTTAATATGACAGTTGAATTTATATATGAACTTTTTCATTTTGAATTAAAATCGGTAGGTGGACAGTTTAAATTCAACTTGTTCTTTAAAAAAACTGTCTTATTTCTGCAGAACAAAATCAAAAGATAAAGAATGTTCAAACAATATACCTTCCAAATGTTTGGCAAAGTAATGTTAACTCTTGAACGGAGTTTGCAATGCAATGTATCTCACTACAATACCTTCCAGATTTTTCCAACATTCTTCATATCATGTTCCCAGTGGTTGGGTCAGAATCCGATAGCCAGCTTGGCAAAGACAATCTTATTTACAAATGTTTGGCAAAATAATGATTGGTTTGTTATGTATTATTTTCTTCCACAATTATTTTGGTTTTCTTCTGTTCACATGTCCATAGGGAATGAATTTATGTTACTGTTAGATCTGCGATAATTATAAAATTAGAATTTAAATTCCTTGTGTAATAATCAATTCCAAATGTAGAGAACCACTTTTTCATAAGACAATATTCTTGGCATAGAAGATAAACCGTAGGTTTGAAATTAAGATGAAAATTCATAATAAAAATTAAACAAATTGTGAGGCTTGACCCTCCAACTTTACTCAAAATAATCAGAGCCAAAAATGATGATAAGTGACCTAGATCCAAATCTCCCCTCTCTCTCTCTATATATATATATATTTATACCTCCCTCTCTCTCTATATATATATGGTGCTAAGACGTGTTATATAGTCTTGACTACTAGACCTGAATTAATCGTGGGCATCTTTGTTCCTCTATTTGTTCCCCCGCTCGGCCGCTCCTTACTTTTTCATTTATACAGGTCAATTTTTCTACTTACTTTTTTAATAAAACAATATATATGGAAAAATTAAATACTTAGTACGTATAAAACTTTTCACAATTTATGTCGTGACAAAGTTAAAAAAATAGATCTTATAAATAACATTTTGATATTTTGAGTTACTATTGGTAAGACTTATAAAATTGATTAAGGCTAAGTTACTGTGCATAGTACATATTGATCCGTTGAATAGATTAATACCTTCATTTTCAAAAACCAATTTGTCGATCTTAACCTTTCAATATTATCTACATTGAAATTCAATTTTATATTTTTTATATTTTTTTCTATATTTCTTTTTTTTTTTTTGAAGGTCATTTTTTTTTTCTATATTTCTAAAGAGGAAAAAAAAATTACTTGATCTAAAGATTCTAGATCAATTAAACTTAGTGATTTTCCATCTATCTAAATATTAATAAAAAAATTGTAAAAAACAAAAATAATGATCCATGAAGTTCATGTTCAATAGTTCAAATTAATTGTTGAAATTTTGAAAGCAATCATATTGATTCATAGTACTGACCAATATGCACAATGCATAATACCGTTTCCAAAATCTATTAAATGACACTTTAATGATAATAATATTGGATATTTCGTGGATAATGCAAACTACAACATAATAATAGATTGCAACATGGTAATTTTTTTATTGCCGTCACATGCATTTTTTTAATAAAATAGATTGTAGAAGTCTAACTTAAATTTGCTTTCTTCTATTTAGACAAATGGCTGAGCTTTGATTAGTAGAGGAAAATAAAATAAACGGAATCCGTATAGAACCGTGCATACTGCAGATAGCGTACGTTATGTTGAATTTATAAATTAAGCGATTTTGATGTCATGAGTTTAATTTTTTTTTTTTTGATAATACTGGAAAAATAGTTCAGTTACCAATTAAGACCGTACAAATTATCAAATATCATTTTATTTATTATATAATATTTGGATCCTGATATTGTCCAATTATTTTTGTGAATTTTTTCTAAGTACAAGACATTATATGTTTAAAAATATGGAATGCACGGTTAACAAAATTATAATTAACAATTTTATTTGGAAACAATTCAAATATTTTTAGAATTTCATATATATGTATATTATCCTATTAGCATCCATATAAAATTTATTAATTAACTAATGAACAACCTTCAAAAATTTTTTTTATAAAAACCTTAAAAAAAAAAACTAATGAACATATCTAGTCATTATCTTTTTGTACGTAGCTACTTTAATCCTCTGCCCATTGTTAACTGGCTTAGCTTTAGCTTCGATAGATTACTTTTAGAACCTAACTATATCTAGAAGCTTGTTAATATGTTGCTTCGTTGGTTGTTTTCATTTCGTGCTACTATGACACTGTTAAAGCTAAGTGATACCCCTGCTTGATTTGGCTCTGTAATTATCTTATTTCAGAAATAAAATGGGCATAAAAAACCTCTTTTAAAAACAAAAATAGAAACTAATGAATGATTTTATATAAAATAATAGAGGTCGAGTCGAGCAATAATCACTAACCGTTTCCTGATGTAGAAAGTCAACTTGGAAGCTTTTACTTGTAAGATTCAATTAACTCGACAAAATAAAATAAAACATCGTCATCTTAATCATATGTGCCTCAACATATCCATAAGACCTAGTCACATGTTATAACTGATTAATTAATTATAAACAATTATTGCCATCTAGTTCATTTTTAAAGATATGATTATTGTTTGCTTCATCATATTTTTTAAGATATAGTTAATTGACGTAGGCTTTAATTTAAGATGATATTAATTGTTTTCTTGAATCAAATTGCTGTCTCTCTCCTCTTGCTCCTCGCTCGTATCATTGACTTTTTTAATTCGCCATGTTCTCTCTAGCTTAATTAATTATGATATTCTTTTACAAAACTAATTAATAATAAAACTCATGTGGTAAGTAAAGGGGATGAATGAAAGATTTTACAATTTTTTTAATTTGTTTTGGTTTAAATTTTATAATTTTAGTTAATTAATTGATTTGATCTTTATTTAATACTTGCTCATAATGTTTACAATGGTTACATTGTGGTTTATACACAATACAAGTCCTAAAAGAGCCGTTTAAAATTATACTATCTGCTAGACTTAGAGCCAAAAGTAAAGGAAAAAAACAGACAGAAAGACAGAGAAAGAAAGCTTTAATTTGCGAAATTCACATGAAGTCAGCCATGTGTACCAAACAATGGATCTTCCACTCATATAGGCTTTTCTAAAGGATATTCAACAAAATTTATCTGCTAGACTTTAAATAGAGTAATTATCGGTGTAACTATTTGCAGTGACTATCTACGAGACGAACATCATGTTCTATTTACTCCTAGTGGAACAATCTCGGTTATTGTAACTTCGGAAAAAATAGCGAAGGGTGTAACTGTGAACTTGAATCCTCCCATTCTTGATAATAGAGACATAGCATAGAACTCCATGCAATTGATTGGAATAAAGTCTGGGTCTCCTTTCCTTACCAGTTCTTTTCGATTGGGCTTTGTAACATGTTTTAGGATTAGCAGCCCTCAGATTTGCACACGGTACTAGTTTCAGAATCGCATGTGGTTCCAATCAAACCACACACGATACGACTGGACGGTAGAAATAATAACTTAGTATTGATTTGAACACAGTTTAGTGACAAACCGCATGCAGTCAACTCGAGATCCAAAATTAGACTAAATGAGTAAGAATGATAGTAAGCGTGATCCATAGAACTCTTTACCATCTGTAATCTCTACTTCAATACTAACTAATCACCCATAAACATCAACTTAAATACCCATATAAACAAACACACCTAGAATAAGTGAACGGTTTCACCATGATACACTATATCTTTGTAGACCGACACTCAGATCTATACTATAGGATAGATTCATGCTCTTGTGAATTTATTCTAAAGTAGAATATTAAGGTTATAAAAGCGAGGATATGGGGAAGAAAGAGCGAGAAAGGGAGAGAGACAGGTTCGTTTAAATGTCCAAGAAAGATTTGGGATAGATGATCTTTCTTTCTTTTCCTAATTTCAATCGAATAAACTAACTAAGAGGGGATTTTTGAATATTTCCGTGTCCATTTGAGGAATCAGCGCTCTATTGCATGCACGGACATTAAACTAGATCAAAGGTACTAAAATACCATACCAAATTCTAGAGAAAGCAACGCGTTGCATGCTAGCCACTAGTGTGGAAAAAACGTGCCGTGCCGTGACCAAATTGCCAAGGGGTGGTCACAGCACGCGAATGGTCATGGCATGTGAGTCACGACATGACTCGCGTGCCGTGTTCAAATGTAACTGGTTACGTTTATCACGTTTAACTATTTTTTATAATTTAAGTTAGTTTATTCAAGATTCACTATTTGTTTAAGATATAATGGTCGTAATTACACGTGACACGCGTGATTATGTGCCGTACCGTGCCTTGACCAAAATGTCAAGTAGTGGTCATGGCACAGAACAGTAACGCGTGCCGTGCCGTGCCGTTCCGTGACGGAGCCGGCTCCGCCGTGCCATTTCTCCCACTCTACTAGCCACTTCTTATATATATATATATAGTTGGGCTATTGTACTTCATAAAATAAATGACATCTATTACTTCACATCAATATTTTGTGATTTTTAAATTTAAATAGTCGATCTGAACCGTTCAACTTGATGTTCATATTAAATTGTGTTGGGAGTTTATTATATATTTTCAATTTTTTTTACTATTTTTTAGAATTTTTTATTATCACTGGTTTTTGTCGGACCATAATTTTCTAAAAAAAATTGATGTTAAAAAATTATAAAAAATAGAAAAATTTCCAAAAAAAATGTAAAATTTTGTCTCGAAGCAACATTTCAACGTGAAGATCATTTCGAATTTTTGCTTCGAAGAAATGTTGTCGTGGGCCTAGTCTGGTTGACCTCCTGCATTTAAATTCCAGCAACTAGTTATGCAGCAAAGTCTGTTTCTTTTCTTTTTATCCTCTGCAGTTGTCTACGAAAGTAAAATACATGTGTACAGCTAGATATAATTCCTTTCTTTAAATTTTAATTTGTAATTTAATTCGGTATAGGTGGACAGTTATAATTCTATTTATTCTTCGAAAAAATGTTGCATAGGACTGAATCTGGTTGACTTCCTATCTAATTCCCTCGCTAGCTAGATATATCTTCTTCTCTTTTTGCCGTTACCACTAACAAATTTTCAATACCATGATTGACCCTATATTAGCCCGTATTATCTCAGCTATTTGCGCAGCTGCGGCTGCTGCTTTCGCTACTGCTGTGGCTGCTTTCTTTATCCCCAGAATATGGTTATGTATAACATCCTGCTTCAGCTGCATATGGTTATGTATAACATCCTGCTGCTCCGAAATATTCCGGGTACGATCTTTCTTTCAAAATGTTCATTTACTCATGATCAAGAGAATGCATACCCAAGAAAAATTAATAAACAGATGATGGATTAATTGATAAGGTAAGGTAATAGTGTAATACCACCAATCTTTACACGATAACTACCCGTTCGGTTCAGATTAAACTATAAAATTTGAGTTGAGTCCAGTTCGGACTTTTTTCAGTTTAGAGTCCGATTCATTATAAAATCTAATTCATTGGCTCATGAGCCGGCCCAGCTCATTAGCAGCCCTATCCTCTTCTATATATACACGTGTTTCTCTTCTTTCTGTTAGCACACAAATAACCAGAGCCATGGGGCTGGCGCTGGCGGGGATGATTATTGCCCCAATTGAAAAATATGTTGTTGACCCCATCATTAAGTTTTTAAAGTCCATATATGACCAGGATTTCCCGTGCTTCAAAGCAATTAAGAAGGTACGAATTTTCTTCCAAAATGGTAGTTACTCATGATCAAATGAAAACGTAAACAAAAAAATGAAAAAAATAAAGCAAAGAATTGATTCCCTCAAATTACACAAACTGATTAGGTAATGTAATATATTTCGCCTATCTTTACACTATAAATACCAGTTCAGATATTATAATTTTATATATGCTTTTGCTATTTTTTTATGTTTGCGGTGAACAGACTTTTAAACCTGTCCCACTGGTCCCACCGGTCCCACCGCTCCCACCGCTCCCACCAGTCCCACCACACCCGCCGCACCAGGTAAACCTGCTGGGCCCCTGCAATGTAATATATTTCCCCTGTATTTTTTCAGGAGGCCCGTTATACGTCCACGCCTTGGGATTAGATATAAAGAATATTGAAAATCCCAAGGCGTGGACGAAATCGGTTAAGTATCCACTCGATCCACGGTAATTATGTACTGCCCTTTCGATTTTTGAGCTTCCTTATTGTTTCTAGTTACTTCAGATCAGGGGTGTTACAAAAAATATTTTATAAGTTTATCCTAGTCGTATTCCGTAAGACTGACATGACTAAGAATATTTTTTTCTTGAATTGAACTTGTGAAAATAATTTTTTTTTTATTAACTTAACGAATTTGGATAAGATAGGAAAACATTTGCGTTAGGTTATCGGATGCAGGTAAATTTATATATGAGCGATGTCGTTCCATTATCATAATAAAAAATACATAAATGTAAAATCATATATCGCAACTTTTATTAGGACTTATAACTATATAATTTATATTATTACGATTATTGATTTATATAATATTTTACATAATCTTTATTTAATAATTTTTGGAATTGATTGATTTATGCAATATTTTCTATAGTTTTTTAGTTTGCAATTTAAGACATCATTGACTTATACAATATGTTATATATCATTTGATTTACTTAAAGGCAAAGTACATATCAATCAGAGCTGATGATCCATATCTCTATTTTCGAAGTTCAAACAACCGATCAAAAAAATTTAGATCAAGTGATGTTCTAACTATATAAAAATTTTAATCAAATTCTAAAATTGTAATATTTGTCCTGGAAGTCATTTTATACGGAGATCATGCTTAACTAGCGGATCAACTATCTGAACTTTAAAAATAAAGATATGAATCCATAGTACCGGTCGATTTGATTAATAATATGAAAATTAAAAACCGTAGCTTGACTCCTTTATATTCGGTAAAATAGTGGAATTCAATATTATAACTTTTATATTAACATTCGTATGTGTTTAACATTTGTATTTGTTATGTTATATACTTTTAATAAAATTATATAATCAATCAATTTATTCATAATTTTTAATTATTTCTTTATACGTATAATTAAAGATATGATTGATACCGATGAAACTGACTCTATACGATACAAGTTTTGAAATATGTCTATATATCTGATGCGTACGTATGATATCTATTAGCACTTCATATGGTCCATTTAATTGATTCATAAATAGTTGGCAAGACTTAACCCATGCCATGTGCATGTTTTGAATACTCGTATAAAAATAATTAAAAGATATATTTTCCATAAAATATTGTTGGCCCTTGTCTTAATATATTCATCTATATCCATGAAATATATAGGTCGCTTACAAAATTAGACTTTGAATGTTATTTTGTTAATTAATAATAAGGTTTAAGGAGGCAGCGCAGCTAAAGTATGACTGTTGGTTGGAAATAATAGCGACGATAAACTTCGGCAAACTCTCTCTTTCTCCTGGCACGTACTATGAGGCGTACCTCATCTTCCAAACAACAAAAGGGGGCCAAGGTCTCGGCATTATCCAGGAGGCATACGTGGGCAATAACCCGCCAATGGAGGTATGCTTAAAACCAACATCCAATAGGCCGCGTGATGGATCCATTGGATTGCCATCAGAGACGACAGATAATTGGATGGAACTCAGGCTGGGGGAGTTTTACTGTGATGCTGTTACTAGTTATAATGAGGTGGAAATAAGCATCAGGGAAATCGATGATAACCAACAAAAGACCGGCCTTATCGTTGCGGGTATGGAAATACGTCCTAAAGCTATATTTATATGATGCAGTCATAAAATTCCTGTGTTGCTTCTGTTCTGTGTGGACATCCTATTAAATTTGATTTCATATATTTATATGATGCATCAATTGTATCATGTTGTAAATAATCCTGAGTGCCTTCATTTATTTTCAAACATTTGAATCTGTTGAAAATTCTCAATGTTTGAATCATTAATCCAACGGACGTTGGACTTACATGCATGTTAATAATAATTAATTGTATATTGTCATTTGCTATACTGTTCTTATTCAAAGAATATATTTAATTATTATAAATTATGGTGTTCTTCTTGATAGTCCTAGAAATTTACACGCTGATGGCTTTACACTATTATTATTATTACAACAATATCACATTACCAAATATTTTATTAGTTTTAATTTTGATACTAACTACGTTTTATTAATCAAAATACCTGGGTGAAATTTGATATTATTTATGCTTTAAATGACAGCAATTTATGGCATGAAGAAAATCAGAAAAGTTTACTCTTGTAATTAATAATTCGATATATAAATTATTATTTGATTAGAAATTTATCAAAGTACTGTGTAATACTAAATACAATCTTCTTTAAATAATACAGAGTTCAGAAAATAAATACAATATAATTTAGCAAAATAATTCTCATAATTATGCCTCCATTATTTACTCACAACCACAAATGCATGGTGTGTGCCATCGGGTTCCTCGGTACGGAAAACTTTTGAAGATTTTCTGCTGTATATGTAGCACAACATTTTATAGTGGGCCTCAAATCAATGGAACTGTGGAAAACATGTATGCTTTTAGATGATTTATATATTTATTTCCTATGATCTCTTTCTTCATGTGTTCCCGATCCGTATTGTATTAAATTAGATGGTTATGAGTAAGGTTTTTCTTTGATAACAAAGGGTTAAAATATGGTTACAGTTCTTTTTCTTTATTTTAACATGTATTTATATACCCGTGGGTGATTTTCATTTTTCTAGCACATATTGACACATGAAAATATTTCCTTCGATCCGATCTATATTGTTGGCTTAACATGTACATTGTGATCCATGTTATGAGTAAGGTCTTTTTTTTTTAAAAGGTCGAAACCCATTTCATTAAACATTAAATTTCAAAGTCTTACAAAACATAAAAACTAAACTAAGAGTCATCAGGCACACCATAACAATCAGGTGCACGCAGGCACCAAAAGCATTAATATTCAGGATAAACATGAAATAATCTAACATACTAAGCCACATCAGGGATGGTTATTCTTAATTTTGTTTATTCATAGCATGAAAAAACAAACGAACAAAATCTGTAACATCAGTTTGAAAAAAAAAAAATCAAATCTAGTAAGAGACGGTACAACTCACGCCGGTCCATAATCAAAAGGGCGGGCCGGTGGCTCCTTAATTAGTTGGCAAGTCTGTAAATAAATTCTTTCAAATAAATCATTTTACAAAAAGGAACTCATAAGAACAGGAATTGTGTTTTACATTTTTCAGATTTTAAAACTACAACTTTCTTGGACTTTAGATTTCGTTATTTTTCATATTACAATGAGGTTCTTAATTTTTTTTTATGGTCCACAGTAAATACCGTGAACTATAATTTTCATTAAGAAAAGGCTAGTTACAAAGATCCTAGTTACTGTCACAACCCAATATGCACAGAAGACTATAACCTAATCTAACACCAAAAATATAAAAAATTAATAAGATTTAAAATTTACAATTTGAACTCCTCCCTATAGTTACTGTCTCAGCCACTCAGTCTCTCCAATGGCGCCTCGGCTAGGAGACGCTACACCAATTTTCTCTCTCCAGAGAAGTGCCAATGAGGTTCTTAAATTAGGTTATACAATTATAATTAGATATATAATCGTAACATATAAGGTGTTTTCTTTTAAATATTTGATTGGTGTTTACATTTGAACGATAAACTGAGGCAATGGTGCTATACATACCCGGATTTTTTCGTACTATGGATCAATTTACTATAGGCTGCTATATACATTCGGATCGTCTCCTTTATTGTCTTGGAAATATGAACGCAAATATTAATACTATAGGCTGTTATTGTAAGAGCCTCAATTTTATTTTTCTTTCATTATACCGATTTTATCGTCAATCTTCTATCATGCCTTTCAAAAAATAGACAAATTTTGCTTATTACTTTTGATTTCTATCAATTAATCATTAAAAATATACTTAGAAGTTTTGATTGTTTTTTAAATATAAAGATGATTAAATTACTTAATTATAATATATTCTCCTATTTTAATTTTTCAGATTGATTAAGTCATGGCTTAAATTAATTAATCCGATTTGAGGAGAGAGAAATTAATTCCTTGAAATCAATATCTGCCCGTGAGTGTGAACTCTACAGATAAAGGAAGTGTATAGTAAATTAAATTGACCTTTCTTGTCTCCATCTTATTATTCATGTTTTACATTTTGTTAAGCAGTTTCAGCGTAAAGCTGAAAATTTTCGATTTCAAATTTAAACCATTCAAAAATAGTAATTTTCTATTTATCCAACAAAATAATAAGAAAATTATAAAAAATGTAAAATTTAGAATGCAAGTCCGCCCTCATTTTATTCTACCTTGCGCGGAAGTAGCACAAGGTGAGGAACATACGTGCCCATTGGTAGGTCAATGAGGATAAATTAATTATGATAAATCATATGTACTCTTTAAAATTACACAACTGCCATTTAATCTATGCACGTACTCAACTGTAAATATATATATATATATATATAGAGTTAGGCTGGGGTGCTATGGATAGCATAGTGGCCTCCCGTGCTACGGCTCAATATTCAAGTTTTTAAAATCCAAACGGTCGATCCGAACCGTTCATTGTTTAATCCATATTGAAATGTGCTTGGAGACCAAATTTTACATTTTTTGAAATTTTTTTGCTATTTATTAAGATGGTTTCAAAATCGCTGTTTTTATTAAAATTCTGCACCACTGGAAAACAGCGATTTGAAACCATCTTAATAAATAGAAAAAAAATTCCAAAATATGTAAAATTTGGTCTCCAAGCACATTTCAATATGGATTAAACAATGAACGGTTCGGATCGACCGTTTGGATTTTGAAAACTTGAATATTAAGCCGTAGCACGGGAGGCCACTATGCTATCCATAGCACCCCAGCCTAACTCTATATATATATATATATATATAAATAAATATTTTATTGAACTTATTTTTTAGTAGAACCTTGTTCTCGAATGCTATTTAGAAAAATAGATATTTCTCGATTTTTGTGGTGCAAACATAATTTTGAGAGAAAACAAATGAGCACTGTATGAGAATATGCCACCGTCGTTAATGTAATAGACCAAAAAGAGAGCTGATAAAAATATAATACACATAAATAATTCGTTGTTAGCCCTTCAAGAATTTCAATGCCATGAAAGATTAAACCAAAAATAGACGGCTGAATAAAAATAATAAATGCACAGCCCAATAGCTGATCAAGAATAACTAGCTAGGTCAAGTCATTGGATCTTACTTAATACAGAATTAGAAAGTATAAAAATAGTAAAGATTAAGAAAACAAAACCCAAAATGTAAAATAAGGAAGTTGGAACGTGTGTGGGAAAAAATAGGATTCGGAGAATATCTGAAGCCTCTTATTGACGCGTGGCATTTCGTCATTGTTCCTTGTGTATTATCTTTGTTATTATTAGCTTCTCCCGCTCCCTTTTATTTCGCTTAACATAACACAATAGCGACTGGCATTTTAAAAAATGAGCCCAAATGTGGCCTAGCTGGGAATTTGTCAGGCCAAGAAGGGGCCCAAAATCCCAAAGAAATGCAACGCCGCTGTGGGTGCTCTTTTGAACATGGGCCAAGAGGGGCCCAAAATCCCAAACAAATGCAGCCCCAATTTTTTTAGAAATGCAGCATTTCCAACAATTCCAGTAAAACACAGGCTCACCGGCACCGGTGCTGTTGCTAGTAGCAGCTTGACAAGAATAAGTACGTCATCCTGAGAAGTGTAGGTATATATAATTTTTGAACCATTTTAGTACCAATCTTAAACTTTGATTTGGAGATCAGTCAGTTTAATTAGATTATTCGTTTGAAGTCGATTCAAACATTAAAGTTTTTAGCAAAGTAACGTCGCAAAATTTATTGAATCGATTTCGAACAAAGAATCTAAATTATTCAAACCGATCTCCTTAAGACCTTCATTGACATATAAAATTTGTATATTTTTTAATTTATTTAGTACCAAGCCAAGTTGCTACAAAATGATTAAAAATTAAAGGTTTTCAATTAAATTTAATGCATTTATTTATTTAAGCTATCACAATATACATTGCAAGACAATCCGGTTATTACAATGCTACTTGCTACTGCAAGACAATCCGCTAATGGTCAACACGATAGAACAGAGCGGGCACATCTTCTAGCGGTTCTAGTAACAACCCAAAAGAAATTAAAGCAGAGGGGGCACATCTTCGAACGGTCATGTACTTGAAACTGCTAGAAGAGGGTGGTAATTAATGTGCATAAAAAAATAAGCACAAAGAGGGTAATAACTTTGGCCAAAATTTGACCGGTCATAATTTTTTTTATTGGAAATTCCATTTTCAGCGTTCTTTACCAATCCAGAAACCCCGTAAGGAGAAGATATAAATTTTGCAATAGGCATAGGACCCTTGCAATGGTGGCAAGGTGTGGATTTTATGTCATGAAACACATGCAAAACCTAGTCACCACGCAATTTGACATTTTTTCCTAATGTACGTATTTTATAATTGAAATTGATTCATTTTTCATATTACTTGGATAAAATTAACTTCTTAATTTGTATTCATGCAGTGTGATTTACCGATAGAAAAATATACAACGACGCAACTTCATGCAATAACACGACAATGGTGTACATTTTTCTTGGACAACTTCTAAACTGGTCATAACAAATGCAATGTTGTTAATTTCAAATGTATATTTTGTTAATTTCATAACATATTTTGTGAATGAATATGTTATGTTATCTTTTGTTTATGTTGTGTACATTATTTGCATGATCTTCTATTTAACAGTCAATGAATATAGTAATATATATGGCTAGCAAAAATATGAAGGCTAGCTCCGATACAGGCAGAATCATGCCAAAATTTTTATGCCAACACTGACTGTTTTTTAACCATCAGAACCATGCAAAAAAAAAACAGTCACTGTAGTCACCCAACACTGACACTGACTGTTTTAAATTCGAATAGGGTACAAGTATGATCAATTCTTAATGGGCATAGGTATCGGTATGAAATGCTTCAATTCGAACCGTATCATACCCATTGACACCCCTAGTCACCTCCATAACTTACATATATATAGCTAAAGCTGTGAAAACAAGCAAACAAAAGAAACAAACTTATACCTTTCAATTTCACTTACAAAAAAAATTATAATGTTAAGAGGGTGTATTGCTTTCCTTTCCCCCAGCAAGAATCCGAGATATCTGAAGTCCACGACTAAATGCTTGGTTAAAGAGGAGACGGGTTTGAAACTCTGACATGAAAGGAAACCACGATAATATAGCAATTGGCAGAAAAATTATGATGCCCATGACATACTCGTATGCTCTTCCAAGTTCCTTGATCGATTCCCACAGTTTGAAATTCTTGGTTAGTGGCCGACATGCCTGACCCAGCTGTATTGTTTTCCACAGAGACTGAAGTTATTTTACTGACTACAAAATATAAACTAACAAAAAAAAAGGAGTAAGAAAAGGTAATTAATTACTAGAAGGATACACCAGCCGGTGGGCATGAACCCGAGAATGCTCGCGAAGACGTCAGAAATGGTGAGATTGAACACAACAAACAAGACGGTTAGCACTGATAAAAAACTTAGGAAAAGGAGGCCCTTGAGAATACGAAACATGAGCTGGGTATCTGTGTTGAACCTTCGCCTCCCCATTGAAGCCATCTGACATTGTGACATTGATTAAGAGACTCAGGGCAAGTAAAGAGAGAATTATATAAAATTTGAAAAAGAGAGATTAAAATAAAGTTGAAATACTTACCTTGAGAACTATAAGAACTGTGATCATGACGAGCCAAGATACAGCATAGACCCAAATTTCCCTATTGCCATGAACAATGTGGAGGTGGTAAACAATGCCATACTGATAAATGAGAAAGCGAAGAGAAAGTAAAATCTCAAGGATGCGTCCCCTAATGCTAGTAGTTTTGAGGTGCTCCTGCTCTTCCTCCCACCACGATTCCCAGCTGAGGTTGGGTTGGATACCGATGCCACCCTGGTTGCCCATCCATTTCAGCCAATCTGTCCAGTCATCCACCGTCTTTTGCCACTCCAAACATGATGGGTTGAATGCAAATGGTGCAAACAGCCATGATGCCACCAGAAACCAGATTGAGATTGTTACAAACAGGTACGTAGTTGAGCTATGATAAGATCGACTATATACCTGATAAACAACTAATAGGATAAGTAACTCAAGGCCTTTGACAAAGTGGCTACGGGAGTACATGCGATAGTTGTCTGCAAACTTGGCATGGTACACAACAAATCCACGACCTGTAGAGCGATATTTTGCACCACCATGTAAGATGGTCCTCCCATAGTAATGCGCCTATAAATTGATTGAGTGCTCGAACCATCAGTAATAAATAAATTAAAAATTTTCAAATGTAAGCAAATTAAAGCAACCAGAATATAAACCTTGGTCCCGAGCTGGAATGTGAAAAAGACAGATGCAAGCTGGAGCTGCATAAGAATAAACTCTCCTAGGGCTTTATGAAAGCCTTTCTCAAGCCCAATTTCCATGACCATAGGCAACACCAGCAAGAGACCCAGCTGGACCACAGATTGCGATGCCAGTGCATTTTCAAGAGGTTTTATATTTTGTTGTATGCGAGGATCTTCCAATATAGATCTCTCCAGCCCGCTCATCACTAGGTACAGTCTTCCATAAAGGAATACATATACCGTCAGCACTGTCAACATGCTGCTGAAGTAGAACCCCACTGTAGTGAAATAGAAGGACAGCATGCGGTAGAAATCAAACCTACGACCTAAGCGGCACACATCACGGCTCAGTGTTTGTTCACCATTGCCATTTGCAACCTTCGCTTCAAATTGGGAGATCTGGTTCATACCCACATCCCTACCTTTCCCCACTTGTATGTACTCATGGTGCGTCACGTTCCCTCCTCGCATTGTCGAATTATATCCTAAATAAACACATAACAATTTCTTCAATGTAAATTCAAAATATTCTCTAATGTTGATGAACAACCTTCTGCAGAAAAAGATATAAGCAATCAAATGAACGTAAATTTTCAAAGTACCAGCAAAGATATCCTCGCTTAAGTTAATAATCTTAGAGGCTTTGCTAATGCCACCCCTTGTGATATGAAATAATCTGTCAAAAATATCCGGATGCCCATAATGAAACCGAACCCTGCAGAAATCATATTTCAGAAGAAAAAAAGATAAATAAAGACAATATACCTATTGAGTGTGGCAACATAATCATTTGACACAGTATGCATGTTACATTGACTAAACTATATAATACAGATGATAAGTAAAGTGAACGTATAAATGAAAGCACAAGAGAAAAAAAGGCAACATACTTGAGGGGATTAGCAAGAACCCGTTGGCCAATGGTAACAAAGCTTGTCTCTTGGTTCGACATAAACCATGCCAGAGATGAAACACTGCAAGTTACAAAAAGAGGAAGAAAGGATTTAAGCATAGAAGGAAAAATCGGTATCGGTATCGGGATCGGTCCCGGACAATACCGATCCGGGATCGGTGTATCGGCCGGTATCGGCCGATTCGGCTCGAAAAATCAGACTTTTTGGCCAAAATCTTGTTTTACACTAAAAAAATGGAAAAAAAATTGATAATTTGTCAATAATTTATGTTTAGATAAATGATTACAGTCAAATAATCCACTAATATAATATAATACAAGTATTAAAACTATAAACACACTCTTTCACTGCTAGAAACTATGTCGTGCTGGCTGGATCACTTCATCGTCGTCTGTATTATGATAAAAATGGAGATATTGTTGTCCAAAAAAAAAAAAAAAAGACATTATAGACCCAAATGAAGGATTGTTAACATCTTCATATCCATATGCATATGGTGGCTGATTATACCCTACCACTAAACCCTGATGTAATTGACATGTCATCATAAGAACTAACATTTTGATATCTTTCTAGTTCATTAATATTTTTAAATCGCGTTTCCCGTAGTTCAATTTCTGAGGTAGGGCCCCGTGGTTGTTCTCTGTGCTGATTAATCATGGGTTCTCATCTATTTAATCACGGGTTCTCCTCTATTTAATCACGGGTACACAATGGATGTGCATAGTTAATTCTGTTTCAGCCGAATAATGACCACTATCGAACCAATATCGGATCGGTCATGGCTGATACCGATACGTATCGGGCGATACTTCCTTCTATGGATTTAAGGCACGTCAATATAATTAAAACAAAATATATGAGCAATAATTAAATTTTACATACCTCCCTGTAAATATATTCTCGCGGAGGCCAAGAATTGTGGGCTTATCTTTCCCATATTTCTTACTGTGGAACTCCTCCAGCACATTCCTAACCTTGAATGCCTCTTCCAAGTAGTTATCCTTAAAATTATGGAAAAACAAATAAATGGTAACTGAACGTAAGTACATACATATGTCAGAAACAAGCAAATAAATGGTTTTATTTAAAAATATGTACCTGGTTCATGTCAATGGCTTGAAGTGCCTCCCCCCGAGTGAAAATAATTGCATGATTTTGGTTTTCAGGTTTCCCTTCACCTATAGCAGTCGGTTTACCAGGCAGCTTGATTCGATATATTTCCTAGATAATAAAGTTCCAACAAATAGAGTTTTATAATGTCAACTTGTTGTACGTTTACTTAAGAGAGAGAGCAAAAAAATAAAGTATGATGAGGTACCTCATCCCACCTATCACCGCCTTTGACAAGTACAGAATAGTAGACTTTCAATGATTTGCCATTGACCTCCTCCTCCTCATCTCTCTCATCTATATATGCTACTCGCAAAGAGCGATGTCTACAAAGTGAAATTGATCATGAGTTTATATTAATATGTTACAGCAGTAAGTAGCAATTATACAAAGAATGATATAGTATAATATAATCATACGCAGTCATGAGAGCAAGGATGTTCTGATAGCAGAGCCTGTCACGGCTTTCCTTACTGGCTTTCATCTGGCCATAGATTTGGCATGATACCACGTACGTGAATTTAATGTCAGCTAATGCACTCGACTTGGCAAGGTGATTATTATATTCATCCTGGTACTGCTCTCTCTGTCTTATTGTTCTATAACCTCTCAATATATCTACAAGCAAGGGCATGACACACGTCAAATTTGAATTGCCAGCCTCAATAGAAACAAACATATTTTGATCTCCCTATAATAAATTAATACAAGACAAACAACTAACCTCTATCTCCAGCCATGTCCAGGAAGCACTGTAGCTCAAGTGCACGTTTATAATACATCATTCCTCGAACTGCAAACAGTACAAACACTTTTAAGTTACAGAGGAAACAGAGAGAGAGGGAAGACTTAGTTTCATAATCTAATCTAATATAGTACCTAAACCTACCTGTTCTTGCGAGTGTCTGGCCACGGTAGGAGGTCCACTGCCTCTCTCTTTCAATGCGTTCCTTCTGTTTCTCCAAAGGATCCTGCTGATTCTCAGGCTGCTCCTTAAGAGGCACCCGTTCATCCCTATGATCTGGATTTCTTTCGAGGAAGTTCTCCCATTCATCTACCAACCAAGAAACATTTCAATTCTTTTCTTTGTTTCTTTCTTACCCCCACAACTACTAATACTAATGGATGATTTTTACCAGGATATATTTTCTTGAGATAGAAGAGAATAGAGATGCCATCCTCATTTTCTTGATTAATCTCTTCCTCTGAGTACATCACATTTTCGTTGTAATATGGAGTCAATACACTGAACAGGAAGAAAAATTTACTCATGAAAAACAATTAATTAATCAGTAAGAAATTCTTTGGGGGCATCTAAAATGGAAATTGTAAAAAATGAATGCACCTAAAGGATGTCATGTTGTGAATTTTGGGAGCATTAGGCATGGTCATAAAGAGAGAATTTGCAAAGAAGGTTATCCTGCGTCTTGCATCCAGGTTAGTTGGTATTCTCGATGCTGATTCCTTCACCGTTACCAATAAATGAAGCCTGGTCACCTTCTCCATCCAATCTTTATTTTTCATTAATTCCAAATCGAGCTCTGAGAACTGTGGATGATCTTTTTTTCTTTGTTCTTCCTGTTGATTGACTACCTCTGTACCTGCTGTTCTCTGAACCCTGCTGTAAAAGAAACCATGATGCCCATCTGAGATCCTGAAATACTACTTACTATTCTGATACCATAACCTATGGAACCATACATAAATACCTGTTTTCATTGATCATGATATCCTGTAAGATAATATCCATGGTATCTTGAAGCACATTCGTGATTTGTGTTTTGACAGTGTCTGGGTTTTCCATCTCTTGCGTTTTTTTCTGGAAAATTAAACAAATAGGCAAAAGTTCACGAAAAAGATTGCCATAGTACATGAACTGACAAGTAGAGCAAAAAACAATGAACATACATACCAGCAGGGTGAGAAGTTTCTCGACTTTAGTGCTTAGCTGGGGAAGTTCATTCATTCTGAAATTCATAAGAAGTTGCCTATTTCTTATGCTATCATCAACTTTTGCACAGACATAACGTACCACCCTTCAATCAAGAAAACAAATATTTGTACTCTCAGATTGATTCATATCACATACCAACAACAGATTCAGTCAATAGTGAAAGAGAAGAGAGAACTTACTCCTTGTCATCTTTGTTCTTGAGAAGACTGTAGAGGATATCCCGTAGCGTCTGATAGCACTCTATCACAGCATCGCACATGTAACTATCGTTCTCTATTTTCTTTTCCAGCTCACTGTGGCCCTTCTTGTTGAAGTCTTTCGCAGTGTCCACCGCTGCTGGTATCTGTCATTTTTAAAATCAAAATCAAAATTAAAAAAAGGGATAATTAATAATCACAATCACTATTATCTATTTCAGAGACCTTATAGATTTACCTTGCTTGCAAGGAGAAAAGGAGGCCACTGAACAACTGATATGTTATTTGAAGATGATGGTACCAACAACAGATCCCTCTCTCTATTAAATAATAAAATACAAGAATACAAAATTTGGAACTTAAAATTGTATGCAAATCAGGGTATACGGGATGCAAGAAGCAATGCAAACATTAAAAAAAATATATATATATTGCTCTTTCAATAAATTTCGCAAAAAACTACTATTGAGTCTAGAAATACACACATATTGCTAATTAAGTCTTCTTCCCGTAATGACATGATGAAATCATTCCATATATGAGAAAAATTGGCTATGTTCCTTCCCACTATCTTTTCCTGTCAAATATAGCATTACTGTCATATTAAAACTAATAGAGATATAATCTTAATTTTTCATCTTATAAAAAATCTCAAAATCATTCATGTTCATGTGTAATATTAGATGACCATATAGGTAAAATTAAAGTAGAAAGTTTTAAAACATAAATGAAAATTCAATTTAGCACAAACCTCATCCTGCTCAGACTTACGATGCACACCTTCATCGTTTGGTACCAGATTTTTACTAAATTGATCTGGTACATCTTTAAATCTTGATCTTAGCATACCCAATGTTCGTATCTACAAATCCATGAGAAAACATTTTAGTTATATTGTAGCAACAGTGTGCACTGAAGTTCAAATTTTTTTTTCCTATTATATCAAGTATGGGTACTTGTAGCATTTAAACGTGGGTATAAAACCCTTGCATGTTTGAGAGAGAGTTTGTTAAGAATTAGAGAAACTTTAACAAGTAACTAACCTCACCCAAGTGGCTGAAGGCGCCATTAATTCCACCGAATATAGTAGAGAAAATTGCATACCATATTTGTGTATCCATGAAGTATACCTTAATTAACACAATGAATGAGATGCCGAGTGATAGAACAATGGAAAAACCATTCTTTCTAGTTGAACATTGAGAAGTTTAATGACTTTTCAATTTTATCATATTAAAAATACAGCCTAAAGGTTTGCAACATTAAGAAACATAGAAACATTTGCACCAACAAACATAAAATTCGATGTAAAGAAAAAAAAAAAAAAAACAAAGATGCTTAGGATCTCCATCCCATAAATTATTAGTTTCTAATCAGACGTGACAATTTCTAATTCAATTTCAGGGATGTGAGTCAATTGCTTATTTAGAAATTATTCTGAAATTTTCATAGTAAGAAACCAATTTCTAAAGCCACTCTGGACAGAAGAATTAATCACATTCACTGTCAGGATTGCCCTTTCTCTCTTCCCACTGTTTTAATTTCTAATGATTTTGTCAAATGCTCATGCTCTAATGGATTAGAAATTAAGAGTATGCCTATTTCTAAATAACTGTTTTTAATTTCTAATGAGTTTCTGGGTTGGAGATGCTCTTATGGGACATACCATGACAACTGGAGCCCATATGGTTATGACCACCCCGAAATTGTGCTGCACTGCACCAAAAAGATATCAAAAACTTCAGCAACCTCAAAAGAACATATTTCAATTCAATACCTCTAGTTTTGAAATTTTCAAAAAACACATATATTATATCTAAAAGAAAACTACCATCCATACACTGTTTTTCAGATCAAATCTAAACAGTTACTAGACCTTCCTCAAAAATACTCCTTTTATCTTGTCATCAATAAATATGAAAATATAAGGTTGCATTTGAGAAAGTAAGCATAGTATTAGTAACTCACACTTGCACAAATCTAAACAATCATAGACTTTCCAAAAATATGATACTTAGGCTGTGCTCCACAACACCCACGCGGAGAGGAACGGGAAGGAAGAGAAAGGAAGGAACAGCGCGCAGTTCCCCTCGCTACAATGAAACCTACACCCCGATTTGGGAGGTACAAATTTGGGATGTTTGTATAGCGTGTTCCTTCCTTTCCCTCTCTGATTACCTTCTTCTGGAGCGGGTGAATGGCGGGGGAAACCTGGGCATGCGTCGAGTTCCCATTAGTTTCCGTTCCTTCCCTTTAATGAAGGGGGTTCCCCCTCTCTCTGGAGCACAGCCTTATAGTAAAAGCATGGTAATTCAAATTTGCAGAGGACAAGAAATTAAACTTACAGTGTGGGAAAAAGTCATGCCACTCGTAGGGCACATTTCCCAGCTTCATAATGGTTTTGGTGGGTTCCACCAGAGGAGATATCTAAAACAGGGTAATGAAAGATGACAGTTAAAATTACAAATGAAAATATTATGTACATATAAAGGCACTTGGGATGTGATCTGAAAAAGAACTAATCTATCTGGTTCTTTATAGAGCAAATATTACCTCAACATAGAAGCTGAAAGCAAGCTTGCATATAAGCAACAAAATCCAGAACATAGTATACCTGATGATTCATTACAGGAAAACTTAAAAATTAAGATGCCTCAAAATGTTACGATTCACCAAAAGAAGATCAAAGGAGTAGTGCTTACCTCAAGAGAGAGCACAAGCTTTCATGCATGCCTCGTGCCACATAAAGTTTTGGCTAAAAAATAACAAGAAATAAATAAAGAAATATATTTTAAATAAGATGGATGGTATTGGTACCTTATATAGATGAAATGGTACATACCTGGGCCCACCACATGAGCAGCACAATGAGTCTCCGATTGGATCTCTCCATGAAGCGGTGCAGTGGGGGCAGGAGAAAGAGAACTGCACCGAGGATATTGGGTATGAGATAGATGGCTATGGCATAGCTATAGAGAGACTGGGTCCTCCAGTTGCCAATCCAGTTGCTCAAGTACCTGATGAGACCACTGGGATTTTGCACCCAGCCCGAGTAACTCATTACCAGGATTATTACCCATGCAGTTGCAACACAAAATTTTAGAATGTACCGCATTATCTGTGTGTATGCCATCGTGCCCCATGCCTTCCAGCTCAGCATTATGTCCAATGCAGCTTGCAACAAGTTCAATAAAGAAGCTGTTATGAAAATACTCAACACATCCCCAAACACGTCTGCATCAAAGATTGCTGACAGAGAACCAGATGGACTCCATGCAATTATTAACATGGCCTGAATCAATACAAAACAATTCAATTAATCATACTCTCTCTCTCTCATACATTATATATATAGAGAGATAGTTGGGCTATGGTACTTTGCGAAGTAAAGCGAGTGTTTTAAAATGTGCTTGGAGTCCAAATTTTATATTTTTTGAAACTTTTTTACTACTTATTTAGATAGGTACAAAATCGTCATTTTCAGATAATTCTGAATCATCCAAAATAGTGATTTTGTACCTATCTAAAATAATAGTAACAAATTTCCAAGAAATATAAAATTATTTCTTCAAGCGCATGCTAATATGAAGATCATGTTGAGCGGTTTGCATCAACTGTTTGGACTTTGAAATTGTAAAAACTGACTCGTTATAAATTAGGCTAAAATTAAAACATTATGACATTAGCTGAAATATTTATATATGTATATATATATATATATATATATATTTCAAATGAAATGAATGAAGCCTGCCTGGAATGCCAGAATGAAGAAACTCCACATTCGATCAAAACTCCTAAAAAGGTGCCAAAATGTACGCACTTCCACAAAGTTTGTTTTAGGTTTTCTCCTCCCATAAACTACTTGGTCACGACTATGCTCACGTTTTGACGAGATGCTTTCTGTATTGATGAAAAACTCTGAGTGTGGGTCCATTGGCCATCCCAGCTTTAAGCAGGCTTTCGACCTTTAAAAACAATTCAATTATTCATCAATTAGGATAATATAATATGAGTTGGGCTATTGTGCTGTGTTTTACTTAGCACTCATATTTTATGATTTTAAAGTTTAAACAATCGATCCAAACAGTTCAACATGATCTCCATATTATATTGTGCTGGGAGACCAAATTTTACATTTTATTTTTATTTTTATTGTTTTCTAGGAATTTTTTAAAATCATTGTTTTTAATGTCCTGGATTTTCTAAAGAACAACGATTTTCAAAAATTCTATAAAAATAGTAAAACAATTTAAAAAATGTAAAATTTGATCTCCAGTCACATTTTATTATGAATATCATGTTGAATGGTCCAGATCGACATTATATATGATCAACTTAAAACCAAGAATTGAAGAAGGGGTTTATTTTACCAGAAGTACTCGTTCAAATCATCATAATTTCTCCATTTTGAATGGCTTGCCGTACCTTTTTTGTTTCTTAAAACTTCCTTTAAACAAAAAAAGAAAGCAACAAAAGAAAAAAAAGTAGGAAGGAAATTAATGTTTGTCTTCATCAGAGACTATAATTTACTTTGAATTGCACAACAAAAAGTGAAAGAGAAAGAGCTACCTTGTACAATACATTATATATGGGATGAATAACCACATTTAGAAAATACCCTTCATCTCTTATTGGTACATTGCCAACTACATACCCATGGAGCTCACGTGCCATCTGACAAATAAGTTAGTAGTTATATGAGGTTTACATACTAGTATAGGCTTACGAAGTTAGTAAAACTTACATTGTGGAAAATGTAGCATAAGCACTCTGGCATAAACCGAACATTTGAAGCTTCACCCCATATTAACAGGTACAGACCTATGTAGAGAAGATCTAGTTGTTGTGTCTCAGCATTATTTGTCACTCTGAAAATAAAATTATTTTTGGAGATATAAGAGAAAAAAGAAGGAAAGCGGATTAAGGTCTGAATGGTGAGTGCTCAGTAATAATTAAAGTTAATGGTTCTGGTGTTTATCAAACTACCTGAGGTTAGAACCGAGATGTAAATAGTCACACCACGAATGGTAGTTCTTGAAAATTTTCCTCCTCAAGTCTCCTATTGTATCTTTGTCCAGCTGCAAATCACATGCACAATTTGGAATGAGCAATGACCTGGGTGGTGAGATACCAAGGTACTGTTGGCCTATTCAAGGCCTATGCTTTTTTTTTTTTATATTTAATATTTTTAATGAAAGAAAGAAAAAAAGAATAAGGAGAAGAAGAGTAGCAGAAATTTTCATTATAAATTGATACTTGTTCAACTCTCCTACATCCAAATGATACCTTACGTATTATATAGACACATGGGAACATTCCACCCGAAATTTTTATTAATATCCAAAAAAATACAAAATTTACACACGTTTTGGACAAAACTCTAAATATGCACAATCCGCCAAATAATTTACCGGAAACAAGACCTATATCCGGTAAATTATTCACCTTATCCAGAAATTGTCTTTCCGGTGAATAATTTACCGGAAATATGATTTTCTGATTTTTTTTATTTTAATTAAATAGAAGATGTTATGATTCTTTTTTCTATTGGAATATTAGAAATATATTTATATTTATTTTGAAAATAGATGAAATACTATAGTAGATTTGTAAGTTACAACATCCTACAACAATTTGGTTTTACAATTATAAAAGTCCAATAATAGATGGAATACTATAGATTATGTTGTTGGACACCATATATCAAATCTAGAAGTGCATAATTATGTTGGACACAATATACCATTCATTCAACACACTAATGGTGATGAGTGTTAATTGAATCAAAGATGTACATGGTTTATACAAAGATGATTCGATTACATGAGGGAATGTTTACTTAGATTAAATACATAATGGGGACTTGAATTCTCAGTGTAATGATCATGTGAGATGCACCATTAGGGAATTCAAAGACGACGCATGGATATGTGGAACGCGCGATATGGACTTATGGATCTAAAGATATGGCCAAAACAAGGAAGTCTGACTTGGGTCGAACTTGGTCAACTATAGGTCTGACCAAATGGGTGAGAGAAATAACTACTTGGTCAATATTAAGAGTTGGATTGAATTTGCTTGGAAGAGAAGCTTTGACTTGGTCATAGTTGAGCCTCATTAAATATATTGAATAGACCATTGGTCCAATGGACCACATGTGAGTTGAATTACAATATATCCTTTTAATATTGGATCTAGTCCATTGATTGAAAAGATTGGATTGTAACTTCTCATTGATTGGGACTCAGGCTTCATTTAAACACATGATAGCTCTCATTTTGGCAATCAATTTCATTCTAGCAAGATTTGTTTCTCTCTTCTCATTCTCATCTAGATCTAGATCTCTACCTCCATCTCTCTCTCTCTCTCTCTCTTCTCTCCTTGGCCGAACCAAAGACGGAAGCAACTGCTCGCCCCAAGTCGAGGATGACACCGCCTCCCCTTCGCAAATGCTCGGTCGTCACTCCCTCTGCCTAGGCTGATTGGCTTTGAGCTGCATTTGCCGATCTGATCAGGTTGGACCTGATCCGGATCGGACTGTCCCCTCCATCGCCGTTGCTCCTTGTGCCACCGTCGGTAACCGTTGCCTCACCTCGCCGCTACCATCTCTCTTGAGGTTGATCGGCCTTAATCTAGATCAAGTCTCCTTTTCTCTTTCCTTGTTCAATTGTGATTGAGTTGTAGAGGTTGGGATTGAGATTGGATTCAAAGTCGTGAGACAAATTTGAAGGATTCAAACTGAAGAGGATTGTAAGCCTAGAATCAAATCTCGTCTTCTTGTCAACTAACACCTTAGTGTACACCTAAGTTGAGAACTTGCGAGATGAGCAATCAAGGGAGACGAAGGATTGTTAATCTAGTAGTAAGATCATAAGACCATAAAATTCTAAATTGAACAAGTCATTTACTTACAACCATTTATGTTGGCCTATTCAAGACCAATGTGTTTTGTTTTACATTTTATTTTTTAATGGAAGTGAGAAAGAGTAAGGAGAAGAATTTTTCATACTATATTGATTCTTTTCAACTCTCTAACATCCAAATGATACCTTACATATTATTTTGAAACCCTCTAATTAAGCTCCTCTGTTTCCCAGATAAGAATTTCTAATTCCCATGATTTTCTAGAAGCCTACAACCATTAACTTCAACATAGAAGACTACAACCATAAACATAGAAGACTACAAATACTAATTTCAACATAGAAGATCAAAAACATTAATGGAAGACTACATATATTAATTTCAATGTAGTAGATCAATATCATTAATCTCAACAGGTACGATGGGGGAGAGAGAGAAAGCCAAAAAAATTATTAATATCCAAAAAAAATATGAAATTTCAGAAACTATCTAGGTTTTTTTATTTTTTTTTAAATCTACCCAAACTGCAAAAAAAAATTGCAGTAATTCAGTATAAAACTGCAAAAAAATTGTGGTTTTAGAAAAAAAAAAGAGTGAGTCTATGGTAATATGCATATCACGATTTGGCACCGTGCTACGGCTTTATATTCGAGTTTTCAAATCCTAACGGTCGATCCGAACCGTTCATTTTGTTCTCCATATTAATATGTGTTTGGAGACCAAATTTTATATTTTTTGAAATTTTTTTACTATTTTTTTAGATTTATTGAAAATCACTGTTTTTGGATGGTCCAGAATTTTCAGATCAAGTGATTTTCTAAATATCTAAAAAAATAGTAAAAATATTTCAAAAAATGTAAAATTTGGTCTACAAACACATATTAATATGGAGAACAAGATGAACGGTTCGGATCGACCGTTAGGATTTAAAAACTTGAATTTAGAGCCGTAGCACGGTAACAACCCATGATATGCATATTACCATAGACTCACTCAAAAAAAAATATATATTATCAATTTTTGCAGTTTCAATTTTTTTTGCATTTTTTATATATTTTTTTAAATAGAAATATTTATAATTTATCTATTTTTTGTATTGAAATATTATAAATATTTTATATATTTCTTTGAAAATAGATGAAATACTATATAATTTGATTTATTAGAAAGACTGTTACAAATAACCCGGATCAACATTTTTAATGCAAGATTTTTTGTGACTGTAAGAAAAATTAATATATTTATTTATGTGTTATTGGAAAAATAAATAAATATGCTTGGATTATCAGTTATTGATCCTGGTTCTAAAGTCACTTCTAAGTAAATACACAAAATATTGTGATCCTTCTAGTAAATTTAATTTCTAAAAAATTTTATCTATTTTTGAAAAAAAAATAAGTTATTTAATGATTATTATTCAAAAAGAATTTTCAAAATAGATACAACTTTTTAGAAATTAAATGTACTAGAAGGATCACAATATTTTATGTATTACCTAGAAGTGACATTTAACCGAGATTAATAACTCAGAATTCAAGCATTTTTATTTTTTTTTCCAATAACTCATAAAGAAATATATTAATTTTTTTACAGCCATAAAAAATCTGGCATGAAAAATGTTGATCCGAGTTATTTATAGCAGTCTTTCTAATAAATCAAATTATATAGTATTTCCTCTATTTTTAAATAAATATATAAAATATTTCTAATATTTCAATGCAAAAAATAAATAAATTATAAATATTTTATTTAAATAAAAAATGTGAAAAAAGCAAAAAAAATTGAAACCGCAAAAAAAAAATTGCGGTTTGAAATTTCAAAATCGTAGAAAAAATTTGCAGTAATTCAGCCTACAACTGCAAAAAAAAAAAATGATCTTTGGATAGATTTTGAAATAACGCGAAAATTTAGATAGTTACTGAAATTTCATTTGGATATTAATAAAAATTTCGGGAAAAAGAGAGTTACCAGGGAATATTCTCCGAGGTGGTGTTTTTTCCTTGCATCAATATTTGCTAATAGCAAAATCAAGTGCTCTCTTTGATTCTCCACATTTCCTCTCTTCAGTAGAAAAGAAATAATAAATAAGTTTTGTGCAGAGTCTGCAGAATTTTTATATCGAATCTTGATCGTTATATATATACCTGAAAACCAAAGGCAAGGCCAAGCCAGTCAAGCAAATCATGTATGGATCTGGTCCTCTCCTTGTCAGAAGGTAGGAGTAGGAGCCCTGTTTGACTTTCATTGACCTCTTTGCCATGGTTGGGCTGTTGGGTTACATGTGCTGTCGTTTGATCTGCTTTTGCCATATGCAACTGGCCTAGGTTACGCAATGCATTTACAGCTGCTCTTATCCCTGGAATTTCCATAATAGGAGCGTCAGATACTTGGAGAGGGAGAATGTTGTACTGTGCAAAACGGGGCTTCTTTGTTTCTACCTCTCTTGCATAGTTTTTCACCTATAGCGCATGCATGCAAGCACAAAGAAAGAAAATAAATTTAAGTTAAAAATAATAAGCAGATTAATTAATAAATAAAAGAATAAGCAAGAAAAGGTTATACCTGCGCCTGGACCTTGTCATCTGGAACCACAGCTGTAAGCACATCATATAAAATGGATGCATTCTGGTAATGCTTAGCCATCTCATCTCTAGTAGGTAAGTACCAACAGTAAGTAAACAATAAATAGATTGAAAATGCATGATAGCAAAATTTCAAGTTAAATCTTATATTATAAAATCTAAATGGCCCTCACGCACGGTGGTCTCTTGATTGAACCTTCTCTCAAGTAGGTCTCATAGTATTGCTGATAGAACTTTTGTATCTCGCTTGGATCTGATCTTGCTAGTGTTCGCTTTGTTTCAATGTCATCATTTTCAAGCCTATGTAACAGATAGGTCTTAAACTGCTTCACACCACGACCAGTTGAGTTGGCGTCTATCTTGTGTGCCTTCTCAAAAGCATGAAATCGGCCTATACGTAAACATTACTTATTTAATCATGCGTAGATGCATCCAATTAAATAACAAGTAAGAGAATGCACTCGCGTGCTAGTCATTGAAATATATTGTCAGAAAACCTTATGGGTAGAGTGGGAAAAATGGCACATCGGAGCCGGTTCTAGTACGGCACGCGTATCGATTACGTATCGTGACTTTAGTGTCCCGTGCCATGACAATTCGTATGCCATGACCAATTGTTGACAAGAAAACATGGCATGGTACGAAAATCACCTTAGTCACGACACGGTGCGGAAAACAACATATTTAGTCATGACACGTTTCCTTTTACATTAATTTTTCATTTTAATATTTCGAAAAATCTTTTCATGATTTTTTGAAAAATTGTATGAATTTTTCAATAACAAATTTAAATTTCGAAAAAGTAATCAAATGCGATCAAATGTCACTCACGTAACCGGTTACAACATTTTTGGTCACGGTACATTTGGACACGGCACGACTTGGTCACAACGTGACTCACTAGGCATGATCACCTCTCGACATTTTGGTCACAACAAAACACAGCACGGAACCTAAGTCATAGCATGTTAATCATAGCACGACACGATTTTTCTGGCTACTTATGGGCAATGCATGTGACCATATATGAAAAGAGAGAGCGAGAAAATAAGACAAATTGAGACCAACATACAGAGATATGCGACACGGGGGTTTTGCTCCTCGATCTCATTGGCAACACGCAAAATGGGCACAATGGAAGCTAGAGACGATGGTACGAGCTCGCTATCGGCGGTGGGATCCTTGTCGTCAAGCATGGTTTGGGCACGTGTTAGCCTCCTGGACAGTTGTCTGTCCAGCATTCCAGGCCCAGCGGCGCCATGACTACTGCTACTTGCCATCTCTAGCCTTGTCCTTCTCTCTCTCTCTCTCTTCTTTTTCTTCTATGTTATGTGTTGAAGGGGTTTGAGTGGAAAGCATATAATTAATATTTAATTGGAGATGGAAAAAGAGAATTGTGTGAGGCAAGGAAGGAATATGGCTGCAGTGGGGTTTGCTTTTTTTTTTTGGCTTTATGCTCTCGAACTCTCGGTCTAGGTATATCTGTTATGACTGGAAGCGTAAAGCACTCTAAATAAAGACAATTTGAGAGAGAGAGTGTCGGTGTCTGAGTAGTGGTTTGTTTTTTTTATTTTTCTTTGTGTTCTTTTTATGCATGTGTCATTCTTTCTAGGGGAATTTCACGTATACCCCTCAAAAACATAAAAATTACGTATTTCACCCTTTAAATTTTTAATAACATATTTTCCCCTCTAAACTTCAAAAACTCACATATTTATCCATTTATTGTATTTTATATTAAAACACATTTAAAATTTATAAAATACCTATTTTACATTTTTATTAAAAAGTATAAAACGCGCATCTGACTCCAATTTGAATATAAAGGTTCCTCTACCGTCTGAATTGCTTTTAAGACCCGTGCGTGCTAGATCAGCACGAATCTTGAAGCGCGCACACACAAATATTGAAGCAATGTGCACGGTCTTAATGCGATGCACGCGTATCAAAATTGCTTTGAGATCCGTGCAGGCTAGATATTTACCCATTAGCATTTTAAAATTAATTATTACTCCATATAAAATCACATATTTTATTAGTATTTTCAATTATCAGCCTGGTAGTTAAAAAAAATAATATTGACCTAATCAGAGCCAAGACACGTTCAAAATAGCCTTGAAAATAATATTCATATATACAGGGGCGGGTCCACTGTAGCACAGGGGGGTTAGCTGCCCCCGGCTGGATTTTTAAAAATAGTGCTAAAAATTTGCTTTTCGGACCTCTGCTCCTCTCTGGAATTCAAATTGCCCCCCTGTAGCCCATTCTGGAATTCTGATAGACGGAACGGAGCCCATATAAACTCTGAGCGAAACAAATTAGCGGAGTCCAAATAGCGAAAATCAGTTGAACCAAAATGTTTTTATTTATTTTTTTTTTTTTAATTCAAAGGCAGAGGCTGCCAAGTTGAACCAAAATGTTGATTTTAAATTCCCTATAAATGTTGAATTGTTGATTTTTTTCAAGTAATTTAGGATTTTTATTATATTGATTGGTATTTTTTTTTGTTATGTTGAATTGTACTCAATAAGCTATTGGGTTTGAACCCGATAAGCTATTTGCATCCGATTATTGCTCCGCCCTGACAAAAATCCTGCATCCACCCCTGCATATATACCTTTTCTTTTTCCTTACAGAATAACCCTATTTTGAACTGGCTAGCTTTTATGTATAACCTAGGCCACTGAAACTCCTGTAGCTAGACTGCCTTTCGTCAGGATAAATTACAGGAAATAACGGCAAAACCGTCCTATATATTGAATTAAGAAGTTAGCATATTAATAAAATAGGTAAGTTTATATAGAGAAATAGCTAATTTTGAAATGTTGATGGAAAAAATATATAATTTAACAAATTATGATGGGCATATATATAAATTTCTCTATTTTAAAAAGCACCTTGTATGTTAATTATGTATAATTATAATTATATACCTTAATTTAAGAGCTTCATTGTAATATGAAAAAGGCTGTAGGACTATGCCGAAATCTAAAGTCCAAAAGGAGGTAGCCTGTAAAGATATTATTTCAAATGAAACATTTTACACAAGAACGGGAAAGGTATAGCCTTCTTTCTCACAAGAACAGAAAAGGTATCTTATATGTTTTCAGATTTTAAAAGGGTCACAGAACTCCTGTCCAAAGCATTCCTAGGCCGCACAATCAATTCAGATCAAAATTTGTTAAATAAATGCTAACAGTTGTTCTCTCTCTCCTTACCTCTAAATAAATCCAACTTGTACCAGTGATCTGAATTGATCGTGCGGCCTAGGAATGCTTTGGAAAGAAGTTCTGTCAAATGCCTTTGGACAAGTTCCCAGCCCTTTTAAAATCTGAAAACATATAAGATACCTTTCCTGTTCTTGTGAGAAAGAACGCTATACCTTTCCCGTTCTTTTGTAAAATGATTCCTTTGAAATAATATCTTTACAAGCTAGCCAACTAATGGGCCGCCGGCCCACCGCTTAAGAAATTTTGTTTTGTTTTTTTTCTTTACCTTACTACCTTTACCAAAAAAAAAATCGAACTTTCAGTTGGGTTGCCAACTAGAGGTGTTCATCGGTTTGATTCAATTCAAACCGAGTTAAAATTAGCAAAATAAAGTTTTACTCGATTTTCAAAAAATCAAATAGAACCGAATCGAAATAGAATAAGAACCAAGTAAGAACTGATTTGAACTATATGTATAGTAAATTTTGATTTGTTTTGTTGAACTGACATAGGATATTAATTATAAAAGCAAATATTTCAAGATGATTTTTTAATTTTTGTTTTTTTTAGTTTAATCCGTTTTAGACTAAAACGCAATATAAATTATACTCTAATTTTTAATTTTTTATTAAATATTTGATTTGGACAAAAAATAACTTTAAACATTTTGATATGTTCGGACTAACCGGTTTTAAAATTTCTAAACCGGATCGAACCAAACTATTAAACTAGTTTTCAAAAATGAACCGAACTGTTTTTGTTGATGATACAAATTTAGTTTGTTTGCTTCTTCATGCTTATTATATATATAGATGTTGGTTAATATTAAATTGATTGTTCCTGAGGTCCCGTGTAACTAAGTCGTTTTTCAATTAAATTAACTTTGTTACATATATTATTATATATATAGAGGTTAGCTAATATTAAGTTGGCTAATATTAAATCGACTTATTATTTAGTTTGTTTGCTTCTTCTTCATACTTATTATATATGTAACAAAGTCAAAAAAAGTCGATCTAAACTGTTAGATGTGAACTCTATATTAAAATGTGCTTGGAGACCAAATTTTACATTTATTTTAATTTTTTTACTATTTATTAAGCCACATTGAAAATCGATGATCCAATGGTCTAGTATGTTTTTACTGTTTAGTTAAATCATCATTGGATCAACGATTTTCAAAGTGACTTAATAAATAGTAAAAAAGATTCCAAAAAATATAAAATTTGGTCTCCAGGCACATTTTAATATAGAGATCTCGTCTAATGATTTGGATCGACTTTTTGTACTTTAAAAATTGAAAAACGACCTGATTGCATGGACCCTCAGGAACAATCGATTTTAAAATTGAATTATGCGTAAATTTTAATATATATCTTAATTTTTGAAAGAACAGTAAAATATATTTTGAATCAACGTACACTACACCAAAATGAGCCTTTTGCAACAAATTATTGCAACCGGAAAGAAATTGGATGCATTAGATTAATGTTTTTGCTTCCAAAATAATTGGTTGTAATAACTATTATTTATTGCAACCTATTAATTGTATTGCAACAAATTAATTGGTTGCCCGAAAAAAAAATATTGCTACAAACTTAATTACTATTGCAACAGAAAATAAGTTGCTAAAAAATATTCGCGCCTAAATATCTTATTTCCATTATCCTTTCGAAATCTCTTTCGCGCGTTGATTCGTTCTACATCCTTGCTCTCTTGTTTTCAAAAACGTTAATTATTTACTGCTCACCACTTATTTTAATTAAATATTTTTAATGCACCGCTCAAACACTTTTTTACAGAAATAAATCAATTGTTGTCCAAGAATTCATCTGCTAATTTTAATTCATTTTTTTCAATGCGCTCAAGTTTCTAATTATTTCCATATAACAAAAATTATTTAATTGTTATTCTCATATAGGATGCATTTTTACAAATTGTGAATATCCCAACCTCTTCCCAAAAAAATTCACAAGTGGACTTCATTCGTGTATGTGATAATATTATAGTATCCATCATTGAAATATGTTTATATTTATTTTGCTTAAAGTGAGTTGTTTATTTATTATAATATTATAGTATTATTGAATGAATAATTTTCTTAATTCTAGTAAACATATATTGTATTGGATTGTATAGAATTATATTAAATGATTTATTGTCCATCTGAGTGACATAAAATTTTGTTAATTCACTAGTGGAGAACATACAATTAGTGTCGCCTTAAAAAACCGACACTAATACTTTAGTATCGGTCGTTTACAAAAAACCGACACTAATAATATTAGTGTCGGCTATTTATATGTAGGCGACACTAATAACTGAAAATTAGTGTCGGCTATTTATATGTAGGCGACACTAATTGTTAAGTATTAGTGTCGGTTGTTTATAAATAGCCGACACTAATACATTAGTGTCGGCTGTTTATAAACAGCCGACACTAATTCTCAGTTATTAGTGTCGCCTATTTATAAACAGCCGACACTAAAGCTAAAAAAAATTCATTTTAAGTCCCGCGCACCTCTTTCAAACGCACGCCTAGGGTTCAAAAACGCACGCTTCTCTCCGATCTGATCTTCTCAAACCTAGCCGCTTCTTCTAGGCGAATACCAGAAGATGTGACAGGAACTCCACAGGAACTTCACTTCGCTTCACGCTTCTCTCCGATATGGTCCTGCGCATGCTTCACGAAAAGGGGCGTAACTTTTGATCCGTTCGTCGGATCGGACTGAAATTTTGACAGGAACTCCACAACCCAAAACCGGAGAAGATTTGGTTTGCCATTTTGCGGGCTCAGATTCGCGATCCGAGTCTTCCTTCATGGACTTTTGGTATAGTCTTTATAATTTTAGAGTTTTTAGGGTCTTTTATGTATCTTTTATGTATTTTCTGTTTTAGGGTTTGTATGATATTTTATTTAGGGTCTTTTATGTATCTTTTATGTATTTTCTGTTTTAGGGTTTGTATGATAACAATAAATGAGCAATTTGAATGATATTTTATTTAGTGAGTGTTATTTGTAAATTATGATGAATTATTTGATATCTTTGTTTTAAAAATAGTTCAGCAAAAATATATGAGGATTCCAGAACAAAAATTTTCATTTTTAGAATTTTCTATGATTTATAGTGAATTTTTGAAATTTATTTAAAAAAAAAAAACATTAGTATCGGCTATTTATTAAAAAGCCGACACTAATAAGTATTAGTGTCGGCCATTTAATAAATAGTCGACACTAATACTTATTAGTGTTGGCTATTTATTAAATGGCCGACACTAATACTTATTAGTGTCGGCTTTTTAAGAAATAGCCGACACTAAAAGTTAGTATTAGTGTCGGCCATTTAATAAATAGCCGACACTAATGGCTTACTTTTAGTGTCGGCTATTTACAAAGTATTAGTATCAGCCCGATTAGTGTCGCCTAATGTCCGACACTAATACCCATAAACAGCCGACACTAATTCCAAGTTCTCCACTAGTGATTTGAAATTAAATGATTCATGATGATACACCATCAATATATATAATTTATTTCGAAACTATTTATATGTTCAATACAATTATTATTATAAATTCATTTCGTGATGATGTTTAAATTACAAACTTAAAGAATAAAATAAGAAAAAGTTCTCAATGTTTCCATAAGAAAAGAGTAAAACTAGGGTGTTCTTAAACTCACTAAGATGTTTGGTGAGCTTAATTCCAAAATCTATTATATCGGTTTCAAATGACAAATCTAAATCGTTGAAATTCATCTACTTCACAAATGATGAATTTACATGCCAAGATTTTAAGTTTTCGACTAATTTTAGTATAAAGTCAAGCGGTCAAAATTAGAAGGTTCATAATTAAATTTTAGTGCATTCATTTTTTTAACATTTTTTGACCACTTGCCTTTATATAATATTAATTCTAAATTCTAAAAACTTCATATGTAAATTCATCACTCGTGAAGTAAATCGATTTCAATGGTTCGGATTTATTGTTTAAACTAATTTAATAGATTTTGTAGTTAAGTTCTCCAAACACCTTGGTGAGCTTAAGGACACCGTACTTCTACTCTAAGAAAAGAATAATAATAGGAAGACCTAAAATGGAATTACCTTCCAATGCGTACTTGGCGGATGCAGATTTTAATAGCGCACATTTTACTTCCCGCAGTTCTGTGCTTTGGATTTATATCTCTATTTTTAAAGTCCAAATAATCGATCCGAATTGTTCAATATTATTATCATATGAAAATATACTTCCAGGCCAAATTTTATATTTTTCAGAATATTTTTACTATTTAATTTTGGGACAATTAGAAAATCATTTGATCTAAAAATTCTAGACCATCCGAAAGTAATAATTTCGACCTACCAAAAAAATAGAACAAAAATTTCAAAAAATTTGATATCCAAGTATATTTTTATATGATAATAATGTTAAGCAGTTTGGATTGACTATTTAATTTTTTTTAAAAGATATGAATTCAAAGCACGAAACAATCCGCGCATTGCAAAGTACCATAGCCTCACTCATAGGACCATGTCATTTTTTATTTGAATAGAAACCAATGATGATGTATTCTAAATCTTTAAAATTGGAAAGATTATCTTGGTGGGTACCCCAGCAATTAATTACCTATGAGAAACTAAACTTGCGTAATTTTTTTTCTCTTACACAGCTTTTGAAGCTTAGCAAAAAAAAGTTACTAATTTAAACATCGTGCTATATTTCAAGTTTCCAAGTCTCTAACTCAACAAAAACAATTCAAATTTTTTAATCAATATTTTTCAAATAGTTTCCAATTATTTTTCTGTCATTAATTGTGTTCTTTTTTTGTTACCATCTTCAGATAAAAAAAGAAAAATTAACAAATTTGACATGATTTTTTTTAGGAGTTGTTTTGTTCAATTGGCCCTTTGGATTTTGATACTGTTGTGAATTGTCCCATAATTAATGACTACAGTAAAGATGTTAGCAACTTTGTTGGACTAATCGTTGTATAAATTTGTTTAAGAGATCGGCTAACTATCTTCAGTTAATTTCTCTCATTCATCCCCTAGTCAATAACTACCTACGGAGACCACTCATTAAATGAACATCATTAATTACTTAGGGATCACATAATATTTGATAGATTTTAACTGACGTGTACAAGTATGAATGCCCATGTGCGCAAGTGTTAATATATAATATATCTAAGAAACTAAGTATTTCGGAAAAAAAAAACACTGCAAATCATACACTCATCTTTTACACATTTTTAGAGGTGGTTTTTTTTTCTCCGTTCAATTTCATCAATATTTTCTGACGATCAGTGAGGAATTTGCAAATCTAAAACCATGAACGTCTTCTATGCAACTTTCTCTTTCAAATAAGATCTATGATGACATACTTTCAGATTAATCGCCACACAAGTATTCATATCTCATCGTGAATATCTTATCTGTAAGTATTCATATCTCATCGAGCAAGTATTCATACATCATCGTGCAAGGATTCATACCTCGTATAAGTATAAATAATTAATGTCTAAAGTATTTGTATCTAACATATTTTATTAAAAAAAGAATTTCATAGTAAAACTGGATGACGTCTAAAAATATTAATATCAAATATTAAAACATAAAAATTTACACTTCAATATGCAAATATAATTTACAACTTCAATATACTCGACCTCTTAGCGGTTAGCAATTTTTTTTTTACTTTGGTAGAAGTTATAGCAGTTAGATTAATGGGAGATGATGCATGGGATGGGGTCAAAGATCATGTAGACAAATTCAATCTCAGGTATATATGTAATCTAATTAACAAATTTAAGTGTTTTCAATTAATGATCCAGCTCTTTAATTCGTATGTAACATCACATATGTTGCTTTGGTGGGACTTCACCATTTATTAGTACTCAAACATGTGCCACGTAGAAAAGTTGGTGCAGACTACGTAGAACAACTTGTCAATCTGTTAGCAACAATACTATCTTTTTATTAGTATTACATTAAGCACATCAGGATAAGTTAAAATGCACTATGGTTTATGGTTTTGTGTTCTAATTATGCTCTACATCTTTATCTTCGTTTTTAAAATTCGAACAGTCGATTCAAACAGCTAAACATGATCTTCATAGTAAATATGGTTGGAGATCAACTTTTATATTTTTTGAAATTTTTTTACTATTTTTTTAAATAGATACAAAATCATTATTTTAAGAAGATTATGTACCATGATACATTTAAACTATCCTCATACACACACACAAACATATATACCTCATAATTTTTGAAAGAACAGTAAACTATATTTTGAATCAACGTAATTTTAAAATTGAATTTTGCGTATCCATCATTGAAATATGTTTATAGTTATTTTATATAAAATGAATTGTTTATTTATTATATTATTATAGTATTATTGGATGAATAATTTTATTATTTCAAGTAAGTATATATTGCTATGTTGCATGGATACCGATACGGATACAACGATATGGTAATTTAAAAAAAATCCTAGGATACGATATGTTTATTATATATATTATTTTTTATATGATATTTAAATAATTATAACTTAAATCCAATTTTAAAAAAAATAAAGACTTAATCTAAGTATAAGTTAAATACTATATTTACTATAACTTATTAAATATGATCTCTAGTGTATTGGTTAAAGATTTTGACTCAGTTATGGATGTCTCGAGCTCAATTCGTGTGAAAAAAACATTTTCACCGGTCCACGGGCGCGGCTCGTGGTCCACAGACACGTATCCAACCGTATCTGTAGGTATCCAACCGTATCTGTGAGTTTCGACGGAGTATCTCAGCGACCGTATCGGCTAAGTAAGGATATGTATCAGTTCCGTATCAGATACATATCGGTATCCGATATGTGTCCGATACATGTACGATGTCCAATCTGAAATATCCGAGTAACATAGATATATTATCTTGCATTGTATAGAATGCTATTGTCTAGTAAATATAATTTTCCTTGACATACTTCCCTCCTACTTACAAGGCCCGAGTGAAGATTCACTTTCTAATTTGAGATTAAATCTAATTAGTTGCTTTGAGATTTGGATTAGCACAGGACATTATTAATGGTCTTTGATATTTGTGCCAAGTTATAAGGTCCATTTCTCTCAATTCCATATAAAAAGATCATATTTTACAACAACAACAAAAAAAGCTCCCAATCGGAAAAAAGAGAAGAAAAAACTCTAGCTGTCCCCGCTCCTCATTTTTTTACACCTCTTTATTTCATTTATCTCACCTTTTCTAGTTTTCACCTCTAATATTGCGATACCTCTCTCTTGTCTTGATTTCCTTGAACAGAGAGAAGAATGAGAGAGAGGGGAGGGAGCCGACCGGAGCCAAGAGGCGGTATCGTCGGACTTCAAAGCATAGAGCATTTACTATCTCCATCTTGATCAGAGCACAGCGGTGAGCAAATTCGACTGTTGAAGCGCGGCAGTTATAGGATGAAAACGGATCCGGTTGTGAAAAAAGATGGAGAAAGAGGTAATATGGTGTTTAAGAGTAGATATGTAGGATTAGGTGATTATAATAATTTATGAGATTTCATTAGAATAAATGAGTTTAGATCTAGAAAGGAGGGTCATTTGACTCGTTGTAAGTTCTTTTTTTTATCAATAAAATCATTAGTAAACATTTAAAGTCACCCCCCTTTAAAAAAACATATGGTCCAAACTCAAAACTCGAGTTAAACAGATTCCATTAAAAAGATTCCATTAAAGTTAAACAGTAGATTGACAGTCTGGATACAAACTCAAAACTCGAGTTACTTTGGAGGATCTGAATTCGTGGTTAATTGTAACATTTAGGGCTGGTAACGAGCCGGCTCGGTCTGAGCTATATCAAGCTCATGGCTCGCTCGTTTTAGCAACGAGCAAGTCATGAGCGAGCCAACATTCGGATTCGAGCTAAAAAAGTGGCTCTTGGCTCGCTTGTTTTGACAACGAGCGAGCCGAGTCAGCTCGCGAAAGCTCGTGGGCCAAAAGCCAAAATGTATTAAATAATGTAATATAAAGTTAACTACCATAAATTAAGTTTGTAATTAAATTCATACATACTAAAATACTAAATCTTCAAATTCATACAAACATAGTTCACAAAATAAATTCATACATACTAAATCCTTATAAATTCATACCATTTCACAAATTCATACTTATCGAGCTGGCTCGCCAGCTCGCAAGCGAGCTAGGCTCCAGCTCAAACTTATTAATTTTGGATCGAGCTAGTGATGAGCTGGCTCGTTAATAGCTCGGTCCATTAATGAATAAGTTATTAGCGAGCGACTCAGATGCAAGTCACGAACGGTCCACGAGCTAGCTACGAGCTTTCTTGCCACCTCCAGTAACATTCTAATATTCGAGCAACATGAAATTTATCTAAGTGAAAGTTGAATGAGTATAATAGTAATATGAAATTTAATAGAAACCTATGTACTATAAAAATTATATCTGAATCTGACCATGCATGTAACGAAATTTTTGAAATTTCTGATATTATAAATTCCTCTATATACGCAATGAATTAGTAATATCCCAGTTTTCGAATATTTGGAGATTTATAAAACTTGAAGTAAAGTGAGTTTAAAAAAATTATATGGTAATATAAATATTCAAATAATATTTTAACTTCTGTTTTATGAAAAATTGAAATTTACATACTACAAATACATAATTAAGATTCAATCAAATAATAGGAAATTGTGAAATTCTAAGCAAAACAGAGATTAATAAATTTGGTAAATGATGAATTAAGAAAGGTTACTAGAAAACTTGATATTATAAAAGCCAATTATTTTTATCTATTTACATAAAGGGATTATGTCAAAAATTATTCTTAATTTGAAATTTGGATGAGAAGACACCTGTAAACCCAACATTTTTTTACCTTTTATTAAACTTTAAAATTATCCTCTCACCTAACCACATCTCTAACGTGTCATTCTTTTACCTACTCTCATTTTATACCCTTCGTCTCCCAATATATTAATTAATATCACTCTCCTTGTGCAATTTTCCCTGGGTGAGTCCGCTCATTATTTTCCTCACACCTAGTTGCCACGCCATCTCATTCTAATCATTGAAAACATCTAAACTAAAACTTAGAAATGTTGTCCTCATGTGGCTTCTGAAGAAGACACCATGCCTCCATCAGAAGCAGGATCCCATTCCTGCAGAGGCATCTGAGCTACATCCTCTTTGCGTGGGAGCCAATCCTGTCTGTGTTGTGCTTCTTCCACAGAGATTTCTCCTATCCAAAAATAAACTAAATTATTGATAGCAATAACAATTGTTTTCACTATGTTAGGAGCAACATGATTGAAACATATATTATTGCGAAGATTCCACATAGTCCAAGAATAGGCACTAAATGTTATAAGGAAGTATTTCCTATGAATAGGCGATAAAGTATAACTAATATTAAGAACATCCGATATGCAACGCCATGCAACTAAGAGTTGCCGACAATGTCTCAACCAGACGAGAACCTGCCTAGCTTTCCTGCACAACAAAAACAAATGATCAATTGATTCAAAATCAAGACAGAAGTGACAAGATAAATTGTCAATACATCCTCTTTTCACTAAGTTATTTTTTGTTAGTATCTTGTTTTTTACAAAGAGCCATAGAAACACTCTAATTTTTGGAGGGATGGGGATGCTCCATATCTGTAGAGAGCGGTGTTCAAGAATACCTCTAAAACTAAGAAAGTTATATAAAGATTGTACAGAAAAATGCCCATTATGTTCTAGGCCCCAAGAGATGCAATCTCGCTCTCTGTCTGAATGGAAGGTTAAAATAATATTCAAAGTTCATCACATTCATATTTCAGAACTCCAGTCGGAATAAAAAAAAAATCAATTCCCATTCCCTTTGATGCAATCACTGTCCTAAGCGAAACCTTGGGGTTATGGCAAATGACATATAAGAAAGGATAGCTGAGTGCTAAAGTACAATCTCCGAGCCATTTATCATTCTAGAATTGTATGTCACTATTTTGGCTAAGATTATAGGCAATAAAATTATCACAGAGATACTGATTTTTGGTAATGGCACTCCAAAATGGAGAAAAGGAAGGAACATGATTATCTGAATAGCAGTTCAGTAGTATAGCTTGTTTCCAAAGACCTTGACAGCAAGTATCTTTGAATTTCCATCTCCATTTAGCAAGTAAGGATAAATTCATCAATTCTAATTTCAAAACTCCCATGCCTCCCTGTTTTTTAGGTAAACAAACCTGAGCCCAGTTAATCAGAGAATATTTATGCTGATTTATGCCGATTTATGCCATACCCTTGCCACAAAAACTTTATGCGGGCTTTATTAACTCTAACTAGAACTGAGGAAGGAATGAGATAAATGGAGAGAGCATACATGGGGACAATGATATGAATCATATGAACTCAACGAGTTCACTATGGGAGAACAAATCTAGAAATGATGTAGAAAGAAAAATTCAATCTAAAAGAGCAAATTGTGTCCCATTGGTCCATGTATATTTCCTATCTTTAAGTAATAACTATAGTAAGACATTGTTCTGAATAAAGGCATTAAAGTCCCTGCTAACTTTACAATCCAAAGAGATCCCTGATTTGTCTTGTCTATATCTTAGTGCATTAAAATCAACACTAACTAGCCAAGGATGATCACTAAAGGCATAGACATTTTGCAATTCAATCCAAAAGGCTTCTTTAAGATGTCTACCAATAGGCGCATATACAATAGTGTACATCCATTTGGCTAGTGTAATTTTATCATTAAATACCACTGTAAAGGAGTACTATTGGACATAATAGTCTATAATAGTAGTGTCCCATTATGGCAAGATAATAGGGCATTTACAACCCTACTACAACACTCGAATTAAAGGTGTTTGGAGCACTATAGCAGTGTCTCTAGATAGCAAGATAATAAGGCATTTACAACACTAATACAACATTTCCAATTAATGGTGTTTGGAGCACTCTAGTAGTGTTTCTATATGGCAAGATAATAGGACATTTACAACCCCAATACAACACTCCAATTGAAGGTGTTTGGAGCACTCTAGTAGTGTCTCCAGATGGCAAGATAATAGGACATTTACAACCCTAATACAACACTCCAATTGAAGGAGCACCTGATTGGAATGCTAATCCCAGTTTTACCATGGATGAGCTGGCCCCGTTCAACACAGATGCAGAGGTGATTGGCTCCCACAGAACACGATATGAAGTGGAGATGGAGCACGACTTTGAGGCTGGTGGGAGTGAGGTGATTGGCTCCCACAGACCACGATATGAAGTGGAGATGGAGCATGACTTTGAGGCTGGTGGGAGTGCATCTCAGACTGCAGATGGCTTTGTCTCTGCATTATTTGGTGCACCGCACCCTGCCACGTATGCTGCAAGCTGGGAGCAAGATCCATGGAAGCTGCGTACACAACCCGCCAATGCAGAGTCAGCTGGTCTATTTGATCCATGGGCAGCCAGTACAGGTACGCAGCACATGTATACGGGGGAGGAGGATGAGGATATGGGAGAGGAGGAGGAGGATATGGGAGAGGAGGCGTTAGGAGATGTGAGTCCGCAGAGGCAGATACAGAGGCGCGTGCAGCCACACAGGGATGGCAAGGGCATAGTGGCTCCTAGGTTGTCTCCATCCGGAAGGAAAAGACGAGGATGATTGTAGAGTTTTTTTTTATTGTGATATAGTTCTGACTACATTATTTTGACTATGGGACTGTTGTATTATATGTTTCTGATTATGTTGGCAGGCATTATGTTGGCATTATGTTTTTTATTTTATATTCATGTTGGCATTATGTTGTTTGCACTTTATATTTCATCATTATAACACAGATTAATAATACAATTAAAGTTCAACAATACACTTAAAGTTCAACGATAGAATTAAAAGCGCAATAGTACACTTCAAGTAATTATATTGAAACTAAGAAATTATATTGAAACCGTAATTTTTATTTGCGACCCACACTCCCAGCAGACTGCCTGTGACAGGGGCGGTTCGCTGTCCTGACCACCTGGGCCACGGGCGGTCCACTAGGGATGCCTATTTATTCATTTTTTCTCTCTCTCTTCTCACTCCAACATTAGTCTACCTCCCACCTTAAAGGCAGAGAGAAGGGATAAAGAGCTGAAGGCGATTTTTTTGGCAATTTCGGGAGATTTTCTGGGCGACTACAGCTACAGGTAATTTAAATATTTTTTAATTATTTAAAAAAAAAAATTAAATATCTTTTAAAACAATTAAATATTTTCTAATTATTTTCTAATTAGCCGTTGATTACTGTACAATTAGTCTTTAATTACGCACATAATTAGCTTTCCTAATCAATTACTGTCATTTGAAACCCTAGTTACAATGGCACCCAAAGTTGGAAAAAATAGAGGAAGAACTGAAACCGAACGCGAAGAAAAAAGAACACTTATTAATAGTTTTTGGACGGCTGAAGCCTACGCGATGTGGAATTTGGAAATAATATTTTCACCCAAAAATAATGAAGAATTTCTGAGCACTCTTGATCCATCAATTAGAAAAATGCTGATGGAAGGCTGGGTAGATAGGGTCCCTCCACCTGGATGGGGACAGTGCTGCTTATGTGAGCTGAAGGGAGATATGGTGGATATGTTCTTCTGTTATAAATGTTGCAAAGCTGTTCACCCCAATTGCATGGACCCGTATGCAGATCCGCTGAATGACGCTCGTCTCACCACGTGGGAGTGTCCTGCGTGCGTCCGTCGGGCTGAGGAAAAGAAGGGGGCAAGCTCCTCAGCTCGTAAGGCTTAGACCCCAATTGTATGCTGTTGTAGTATTTTATGTTTGAACTGTAACGGTTTGTATAATTGCTATGTTTGAACTGGTTGTTGCTGTATGAATTTTATGTTACTTTATTTTATGGACTCGACGGTACTGTATTATTTAGTAATGTATCTGGATCTTATGAATTTTTTGTTGTAGTATTTATGTTGAACATGGGCTGTATTATTTTTGAATATGCTAGAAATAAGTATAGTTCTAAAATTGTCTAACATAGTTCAACAATACAAAGTTGAACAATACAATCAAAAGCACAATTAAAGTTCATAACATAGTTCAAACCAAATAAATCAGTTCGCATAAGCAAAATAGCAAGTTTATCTGCCACCACGTCTCAATAAATCCAACAAACGACTAGTTCTTCTGGTACCAGTGGCAGGTGCGGCATTACTTGTAGAGGCTTGGCTACTAGATGATTGGCTTACATGAGGAGGGGTTGTGTTCTACCAGTTGCTTCAGCAACAACTCTATCATTTTCTCTTTCGTTGTGTTCGTTTATGGCATCTGAATATAAAAATGCAATTCAGTTAGTAATATAATAAAAGCATAAATAAATTTCGTACAATGCTACATACCTGCTCTGCGCCTGTCGAAAACAGAACGGCGAGCCTGATTTCCCGATGGTCGCCTACTACCCATCTCGTCCATGGTCATTACAATACGCTTGTGTCTTCTCCTTCCCTTTCTTATCCATACTTTTGAAGGGAGTATTCTATCACCGACATATGCAGGCCACTTATGCTGATCAGGATAAGAATGAAAATATCCACCCCAAGTGGCAGCAAGGTAATCAGTACGATACATGTCTACAACATAGTGATCCTCGCAGTAGTTCCTCACTCGGTATACTGCCATCACGTGACTGCAGGGTATGTGACTTAGTTGGGGTCCTTGGCATTTACAGGTTACCGCCCTGGCATCTCCGAATTTAACCACGTACTTGCAAGCCCTCTTGACAAACGTCATAGTGCCATCTGGTCTACGGCTGGTAGGAACGTACTCATTTCGATTTTGCACTTCGAATTATGTTCCATCATTACCCATCGGGATCACGGTCATAGTTGCACCTTTGTCCCTGTGTTGTCTTAGTTTTTCCTCCACCCTTGTTCAAAATGACTGGTTCATCCTTATTAATTCTGCGGCCTTAGCACGCCGTTCCTGAAACCAGGCATTTAACTTGTAGAATGTGTCATTTACAACTGCAGCCACAGGCAACATCTAGCTCTGCTTGAATACTGCATTCAGCGACTCGGATCCGTTGGTGGTCATAATTCCCCAACGCCAACCTCCATCACGGGATTGATATATTTTCTCGTATGCTGGATCTTCGTTGACATCTCTGGGATTATTTTTGCTCACCTTCATTAAGTAGAGATTTGCCTTTGGCATGTACTATACAAAAAATAAGGAAATAGAATAATGTAAGTAAACAAGTGTACTAAAACAATCGTTTTCTTAAAATACAATAATATATGTAAACAATTGAAATACATGTACCTTTGCAAAACTGCTAGTCAACTCTACCACCCTTCTCGGCTTTTTCTTTCTGCAATTCCATCTAAATGTATCAGTAACCCACTTGTCACCCCCGATTGCCTTCAAAAGGTTCTCCGCAACATGTTGCATACACAACCTGTGCACACACTGGCCGGTACGTGTTGACCAACCGTAATCTTCACGATCAAAAACATATTTTATTCCTTTGTGCTGGTCTGATATCACACATAAAAACTTCCCTTCTCCAATCACCCGTCTTCTTAAAAACTGCATAAAAAATCCCTAGTTCTCACCATCCTCTTTCTGAACAATTGCAAATGCCAAAGGCAACAGCTGGTTCTCAGCATCATATGCACATGCTATCAGTAACCTCCCCTCGTAACGGCAAGACATGAAGCATGCATCAATGCTGATAACAAGTCTGATGTATGGCACAGCTTGGATACAAGCACCAAAAGCCCATGCTCTGCCCTTCAATTGTTGAGCTCCGTTTATTAGTACTCCGTCTTTATCAAAAAAGGGCCATGCCATCGCTCATATACGGTGCCGACATTTGTACTTGACATGGCCTAGAGCAATGGTGCCAGATAGCCATATGAATCCTTCGAACTACCGAATATCCTGCAGACCGAAAGTTCACGACCTCTCCATAGCCTGTTGTATTTTGGGATTACATATTTGTATTTGTATCTGACGGTCATAGCCACCGCCTTGATGCTCATCGATGGATCCAACTTAATCTCCTCCTCAATTGTATCGGCAATTAGTGATGCCGTCAGTTGCGCATGGTCTGTCCTTGTGGACGCAAACTTGCATGTATGAGATGGTTCACACTTCTTAATTATCCACGCTTCCCCTGAACCCGCAGGGGTTGCGAAAAGGCGGAACTCGCACCGCGGGTGAGTTTGACAGCAGTTCGGGCAATTTTCAAGAGTCGATATATCACGATCTGTTTTGTGCTTTTGTATGAAACATCACAGTCTTGTTCTATGAAGTCAAGAATGCATGTCGGTAAATTTTTATGATTTTTGAAGGTGTTTTGATATGCTAATCAGAGGTGCAAATTTGGGCTCAAAAGCACTCCTTCAGTAGTTCGGGCAATTTTTTAGAGCCGATATCTCACGATCTGTTTTGTCATTTTGTATGAAACTGCATAGTCTTGCTCTATGAAGTCAAGAATGCATGTCGGTAAATTTTGATGATTTTTTAAAGTGTTTTGATATGTTAATCAGAGGTGCAAATTTGGGTTAAGAAGCACTCCTTTAGAAGTTCGGGCAATTTTTGCGAGCCGATATCCCACGATCTGTTTTGTGATTTTGTATGCAACTTCATAGTCTTGCTCTATGAACTCAAGAATGCATGTCGGTAAATTTTCATGAATTTTGAAGGTGTTTTGATATATTAATAAGAGCTACAAATTTGGGCTCAGAAGAACTCCTTTAGAAGTTCGGGCAAATTTTGTGAGCCGATATCTCACGATCTGTTTTGTGATTTTGTATGCAACTTCATAGTCTTGCTCTATGAAGTCAAGAATGCATGTCGGTAAATTTTCATGATTTTTGAAAGTGTTTTGATTTGTTCATCAGAGGTGCAAATTTGGGCTCAGAAGCACTCCTTTAGAAGTTCGGGCAATTTTTGCGAGCCAATGTTTCACGATCTGTTTTGTGATTTTATATTAAACTTTAAAGTCTTGCTCTATGAACTCAAGAATGCTTGTCGGTCAATTTTCATGAATTTTGAAGGTGTTTTGATATGTTAATAAGAGTTGCAAATTTGGGCTGAGAAGCACTCCTTTAGAAGTTCGGGCAAATTTTGTGAGCCGATATCTCACGATCTGTTTTGTGATTTTGTATGCAACTTCATAGTCTTGCTCTATGAAGTCAAGAATGCATGTCGGTAAATTTTCATGATTTTTGAAAGTGTTTTGATATGTTCATCAGAGGTTCAAATTTGGGCTCAGAAGCACTCCTTTAGAAGTTCGGGCAATTTTTGCGAGCCGATATCTCACGATCTGTTTTGTGATTTTATATTAAACTTTAAAGTCTTGTTATCTGAACTCAAGAATGCATGTCGGTCAATTTTCATTAATTTTCAAGGTGTTTTGATATGTTAATAAGAGTTGCAAATTGGGGCTGAGAAGCACTCCTTTAGAAGTTCGGGCAATTTTTGCGAGCCGATATCTCGCGATCTGTTTTGTGATTTTGTGTGAAACTTCATAGTCTTGCGCTATGAAGTCAAGAATGCATGTCGGTAAATTTTCATGATATTTGAAAGTGTTTTGATATGTTCATCAGATGTGCAAATTTGGGCTCAGAAGCACTCCTTTAGAAGTTCGGGCAATTTTTGCGAGCCAATGTTTCACGATCTGTTTTGTGATTTTATATTAAACTTTAAAGTCTTGATCTATGAACTCAAGAATGCTTGTCGGTCAATTTTCATGAATTTTGAAGGTGTTTTGATATGTTAATAAGAGTTGCAAATTTGGGCTGCGAAGCACTCCTTTAGAAGTTCGGGCAATTTTTGTGAGCCGATATCTCACGATCTGTTTTGTGATTTTGTATGAAACTTCATAGTCTTGCTCTATGAAGTCAAGAATGTATGTCGGTAAATTTTCATGATTTTTCAAGTTGTTTTGATATGTTCATCAGAGGTGCAAATTTATGCTCAGAAGCACTCCTTTAGATGTTCGGGTAATTTTTGCGAGCCGATATCTCGCGATCTGTTTTGTGATTTTGTATGAAACTTCATAGTCTTGCGCTATGAAGTCAAGAATGCATGTCGGTAAATTTTCATGATTTTTGAAAGTGTTTTGATATGTTCATCAGAGGTTCAAATTTGGGCTCAGAAGCACTCCTTTAGAAGTTCGGGCAATTTTTGCGAGCCCATATCTCACGATCTGTTTTGTGATTTTGTATGAAACTTCATAGTCTTGCTCTATGAAGTCAAGAATGCATGTCGGTAAATTTTCATGATTTTTCAAGGTGTTTTGATATGTTCATCAGAGGTGCAAATTTATGCTCAGAAGCACTCCTTTAGAAGTTCGGGTAATTTTTGCGAGCCGATATCTCACGATCTGTTTTGTAATTTTGTATGAAACTTCATAGTCTTGCTCTATGCAGTCAAGAATGCATGTCGGTCAATTTTCATTAATTTTGAAGGTGTTTTGATATGTTAATAAGAGTTGCAAATTTGGGCTGAGAAGCACTCCTTTAGAAGTTCGGGCAATTTTTGTGAGCCGATATCTCACGATCTGTTTTGTGATTTTGTATGCAACTTCATAGTCTTGCTCTATGAAGTCAAGAATGTATGTCGGTAAATTTTCATGATTTTTGAAAGTGTTTTGATATGTTCATCAGAGGTTCAAATTTGGGCTGAGAAGCACTCCTTTAGAAGTTCGGGCAATTTTTCCGAGCCGATATCTCGCGATCTGTTTTGTGATTTTCTATGAAACTTCATAGTCTTGGTCTATGAAGTAAAGAATACTTGTCGGTAAATTTTCATGATATTTGAAAGTGTTTTGATATGTTCATCAGAGGTTCAAATTTGGGCTCAGAAGCACTCCTTTAGAAGTTCGGGCAATTTTTGCGAGCCGATATCTCACGATCTGTTTTGTGATTTTATATTAAACTTTAAAGTCTTGCTCTCTGAACTCAAGAATGCATGTCGGTCAATTTTCATTAATTTTCAAGGTGTTTTGATATGTTAATAAGAGTTGCAAATTGGGGCTGAGAAGCACTCCTTTAGAAGTTCGGGCAATTTTTGCGAGCCGATATCTCGCGATCTGTTTTGTGATTTTGTATGAAACTTCATAGTCTTGCGCTATGAAGTCAAGAATGCATGTCGGTAAATTTTCATGATATTTGAAAGTGTTTTGATATGTTCATCAGAGGTGCAAATTTGGGCTCAGAAGCACTCCTTTAGAAGTTCGGGCAATTTTTGCGAGCCAATGTTTCACGATCTGTTTTGTGATTTTATATTAAACTTTAAAGTCTTGCTCTATGAACTCAAGAATGCTTGTCGGTCAATTTTCATGAATTTTGAAGGTGTTTTGATATGTTAATAAGAGTTGCAAATTTGGGCTGAGAAGCACTCCTTTAGAAGTTCGGGCAATTTTTGTGAGCCGATATCTCACGATCTGTTTTGTGATTTTGAATGAAACTTCATAGTCTTGCTCTATGAAGTCAAGAATGTATGTCGGTAAATTTTCATGATTTTTCAAGTTGTTTTGATATGTTCATCAGAGGTGCAAATTTATGCTCAGAAGCACTCCTTTAGATGTTCGGGTAATTTTTGCGAGCCGATATCTCGCGATCTGTTTTGTGATTTTGTATGAAACTTCATAGTCTTGCGCTATGAAGTCAAGAATGCATGTCGGTAAATTTTCATGATTTTTGAAAGTGTTTTGATATGTTCATCAGAGGTTCAAATTTGGGCTCAGAAGCACTCCTTTAGAAGTTCGGGCAATTTTTGCGAGCCCATATCTCACGATCTGTTTTGTGATTTTGTATGAAACTTCATAGTCTTGCTCTATGAAGTCAAGAATGCATGTCGGTAAATTTTCATGATTTTTCAAGGTGTTTTGATATGTTCATCAGAGGTGCAAATTTATGCTCAGAAGCACTCCTTTAGAAGTTCGGGTAATTTTTGCGAGCCGATATCTCACGATCTGTTTTGTAATTTTGTATGAAACTTCATAGTCTTGCTCTATGCAGTCAAGAATGCATGTCGGTAAATTTTCATGATTTTTGAAAGTGTTTTGATATGTTCATCAGAGGTTCAAATTTGGGCTCAGAAGCACTCCTTTAGAAGTTCGGGTAATTTTTGCGAGCCCATATCTCACGATCTGTTTTGTGATTTTGTATGAAACTTCATAGTCATGCTCTATAAAGTCAAGAATGCATGTCGGTAAATTTTCATGATTTTAGAAAGTGTTTTGATATGTTAATAAGAGGTGCAAATTTGGGCTCAGAAGCACTCCTTTAGAAGTTCGGGCAATTTTTGCGAGCCGATATCTGACGATCTATTTTGTGATTTTGTATGAAACTTCATAGTGTTGCTCTATGAAGTCAAGAATGCATGTCGGTAAATTTTCATGATTTTTCAAGTTGTTTTGATATGTTCATCAGAGTTGCAAATTTATGCTCAGAAGCACTCCTTTAGAAGTTCGGGTAATTTTTGCGAGCCGATATCTCACGATCTGTTTTGTGATTTTGTATAAAACTTCATAGTCTTGCTCTATGAAGTCAAGAATGCATGTGGGTAAATTTTCATGATTTTTGAAAGTGTTTTGATATGTTCATCAGAGGTTCAAATTTGGGCTCAGAAGCACTCCTTTAGAAGTTCGGGCAATTTTTGCGAGCCGATATCTCGCGATCTGTTTGTGATTTTGTATGAAACTTCATAGTCTTGCGCTATGAAGTCAAGAATGCATGTCGGTAAATTTTCATGATTTTTGAAAGTGTTTTGATATGTTCATCAGAGGTTCAAATTTGGGCTCAGAAGCACTCCTTTAGAAGTTCGGGCAATTTTTGCGAGCCGATATCTCGCGATCTGTTTTGTGATTTTGTATGAAACTTCATAGTCATGCGCTATGAAGTCAAGAATGCATGTCGGTAAATTTTCATGATTTTTGAAAGTGGTTTGATATGTTCATCAGAGGTTCAAATTTGGGCTCAGAAGCACTCCTTTAGAAGTTCGGGCAATTTTTGCGAGCCGATATCTCACGATCTATTTTGTGATTTTGTATGAAACTTCATAGTGTTGCTCTATGAAGTCAAGAATGCATGTCGGTAAATTTTCATGATTTTTCAAGTTGTTTTGATATGTTCATCAGAGTTGCAAATTTATGCTCAGAAGCACTCCTTTAGAAGTTCGGGTAATTTTTGCGAGCCGATATCTCACGATCTGTTTTGTGATTTTGTATAAAACTTCATAGTCTTGCTCTATGAAGTCAAGAATGCATGTGGGTAAATTTTCATGATTTTTGAAAGTGTTTTGATATGTTCATCAGAGGTTCAAATTTGGGCTCAGAAGCACTCCTTTAGAAGTGCGGGTAATTTTTGCGAGCCGATATCTCGCGATCTGTTTGTGATTTTGTATGAAACTTCATAGTCTTGCGCTATGAAGTCAAGAATGCATGTCGGTAAATTTTCATGATTTTTGAAAGTGTTTTGATATGTTCATCAGAGGTTCAAATTTGGGCTCAGAAGCACTCCTTTAGAAGTTCGGGCAATTTTTGCGAGCCGATATCTCGCGATCTGTTTTGTGATTTTGTATGAAACTTCATAGTCTTGCGCTATGAAGTCAAGAATGCATGTCGGTAAATTTTCATGATTTTTGAAAGTGTTTTGATATGTTCATCAGAGGTTCAAATTTGGTCTCAGAAGCACTCCTTTAGAAGTTCGGGCAATTTTTGCGAGCCGATATCTCGCGATCTGTTTTGTGATTTTGTATGAAACTTCATAGTCTTGCGCTATGAAGTCAAGAATGCATGTCGGTAAATTTTCATGATTTTTGAAAGTGTTTTGATATGTTCATCAGAGGTTCAAATTTGGGCTCAGAAGCACTGCTTTAGAAGTTCGGGCAATTTTTGCGAGCCGATATCTCGCGATCTGTTTTGTGATTTTGTATGAAACTTCATAGTCTTGCGCTATGAAGTCAAGAATGCATGTCGGTAAATTTTCATGATTTTTCAAGGTGTTTTGATATGTTCATCAGAGGTTCAAATTTGGGCTCAGAAGCACTCCTTTAGAAGTTCGGGCAATTTTTGCGAGCCGATATCTCGCGATCTGTTTTGTGATTTTGTATGAAACTTCATAGTGTTGCTCTATGAAGTCAAGAATGCATGTCGGTAAATTTTCATGATTTTTCAAGTTGTTTTGATATGTTCATCAGAGTTGCAAATTTGTGCTCAGAAGCACTCCTTTAGAAGTTCGGGTAATTTTTGCGAGCCGATATCTCACGATCTGTTTTGTGATTTTGTATAAAACATCATAGTCTTGCTCTATGAAGTCAAGAATGCATGTGGGTAAATTTTCATGATTTTTGAAAGTGTTTTGATATGTTCATCAGAGGTTCAAATTTGGGCTCAGAAGCACTCCTTTAGAAGTTCGGGTAATTTTTGCGAGCCGATATCTCGCGATCTGTTTTGTGATTTTGTATGAAACTTCATAGTCTTGCGCTATGAAGTCAAGAATGCATGTAGGTAAATTTTCATGATTTTTGAAAGTGTTTTGATATGTTCATCAGAGGTTCAAATTTGGGCTCAGAAGCACTCCTTTAGAAGTTCGGGCAATTTTTGCGAGCCGATATCTCGCGATCTGTTTTGTGATTTTGTATGAAACTTCATAGTCTTGCGCTATGAAGTCAAGAATGCATGTCGGTAAATTTTCATGATTTTTGAAAGTGTTTTGATATGTTCATCAGAGGTTCAAATTTGGGCTCAGAAGCACTCCTTTAGAAGTTCGGGCAATTTTTGCGAGCCGATATCTCGCGATCTGTTTTGTGATTTTGTATGAAACTTCATAGTCTTGCGCTATGAAGTCAAGAATGCATGTCGGTAAATTTTCATGATTTTTCAAGGTGTTTTGATATGTTCATCAGAGGTTCAAATTTGGGCTCAGAAGCACTCCTTTAGAAGTTCGGGCAATTTTTGCGAGCCCATATCTCACGATCTGTTTTGTGATTTTGTATGAAACTTCATAGTCTTGCGCTATGAAGTCAAGAATGCATGTCGGTAAATTTTCATGATTTTTCAAGGTGTTTTGATATGTTCATCAGAGGTTCAAATTTGGGCTCAGAAGCACTCCTTTAGAAGTTCGGGCAATTTTTGCGAGCCGATATCTCGCGATCTGTTTTGTGATTTTGTATGAAACTTCATAGTCTTGCGCTATGAAGTCAAGAATGCATGTCGGTAAATTTTCATGATTTTTCAAGGTGTTTTGATATGTTCATCAGAGGTTCAAATTTGGGCTCAGAAGCACTCCTTTAGAAGTTCGGGCAATTTTTGCGAGCCCATATCTCACGATCTGTTTTGTGATTTTGTATGAAACTTCATAGTCTTGCGCTATGAAGTCAAGAATGCATGTCGGTAAATTTTCATGAATTTTGAAAGTGTTTTGATATGTTCATGAGAGGTTCAAATTTGGGCTCAGAAGCACTCCTTTAGAAGTTCGGTTAATTTTTGCGAGCCGATATCTCGCGATCTGTTTTGTGATTTTGTATGAAACTTCATAGTCTTGCGCTATGAAGTCAAGAATGCATGTCGGTAAATTTTCATGATTTTTGAAAGTGGTTTGATATGTTCATCAGTGGTTCAAATTTGGGCTCAGAAGCACTCCTTTAGAAGTTCGGGCAATTTTTGCGAGCCCATATCTCACGATCTGTTTTGTGATTTTGTATGAAACTTCATAGTCTTGCGCTATGAAGTCAAGAATGCATGTCGGTAAATTTTCATGATTTTTCAAGGTGTTTTGATATGTTCATCAGAGGTTCAAATTTGGGCTCAGAAGCACTCCTTTAGAAGTTCGGGCAATTTTTGCGAGCCGATATCTCGCGATCTGTTTTGTGATTTTGTATGAAACTTCATAGTCTTGCGCTATGAAGTCAAGAATGCATGTCGGTAAATTTTCATGATTTTTGAAAGTGTTTTGATATGTTCATCAGAGGTTCAAATTTGGGCTCAGAAGCACTCCTTTAGAAGTTCGGGCAATTTTTGCGAGCCGATATCTCGCGATCTGTTTTGTGATTTTGTATGAAACTTCATAGTCTTGCGCTATGAAGTCAAGAATGCATGTCGGTAAATTTTCATGATTTTTCAAGGTGTTTTGATATGTTCATCAGAGGTTCAAATTTGGGCTCAGAAGCACTCCTTTAGAAGTTCGGGCAATTTTTGCGAGCCCATATCTCACGATCTGTTTTGTGATTTTGTATGAAACTTCATAGTCTTGCGCTATGAAGTCAAGAATGCATGTCGGTAAATTTTCATGATTTTTCAAGGTGTTTTGATATGTTCATCAGAGGTTCAAATTTGGGCTCAGAAGCACTCCTTTAGAAGTTCGGGCAATTTTTGCGAGCCGATATCTCGCGATCTGTTTTGTGATTTTGTATGAAACTTCATAGTCTTGCGCTATGAAGTCAAGAATGCATGTCGGTAAATTTTCATGATTTTTGAAAGTGTTTTGATATGTTCATCAGAGGTTCAAATTTGGGCTCAGAAGCACTCCTTTAGAAGTTCGGGCAATTTTTGCGAGCCCATATCTCACGATCTGTTTTGTGATTTTGTATGAAACTTCATAGTCTTGCGCTATGAAGTCAAGAATGCATGTCGGTAAATTTTCATGATTTTTCAAGGTGTTTTGATATGTTCATCAGAGGTTCAAATTTGGGCTCAGAAGCACTCCTTTAGAAGTTCGGGCAATTTTTGCGAGCCGATATCTCGCGATCTGTTTTGTGATTTTGTATGAAACTTCATAGTCTTGCGCTATGAAGTCAAGAATGCATGTCGGTAAATTTTCATGATTTTTCAAGGTGTTTTGATATGTTCATCAGAGGTTCAAATTTGGGCTCAGAAGCACTCCTTTAGAAGTTCGGGCAATTTTTGCGAGCCCATATCTCACGATCTGTTTTGTGATTTTGTATGAAACTTCATAGTCTTGCGCTATGAAGTCAAGAATGCATGTCGGTAAATTTTCATGAATTTTGAAAGTGTTTTGATATGTTCATGAGAGGTTCAAATTTGGGCTCAGAAGCACTCCTTTAGAAGTTCGGTTAATTTTTGCGAGCCGATATCTCGCGATCTGTTTTGTGATTTTGTATGAAACTTCATAGTCTTGCGCTATGAAGTCAAGAATGCATGTCGGTAAATTTTCATGATTTTTGAAAGTGGTTTGATATGTTCATCAGTGGTTCAAATTTGGGCTCAGAAGCACTCCTTTAGAAGTTCGGGCAATTTTTGCGAGCCCATATCTCACGATCTGTTTTGTGATTTTGTATGAAACTTCATAGTCTTGCGCTATGAAGTCAAGAATGCATGTCGGTAAATTTTCATGATTTTTCAAGGTGTTTTGATATGTTCATCAGAGGTTCAAATTTGGGCTCAGAAGCACTCCTTTAGAAGTTCGGGCAATTTTTGCGAGCCGATATCTCGCGATCTGTTTTGTGATTTTGTATGAAACTTCATAGTCTTGCGCTATGAAGTCAAGAATGCATGTCGGTAAATTTTCATGATTTTTGAAAGTGTTTTGATATGTTCATCAGAGGTTCAAATTTGGGCTCAGAAGCACTCCTTTAGAAGTTCGGGCAATTTTTGCGAGCCGATATCTCGCGATCTGTTTTGTGATTTTGTATGAAACTTCATAGTCTTGCGCTATGAAGTCAAGAATGCATGTCGGTAAATTTTCATGATTTTTCAAGGTGTTTTGATATGTTCATCAGAGGTTCAAATTTGGGCTCAGAAGCACTCCTTTAGAAGTTCGGGCAATTTTTGCGAGCCCATATCTCACGATCTGTTTTGTGATTTTGTATGAAACTTCATAGTCTTGCGCTATGAAGTCAAGAATGCATGTCGGTAAATTTTCATGATTTTTCAAGGTGTTTTGATATGTTCATCAGAGGTTCAAATTTGGGCTCAGAAGCACTCCTTTAGAAGTTCGGGCAATTTTTGCGAGCCGATATCTCGCGATCTGTTTTGTGATTTTGTATGAAACTTCATAGTCTTGCGCTATGAAGTCAAGAATGCATGTCGGTAAATTTTCATGATTTTTGAAAGTGTTTTGATATGTTCATCAGAGGTTCAAATTTGGGCTCAGAAGCACTCCTTTAGAAGTTCGGGTAATTTTTGCGAGCCGATATCTCGCGATCTGTTTTGTGATTTTGTATGAAACTTCATAGTCTTGCGCTATGAAGTCAAGAATGCATGTAGGTAAATTTTCATGATTTTTGAAAGTGTTTTGATATGTTCATCAGAGGTTCAAATTTGGGCTCAGAAGCACTCCTTTAGAAGTTCGGGTAATTTTTGCGAGCCGATATCTCGCGATCTGTTTTGTGATTTTGTATGAAACTTCATAGTCTTGCGCTATGAAGTCAAGAATGCATGTAGGTAAATTTTCATGATTTTTGAAAGTGTTTTGATATGTTCATCAGAGGTTCAAATTTGGGCTCAGAAGCACTCCTTTAGAAGTTCGGGCAATTTTTGCGAGCCGATATCTCGCGATCTGTTTTGTGATTTTGTATGAAACTTCATAGTGTTGCGCTATGAAGTCAAGAATGCATGTCGGTAAATTTTCATGATTTTTGAAAGTGTTTTGATATGTTCATCAGAGGTTCAAATTTGGGCTCAGAAGCACTCCTTTAGAAGTTCGGGCAATTTTTGCGAGCCGATATCTCGCGATCTGTTTTGTGATTTTGTATGAAACTTCATAGTCTTGCGCTATGAAGTCAAGAATGCATGTCGGTAAATTTTCATGATTTTTGAAAGTGTTTTGATATGTTCATCAGAGGTTCAAATTTGGTCTCAGAAGCACTCCTTTAGAAGTTCGGGCAATTTTTGCGAGCCGATATCTCGCGATCTGTTTTGTGATTTTGTATGAAACTTCATAGTCTTGCGTTATGAAGTCAAGAATGCATGTCGGTAAATTTTCATGATTTTTGAAAGTGTTTTGATATGTTCATCAGAGGTTCAAATTTGGGCTCAGAAGCACTCCTTTAGAAGTTCGGGCAATTTTTGCGAGCCGATATCTCGCGATCTGTTTTGTGATTTTGTATGAAACTTCATAGTCTTGCGCTATGAAGTCAAGAATGCATGTCGGTAAATTTTCATAATTTTTGAAAGTGTTTTGATATGTTCATCAGAGGTTCAAATTTGGGCTCAGAAGCACTCCTTTAGAAGTCCGGGCAATTTTTGCGAGCCGATATCTCGCGATCTGTTTTGTGATTTTGTATGAAACTTCATAGTCTTGCGCTATTTAGTCAAGAATGCATGTCGGTAAATTTTCATGATTTTTGAAAGTGTTTTGATATGTTCATGAGAGGTTCAAATTTGGGCTCAGAAGCACTCCTTTAGAAGTTCGGTTAATTTTTGCGAGCCGATATCTCGCGATCTGTTTTGTGATTTTGTATGAAACTTCATAGTCTTGCGCTATGAAGTCAAGAATGCATGTCGGTAAATTTTCATGATTTTTGAAAGTGGTTTGATATGTTTATCAGTGGTTCAAATTTGGGCTCAGAAGCACTCCTTTAGAAGTTCGGGCAATTTTTGCGAGCCCATATCTCACGATCTGTTTTGTGATTTTGTATGAAACTTCATAGTCTTGCGCTATGAAGTCAAGAATGCATGTCGGTAAATTTTCATGATTTTTCAAGGTGTTTTGATATGTTCATCAGAGGTTCAAATTTGGGCTCAGAAGCACTCCTTTAGAAGTTCGGGCAATTTTTGCGAGCCGATATCTCGCGATCTGTTTTGTGATTTTGTATGAAACTTCATAGTCTTGCGCTATGAAGTCAAGAATGCATGTCGGTAAATTTTCATGATTTTTGAAAGTGTTTTGATATGTTCATCAGAGGTTCAAATTTGGGCTCAGAAGCACTCCTTTAGAAGTTCGGGCAATTTTTGCGAGCCGATATCTCGCGATCTGTTTTGTGATTTTGTATGAAACTTCATAGTCTTGCGCTATGAAGTCAAGAATGCATGTCGGTAAATTTTCATGATTTTTGAAAGTGTTTTGATATGTTCATCAGAGGTTCAAATTTGGTCTCAGAAGCACTCCTTTAGAAGTTCGGGCAATTTTTGCGAGCCGATATCTCGCGATCTGTTTTGTGATTTTGTATGAAACTTCATAGTCTTGCGCTATGAAGTCAAGAATGCATGTCGGTAAATTTTCATGATTTTTGAAAGTGTTTTGATATGTTCATCAGAGGTTCAAATTTGGGCTCAGAAGCACTCCTTTAGAAGTTCGGGCAATTTTTGCGAGCCGATATCTCGCGATCTGTTTTGTGATTTTGTATGAAACTTCATAGTCTTGCGCTATGAAGTCAAGAATGCATGTCGGTAAATTTTCATAATTTTTGAAAGTGTTTTGATATGTTCATCAGAGGTTCAAATTTGGGCTCAGAAGCACTCCTTTAGAAGTCCGGGCAATTTTTGCGAGCCGATATCTCGCGATCTGTTTTGTGATTTTGTATGAAACTTCATAGTCTTGCGCTATTTAGTCAAGAATGCATGTCGGTAAATTTTCATGATTTTTGAAAGTGTTTTGATATGTTCATGAGAGGTTCAAATTTGGGCTCAGAAGCACTCCTTTAGAAGTTCGGTTAATTTTTGCGAGCCGATATCTCGCGATCTGTTTTGTGATTTTGTATGAAACTTCATAGTCTTGCGCTATGAAGTCAAGAATGCATGTCGGTAAATTTTCATGATTTTTGAAAGTGGTTTGATATGTTCATCAGTGGTTCAAATTTGGGCTCAGAAGCACTCCTTTAGAAGTTCGGGCAATTTTTGCGAGCCCATATCTCACGATCTGTTTTGTGATTTTGTATGAAACTTCATAGTCTTGCGCTATGAAGTCAAGAATGCATGTAGGTAAATTTTCATGATTTTTCAAGGTGTTTTGATATGTTCATCAGAGGTTCAAATTTGGGCTCAGAAGCACTCCTTTAGAAGTTCGGGCAATTTTTGCGAGCCGATATCTCGCGATCTGTTTTGTGATTTTGTATGAAACTTCATAGTCTTGCGCTATGAAGTCAAGAATGCATGTCGGTAAATTTTCATGATTTTTGAAAGTGTTTTGATATGTTCATCAGAGGTTCAAATTTGGGCTCAGAAGCACTCCTTTAGAAGTTCGGGCAATTTTTGCGAGCCGATATCTCGCGATCTGTTTTGTGATTTTGTATGAAACTTCATAGTCTTGCGCTATGAAGTCAAGAATGCATGTCGGTAAATTTTCATGATTTTTCAAGGTGTTTTGATATGTTCATCAGAGGTTCAAATTTGGGCTCAGAAGCACTCCTTTAGAAGTTCGGGCAATTTTTGCGAGCCCATATCTCACGATCTGTTTTGTGATTTTGTATGAAACTTCATAGTCTTGCGCTATGAAGTCAAGAATGCATGTCGGTAAATTTTCATGATTTTTCAAGGTGTTTTGATATGTTCATCAGAGGTTCAAATTTGGGCTCAGAAGCACTCCTTTAGAAGTTCGGGCAATTTTTGCGAGCCGATATCTCGCGATCTGTTTTGTGATTTTGTATGAAACTTCATAGTCTTGCGCTATGAAGTCAAGAATGCATGTCGGTAAATTTTCATGATTTTTGAAAGTGTTTTGATATGTTCATCAGAGGTTCAAATTTGGGCTCAGAAGCACTCCTTTAGAAGTTCGGGTAATTTTTGCGAGCCGATATCTCGCGATCTGTTTTGTGATTTTGTATGAAACTTCATAGTCTTGCGCTATTTAGTCAAGAATGCATGTCGGTAAATTTTCATGATTTTTGAAAGTGTTTTGATATGTTCATGAGAGGTTCAAATTTGGGCTCAGAAGCACTCCTTTAGAAGTTCGGGCAATTTTTGCGAGCCGATATCTCGCGATCTGTTTTGTGATTTTGTATGAAACTTCATAGTCTTGCGCTATGAAGTCAAGAATGCATGTAGGTAAATTTTCATGATTTTTGAAAGTGTTTTGATATGTTCATCAGAGGTTCAAATTTGGGCTCAGAAGCACTCCTTTAGAAGTTCGGGCAATTTTTGCGAGCCGATATCTCGCGATCTGTTTTGTGATTTTGTATGAAACTTCATAGTCTTGCGCTATGAAGTCAAGAATGCATGTCGGTAAATTTTCATGATTTTTGAAAGTGTTTTGATATGTTCATCAGAGGTTCAAATTTGGGCTCAGAAGCACTCCTTTAGAAGTTCGGGCAATTTTTGCGAGCCGATATCTCGCGATCTGTTTTGTGATTTTGTATGAAACTTCATAGTCTTGCGCTATGAAGTCAAGAATGCATGTCGGTAAATTTTCATGATTTTTGAAAGTGTTTTGATATGTTCATCAGAGGTTCAAATTTGGTCTCAGAAGCACTCCTTTAGAAGTTCGGGCAATTTTTGCGAGCCGATATCTCGCGATCTGTTTTGTGATTTTGTATGAAACTTCATAGTCTTGCGCTATGAAGTCAAGAATGCATGTAGGTAAATTTTCATGATTTTTGAAAGTGTTTTGATATGTTCATCAGAGGTTCAAATTTGGGCTCAGAAGCACTCCTTTAGAAGTTCGGGCAATTTTTGCGAGCCGATATCTCGCGATCTGTTTTGTGATTTTGTATGAAACTTCATAGTCTTGCGCTATGAAGTCAAGAATGCATGTCGATAAATTTTCATGATTTTTGAAAGTGTTTTGATATGTTCATCAGAGGTTCAAATTTGGGCTCAGAAGCACTCCTTTAGAAGTTCGGGCAATTTTTGCGAGCCGATATCTCGCGATCTGTTTTGTGATTTTGTATGAAACTTCATAGTCTTGCGCTATGAAGTCAAGAATGCATGTCGGTAAATTTTCATGATTTTTGAAAGTGTTTTGATATGTTCATCAGAGGTTCAAATTTGGTCTCAGAAGCACTCCTTTAGAAGTTCGGGCAATTTTTGCGAGCCGATATCTCGCGATCTGTTTTGTGATTTTGTATGAAACTTCATAGTCTTGCGCTATGAAGTCAAGAATGCATGTCGGTAAATTTTCATGATTTTTGAAAGTGTTTTGATATGTTCATCAGAGGTTCAAATTTGGGCTCAGAAGCACTCCTTTAGAAGTTCGGGCAATTTTTGCGAGCCGATATCTCGCGATCTGTTTTGTGATTTTGTATGAAACTTCATAGTCTTGCGCTATGAAGTCAAGAATGCATGTCGGTAAATTTTCATAATTTTTGAAAGTGTTTTGATATGTTCATCAGAGGTTCAAATTTGGGCTCAGAAGCACTCCTTTAGAAGTCCGGGCAATTTTTGCGAGCCGATATCTCGCGATCTGTTTTGTGATTTTGTATGAAACTTCATAGTCTTGCGCTATTTAGTCAAGAATGCATGTCGGTAAATTTTCATGATTTTTGAAAGTGTTTTGATATGTTCATCAGAGGTTCAAATTTGGTCTCAGAAGCACTCCTTTAGAAGTTCGGGCAATTTTTGCGAGCCGATATCTCGCGATCTGTTTTGTGATTTTGTATGAAACTTCATAGTCTTGCGCTATGAAGTCAAGAATGCATGTCGGTAAATTTTCATGATTTTTGAAAGTGTTTTGATATGTTCATCAGAGGTTCAAATTTGGGCTCAGAAGCACTCCTTTAGAAGTTCGGGCAATTTTTGCGAGCCGATATCTCGCGATCTGTTTTGTGATTTTGTATGAAACTTCATAGTCTTGCGCTATGAAGTCAAGAATGCATGTCGGTAAATTTTCATAATTTTTGAAAGTGTTTTGATATGTTCATCAGAGGTTCAAATTTGGGCTCAGAAGCACTCCTTTAGAAGTCCGGGCAATTTTTGCGAGCCGATATCTCGCGATCTGTTTTGTGATTTTGTATGAAACTTCATAGTCTTGCGCTATTTAGTCAAGAATGCATGTCGGTAAATTTTCATGATTTTTGAAAGTGTTTTGATATGTTCATGAGAGGTTCAAATTTGGGCTCAGAAGCACTCCTTTAGAAGTTCGGGCAATTTTTGCGAGCCGATATCTCGCGATCTGTTTTGTGATTTTGTATGAAACTTCATAGTCTTGCGCTATGAAGTCAAGAATGCATGTCGGTAAATTTTCATGATTTTTCAAGGTGTTTTGATATGTTCATCAGAGGTTCAAATTTGGGCTCAGAAGCACTCCTTTAGAAGTTCGGGCAATTTTTGCGAGCCCATATCTCACGATCTGTTTTGTGATTTTGTATGAAACTTCATAGTCTTGCGCTATGAAGTCAAGAATGCATGTCGGTAAATTTTCATGATTTTTCAAGGTGTTTTGATATGTTCATCAGAGGTTCAAATTTGGGCTCAGAAGCACTCCTTTAGAAGTTCGGGCAATTTTTGCGAGCCGATATCTCGCGATCTGTTTTGTGATTTTGTATGAAACTTCATAGTCTTGCGCTATGAAGTCAAGAATGCATGTAGGTAAATTTTCAGGATTTTTGAAAGTGTTTTGATATGTTCATCAGAGGTTCAAATTTGGGCTCAGAAGCACTCCTTTAGAAGTTCGGGCAATTTTTGCGAGCCGATATCTCGCGATCTGTTTTGTGATTTTGTATGAAACTTCATAGTCTTGCGCTATGAAGTCAAGAATGCATGTCGGTAAATTTTCATGATTTTTGAAAGTGTTTTGATATGTTCATCAGAGGTTCAAATTTGGGCTCAGAAGCACTCCTTTAGAAGTTCGGGCAATTTTTGCGAGCCGATATCTCGCGATCTGTTTTGTGATTTTGTATGAAACTTCATAGTCTTGCGCTATGAAGTCAAGAATGCATGTCGGTAAATTTTCATGATTTTTGAAAGTGTTTTGATATGTTCATCAGAGGTTCAAATTTGGTCTCAGAAGCACTCCTTTAGAAGTTCGGGCAATTTTTGCGAGCCGATATCTCGCGATCTGTTTTGTGATTTTGTATGAAACTTCATAGTCTTGCGCTATGAAGTCAAGAATGCATGTCGGTAAATTTTCATGATTTTTCAAGGTGTTTTGATATGTTCATCAGAGGTTCAAATTTGGGCTCAGAAGCACTCCTTTAGAAGTTCGGGCAATTTTTGCGAGCCCATATCTCACGATCTGTTTTGTGATTTTGTATGAAACTTCATAGTCTTGCGCTATGAAGTCAAGAATGCATGTCGGTAAATTTTCATGATTTTTCAAGGTGTTTTGATATGTTCATCAGAGGTTCAAATTTGGGCTCAGAAGCACTCCTTTAGAAGTTCGGGCAATTTTTGCGAGCCGATATCTCGCGATCTGTTTTGTGATTTTGTATGAAACTTCATAGTCTTGCGCTATGAAGTCAAGAATGCATGTAGGTAAATTTTCATGATTTTTGAAAGTGTTTTGATATGTTCATCAGAGGTTCAAATTTGGGCTCAGAAGCACTCCTTTAGAAGTTCGGGCAATTTTTGCGAGCCGATATCTCGCGATCTGTTTTGTGATTTTGTATGAAACTTCATAGTCTTGCGCTATGAAGTCAAGAATGCATGTCGGTAAATTTTCATGATTTTTGAAAGTGTTTTGATATGTTCATCAGAGGTTCAAATTTGGGCTCAGAAGCACTCCTTTAGAAGTTCGGGCAATTTTTGCGAGCCGATATCTCGCGATCTGTTTTGTGATTTTGTATGAAACTTCATAGTCTTGCGCTATGAAGTCAAGAATGCATGTCGGTAAATTTTCATGATTTTTGAAAGTGTTTTGATATGTTCATCAGAGGTTCAAATTTGGTCTCAGAAGCACTCCTTTAGAAGTTCGGGCAATTTTTGCGAGCCGATATCTCGCGATCTGTTTTGTGATTTTGTATGAAACTTCATAGTCTTGCGCTATGAAGTCAAGAATGCATGTCGGTAAATTTTCATGATTTTTGAAAGTGTTTTGATATGTTCATCAGAGGTTCAAATTTGGGCTCAGAAGCACTCCTTTAGAAGTTCGGGCAATTTTTGCGAGCCGATATCTCGCGATCTGTTTTGTGATTTTGTATGAAACTTCATAGTCTTGCGCTATGAAGTCAAGAATGCATGTCGGTAAATTTTCATAATTTTTGAAAGTGTTTTGATATGTTCATCAGAGGTTCAAATTTGGGCTCAGAAGCACTCCTTTAGAAGTCCGGGCAATTTTTGCGAGCCGATATCTCGCGATCTGTTTTGTGATTTTGTATGAAACTTCATAGTCTTGCGCTATTTAGTCAAGAATGCATGTCGGTAAATTTTCATGATTTTTGAAAGTGTTTTGATATGTTCATGAGAGGTTCAAATTTGGGCTCAGAAGCACTCCTTTAGAAGTTCGGTTAATTTTTGCGAGCCGATATCTCGCGATCTGTTTTGTGATTTTGTATGAAACTTCATAGTCTTGCGCTATGAAGTCAAGAATGCATGTCGGTAAATTTTCATGATTTTTGAAAGTGGTTTGATATGTTCATCAGTGGTTCAAATTTGGGCTCAGAAGCACTCCTTTAGAAGTTCGGGCAATTTTTGCGAGCCGATATCTCACGATCTGTTTTGTAATTTTGTATGAAACTTCATAGTCTTGCTCTATGCAGTCAAGAATGCATGTGGGTAAATTTTCATGATTTTTGAAAGTGTTTTGATATGTTCATCAGAGGTTCAAATTTGGGCTCAGAAGCACTCCTTTAGAAGTTCGGGCAATTTTTGCGAGCCCATATCTCACGATCTGTTTTGTAATTTTGTATGAAACTTCATAGTCTTGCTCTATGCAGTCAAGAATGCTTGTCGGTAAATTTTCATGATTTTTCAAGGTGTTTTGATATGTTCATCAGAGGTTCAAATTTGGGCTCAGAAGCACTCCTTTAGAAGTTCGGGCAATTTTTGCGAGCCGATATCTCGCGATCTGTTTTGTGATTTTGTATGAAACTTCATAGTCTTGCGCTATGAAGTCAAGAATGCATGTCGGTAAATTTTCATGATTTTTGAAAGTGGTTTGATATGTTCATCAGAGGTTCAAATTTATGCTCAGAAGCACTCCTTTAGAAGTTCGGCTAATTTTTGCGAGCCGATATCTCCCGATCTGTTTTGTAATTTTGTATGAAACTACAGTCTTGCTCTATGCAAACAAGAATGCATGTCGGTAAATTTTCATGATTTTTGAAAGTGTTTTGATATGTTCATCAGAGGGTCAAATTTGGGCTCAGAAGCACTCCTTTAGAAATTCGGGCAATTTTTGGGAGCCGATAACTCGCGATCTGTTTTGTAATTTTGTATGAAACTTCATAGTCTTGCTCTATGCAGTCAAGAATGCATGTGGGTAAATTTTCATGATTTTTGAAAGTGTTTTGATATGTTCATCAGAGGTTCAAATTTGGGCTCAGAAGCACTCATTTAGAAGTTCGGGCAATTTTTGCGAGCCCATATCTCGTGATCTATTTTGTGATTTTGTATGAAACTTCATAGTCTTGCGCTATGAAGTCAAGAATGCATGTCGGTAAATTTTCATGATTTTTGAAAGTGTTTTGATATGTTCATCAGAGGTTCAAATTTGGTCTCAGAAGCACTCCTTTAGAAGTTCGGGCAATTTTTGCGAGCCGATATCTCGCGATCTGTTTTGTGATTTTGTATGAAACTTCATAGTCTTGCGCTATGAAGTCAAGAATGCATGTCGGTAAATTTTCATGATTTTTGAAAGTGTTTTGATATGTTCATCAGAGGTTCAAATTTGGGCTCAGAAGCACTCCTTTAGAAGTTCGGGCAATTTTTGCGAGCCGATATCTCGCGATCTGTTTTGTGATTTTGTATGAAACTTCATAGTCTTGCGCTATGAAGTCAAGAATGCATGTCGGTAAATTTTCATAATTTTTGAAAGTGTTTTGATATGTTCATCAGAGGTTCAAATTTGGGCTCAGAAGCACTCCTTTAGAAGTCCGGGCAATTTTTGCGAGCCGATATCTCGCGATCTGTTTTGTGATTTTGTATGAAACTTCATAGTCTTGCGCTATTTAGTCAAGAATGCATGTCGGTAAATTTTCATGATTTTTGAAAGTGTTTTGATATGTTCATGAGAGGTTCAAATTTGGGCTCAGAAGCACTCCTTTAGAAGTTCGGTTAATTTTTGCGAGCCGATATCTCGCGATCTGTTTTGTGATTTTGTATGAAACTTCATAGTCTTGCGCTATGAAGTCAAGAATGCATGTCGGTAAATTTTCATGATTTTTGAAAGTGGTTTGATATGTTCATCAGTGGTTCAAATTTGGGCTCAGAAGCACTCCTTTAGAAGTTCGGGCAATTTTTGCGAGCCGATATCTCACGATCTGTTTTGTAATTTTGTATGAAACTTCATAGTCTTGCTCTATGCAGTCAAGAATGCATGTGGGTAAATTTTCATGATTTTTGAAAGTGTTTTGATATGTTCATCAGAGGTTCAAATTTGGGCTCAGAAGCACTCCTTTAGAAGTTCGGGCAATTTTTGCGAGCCCATATCTCACGATCTGTTTTGTAATTTTGTATGAAACTTCATAGTCTTGCTCTATGCAGTCAAGAATGCTTGTCGGTAAATTTTCATGATTTTTCAAGGTGTTTTGATATGTTCATCAGAGGTTCAAATTTGGGCTCAGAAGCACTCCTTTAGAAGTTCGGGCAATTTTTGCGAGCCGATATCTCGCGATCTGTTTTGTGATTTTGTATGAAACTTCATAGTCTTGCGCTATGAAGTCAAGAATGCATGTCGGTAAATTTTCATGATTTTTGAAAGTGGTTTGATATGTTCATCAGAGGTTCAAATTTATGCTCAGAAGCACTCCTTTAGAAGTTCGGCTAATTTTTGCGAGCCGATATCTCCCGATCTGTTTTGTAATTTTGTATGAAACTACAGTCTTGCTCTATGCAAACAAGAATGCATGTCGGTAAATTTTCATGATTTTTGAAAGTGTTTTGATATGTTCATCAGAGGGTCAAATTTGGGCTCAGAAGCACTCCTTTAGAAATTCGGGCAATTTTTGGGAGCCGATAACTCGCGATCTGTTTTGTAATTTTGTATGAAACTTCATAGTCTTGCTCTATGCAGTCAAGAATGCATGTGGGTAAATTTTCATGATTTTTGAAAGTGTTTTGATATGTTCATCAGAGGTTCAAATTTGGGCTCAGAAGCACTCATTTAGAAGTTCGGGCAATTTTTGCGAGCCCATATCTCGTGATCTATTTTGTGATTTTGTATGAAACTTCATAGTCTTGCGCTATGAAGTCAAGAATGCATGTCGGTAAATTTTCATGATTTTTGAAAGTGTTTTGATATGATCATCAGCGGTTCAAATTTGGGCTAAGAAGCACTCCTTTAGAAGTTCGGGCAATTTTTGCGAGCCGATATCTCGCGATCTGTTTTGTGATTTTGTATGAAACTTCATAGTCTTGCGCTATGAAGTCAAGAATGCATGTCGGTAAATTTTCATGATTTTAGAAAGTGTTTTGATATGTTCATCAGAGGTTCAAATTTGGGCTCAGAAGCACTCCTTTAGAAGTTCGGGCAATATTTGCGAGCCGATATCTCACGATCTGTTTTGTGATTTTGTATGAAACTTCATAGTCATGCTCTATGAAGTCAAGAATGCATGTCGGTAAATTTTCATGATTTTAGAAAGTGTTTTGATATGTTCATCAGAGGTTCAAATTTGGGCTCAGAAGCACTCCTTTAGAAGTTCGGGCAATTTTTGCGAGCCGATATCTCACGATCTGTTTTGTAATTTTGTATGAAACTTCATAGTCTTGCTCTATGCAGTCAAGAATGCATGTGGGTAAATTTTCATGATTTTTGAAAGTGTTTTGATATGTTCATCAGAGGTTCAAATTTGGGCTCAGAAGCACTCCTTTAGAAGTTCGGGCAATTTTTGCGAGCCCATATCTCAAGATCTGTTTTGTGATTTTGTATGAAACTTCATAGTCATGCTCTATGAAGTCAAGAATGCATGTCGGTAAATTTTCATGATTTTAGAAAGTGTTTTGATATGTTAATAAGAGGTGCAAATTTGGGCTCAGAAGCACTCCTTTAGAAGTACGGGCAATTTTTGCGAGCCGATATCTCGCGATCTGTTTTGTGATTTTGTATGAAACTTCATAGTGTTGCTCTATGAAGTCAAGAATGCATGTCGGTAAATTTTCATGATTTTTCAAGTTGTTTTGATATGTTCATCAGAGTTGCAAATTTATGCTCAGAAGCACTCCTTTAGAAGTTCGGGTAATTTTTGCGAGCCGATATCTCACGATCTGTTTTGTGATTTGGTATGAAACTTCATAGTCTTGCGCTATGAAGTCAAGAATGTATATCGGTAAATTTTCATGATTTTTGAAAGTGTTTTGATATGTTCATCAGAGGTTCAAATTTGGGCTCAGAAGCACTCCTTTAGAAGTTCGGGCAATTTTTGCGAGCCGATATCTCGCGATCTATTTTGTGATTTTGTATGAAACTTCATAGTCTTGCGCTATGAAGTCAAGAATGCATGTCGGTAAATTTTCATAATTTTTGAAAGTGTTTTGATATGTTCATCAGAGGTTCAAATTTGGGCTCAGAAGCACTCCTTTAGAAGTCCGGGCAATTTTTGCGAGCCGATATCTCGCGATCTGTTTTGTGATTTTGTATGAAACTTCATAGTCTTGCGCTATTTAGTCAAGAATGCATGTCGGTAAATTTTCATGATTTTTGAAAGTGTTTTGATATGTTCATGAGAGGTTCAAATTTGGGCTCAGAAGCACTCCTTTAGAAGTTCGGGTAATTTTTGCGAGCCGATATCTCGCGATCTGTTTTCTGATTTTGTATGAAACTTCATAGTCTTGCGCTATGAAGTCAAGAATGCATGTCGGTAAATTTTTATAATTTTTGAAAGTGTTTTGATATGTTCATCAGAGGTTCAAATTTGGGCTCAGAAGCACTCCTTTAGAAGTCCGGGCAATTTTTGCGAGCCGATATCTCGCAATCTGTTTTGTGATTTTGTATGAAACTTCATAGTCTTGCGCTATTTAGTCAAGAATGCATGTCGGTAAATTTTCATGATTTTTGAAAGTGTTTTGATATGTTCATGAGAGGTTCAAATTTGGGCTCAGAAGCACTCCTTTAGAAGTTCGGGTAATTTTTGCGAGCCGATATCTCGCGATCTGTTTTGTGATTTTGTATGAAACTTCATAGTCTTGCGCTATGAAGTCAAGAATGCATGTCGGTAAATTTTCATGATTTTTGAAAGTGGGTTGATATGTTCATCAGAGGTGCAAATTTGGGCTCAGAAGCATTCCTTTAGAAGTTAGGCTAATTTTTGCGAGCCGATATCTCCCGATCTGTTTTGTAATTTTGTATGAAACTACATAGTCTTGCTCTATGAAGTCAAGAATGCATGTCGGTAAATTTTCATGATTTTTCAAGTTGTTTTGATATGTTCATCAGAGGTTCAAATTTATGCTCAGAAGCACTCCTTTAGAAGTTCGGGCAATTTTTGCGAGCCGATATCTCGCGATCTGTTTTGTGATTTTGTATGAAACTTCATAGTCTTGCGCTATGAAGTCAAGAATGTATATCGGTAAATTTTCATGATTTTTGAAAGTGTTTTGATATGTTCATCAGAGGTTTAAATTTGTGCTCAGAAGCACTCCTTTAGAAGTTCGGGCAATTTTTGCGAGCCGATATCTCGCGATCTATTTTGTGATTTTGTATGAAACTTCATAGTCTTGCGCTATGAAGTCAAGAATACATGTCGGTAAATTTTCATAATTTTTGAAAGTGTTTTGATATGTTCATCAGAGGTTCAAATTTGGGCTCAGAAGCACTCCTTTAGAAGTCCGGGCAATTTTTGCGAGCCGATATCTCGCGATCTGTTTTGTGATTTTGTATGAAACTTCATAGTCTTGCGCTATTTAGTCAAGAATGCATGTCGGTAAATTTTCATGATTTTTGAAAGTGTTTTGATATGTTCATGAGAGGTTCAAATTTGGGCTCAGAAGCACTCCTTTAGAAGTTCGGGTAATTTTTGCGAGCCGATATCTCGCGATCTGTTTTGTGATTTTGTATGAAACTTCATAGTCTTGCGCTATGAAGTCAAGAATGCATGTCGGTAAATTTTCATGATTTTTGAAAGTGGTTTGATATGTTCATCAGAGGTTCAAATTTGGGCTCAGAAGCACTCCTTTAGAAGTTCGGGCAATTTTTGCGAGCCGATATCTCACGATCTATTTTGTGATTTTGTATGAAACTTCATAGTGTTGCTCTATGAAGTCAAGAATGCATGTCGGTAAATTTTCATGATTTTTCAAGTTGTTTTGATATGTTCATCAGAGTTGCAAATTTATGCTCAGAAGCACTCCTTTAGAAGTTCGGGTAATTTTTGCGAGCCGATATCTCACGATCTGTTTTGTGATTTTGTATGAAACTTCATAGTCTTGCGCTATGAAGTCAAGAATGTATATCGGTAAATTTTCATGATTTTTGAAAGTGTTTTGATATGTTCATCAGAGGTTCAAATTTGGGCTCAGAAGCACTCCTTTAGAAGTTCGGGCAATTTTTGCTAGCCGATATCTCGCGATCTGTTTTGTGATTTTGTATGCAACTTCATAGTCTTGCGCTATGAAGTCAAGAATGCATGTCGGTAAATTTTCATGATTTTTCAAGTTGTTTTGATATGTTCATCAGAGGTTCAAATTTGGGCTCAGAAGCACTCCTTTAGAAGTTCGGGCAATTTTTGCGAGCCGATATCTCGCGATCTATTTTGTGATTTTGTATGAAACTTCATAGTCTTGCGCTATGAAGTCAAGAATGCATGTCGGTAAATTTTCATGATTTTTGAAAGTGGGTTGATATGTTCATCAGAGGTGCAAATTTGGGCTCAGAAGCATTCCTTTAGAAGTTAGGCTAATTTTTGCGAGCCGATATCTCCCGATCTGTTTTGTAATTTTGTATGAAACTACATAGTCTTGCTCTATGAAGTCAAGAATGCATGTCGGTAAATTTTCATGATTTTTCAAGTTGTTTTGATATGTTCATCAGAGGTTCAAATTTGGGCTCAGAAGCACTCCTTTAGAAGTTCGGGCAATTTTTGCGAGCCGATATCTCGCGATCTATTTTGTGATTTTGTATGAAACTTCATAGTCTTGCGCTATGAAGTCAAGAATGCATGTCGGTAAATTTTCATAATTTTTGAAAGTGTTTTGATATGTTCATCAGAGGTTCAAATTTGGGCTCAGAAGCACTCCTTTAGAAGTCCGGGCAATTTTTGCGAGCCGATATCTCGCGATCTGTTTTGTGATTTTGTATGAAATTTCATAGTCTTGCGCTATTTAGTCAAGAATGCATGTCGGTAAATTTTCATGATTTTTGAAAGTGTTTTGATATGTTCATGAGAGGTTCAAATTTGGGCTCAGAAGCACTCCTTTAGAAGTTCGGGTAATTTTTGCGAGCCGATATCTCGCGATCTGTTTTCTGATTTTGTATGAAACTTCATAGTCTTGCGCTATGAAGTCAAGAATGCATGTCGGTAAATTTTTATAATTTTTGAAAGTGTTTTGATATGTTCATCAGAGGTTCAAATTTGGGCTCAGAAGCACTCCTTTAGAAGTCCGGGCAATTTTTGCGAGCCGATATCTCGCAATCTGTTTTGTGATTTTGTATGAAACTTCATAGTCTTGCGCTATGAAGTCAAGAATACATGTCGGTAAATTTTCATGATTTTTGAAAGTGTTTTGATATGTTCATCAGAGGTTTAAATTTGGGCTCAGAAGCACTCCTTTAGAAGTTCGGGCAATTTTTGCGAGCCGATATCTCGCGATCTATTTTGTGATTTTGTATGAAACTTCATAGTCTTGCGCTATGAAGTCAAGAATACATGTCGGTAAATTTTCATAATTTTTGAAAGTGTTTTGATATGTTCATCAGAGGTTCAAATTTGGGCTCAGAAGCACTCCTTTAGAAGTCCGGGCAATTTTTGCGAGCCGATATCTCGCGATCTGTTTTGTGATTTTGTATGAAACTTCATAGTCTTGCGCTATTTAGTCAAGAATGCATGTCGGTAAATTTTCATGATTTTTGAAAGTGTTTTGATATGTTCATGAGAGGTTCAAATTTGGGCTCAGAAGCACTCCTTTAGAAGTTCGGGTAATTTTTGCGAGCCGATATCTCGCGATCTGTTTTGTGATTTTGTATGAAACTTCATAGTCTTGCGCTATGAAGTCAAGAATGCATGTCGGTAAATTTTCATGATTTTTGAAAGTGGGTTGATATGTTCATCAGAGGTGCAAATTTGGGCTCAGAAGCATTCCTTTAGAAGTTAGGCTAATTTTTGCGAGCCGATATCTCCCGATCTGTTTTGTAATTTTGTATGAAACTACATAGTCTTGCTCTATGAAGTCAAGAATGCATGTCGGTAAATTTTCATGATTTTTCAAGTTGTTTTGATATGTTCATCAGAGGTTCAAATTTATGCTCAGAAGCACTCCTTTAGAAGTTCGGGCAATTTTTGCGAGCCGATATCTCGCGATCTGTTTTGTGATTTTGTATGAAACTTCATAGTCTTGCGCTATGAAGTCAAGAATGTATATCGGTAAATTTTCATGATTTTTGAAAGTGTTTTGATATGTTCATCAGAGGTTTAAATTTGGGCTCAGAAGCACTCCTTTAGAAGTTCGGGCAATTTTTGCGAGCCGATATCTCGCGATCTATTTTGTGATTTTGTATGAAACTTCATAGTCTTGCGCTATGAAGTCAAGAATACATGTCGGTAAATTTTCATAATTTTTGAAAGTGTTTTGATATGTTCATCAGAGGTTCAAATTTGGGCTCAGAAGCACTCCTTTAGAAGTCCGGGCAATATTTGCGAGCCGATATCTCGCGATCTGTTTTGTGATTTTGTATGAAACTTCATAGTCTTGCGCTATTTAGTCAAGAATGCATGTCGGTAAATTTTCATGATTTTTGAAAGTGTTTTGATATGTTCATGAGAGGTTCAAATTTGGGCTCAGAAGCACTCCTTTAGAAGTTCGGGTAATTTTTGCGAGCCGATATCTCGCGATCTGTTTTGTGATTTTGTATGAAACTTCATAGTCTTGCGCTATGAAGTCAAGAATGCATGTCGGTAAATTTTCATGATTTTTGAAAGTGGTTTGATATGTTCATCAGAGGTTCAAATTTGGGCTCAGAAGCACTCCTTTAGAAGTTCGGGCAATTTTTGCGAGCCGATATCTCACGATCTATTTTGTGATTTTGTATGAAACTTCATAGTGTTGCTCTATGAAGTCAAGAATGCATGTCGGTAAATTTTCATGATTTTTCAAGTTGTTTTGATATGTTCATCAGAGTTGCAAATTTATGCTCAGAAGCACTCCTTTAGAAGTTCGGGTAATTTTTGCGAGCCGATATCTCACGATCTGTTTTGTGATTTTGTATGAAACTTCATAGTCTTGCGCTATGAAGTCAAGAATGTATATCGGTAAATTTTCATGATTTTTGAAAGTGTTTTGATATGTTCATCAGAGGTTCAAATTTGGGCTCAGAAGCACTCCTTTAGAAGTTCGGGCAATTTTTGCGAGCCGATATCTCGCGATCTGTTTTGTGATTTTGTATGCAACTTCATAGTCTTGCGCTATGAAGTCAAGAATGCATGTCGGTAAATTTTTATAATTTTTGAAAGTGTTTTGATATGTTCATCAGAGGTTCAAATTTGGGCTCAGAAGCACTCCTTTAGAAGTCCGGGCAATTTTTGCGAGCCGATATCTCGCGATCTGTTTTGTGATTTTGTATGAAACTTCATAGTCTTGCGCTATTTAGTCAAGAATGCATGTCGGTAAATTTTCATGATTTTTGAAAGTGTTTTGATATGTTCATGAGAGGTTCAAATTTGGGCTCAGAAGCACTCCTTTAGAAGTTCGGGTAATTTTTGCGAGCCGATATCTCGCGATCTGTTTTGTGATTTTGTATGAAACTTCATAGTCTTGCGCTATGAAGTCAAGAATGCATGTCGGTAAATTTTCATGATTTTTGAAAGTGGTTTGATATGTTCATCAGAGGTGCAAATTTGGGCTCAGAAGCACTCCTTTAGAAGTTCGGCTAATTTTTGCGAGCCGATATCTCCCGATCTGTTTTGTTATTTTGTATGAAACTACATAGTCTTGCTCTATGAAGTCAAGAATGCATGTCGGTAAATTTTCATGATTTTTCAAGTTGTTTTGATATGTTCATCAGAGGTTCAAATTTAAGCTCAGAAGCACTCCTTTAGAAGTTCGGGCAATTTTTGCGAGCCGATATCTCGCGATCTGTTTTGTGATTTTGTATGAAACTTCATAGTCTTGCGCTATTTAGTCAAGAATGCATGTCGGTAAATTTTCATGATTTTTGAAAGTGTTTTGATATGTTCATGAGAGGTTCAAATTTGGGCTCAGAAGCACTCCATAAGAAGTTCGGGTAATTTTTGCGAGCCGATATCTCGCGATCTGTTTTGTGATTTTGTATGAAACTTCATAGTCTTGCGCTATGAAGTCAAGAATGCATGTCGGTAAATTTTCATGATTTTTGAAAGTGGTTTGATATGTTCATCAGAGGTTCAAATTTGGGCTCAGAAGCACTCCTTTAGAAGTTCGGGCAATTTTTGCGAGCCGATATCTCACGATCTATTTTGTGATTTTGTATGAAACTTCATAGTGTTGCTCTATGAAGTCAAGAATGCATGTCGGTAAATTTTCATGATTTTTCAAGTTGTTTTGATATTTTCATCAGAGTTGCAAATTTATGCTCAGAAGCACTCCTTTAGAAGTTCGGGTAATTTTTGCGAACCGATATCTCACGATCTGTTTTGTGATTTTGTATAAAACTTCATAGTCTTGCTCTATGAAGTCAAGAATGCATGTGGGTAAATTTTCATGATTTTTCAAGGTGTTTTGATATGTTCATCAGAGGTTCAAATTTGGGCTCAGAAGCACTCCTTTAGAAGTTCGGGCAATTTTTGGGAGCCGATAACTCGCGATCTGTTTTGTAATTTTGTATGAAACTTCATAGTCTTGCTCTATGAAGTCAAGAATGCATGTCGGTAAATTTTCATGATTTTTGAAAGTGTTTTGATATGTTCATCAGAGGTTCAAATTTGGGCTCAGAAGCTCTCCTTTAGAAGTTCGGGCAATTTTTGCGAGCCGATATCTCGCGATCTGTTTTGTGATTTTGTATGAAACTTCATAGTCTTGCTCTATGAAGTCAAGAATGCATGTCGGTAAATTTTCATAATTTTTGAAAGTGTTTTTATATGTTCATCAGAGGTTCAAATTTGGGATCATAAGCACTCCTTTAGAAGTTCGGTTAGTTTTTGCGAGCCGATATCTCACGATCTGTTTTGTGATTTTGTATGAAACTTCATAGTCTTGCGCTATGAAATCAAAATGCATGTCGGTAAATTTTCATGATTTTTGAAAGTGTTTTGATATGTTCATCAGAGGTTCAAATTTATGCTCAGAAGCACTCCTTTAGAAGTTCGGGCAATTTTTGCGAGCCGATATCTCGCGATCTGTTTTGTGATTTTGTATGAAACTTCATAGTCTTGCGCTATGAAGTCAAGAATGTATATCGGTAAATTTTCATGATTTTTGAAAGTGTTTTGATATGTTCATCAGAGGTTCAAATTTGGGCTCAGAAGCACTCCTTTAGAAGTTCGGGCAATTTTTGCGAGCCGATATCTCGCGATCTGTTTTGTGATTTTGTATGAAACTTCATAGTCATGCTCTATGAAGTCAAGAATGCATGTCGGTAAATTTTCATGATTTTTCAAGGTGTTTTGATATGTTCATCAGAGGTGCAAATTTATGCTCAGAAGCACTCCTTTAGAAGTTCGGCTAATTTTTGCGAGCCGATATCTCCCGATCTGTTTTGTAATTTTGTATGAAACTACATAGTCTTGCTCTATGAAGTCAAGAATGCATGTCGGTAAATTTTCATGATTTTTGAAAGTGTTTTGATATGTTCATGAGAGGTTCAAATTTGGGCTCAGAAGCACTCCTTTAGAAGTTCGGGTAATTTTTGCGAGCCGATATCTCGCGATCTGTTTTGTGATTTTGTATGAAACTTCATAGTCTTGCGCTATGAAGTCAAGAATGCATGTCGGTAAATTTTCATGATTTTTGAAAGTGGTTTGATATGTTCATCAGAGGTTCAAATTTGGGCTCAGAAGCACTCCTTTAGAAGTTCGGGCAATTTTTGCGAGCCGATATCTCACGATCTATTTTGTGATTTTGTATGAAACTTCATAGTGTTGCTCTATGAAGTCAAGAATGCATGTCGGTAAATTTTCATGATTTTTCAAGTTGTTTTGATATGTTCATCAGAGTTGCAAATTTATGCTCAGAAGCACTCCTTTAGAAGTTCGGGTAATTTTTGCGAGCCGATATCTCACGATCTGTTTTGTGATTTTGTATAAAACTTCATAGTCTTGCTCTATGAAGTCAAGAATGCATGTGGGTAAATTTTCATGATTTTTCAAGGTGTTTTGATATGTTCATCAGAGGTTCAAATTTGGGCTCAGAAGCACTCCTTTAGAAGTTCGGGCAATTTTTGGGAGCCGATAACTCGCGATCTGTTTTGTAATTTTGTATGAAACTTCATAGTCTTGCTCTATGCAGTCAAGAATGCATGTGGGTAAATTTTCATGATTTTTGAAAGTGTTTTGATATTGTCACACCCCGTAGCCAACCTGTACAAAAATGCGACAGGGTCCCTGCCGTAAACATACAGTTTCCCGTATGCCTACAAGGCAATTACGATTCATTTACTCAATTCCCATAAATCCCAAATATATAACCCCATTCCACAAGCAATTAAACAATTCAACACAATTCTGAGAAAACAAATATAAACATAACTCCTGATTCAGTTCAAAAGATACCAATATACATCACATCATACAAAAACTACGTATATGCACATATACGTAGATAACATATCACAACCACAAAACCAAAATCTAACAGGTATCATAGAAACTCTGGTAGAAGGACAAATACCGAGGCCTAAGACTGTCGTGCCTCACCGCTCCCTACTGCACCAGAACCTGAAAAGGATAACCCAACGGGTGTGAGAATAAAATCTCAGTGCAATAATTTGCCACATACGAACCCCTGGACTTGCAATCAAACTTTATTTTCAAAAAGAAATTATCAACAACGCATTGTACATGTATAACATTATATAAACATGAATGCATACCTGACAGCAGATAATCGAATGAATTACAACACAAGAGTATTAAATCGAATTTCAAATCAACAACAATTGGGCTTAATTATTTTAATAAGTCTGGTAGCACTTACCGATGTACCACCCAGCTGTACCGCAAACCCGTCGACAACGGTAGGGTTCCAGACACCTACCGAAGGCCACCCTACTGTACAGTATATGACACCCATCGGTAGTGCTTGGCTTAACCATTTCCTAACTTTCTAGTTACAGATCATATTCAGAAAATTCGTTAAGAATCATAATCTCAATTGACCATTCAAACGCATATCTCATCAGATCATGCATACGACATCTCACACTAGTCACTCATATTACTACCATTCACAACTAGTTTCATACTGCTCCTGCCCCAACCGGTCTGGGGACTTACACGAGCCTCAGAGACTAAAGCTTTAGAATCCTCCCAAAACCCGTGCACCAGGTTTTGCAAATTGGTCACACTTTGGTGATCCATAACATACCATTTCATCTCATTTCCAATTCCAGTGACTTTTCATCTACAATCAGATCATAATAGATCGACACAAATGTATTCAATACCAATATGCAAGTCAATCAACTTACCAAAATTCGAGTTCGATAATATTAGGGCATGAAATGCAAATGCACAATTCATATAATGCAATCAACAAGAATATTCAACATGTCAATAGAACTACAATTTAATTCTGAAAATAAAATATCAGACAAGTCCAGAAATCCCGCACCTGAGTACGCTGCTCTTAAGTAAATCTTACGTCTTAAACTCCTCGAGGTTCCGTACGCTGTTGCCTTATCGATTCTATTTAGAATATATACCATTAGGGTTTAATTAGCTTATAATTGCTATATAATTGACATTATATGATTACGATTCGATACCCCTTCGATTAGGTTTAAAAATACTCAATTATTACAAATCTGCACAGTAATTGCGGCCCATAATGGTGTTGTTGCGGCCCGCAGTACACACAGAACAGAATACAAAAATTGGTTAAGTACTGGGCTCTCTGCGGCCCGTAACCATCACAGCTCAAATTTTTGGTTAAGTATCGGGTTTAATTGCGGCCCGCAATATACATGCAGAATTTCAATTGTTTGGTTAAAACTCGTTTCGATCGATACGCGGTTACGGTTCAGTTCAAATATCGCATTACCTGATTATCTACAGTGTCATGTTGGGTACCTTATACTATCTCTAATCACCTTGTTCATATAATTTTATATCATTCAAATTTTTAGTCTATTCAAGTGATAATTCGGTCGATACCATTTTAGCAACTCGATTAAACAATAACTTGGATTTTTTTAATCAAAATAAACAAACAAATTGCATAACTCTCATAATTCCAAACCCTAGTAAATTTCCAAAACCCTATTTCACAATTAAACTCAATTAATCAAACAAAAATGAAATTGAGCACATATATAGCAACTAGAAGCTCAAATTCAACTTTAAACCAAATAAAACCGAATCGAATCGAAACTTAGGGTTTTGAATAGAATCATGAGAGATGGAGAAATATACCAAATTAATTGCTTAATTGCGTAGAGGGCTTCGTTCTGATCTCGAATCTACGGACGGCTCGATCGATCACGCGATTTTCCTTCTCTCCCTTTCTCTCTTCCTTTCCCTTGCGTCACACCCACTCCCCTCTCTTTCTTTTCTGTTTCTCACGGTACACAATGGTACCGAATGGTACCATGAGGGAGGTTATGACAAGTTTTGGGTATTTTGCATATTAGCCCCTCTAAGTTTCTATTATTACAAAAGGTGTTTATCTTGCACATAAAACCTTCTATTCATTTTTAATACCTCTTAGACCTTCCAATTTGATTATTAATATATATATATTCACTCAATTATATATATAAAATTATAAAAACTTATATATATATATATATTTATATATGTATGTTTTATTTATAGAAATTTCTTTATGTAATTTTAAATGCAAAATTTATCATTATACCATTATATATATATTTTTTTTTATAATATTTCTTATAGTGTTACAATTCTCCCCTCCTTAAAATAAAGTTCAGTCCGCTGAACTTACGTACCTGAATTGTCGAATAACTCTGGATACCTCGCTCGTATGCTTTCCTCGCTTTCCCATGTCGCTTCTTTATTCGAATGACGGCCCCATTTGACTAACACCAGTTTGATCACTTTTGTTCGCAACCTTTGTTCCTTTCGATCTAGGATTTGCATCGGTTCCTCCTGATAAGTTAAGTCATCTTGCACATGTAGATTCGAGTGATCTATGCAATGCGACGGGTCCTTCACATACCGGCGTAACTGCGATACATGAAACACTGGATGTACTCTATCCAGCGCTGGTGGTAATGCCAATTCATACGCTACCGGTCCAACTCTTCGAGTAATTTGGAACGGCCCAATGTACCGGGGACTTAACTTCCCCGAAACTCCGAATCTATGCACACCTCGGACAGGTGAGACCCGTAACCACACGTGATCTCCATCCGGAAATTCCAACAGTCTTCTATGTATATCCGCATACTTTTTCTGTCTATCCTGAGCTGATTTGAGCCGATTTAACACAACTTTTGTTTTGGCCGCCACTTCTTCTAACATTTGAGGTCCTGTAGGTATATACGTACCCGCTGGTCCCCACCAGAGCGGAGTACGACACTGTTGTCCCGTTAGCGCTTCTTGCGGCGACATGCCGATACTCGAGTGATAGCTATTGTTGTATGCAAATTCAACCAAGTATAAATGATCAATCCACGAACCTCGAAACTCTAACGCACAAGCTCTGAGCATATCCTCCAGTGTTTGTATAGTCCGTTCAGATTGTCCGTCGGTTTGCGGATGGTGTGCTGTGCTAAACCTCAATCTAGTACCCATTGCCTCTTGAAAGCTTTCCCAAAAATGTGAAGTAAACCGTGGATCGCGATCTGAAATGATAGTTCTTGAACAACCGTGATACTTGAATTGATACTTCAGAAACAAGTCTGCTAACTCTCTACCGGAAATCTCAATCCGAAGTGGAATAAAATGGGCTATTTTCGTCAATCGGTCTACGATAACCCATATAGCATCATACCTTCCGACGGTCCTTGGTAGTCCGGTCACGAAATCCATCGTGATTGATTCAAACTTCTTCATCGGTATCTCCAACGGTCTCAATAATCCCGCCTTTGTCCTTCGGTCGGCTTTGACTTGCTGACACGTCTGACACTTCTCAATATAGCTCTGCACATTTCGTTTCATCTTCGGCCACCAGAAATAATTCTTTAAGTCTTGGTACATCTTCACTTCTCCGGGGTGAATAGCATACCCCGACTCATGTGCTTCCGCTAAAATCAGATCCTTTAATTCAGCATTATTCGGAACACATATGCGGTTATGAAATCTCAAAATTCCGTCTGCTTGAACTTGGAACGGTGAATCTGGATTTGATTCATAGAGTTGTCGAAAGTGTTGGCACTTTGGGTCATTGTTTTTCTCTGTTCGGATTCGCTCTAGTAACTCTGATCGGATTTCAACTGCTGCCATAATCACCGACACAACTGCCGATGTACTTGCTTCAGATCTACCTCCGATATGTTTGCCAGCTATCTCCAACGCAAATTCTCGAGAAGCCCCAACATATAAATTCATTCTTCTCATTTCTTCTAATAGATGAGTTTCGGTTGTAATGATAGATGCCAGGTTTACCTGACTCTTTCTACTCAGTGCGTCTGCTACCACATTTGCCTTTCCCGCGTGGTATTGGATATCGAGGTCATAGTCTTTCATAAGTTCTAGCCATCTCCTTTGTCTCAGATTTAATTCTCTTTGTGTAAAAACATACTTCAGACTTTGATGATCGGTGAATATACGGCATTTTACTCCATATAAGTAATGCCGCCAAATTTTCAATGCAAATATTACCGCTGCTAGCTCCAAGTCATGTGTCGGATAGTTCTGCTCATGTGGTCGTAACTGCCGAGATGCGTAGGCAATCACGTGATCATCCTGCATCAATACGCACCCGAGTCCTGATCGGGATGCATCAGTGAACACAGTATACTCCTTGTCAGCTATCGGCATAGTAAGCACTGGTGCGGATACTAGTCGATTCTTTAACTCTTGGAAACTTTGATCTTGTTTAGTACCCCAATCAAATTTTATACCTTTATGTAACAATCTTGTAAGTGGAGCAGCTAATTGCGAAAATCGGGGTACAAATCTTCTGTAATATCCTGCTAACCCCAAGAAGCTTCGAATCTCCGTAACTGTCTCTGGCTTCTTCCATTCTGTCACAGCTTTAATTTTATTTGAGTCCACTGCTAACCCTTCTCCCGAGATCACATGCCCGAGAAATGCCACTTTTTCTAACCAGAACTCGCACTTCGAGAATTTCGCAAACAACTGATGTTCTCGTAGCCTTTGTAACACTATGCGCAAATGTACTTCGTGTTCTTCCCTCGACTTCGAGTAAACGAGTATGTCATCTATGAAAACCACCACTGTTGAATCTAACAAGTCGTGAAATACCCGATGCATCAAATCCATGAATGCTGCTGGAGCATTCGTTAGCCCGAACGGCATGACCAGGTATTCATAATGCCCGTACCTTGTACGGAATGCGGTCTTGTCTACATCACTCGGCCGGATCCTCAACTGATGGTACCCGGTCCGTAAATCAATCTTTGAGTAAATAGAAGAACCCTGTAGCTGATCAAATAAATCGTCAATACGAGGTAACGGGTATTTATTTTTCACGGTTACCTTATTCAGCTCCCGGTAGTCAATGCATAACCTCAGCGTCCCGTCCTTCTTTTTTACAAACAATACCGGAGCACCCCATGGCGATGTACTGGGTCTGATAAACCCGTGTTCCAACATATCTTCTAATTGTGCTTTGAGTTCCTTTAATTCAGCTGGAGCCATTCGGTACGGGGTTTTCGAAATCGGTGTTGTCCCTGGTATCAATTCAATGCCAAACTCTATTTCCCGTTCTGGTGGTAGCCCTGCTATCTCATCGGGAAATACATCTACAAATTCAGATACTATTGGAATAGTGTTAATCTTCGGAACTTCTGTAATAGTATAAACCACGGCTGCTAAGTAAGCAGTACATCCGGACTCTATCAGCCGCCTCATTTCTACGGCCGAAATAAAAGGTATCAACCCTCCCATTTTTCTACAATTAAGTATACATGACATACCTCTTGCGGTTGAGAAATAAATCCGGCGATGCATACAATCAATTGTTGCTTCGTGCCGAGTTAACCAATCCATCCCCAATAACACATCATACCCGGCAATTTCCATTACTAACAGGTCCACTTCAAAATCTCTTCCGTCTATTCTAACTTTTCGGTTTCGGCAGATCATAATGGTTTGGTCGGTGGAATTGAAAGGAGTCTGAACATTTAACACTTGACTATTCGTCTCGACGGGCCATTTACAACTCTCCACTAACGCTCTTGATACGATAGAATGACTGCACCCTGTATCTATTAAGCAGTAGGTATCATGATCCGATATAGAAATTATACCTGTCATCATATCTGTCTGGTATCCAGTTTCTTCTTCACCCTCCGGAACCACATCTGAAGTACTTGGCACCTCTCCTGCTACATCTAGAGCATGTACCGCTACTCGTCCACCCGTCCTAGCAGTACTATTGGCGCTGCCCGCTCGGCTAGTATTGCCCCCGCTTACTTGAGAACCGCTTCGTCCACGGAATGACGGTCCGCCACGTCCCATACTAGCTGATCCTCCTGCACCACTATCTCTCTGAAATCTTCCCAAAGCATTCGGGCATTCATTTGCCCAATGAGCTGCACTACCACATAAGTAACATACACCAGTACGGCGTCTGCATTCAATTTCATTATGCGCCTGGTTACAAGAACGGCACCACATAGAACCAGGCTGAAATCCCGGTCGAAATCCTGAGGTAGCTGCTGGTGCATAAGATGGTCTAGGTGTAAAAACTTGCCTTTGAGAGGGTCTAGCTGTTGACGAGCCTCCCCTTGACCTTACAATCGGCCGACTCTGATCAGCCCGTTGTTTCACATTTCGCTCTGCAAACTGTTCATTCCTTCTTTTCGCATGCATTTCTACTTGTTCAGCGTGATCCATTATTGATTGCAATTCTGTAGCCATTGGAGTATCAACTATCATTGAGATGCTCCCGTCCAGTCCATCCAGATATTGTCTGTGATACCTTACTCGATCATTTTGTACATCGGTAGCATACCTGGATAATGCTAAGAACTCGTTGTTGTACTCTGCTACCGGTCGCCTATTTTGCTTCAACTCTAGAAACTTTCTTCGCAAAGCTTCTCGGTGAATATTGCTTAGAAATCTTCGAGTAAACTGTTCTTCGAACCATTCCCACGGGATCTTGACAGCTTCCCCGACATAATTCCGTCGGGCCCCATTCCACCAGAAGCGTGCATCTCCATCTAACTGTTGCTCTACTAACTCCACCATATCCTCTTCCGGTGCCCGACACAATACGAGCTTTGCATTCATTTTCTCTAGCCACTCCTCTGCTTCTGAGTACCCACCGGTGCCATCGAACTGCGGTGGATTTAGTCGCATGAATGAATCATACAACTTGCGGAAATCCTCAGGTCCACCTCCTTGAGCTACCGGTGCTTCCGGTACTATATTACGCCTTTCTGCTGCTTGACGACCCCTTTCATAGGCCGCTATCAAGCGATCATCCAGTTCTTGGTTCCTATTCGGTTCTTCAACCCTTTCAGCAGCCGGCTCGATACGTACATCTGGGTTCACTCGAGGTCGTCCTCGGCCTCTACGTGTCTCCATTATTCTGTACTATACCAAAAATAACATTATAATAATGTCTATTTCCAATTATTATACGAAATACCTCGTTATTCGTTACGATTCTCTTATTACGTGTTACTCTCACGTATCTTATTAGACTGGTTCAGGTTGAGGCTTAACCATGCTCTGATACCACCAAAGGGAGACCTGTCACACCCCGTAGCCAACCTGTACAAAAATGCGACAGGGTCCCTGCCGTAAACATACAGTTTCCCGTATGCCTACAAGGCAATTACGATTCATTTACTCAATTCCCATAAATCCCAAATATATAACCCCATTCCACAAGCAATTAAACAATTCAACACAATTCTGAGAAAACAAATATAAACATAACTCCTGATTCAGTTCAAAAGATACCAATATACATCACATCATACAAAAACTACGTATATGCACATATACGTAGATAACATATCACAACCACAAAACCAAAATCTAACAGGTATCATAGAAACTCTGGTAGAAGGACAAATACCGAGGCCTAAGACTGTCGTGCCTCACCGCTCCCTACTGCACCAGAACCTGAAAAGGATAACCCAACGGGTGTGAGAATAAAATCTCAGTGCAATAATTTGCCACATACGAACCCCTGGACTTGCAATCAAACTTTATTTTCAAAAAGAAATTATCAACAACGCATTGTACATGTATAACATTATATAAACATGAATGCATACCTGACAGCAGATAATCGAATGAATTACAACACAAGAGTATTAAATCGAATTTCAAATCAACAACAATTGGGCTTAATTATTTTAATAAGTCTGGTAGCACTTACCGATGTACCACCCAGCTGTACCGCAAACCCGTCGACAACGGTAGGGTTCCAGACACCTACCGAAGGCCACCCTACTGTACAGTATATGACACCCATCGGTAGTGCTTGGCTTAACCATTTCCTAACTTTCTAGTTACAGATCATATTCAGAAAATTCGTTAAGAATCATAATCTCAATTGACCATTCAAACGCATATCTCATCAGATCATGCATACGACATCTCACACTAGTCACTCATATTACTACCATTCACAACTAGTTTCATACTGCTCCTGCCCCAACCGGTCTGGGGACTTACACGAGCCTCAGAGACTAAAGCTTTAGAATCCTCCCAAAACCCGTGCACCAGGTTTTGCAAATTGGTCACACTTTGGTGATCCATAACATACCATTTCATCTCATTTCCAATTCCAGTGACTTTTCATCTACAATCAGATCATAATAGATCGACACAAATGTATTCAATACCAATATGCAAGTCAATCAACTTACCAAAATTCGAGTTCGATAATATTAGGGCATGAAATGCAAATGCACAATTCATATAATGCAATCAACAAGAATATTCAACATGTCAATAGAACTACAATTTAATTCTGAAAATAAAATATCAGACAAGTCCAGAAATCCCGCACCTGAGTACGCTGCTCTTAAGTAAATCTTACGTCTTAAACTCCTCGAGGTTCCGTACGCTGTTGCCTTATCGATTCTATTTAGAATATATACCATTAGGGTTTAATTAGCTTATAATTGCTATATAATTGACATTATATGATTACGATTCGATACCCCTTCGATTAGGTTTAAAAATACTCAATTATTACAAATCTGCACAGTAATTGCGGCCCATAATGGTGTTGTTGCGGCCCGCAGTACACACAGAACAGAATACAAAAATTGGTTAAGTACTGGGCTCTCTGCGGCCCGTAACCATCACAGCTCAAATTTTTGGTTAAGTATCGGGTTTAATTGCGGCCCGCAATATACATGCAGAATTTCAATTGTTTGGTTAAAACTCGTTTCGATCGATACGCGGTTACGGTTCAGTTCAAATATCGCATTACCTGATTATCTACAGTGTCATGTTGGGTACCTTATACTATCTCTAATCACCTTGTTCATATAATTTTATATCATTCAAATTTTTAGTCTATTCAAGTGATAATTCGGTCGATACCATTTTAGCAACTCGATTAAACAATAACTTGGATTTTTTTAATCAAAATAAACAAACAAATTGCATAACTCTCATAATTCCAAACCCTAGTAAATTTCCAAAACCCTATTTCACAATTAAACTCAATTAATCAAACAAAAATGAAATTGAGCACATATATAGCAACTAGAAGCTCAAATTCAACTTTAAACCAAATAAAACCGAATCGAATCGAAACTTAGGGTTTTGAATAGAATCATGAGAGATGGAGAAATATACCAAATTAATTGCTTAATTGCGTAGAGGGCTTCGTTCTGATCTCGAATCTACGGACGGCTCGATCGATCACGCGATTTTCCTTCTCTCCCTTTCTCTCTTCCTTTCCCTTGCGTCACACCCACTCCCCTCTCTTTCTTTTCTGTTTCTCACGGTACACAATGGTACCGAATGGTACCATGAGGGAGGTTATGACAAGTTTTGGGTATTTTGCATATTAGCCCCTCTAAGTTTCTATTATTACAAAAGGTGTTTATCTTGCACATAAAACCTTCTATTCATTTTTAATACCTCTTAGACCTTCCAATTTGATTATTAATATATATATATTCACTCAATTATATATATAAAATTATAAAAACTTATATATATATATATATTTATATATGTATGTTTTATTTATAGAAATTTCTTTATGTAATTTTAAATGCAAAATTTATCATTATACCATTATATATATATTTTTTTTTATAATATTTCTTATAGTGTTACAGATATGTTCATCAGAGGTTCAAATTTGGGCTCAGAAGCACTCATTTAGAAGTTCGGGCAATTTTTGTGAGCCGATATCTCGCGATCTCTTTTGTGATTTTGTATGAAACTTCATAGTCTTGCGCTATGAAGTCAAGAATGCATGTCGGTAAATTTTCATGATTTTTGAAAGTGTTTTGATATGTTCATCAGAGGTTCAAATTTGGGCTCAGAAGCACTCCTTTAGAAGTTCGGGCAATTTTTGCGAGCCGATATCTCGCGATCTGTTTTGTGATTTTGTATGAAACTTCATAGTCTTGCTCTATGAAGTCAAGAATGCATGTCGGTAAATTTTCATGATTTTTGAAAGTGTTTTTATATGTTCATCAGAGGTTCAAATTTGGGATCATAAGCACTCCTTTAGAAGTTCGGTTAGTTTTTGCGAGCCGATATCTCACGATCTGTTTTGTGATTTTGTATGAAACTTCATAGTCTTGCGCTATGAAATCAAAATGCATGTCGGTAAATTTTCATGATTTTTGAAAGTGTTTTGATATGTTCATCAGAGATTCAAATTTATGCTCAGAAGCACTCCTTTAGAAGTTCGGGCAATTTTTGCGAGCCGATATCTCGCGATCTGTTTTGTGATTTTGTATGAAACTTCATAGTCTTGCGCTATGAAGTCAAGAATGTATATCGGTAAATTTTCATGATTTTTGAAAGTGTTTTGATATGTTCATCAGAGGTTCAAATTTGGGCTCAGAAGCACTCCTTTAGAAGTTCGGGCAATTTTTGCGAGCCGATATCTCGCGATCTGTTTTGTGATTTTGTATGAAACTTCATATTCTTGCGCTATGAAGTCAAGAATGCATGTCGGTAAATTTTCATGATTTTCCAAGGTGATTTGATATGTTCATCAGAGGTTCAAATTTGGGCTCAGAAGCACTCCTTTAGAAGTTCGGGCAATTTTTGCGAGCCGATATCTCGCGATCTGTTTTGTGATTTTCTATGAAACTTCATAGTCTTGCGCTATGAAGTCAAGAATGCATGTCGGTAAATTTTCATGATTTTTGAAAGTGTTTTGATATGTTCATCAGAGGTTCAAATTTGGGCTCAGAAGCACTCCTTTAGAAGTTCGGGCAATTTTTGCGAGCCGATATCTCGCGATCTGTTTTGTGATTTTGTATGAAACTTCATATTCTTGCGCTATGAAGTCAAGAATGCATGTCGGTAAATTTTCATGATTTTTCAAGGTGTTTTGATATGTTCATCAGAGGTTCAAATTTGGGCACAGAAGCACTCCTTTAGAAGTTCGGGCAATTTTTGCGAGCCGATATCTCGCGATCTGTTTTGTGATTTTCTATGAAACTTCATAGTCTTGCGCTATGAAGTCAAGAATGCATGTCGGTAAATTTTCATGATTTTTGAAAGTGTTTTGATATGTTCATCAGAGGTTCAAATTTGGGCTCAGAAGCACTCCTTTAGAAGTTCGGGTAATTTTTGCGAGCCGATATCTCACGATCTGTTTTGTGATTTTGTATAAAACTTCATAGTCTTGCTCTATGAAGTCAAGAATGCATGTGGGTAAATTTTCATGATTTTTCAAGGTGTTTTGATATGTTCATCAGAGGTTCAAATTTGGGCTCAGAAGCACTCCTTTAGAAGTTCGGGCAATTTTTGGGAGCCGATATCTCGCGATCTGTTTTGTGATTTTGTATGAAACTTCATAGTATTGCGCTATGAAGTCAAGAATGCATGTCGGTAAATTTTCATGATTTTTGAAAGTGTTTTGATATGTTCATCAGAGGTTGAAATTTGGGCTCAGAAGCACTCCTTTAGAAGTGCGGGTAATTTTTGCGAGCCGATATCTCGCGATCTATTTTGTGATATTGTATGAAACTTCATAGTCTTGCGCTATGAAGTCAAGAATGCATGTCGGTAAATTTTCATGATTTTTGAAAGTGTTTTGATATGTTCATCAGAGGTTCAAATTTGGGCTCAGAAGCACTCCTTTAGAAGTTCGGGCAATTTTTGCGAGCCCATATCTCACGATCTGTTTTATGATTTTCTATGAAACTTCATAGTCATGCTCTATGAAGTCAAGAATGCATGTCGGTAAATTTTCATGATTTTTCAAGTTGTTTTGATATGTTAATGAGAGTTGCAAATTTATGCTCAGAAGCACTCCTTTAGAAGTTCGGGTAATTTTTGCGAGCCGATATCTCGCGATCTGTTTTGTGATTTTCTATGAAACTTCATAGTCTTGCGCTATGAAGTCAAGAATGCATGTCGGTAAATTTTCATAATTTTTGAAAGTGTTTTGATATGTTCATCAGAGGTTCAAATTTGGGCTCAGAAGCACTCCTTTAGAAGTGCGGGTAATTTTTGCGAGCCGATATCTCGCGATCTGTTTTGTGATTTTGTATGAAACTTCATATTCTTGCGCTATGAAGTCAAGAATGCATGTCGGTAAATTTTCATGATTTTTCAAGGTGTTTTGATATGTTCATCAGAGGTTCAAATTTGGGCTCAGAAGCACTCCTTTAGAAGTTCGGGTAATTTTTGCGAGCCGATATCTCGCGATCTGTTTTGTGATTTTCTATGAAACTTCATAGTCTTGCGCTATGAAGTCAAGAATGCATGTCGGTAAATTTTCATGATTTTTGAAAGTGTTTTGATATGTTCATCAGAGGTTCAAATTTATGCTCAGAAGCACTCCTTTAGAAGTACGGGTAATTTTTGCGAGCCGATATCTCACGATCTGTTTTGTGATTTTGTATAAAACTTCATAGTCTTGCTCTATGAAGTCAAGAATGCATGTGGGTAAATTTTCATGATTTTTCAAGGTGTTTTGATATGTTCATCAGAGGTTCAAATTTGGGCTCAGAAGCACTCCTTTAGAAGTTCGGGCAATTTTTGGGAGCCGATATCTCGCGATCTGTTTTGTGATTTTGTATGAAACTTCATAGTCTTGCGCTATGAAGTCAAGAATGCATGTCGGTAAATTTTCATGATTTTTGAAAGTGTTTTGATATGTTCATCAGAGGTTCAAATTTGGGCTCAGAAGCACTCCTTTAGAAGTGCGGGTAATTTTTGCGAGCCGATATCTCGCGATCTGTTTTGTGATTTTGTATGAAACTTCATATTCTTGCGCTATGAAGTCAAGAATGCATGTCGGTAAATTTTCATGATTTTTCAAGGTGATTTGATATGTTCATCAGAGGTTCAAATTTGGGCTCAGAAGCACTCCTTTAGAAGTTCGGGCAATTTTTGCGAGCCGATATCTCGCGATCTGTTTTGTGATTTTCTATGAAACTTCATAGTCATGCTCTATGAAGTCAAGAATGCATGTCGGTAAATTTTCATGATTTTTCAAGGTGTTTTGATATGTTCATCAGAGGTGCAAATTTATGCTCAGAAGCACTCCTTTAGAAGTTCGGCTAATTTTTGCGAGCCGATATCTCCCGATCTGTTTTGTAATTTTGTATGAAACTACATAGTCTTGCTCTATGCAGTCAAGAATGCATGTCGGTAAATTTTCATGATTTTTGAAAGTGTTTTGATATGTTCATCAGAGGTTCAAATTTGGGCTCAGAAGCACTCCTTTAGAAGTTCGGGCAATTTTTGGGAGCCGATAACTCGCGATCTGTTTTGTAATTTTGTATGAAACTTCATAGTCTTGCTCTATGCAGTCAAGAATGCTTGTCGGTAAATTTTCATGATTTTTGAAAGTGTTTTGATATGTTCATCAGAGGTTCAAATTTGGGCTCAGAAGCACTCCTTTAGAAGTTCGGGCAATTTTTGCGAGCCGATATCTCGCGATCTGTTTTGTGATTTTGTATGAAACTTCATAGTCTTGCGCTATGAAGTCAAGAATGTATATCGGTAAATTTTCATGATTTTTGAAAGTGTTTTGATATGTTCATCAGAGGTTCAAATTTGGCCTCAGAAGCACTCCTTTAGAAGTTCGGGCAATTTTTGCGAGCCGATATCTCGCGATCTGTTTTGTGATTTTGTATGAAACTTCATAGTCTTGCGCTATGAAGTCAAGAATGCATGTCCGTAAATTTCCATGATTTTTGAAAGTGTTTTGATATGTTCATCAGAGGTTCAAATTTGGGCTCAGAAGCACTCCTTTAGAAGTTCGAGCAATTTTTGCGAAACGATATCTCGCGATCTATTTTGTGATATTGTATGAAACTTCATAATCTTGCGCTATGAAGTCAAGAATGCATGTCGGTAAATTTTCATGATTTTTGAAAGTGTTTTGATATGTTCATCAGAGGTTCAAATTTGGGCTCAGAAGCACTCCTTTAGAAGTTCGGGCAATTTTTGCGAGCCCATATCTCACGATCTGTTTTATGATTTTCTATGAAACTTCATAGTCATGCTCTATGAAGTCAAGAATGCATGTCGGTAAATTTTCATGATTTTAGAAAGTCTTTTGATATGTTAATAAGAGGTGCAAATTTGGGCCCAGAAGCACTCCTTTAGAAGTTCGGGCAATTTTTGCGAGCCGATATCTCACGATCTGTTTTGTGATTTTGTATGAAACTTCATAGTCTTGCTCTATGAAGTCAAGAATGCATGTCGGTAAATTTTCATGATTTTTCAAGTTGTTTTGATATGTTCATCAGAGGTGCAAATTTATGCTCAGAAGCACTCCTTTAGAAGTTCGGGTAATTTTTGCGAGCCGATATCTCCCGATCTGTTTTGTAATTTTGTATGAAACTTCGTAGTCTTGCTCTATGCAGTCAAGAATGCATGTCGGTAAATTTTCATGATTTTTGAAAGTGTTTTGATATGTTCATCAGAGTTTCAAATTTGGGCTCAGAAGCACTCCTTTAGAAGTTCGGGCAATTTTTGCGAGCCGATATCTCGCGATTTGTTTTGAAATTTTGTATGAAACTTCAAAGTCTTGCTCTATGAACTCAAGAACGCATGTCGGTAAATTTTCATGATTTTTGAAAGTGTTTTGATATGTTCATCAGAGGTTCAAATTTGGGCTCAGAAGCACTCCTTTAGAAGTTCGGGCAATTTTTGCGAGCCGATATCTCCCGATCTGTTTTGTGATTTTGTATGAAACTTCATAGTCTTGCTCTATGCAGTCAAGAATGCATGTCGGTAAATTTTCATGATTTTTGAATGTGTTTTGATATGTTCATCAGTGGTTCAAATTTGGGCTCAGAAGCACTCCTTTAGAAGTTCGGGCAATTTTTGCGAGCCAATATCTCACGATCAGTTTTGTGATTTTGTATGAAACTTCATAGTCTTGCTCTATGCAGTCAGGAATGCTTGTCGGTAAATTTTCATGATTTTTGAAAGTGTTTTGATATGTTCATCAGAGGTTCAAATTTGGGCTCAGAAGCACTCCTTTAGAAGTTCGGGCAATTTTTGCGAGCCGATATCTCGCGATCTATTTTGTGATTTTGTATGAAACTTCATAGTCTTGCGCTATGAAGTCAAGAATGCATGTCGGTAAATTTTCATGATTTTTGAAAGTGTTTTGATATGTTCATCAGAGGTTCAAATTTGGGCTCAGAAGCACTCCTTTACAAGTTCGGGCAATTTTTGCGAGCCGATATCTCGCGATCTGTTTTGTGATATTGTATGAAACTTCATAGTTTTGCTCTATGAAGTCAAGAATGCATGTCGGTAAATTTTCATAATTTTTGAAAGTGTTTTTATATGTTCATCAGAGGTTCAAATTTGGGATCATAAGCACTCCTTTAGAAGTTCGGTTAGTTTTTGCGAGCCGATATCTCACGATCTGTTTTGTGATTTTGTATGAAACTTCATAGTCTTGCGCTATGAAGTCAAGAATGCATGTCGGTAAATTTTCATGATTTTTGAAAGTATTTTGATATGTTCATCAGAGGTTCAACTTTGGGCTCAGAAGCACTCCTTTAGAAGTTCGGGCAATTTTTGCGAGCCCATATCTCACGATCTGTTTTGTGATTTTGTATGAAACTTCATAGTCATGCTCTATGAAGTCAAGAATGCATGTCGGTAAATTTTCATGATTTTAGAAAGTGTTTTGATATGTTCATCAGAGGTTCAAATTTGGGCCCAGAAGCACTCCTTTAGAAGTTCGGGCAATTTTTGCGAGCCGATATCTCGCGATCTGTTTTGTGATTTTGTATGAAACTTCATAGTCTTGCTCTATGAACTCAAGAATGCATGTCGGTAAATTTTCATGATTTTTGAAAGTGTTTTGATATGTTCATCAGAGGTTCAAATTTGGGCTCAGAAGCACTCATTTAGAAGTTCGGACAATTTTTGCGAGCCGATATCTCGCGATCTATTTTGTGATTTTGTATGAAACTTCATAGTCATGCTCTATGAACTCAAGAATGCATGTCGGTAAATTTTCATGATTTTTGAAAGTGTTTTGATATGTTCATCAGAGGTTCAAATTTGGGCTCAGAAGCACTCCTTTAGAAGTTCGGGCAATTTTTGCGAGCCGATATCTCGCGATCTGTTTTGTGATTTTGTATGAAACTTCATAGTCTTGCGCTATGAAGTCAAGAATGCATGTCGGTAAATTTTCATGATTTTTGAAAGTGTTTTGATATGTTCATCAGAGGTTCAAATTTGGGCTCAGAAGCACTCCTTTAGAAGTTCGGGCAATTTTTGCGAGCCGATATCTCGCGATCTGTTTTGTGATTTTGTATGAAACTTCATAGTCTTGCTCTATGAAGTCAAGAATGCATGTCGGTAAATTTTTATAATTTTTGAAAGTGTTTTTATATGTTCATCAGAGGTTCAAATTTGGGATCATAAGCACTCCTTTAGAAGTTCGGTTAGTTTTTGCGAGCCGATATCTCACGATCTGTTTTGTGATTTTGTATGAAACTTCATAGTCTTGCGCTATGAAATCAAAATGCATGTCGGTAAATTTTCATGATTTTTGAAAGTGTTTTGATACGTTCATCAGAGGTTCAAATTTGGGCTTAGAAGCACTCGTTTAGAAGTTCGGGCTATTTTTCGAGCCGATATCTCGCGATCTGTTTTGTAATTTTGTATGAAACTTCATAGTCTTGCTCTATGAACTCAAGAATGCATGTCGGTAAATTTTCATGATTTTTGAAAGTGTTTTGATATGTTCATCAGAGGTTCAAATTTGGGCTCAGAAGCACTCCTTTAGAAGTTCGAGCAATTTTTGCGAGCCGATATCTCGCGATCTATTTTGTGATTTTGTATGAAACTTCATAGTGTTGCGCTATGAAGTCAAGAATGCATGTCGGTAAATTTTCATGATTTTTGAAAGTGGTTTGATATGTTCATCAGAGGTTCAAATTTGTGCTCAGAAGCACTCCTTTAGAAGTTCGGGCAATTTTTGCGAGCCGATAACTCGCGATCTGTTTTGTAATTTTGTATGAAACTTCATAGTCTTGCTAGATAATAGGGCATTTACACCTTCTTATAGTACGGTATTTATCTTCTTCGCGAAATACAACAACAAATATTAAATTTTGAGTTTAGATTCGGATCATACAATCTTCTTAGACACAAATATTAAAGGAGTAACGTGCATTCCACCTTAATTGGGCAGGATTGGTCGGGATTCTGATTGGTCGGTCTGGATCTAAACTCAAAGTTTTGATCAGTTACCAAACTCATGAAAAAGGCGAAATGTTGATTGTGTGGTTGCAGCAAGTCTCCCATTTAAAATTAATGATAATAAAATTATTTGATTGTGTGATCAGTTACCAAGTCTCCCATAAAATTATTTAACTCCATATATAGTTTGAATTTGTTGTTTGAACTTAGTTACTTTTTTTATCTGAATTCTGTTTTTGGTGTCATCACCAGTTAGTTACACCCAACCTTTTAAGAAGTTTTGCTAATTATAGATTTCTTTTCTTGATTAAACAACTCTTGGCTTATATATGTGAACTGTTTTCTTAACTGGATCTTCACAGTGCATCGTTACATTCCGTTAATGTAACTTATTTCACATCATTATATAATCAATGCAAATTAAAATACCCAAATAAATTAACTAAACAAGAGAGAAGAACACCCGAGCCAAAATCTATCTTCTAGGCCAACATGGAGTCCCGTCATGTTTTGGTCGTGTTATTTCTCTCCACCATATTTCTAGGGCTCTTCACATCAAATTGTGCGGGGGATATTCTGGATTGCGACCATGGCAGAAAGTGCTGGAACAAATGCATAAGGAGGCATTGGGTAATCTATTGCAATTTTTTTTGCCCGCCCGATTGTGACACACCATGGATTCCTTTGTGGGGACATGAAGGTATACTTGATCTATATATCTTTTATATTTACAAGTCTTTAATCTTTGTGAAATATTTATTTGATAATTTTTAATGTGAAAAATTGAAATATTTTTCATCACATGATAAGGTGAGTATACAATTTCATGCAATTCAAAGATAGGTTAGTCCCCTCTCTATCTATAAATATTTAAGAGGGGTTGATTAAACAACTCTTGACTTTTTAGGATTGTTTTTGTAAAATCTTAGTTTCAGTTCTGATGTTTTCTGTATTGTATCTGTTAATTTTAGTTTGTTGGGTTAGGTTCAATATTTATTTATATATATAGATGCAGGGGTGACAAAAATTGATATACATTACTAATCTACAATTATGAAAACTTTTTTGAAATGTTTAACAAAATTGACAAGAGTATTACATATAACGCAATATAAATACCTATTTCAATCATATTTTATTGTTGGTCCTTGTGAATTTTGTTTGTGATGATGATAATTTTCATTTTAAAATATTCAATACCACAACAATTTCGGATTTTCCATCAGGAAATAAGGAAAGTTGAGGATATTCTTGAAATTTCTATATTTATTAAAATTAAATTAAATCCAAATTAAACACTAATAATAATTAAATAAAGGATCACCTATTTTTTGTAAGCAATTAGAACCACATATTTAACAGAAAATGATGCTTTCGTTTAAATTTGCAGATAAAATTTGAGGGAGGAACGGTGGTGCCCTCGCTCCAGCTCCTTAGCCATACGCAGCAAGTCCTTTAGCAATAAATTGTTGACGTATGGAGTTGCATCCTGAATCCTTCCAAATTTTATATATATATGAACTAGCTTTTTATGATTTTGTTATATATGCAATGAGGGAATAAAAAAGGCTTGTGAAGTTTTATGCATGATTTGTTTAGAGAGAATTTCTAATGAATACATTATAATTTTTTGTTAATTTATAATGTACTTTTGCACAGTGTCAATAACACATGGTATTTATGAGAAAATAGAACGTTAGTATTTCCAAAAATATAAAAGACAATAACTAATCAAATTTACTTTAACAATAACCATGTTACTTTTAGAAAATTAGTTCACTCCAAATCTAATTAGTTGACTTCAAAATCTAGCTCAGATGAACATTGTGCCAAAATAGATGTCGTTTTGTGTGATAGTATAATTACTGAACAGAATTGAGTGAGCTTGATTATTTTAAAAATAAAAATGAAAATAATTTATCATAAAAATATAAGGGTAACTACAGTTGTGTTTAAACCCGTCAAGGATCAAGGAGAAATAGATATATACATCAATAGATTCATTAATACTAGCTATTAAAAATCCTTTGTGACTCATTTCAGCAAGAACCATTAAACGCAGGTCACCATTATCCATTAACAGATTATCAAAGTACAAGCACACAACAATCACTTCAGACCAGTGAGGACTAACAGCTAGTATAAATATAAACACCATGTTCAATAGTATAAAAAAATTATGTAAACAGAATCTGATTCTGGGAACTGACAAGTGACAACACTCAATCGAGCAGAGAGCATAGTCTAATAGAAAATGTCTACCTATAAACAAATTACAAACAAATGATGCTTAAAAGTGCATCAAATGCTTTTGAGATCAAATCAAGGAGAATTATTCAATTTTATCGCAAAATAACCACTATGACGTATTAAATAGGATCTTCGTCAAAATATCTTACCTAATATGATTTACATGCAAAGAATAACATAACAATTAACAAGTTAGATGCAACAAGTCAGAATCCAACGGCTTTTATGCAAGCAAGAATTATGTTATATATTTCTAAATATAATAACTAATAATGATAAACAACACAAAGATACTCTTAATTCTCAAAGGTGTCGACTCTTGTGTCAAGGATTAGGGGCTAGCCAGATTGGGGCAACATAATCAGTCGGGGAAATACTGAGGAGGGATCCACTTAGCACAATATATAGCCATGAAAATATAAAATATCTAATTAAATAATGAGGAGGGATCCACTTGGAACATTCTATAATTATAACATCTTACAACAAAAATTTTCAAAATCCATACAGTCGAACAAACCAGTTCAACATGATCTCTATATTAAAGTGTGTTCAGAGATCAAATTTTAAACTTTTGTAATGTTTTTTTTACTATTTGTTAAGTATTTTAGACAATAGACAATTGAATTTTGTACTCAAATTTTGTGTACGGATCAACTCAAAATTTTAGATATCTCAGACTCAGAGGATGTGAATTCAACTTTAGTGGGGAAAAATGGTCCCTGTTGTGCTCCACAGGCGAACGTGACATTTCTTGATGAAATACAAGTTATCAATATTAAATTTGTTATAAAATAGAATTTATGTGGATGTTCATTCTATAACACTCAATATTAATTCTCTTTTCATTGTCTCATTACTCTATTATTATGGTTCATTCTCTCATTAATAATTGTAATAACTCTTCATATACAATTTCTAGTCTATAAATAGAGCATTTGTAAATAGAGAATGAACACTTACAAAACACACAAAGGAAGAGAATAAAATTATGTTATTGCTCTCTCTATTTTTTTTTGTTATTTATTTTACTTTTGTTGCAACTTCATTTTAATTTTACGTGATTAATTATTATATCTTTCATTAATTTAAATTCTATTTAATTTTTTTATTATATCTGTTTTAGTTTATAAGAATCATTCCTTGAAGTTAATGATGGAATAATAATAATAAATTATTATCACAACTAAAAGTTTCTCAAGAACCTGAAGTTTGTTTTACCCGAATAGAATAATAACTTTAAGTTATTCTTAGAACTATTTTTCTGTGTAGTTGTTTTGACCTAGTTCCGGTCAAAAACTATTTGTTTTGGCCTTTGCTGAACATACTGTTTTTTTGTGCAGTTTTTTCGGCCTCAATTTCGTCCAGGAAATGTCTATTTTGGCTTTGGGAGAACATACTATTTTTCAGCAATTCCAAAAACTACCTAGAACTGAATCTATTTCATCCCGAAACTTTATGTTTCGTCCAGGAACTGTTTCGGTTTTGTTCTTCACATAATATGAACTGTTTTTATTTAGAACTTGAAGTTCTATTAGAAATTTTAGGATAAAATTAATATAATAACCAACAGTTATTATAGGGCACTGGATGAATAATAACCTAAGTTATTTCCAATTAAAAACATGAAGTTTTATTAGAAATTTTCATATAAAATCAATTAAATAACCAAAAGTTATTATAGGTCACTAGATGAAAATATGAACAGAAGTTATTTCAAATTAAATTCTACAATTGCGCAATCAAGCAATTTAATAACCGGAAGTTATTAAATAAATATTTTCTTATAACCTGAAGTTATATAATATTAATGTTGGCCTTGGGAGCCGTCGACTTATCCGTTTGACTGGATTTCCAAAACATACATAATTGCATTTTACAGTTTTTCTTCTTGAGTATTTGTGCAGGTTTATGACAAGTGAAGGAAGACATTGGATAGCAAAAGTATTAACTCAAGATTAAGGATAACGTATATGTAAGATTGGTAAAATAAGCTTGAGATTGACCTAAGTGAGGCCTATCGTTGTAACGGTCCAGTGACTGTTACAATGGAATAAATAAATCATGTACAAATGTCGTGATGCAAAAAATAGTTTTTAGCGTCACCGAACGCTAACCATTCTAGAGGATTTTCGTGGTGGGTACCGTGGTCACGGTCAATGACCATTATCAACAGTAACCACCGTTATACTCCAAACCACTCAGATTAACCTACCGTTATAACAGTCCCTTGTACCGTTGCAATGGTCAGCACCACTTACTTCCTTTTTATCAGCTCTCTATAAATAGAAGCTATACCAAGGTTTGGAACCAACAATTAACCTGAAGTTATTAATATATTTAAATTTATTTATTTATTTATTCAATTTACATATTATTTTACTTGCTTTTATTTATCTCCCTTTTAATTTATCATTACTTTAAGTCATGACATTCATAACTTGAAGTCATGACATTCATAACTTGAAGTCATGACATTAATAACCTAAAGTTAATACGTATCTATTTTGTAGTACATATGGCAAATCTCACAAAGTTTGAATTTATCTCCTATTTCATTTATCATAACTTGAAGTTATGGTAGTAATAACATGACGTTATAAATAAGTATTAATGAAAAATGAAGAATGAAAAATAAAAATGTCCGAAAGATGTTTGTTACAGATGTGGGATGGCAAATCATTGGTCACGTATCTGTCGTACATCAAAGCATTTTGTTGAGCTTTATTAAGCCTCAACCAAGAAAAAAAAAAGAAAAAAAAAGTGGAAACTAATTTTACTGAAAATGACTACAAAAATGAATGCCATATGGATACACATCTTAATATATTAGATTTGTTCCAGAATATGAATGAAGAAATATATATTACTTAGGGAGAAAATATAGTATAGAAGTTTATGTTAATGTTTAATAAAAATTTAGTTTACTTTTAAATTTTTATATGCAAATAAGTTCAATGAATAAAAGTAGTTTATTCTTGCAATTATAAGCAATAAAGGTTCACGTCTAGTAGATAGTGGAACAACTAATACCATATTGAAAAATAAGAAATACTTTTCATAATTGTATTTTGGTGAGACTAATATTCACACGATATCTAGCACAAGTAATTTAATAGAAGACTTTGAAAAAGCTTGTATTTTGTTACATGAAGGAAAAAAATTAATAATAGATGATGCATTATATTCAAGTAGATCTAGAACAAATATACAAAGCTTTAAAGATATTCGATAGAATGGTTATCATATTGAAATTATGAATGACAAAATTACGAATATCTTCATATGACATCTATAAAGAATGGCCAGAAGATCATAATTGAAAAGATGCAAGCAATATCCTCTGGACTATGTAGTACTTATATAAGTAGAATATAATCAAATATGGTTGCTAACCTGAAGTTAATTGTTATTAACTAGAAGTTAGTTGTTATTAACCCAAAGTTAATTTATCCAAAATTATTTACATTATGGCATGATAAAATGATTCATCCAGGAAATATCTTGATGAAGAGAATAACTGAAAGTGAAAATGGGCATCCCCTAAAGGACCCGAAGATCCTATTATGAAAAATGTGACATGCAAAGCATGCTCTCTTGAAAAATTAATTACTAGGTCATCTCCAAATAAAGTTAGACTTGAAGTTCCTTCATTTTTAGAAATAATTAAAAGAGATACATGTGTACCTATTACATCTCCATATAGACCGTTTAGATATTTTATGGTGTTAATTGATACATCAACACGCTGGTCTCATGTGAGTTTGTTTGCAACAAGAAATGTTGCATTTGCTAGACTATTAGAACAAATTATCCAATTGAGAGCTAATTTTCCGAATTATCAAATTAAAAGAATCTGACTTGATAATGAAGGTGAGTTTACTCCTCAAGCCTTTAATGATTATTGCATATCTATTGAAATTACGTGTAACGCTCTGTCATTCTGGAAAAAAAATGAATTATTATTAATTATGGTTACAAAAAATTTTCATCGTAATATTTTGGCACAACAAGTTATATTTTATTGCAGTTGAATAATTTTTTTTTGAAAAGGAACAAATGACAGGTCATTGTCGACCCTCTAATGACAATAGCCCATTTTATACCTCTAACTTAATCATATAAAATACCAACAGGGGTCTTAGACAAAAGATAGACTCAGGATCAAAAAAATTTGAAATATTCGTGTAATAAAAGAGCGACGTTCAGTCAAGGAAGCCACTAAGAGGTTGGAGGGTGCAATATGGACCAAGACATCTAGAGAGAATCTTGTTCAGGGGACTGAACAAGGATTTTAAGAAGGGAGGGATGTAATACTCCATCATGTGAATATTTTTTTTATTATCAATGAATTTAGGAGCATATAATATTGAACGTAATAAATAAATAATAATTTGATTTTTAAAAATTATCTATGCAACACTAGTCGTACTCGAATCTTTGATTCATGCAACAAATTCTATAACTATGTCATGATAATTTATTAGAAGTTAATATGATAATATATTAAAGATTTTTATGTACAATTTTTATATATGTTAATGCTACATAAAGATAAGCTCCACGTATATATAGGAACCAGATAAACTCACCTAAAATAAAATAGGTCTAATATATATAATTATAAATTAATATATAAAAGAATATATAGAACATGAAGAGAGATTGGATTTCGGACCTAGATTGAGGTCAATTAACTAAAGAATGAGAATTTGCCGGAGATCTTCATTTGATATAATCTACGTATATATGGAAGATCCTTTGCAAAATGTCCAGGTTTTACATGAAGAATAAAAGCATGCCACAAATTACTCCTAAATTTCTATTGACTTCCATAATTTCTCTGAATGAATTTGGCCGGCCAATTAGAAGGATACCATGTAAAGTTTCTTATAAATAAATCATATGTACATAGGATGCTGTAATACCTAGCGCCTCCTCTTTTTAAACAAAAATAAATATTGCGGCAGCCACCCTTAACCAAGTCAGCAGCCCGCCGCAGCTTCGGCAGCCACTACAACTATGTGCTTCGACCATGATGCGTCGCCCCACTGAACACCACCCGTAACTGTCACCTTATTTTCTGCGCGTTCCGAACCTTTGAGGTAACCACAAGACCGTTAATTAATTAGATTTAAATATTTAAATTAGTGTAGTAATTCGATCATCACAAAAGTAATGACATAGATGAATAGTAATTAATAATCTTGAAGAAATTATAGTTTATCGTGTGTATAATTCTTTTCTTTCTTATATATTTTGTTCTTCTATGTTATTTATATTATTTCAAATCTTTTACTGTTATAGAATTTATATTCAACTTTTATTTAAAGTGAAACTTATTTCTATTATATATATTCTACTGCCCTATTACCGGATACAATTATTTTAATTGTAATAGATCAAAGACTCTGATATTTCATTTATTTATTTTTAATTGGCATCAGATACAATTTTTATTATCTTTATTTCTATTACTTGATGATCAAAGTTTAGAAACGAATTTATCACATCTTCCTTCAATAAAATTTTCGGATTCTTATGAACTTATATATAAGTAATTAATAAGTTTTGGATTCTTATTAAGGTTTATATTGATATGATTAATTTATTTCTAATTCTAAAAACAATATATAATAAGTAAATATGAAAATGATCCGGAACAGAGTTTCAAACTTACTTTGATTACTTTCTTGGTTTCTTTTAATTATTTGTCTTTACATAATAGTATTAAAATATCAAAAGATTTAACTCGTTTAAAATTTAGAAGAAGTCTAATAATCTGCAACTATATATGATGATAAATAGTATTAAAGAACTTCAGAAAATACGGATAAGTACTGTCATGAAACAATATTAATTAGAAGTAGTATTTATGTGACTTAGGTTCGAATTCTAAAGTTCTAGAAGACAAGAAGATCGATAAACGGTAACAGGTGCGGGTTTCCTAGACTTTATAAAACTATTTTACTTTCCTATTGTCATTAAACTGTTTATTATTATTGCATTAGTCGGATTTATGCATGTTGTTGTCGAACCATTCGTATGACTTGAGTAGACACAAATAACTTGCATGAAATGATAGGATTCATATATTGACCAATGGACTTGCATGAATAGGATGTGTTGAGCATGGCATGAACTGTGTGATTGAATAAATGTGTTTTTGAAAAAGAACGAACATGGTAATTGAACAGGGGCCAATATGCTTGCATATTGGGATGTATACATTGGGTTTAGTTTCGACTGGACCCCTCGTTAACGTGACTGTAGGCGAAAGCGGTCCTGTCACGGATGTGATTGTAGGCTGACGCGGTCCCTTCACGGACGTGATCGTAGGCGCAAGCGGTCCTTTCACGGACGTGATTGTAGGCGGAAGCGGTCCTATCACGCCAAGACCTAGCGGCATATGAATTCACCGTCTAGTGAGGCAAACGAACAAGATTAACGGATTTTTCTTTAAATAAATGAAAGTAGTAAGTAATGATAGAATATGCATTGCATTAGAAGAAGCATATGCATTTTACTTTCTTATCATATTTGTGAATGTAAGTAAAGGTTTTATAAGCTCTGGGCTGGAACTAAATCCCGCACTGAGAGAATGTTCGATCTCTCACCCGTTCCACTTTTATGTGGGTTCCAGGTAATGAAGAGGAATGAATCGAGCAATGACAAGAGTGAGACTAAGCGGGAAGACATATTATTGATAGATTGTCACATGTTGTTTAGTTTTTATTTCCATAATTCTATATTGATACATTGAGCAGGCATGACAGTGTCTGTGTTACTAGCCATGTCCGCCATGATCGTTTGTGAAAACTTGTTTGATTTTGAAATAAAATGTGGCTTTATTATGTTGTTATTGATAATGTATGTGATGTGAATACGCCTTACGTAGAAATACGTGGCGGGTTGTCTCGGGGTGTGACATTACGGTAGAATCTCCAGTGGCTCATGTTCATACACAAAACGATATGGCAGAATTATTGATTAAAAAATTACAATTAATTGCTAGACCATTACTAATGAGGTCTAGTTTATCGTCTTCCGCATGGAGACATGCCGTATTACATGCCGCTGCATTAATTAGATTAAGACTCACTTCTGATCATAAATATTCTCCATTGCAATTGGTCTCCAGAAGAGAACCAAATTTGTCACATCTAAAGGTATTTGTTTGTGCAGGATATATATGTTTCAATTTCTTCTCCACAAAGCACAAAAATGGAACCTCAAAGAAGATTGGAAATTTATATTGGTTTTAACTCTCATTCTATTATTAAATATTTAGAACCATTAACATGAAATGTTTTTACAGCAAAATTTGATGATTTGCTAATTCAAACACATCTAAATATAGAATAGTAGTCCGAAATAGTCGCTAACCCGGATTAGCATTATTCTTTACCTCATCCAAAAATATAATGTCTCTAGGATTTTCAGTACAAGGTATATATGGACCGAATGGGTTTCTTATATGGTGAAGAAATGAATTTTTCTTCCAAAATAAATTGAACACAATAATAGTTTTGACCAAAAATCAAAATAAGATATGTCCTGAAAAGCTAGAAATCAATACCGTATCATATAATGTAACCTAAAAATTTGCGCGACATGTTAGATAGACCAAGGCAAGCATATACCAACAGAAATACTTAGCAATAATTGGTAAAGATATATGGGAATTGAAACTTGTTTTGGTGGGAAATATAAAAGTGTTTCCAATTTCGAAGTAGAAAAAGCCAAGCATCAATGGAGGCTGCAATATCGCCATTTTTCGTTCCTTCTTATTTCCACCAATTTTAACGATAGTAAATTTTCTGATTAACAGAGTATTGACAATTATATATGACATTATACAATGTAAATTTTAACAATATAATTAGCAAATTTGGTAGAACATAAGGTCCCAATTCTTACATGCAAAGAGATTGACAGAACTTTCTTCTGTACAAATTTATCTATTTATTATATATCTTCTGTACAAATTTATCAATTAACGCATCTTTGTGCTCAACAATGACAAGTACTGATAATTATATATGACAATATACAATGTAAATTTTAACAATATAATTAGCTAATTTGCTAGAAAACATAAGGTCCCAATTCTTACATGCAAAGAAATTGACAGAGCTTTCTTGTGTACAAATTTATTTATTTATTCTATTTTAGATGAAACATCATAAATGGAAAGGATTAACTCATTGTGATATCCTAAGAATAAGTTTATAGGAGTTAAATTTGTCTATATTAATGAATTTGATATTGGTGAACAAGTAATCCTTCTATTGTCCACAAATAGATGCAAAACAATGTAATTTTCCAAATAAAGTACACTCTGAACAACTTTTAAGATTAAAACTTGTATGGGTCAAATGAATTATCGAAATACACATGTTTATTTCGTCTATTCATTTAAAGCAAAAAAAAAACATACAAATATAATATGACTTTTATTTTTGAACTTTATTACTATGAATATATTTTTATAAAAATGTAATTCAAATTAAAGAACAGAATAATAAAATTGGAGTTTCAAACACTAATAAACGACAGCACAGCATATGCTCCACATTAACTAGTTAACGCACGTCCAACTAACAAATTAGATTGGTAGCAACAAAACAAATTTCATGAAGGAAATTAAAATTTTCAAAAGAAAATAATAAAGATAAACAATACTATACAAAGATGCTTTCAAACTTGTCCATCTAATGGTGTCAAGGATTTGTGGCAAGCCAGGTTGGGGCAACATCAAAGGATTTGTCCATCTAGCCGAGCATTTGGTAACTATGTTATAGGTTTCTAGATCATTCCGTCCAATTCGGTAGGTAGCATGTGTGAAGTAAATAGCATTTGGGGTGCAACCAGAAAGTTGGATTGGATCAATAACAATAGGCGAATTGTTACCAATAAAAAATGCTTGGCTATTAATATCCTTACACTCAGAATAAATTCCCTCCTCAAAATCAAGCTTGTGGACGACAACATTTGTGGTGGCATTTGGAAGCATCGTCTCTTCTTTATACCGTTGTAAGAGCAACAATTCTCCTTTCAGGTCTATAATAAAAAACTTGAAAGTTTTTCCAATCATTGGAACTTGATGCTGAAGCGGTATGAGTTTTGGATTCGGGCCAACATCAACAACAAAAATTTTATGAGAACAAATATATCCAACAGCATAAAATTTTCACGCCAAATCAAGATGAGCTCATTAATCTCTCTCCCTCCTCCACCACCTCCCTCTCTCCCCACTACCAGACCTCCTCTCTCTTCTTCTCTCAATGCCCCCTCCTCATTTCTTGTGGGCACTATCCCTGTTGAACTCGGAGAAAAAACTGAAGACATGGCAGCGACGATTTCAGAGCTGATTAGAAAGTCGATTACAGAGGTGACTACCAAGGCAGTTACAGAAGCGATTACGGAGATGACAGAGGTGCTTGCGGTGACACTTACGAAGGTGATTACAGAGATGACTTCCAAGGCGGTTACAGAGGCGATAATGATAGCACTTTCCAAAACAAACACTGTGACAAGCGTGATTACCAAAGAGAATTCAACAAAGCTGGGAGAAAACAACAAGAAGGTAGATGAAACAAGACACAAAACGAGCACACAAAGTGAGAAGGTCATTGAAGAATCAAGAGATGTGGGAAATGAAGGATGGACAGAGGTTGTGAGAAAAAAAAAAAAGCATCGCACAATCAAAACTTTTCCTCGTGAAAAAGTCAGAAATCCTTATCTCAATGAGCAATACAAGATCTTAAAGGCACAGAGGAAATGCTTTCGTTGCTTAAAGACAGGTCACATTCTAAGTGCATGCACAAATGTGAAAAGATGCCTCAAATGTAATGAACCAGGGCACACATACAGTCGGTGCAAAAAACAACAGTCTTCATGGTACCCGGGTGGAAGCAACATGGATTACAGTACATATCCGGCAAGAATAGGAGGCAGCCATCAACCTAGAGTTGGAAGAGGAGACATTGATGCCTCCAGTTCGAATCCTAACCCGACTTGTCCAGTGCAAGCATGGGCTCCCAACAGATGTGCTGATGATAGAAGGCCACCTAACAATGACAACCAACAAGGACCTCAGCAGCAACGCTTTCCAGATCAGCTGTCCAATGAACAGCCGCCAACTCAGGCTCTGGTGACACATCAACAACATGGCGGGCAAGTAATTCGTTCTAACAGACCAAATCAGTACCTGGAGTGGGGCCCAAAAGAAGTTCAAAAAGAGACAACAGTTCAGCCAGAAAATGGAGAGAACCTGGCCATCATCCCTATGCACCATGCGGGTTCCAAAATCAAGCATAACAGTTCAGTTCAGATATTAATTACATGGGAAGGTGCACAGATACATGCAAAAATAAATTTGACTGAAGGAACTTTCCAGCCGTTACACAAGATTTCATTTGACATTCCCCAAAAATTCTTCCTTGAAAATATTGATGCTTTCTTTAAAAATCATACTGGCAGTGCGGATTTCGAAGGGTTTCCAGTAGTGCAATTATTTCAATCAGCATTTAAGGATAAACCATTTCAAATCTCTCATATGGAGACTAATTGGGTCGCAACCTACAAAACCCAAAACAGAATTACTTTGGGCCTGGATAAATCAGATGAATTACATGAGATAAATGAAAGCTTTTTTGGACCCAATAATATTGAGGAAGGGGAAATTAATGAAGACTTCATGGAAGGCCCACCACCGGGTTTCCCAGACCCACCAAAATACAACACAGTGCCATTAAGAAGAAGCCCCAGGCTTTCTTTAAAAGGGAATGGAACCTATCAAAGCCCTGAAGAAAGAGCTAGAATGCTTCAAAAACCTGGAACCTTAGGTGTAGCAAGGGCATACAAGAAGAAAAAAAATAATGTTAAGGAAGTTCAGATGGAGTATTTGAAGACACATGATCCACTGTCTTTTAATCATGCTGAGGCAGTTGTTCTTGCAGCTGGGGTTGAAATGAAGAATGACCTAGAGAAGAAGGTCAGGGGAATTCTGGCTATTTGAAACTTAGGGAATGAACTTCTGTCTCAAGGAATTTTTTTAATGGATGAATGACAATTTTAACTCATGGAATATAGAACACACATAAAAATTATAAGCTGGAATGTGAGAGGATTGAATGAAAGAGACAAGAGACTTGCGGTTAGACAAACTTTCTTCTTTGAAAAGCCGGACATAATCTGTTTACAAGAGACGAAGTTGGATGAAATCAATGATGTCATGAAGAAAGAAATTTGTGGGAGAAGATTAGGGGAAGCAGTAATTTTAAAGGCACAACACACAAGAGGAGGGATCCTTATTGCATGGAGACATAGAAGATACCGCTATATCACTCATATTGAACACATATATTGCCTCTCTGTTCGATTGATAGATACCTTCACAGGTGCTGAATTGGTAATCACTGGTGTTTATGGACCTTCAAGGCCGGGTTTGAGAGAAGGGTTTTTTACCGACTTAAGGGATGCAAAGCCGATAGATGATTGTCATTGGCTAGTTTGTGGTGATTATAACATAACCATTCACTCTGATGATAGAAACAGAGAGCATTCGGATTGGAGGGGACCTCTACAGTTCTCGGACCTAATCAGTGAACTTGAATTAATGGATATACCTATGCAAGGAAGGAGGTTTACATGGAGTAATGCAAGAGAACAACCATCGATGGCCAAGCTAGATCGGTTTTTACTGTCTACAAATTGGAGCCTTTTGTTCCCAGATTCTACCCAAAGGACACTACCAAATTCTTCTTCGGACCACTGTCCAATTTTGTACAAGGCTTCAACCAATTTCAGAAAATCCAGCGTGTTTCGAGTTGAAAATTTCTGGTTACAATCCGAACAATTCAGAGATTTTGTGCGCAGCAAGTGGACAGAGATGCCGACAGCTGAAAACCCTACTCAGCTACATAGGAAAATTGTGACCATGCAACGGGAAATAACAGCTTGGACGAGACATAAAATTGGCAACATCAAAAGGCAACTAACTGTTTGTAGAGATTATTTCAAATGGGTGGATGAAGTGCAAGAATTAAGGGGTGTCACTGATCTAGAAAAACTAATCAAGGCGGTTTTAAAGAAAAGATATACTGAGTTGTCAAAATTAGAAGAAAAAATGTGGAGACAACGTGCTAAAATCAGATGGGAGATGGAGGGTGATAAGAACTCAAAATTTTTTCATGCTTACGCCTCAACATCAAAAAGGAATAATTTCATTGGAAGAATTGAATACAATGATAGAATGTGTGCGACCCAAAAGATGAAGGCTAGAGCTTTTTTCGATTATTTTGCAGAATTAATGGGAAAAAATTGGCAGAGCAACACCGATATTGATTGGTCAAGGCTGTATCCAGAAGCACATGATTTAACAACTCTAGCAAGACCAATAGAAGCTGACGAGATATTACAAGTGATTGTGCAATGCCCCAACAATAAAAGTCCAGGGCCCGAGGGATTGACAAGTGAGTTCTACAAGGAATTTGCTCATGTGATGCTACCTGATCTCATGGCAGTGTTTACTCAGGTTACTAATGCACACTCCAGTCTTGCTCCTCTAAACACTTCCTATGTAGTGTTGATTCCAAAAAAAGAAAATTCCTCTAAGCCTCAGGATTTTCGGCCAATAAGTCTTGTGCATGGCATTCAAAAAATCATGTCAAAGGTGCTTGCAAACCGACTACAACAGCACATTGACAAACTGTTATGCACAACCCAAACTGGTTTCGTTAAAGGAAGGCAGATCACCGAAGGTTTTGTATATGCACAAGAAATTCTACATTTTTCAAAGAATAGAAATATACCGCTAGCAATGTTTAAGGCGGATATTCATAAGGCGTTTGACACGCTAAATTGGAATTTCTTATTAAAGATCATGACTAACTTGGGTTTCCCTGGTTTATGGATCAATTGGATAAAGAATTTGGTACTACAAGGGAGCTCTCAAATTTTAATAAATGGTTTATTGGGGAAAAAGCTGATTTTAAGAAGAGGGGTTCGTCAAGGTGACCCATTGTCACCTTTCTTGTTCATATTAGCCATGGATTTCATACCACGATGGCTACAGAAGCTTGTATCGATAGGAGCATTGAGAATGCCAATTGAAGGAATGAAGCCTTGTCTCTTGTACGCAGATGATGCACTCTTTTTTGTTAAACCAGAAATTCAACAAATTCAAGTGTTAAAGATCGTGCTTCTAACTTTTGCCAATTTGTCGGGGCTAAGTGTGAGCATGGCAAAATCTGAACTCCTTGTGCAAGGTTCTGAATATCCTATACCACAGCTTTTACAAATCATGGGATGCCGTCGAGGTCAGTTTCCTTTTACCTACCTTGGTCTACCATTATCAATGAGAAGATTGCCAAGAAGAGCTTATTTGCCGCTGATACAAAAGGTGGGGATGAGATTGTCAGGATGGTCGGCAAAATTTCTGAACATGGCCGGCAGAGTTGTTTTGATAAATGCTGTCTTAACCTCTATTCCTATCTACTACATGTCGGTGTTTAAGCTTCCGATTTGGGTAATAATGGAGATTGACAAAATAAGAAGGGGCTTTCTGTGGCATGGTCTCTCAGGAAATCAAAGGAAAATACATTTGGTAAACTGGAGCCTTGTTTGTACTCCAAAAAAGCTGGGCGGCCTCGGAGTGTTAGATCTTAAAGATTTTAATCAAGCAATGTTAGCCAAATGGATTTGGCAATGGGTTAAAAAGGAAGATAAGCTCTGGAAATCCATGATCAAAGTGCTTTATATGCCACAAAATAATGGGTTGTGTGAGTCATATTTTTTCAAAAACCATTTGAAGAGTGTACTACAATTTTGTCAATGTTTTATGATCCGAAAAATGGGAGATGGCAGCACAATCAGTTTATGGGATGAAGATTGGGGAGAAGGGATCCTTAAATTGCGGTTCAAAGCTTTATATACATTTTCATGGAGCAAGGAAGTGTCTCTCAATAAGGTGCTCCAGACTGCAAACACAAGCAACCTGTTCAGACCGATCACCACTCAAAGGGCTCATTTTGAGTTTGAAGCATTTCATCAGATAATAGACCAATCAAGGTTAATGATGTCACAAGAAAATATAGACGATGCAATGTGGAAGGGTCACTCAACCGGTTTGTTCACTGTCAAATCTGCTTATTATGTGCTAAAGAATGGACCAAGAATCAAAAGCAAATTGCACCGCCTTTGGAAGTTACCAGCACCACCACGGTTCAGAATTTTTGGATGGTTATTATTGTTGAATAGAATCTTGACTACAGAAAATTTAAATAAAAGGGGATTCAATATGGTCAGCATTTGCTACCTGTGTCGAGAGTCACAAGAAACTTCTATGCATCTATTTAGAGAATGTGTGTTCTCGAAGCTACTATACACTCGGATTTTCAACCTACTGTTTCCTCAACATAGTGCACAATTCACTGGAGATATAGACTACGAAGTAACGTTGCTTGATAACAAGAAGCCTAAGGAATTCAGGGGATTATTACTAATTGCAATATTTATAATATGGCGAGAGCGCTGTGCAAGACTGTTCCAAGAACAGTTTCAAACGATTGAAGATCTAGCAGAAGAAGTGATGATTCAGTGGAAATTCTCAAATCCAGAAGTTACGTGAAGCTTGTTTTGATTTTGATTTTGATTTTTTTTTTACAGAAAATTAATCTTTTTTTTTCTTTTCTTTTTTCATTTCCTTAACCATTTGTAAATCCATCAAAGGGCTATTTCTCAAAGCCCTTGAAACCATGTAACCAATTGCGGTTAATAAAATAGGAGCATGACTCCTATTCTTACTCAAAAAAAAACAGCATAAAATTTTCCTTTGAAATATATGATGTCATTAACTACGCCATCATATTGGCATATAGGTAATGTCCATGTTAGATCACCTCGTCTCCAAAAGGCTACAGTTCGATAATAACCACCGATTACCATCACTGTAAAATCTGAACTGTCTCTGGGATCATGATCCAAGATAACCTTGTACACCATGTCATGGTGATGAGCTTTAAAGACATCTTTATTGTTAAAATCAAGAGGAGGTAGGTTGTAGCATTCCTGGGTAAATGGATTAAGCATTCGGATGTTCAAAGTGATGTTTACAGTGAAGAGCCAGCCAAATGAAGAACCACACACGAATTTCCCTTGCAGCTCGGGTATGTCTATGTAGTAATGCTTGTTATCAGAAAGGTTGAAGAAAATACGCTTTTTGGTGAAAATATGTTCACCCAGCACCAACCATGGCAGTTGCTGAACTGGACGATGATGTTTCTCTCTTGCCACCGTGCACCAATTCCGACATACAGCGCCGAATCGATAATAATCAGGTATGCATAAGAAGCCAATTAGATACCCAAGCACGTCATTGGGGAGCTCTGACCAGTTTGGTGTCGACATTTGGTGCAACACCTGCCGTTCCTTCACTCTGAATTATAATTAATAAAATCATTATTGTGACTGTCTCTATAGATTTAAATTGGTCGGCTCTTCTGTTCTTTCTGATCACCTGTTTGCCTAAAACTTCCTTCTAGATTTAAAGTCCTCACATACCTGTTGTTGTTACTATAGCTGCGTGTGGAAGGTTGATAGTTGTTAGCAAGTTTGTTCTTGTGTTGGCGTACCACTGTCATCCAGCCTTCTCCGGTTGGAATCGCCCTTTGTCGCCCCATTTTCCCTCCAGCTCTTGTATCAATTACACTGCTTTGAGAGGATTTTCCAATATCATAAATAAAGTTTTGATAAGGAATAAAAGCCACATTATTCATACAATATGATTGTGCACAAACCAACGCAACACATAATTAAAACTTTCAATAATAATCGTTATTAACGTTATAATAAATAGTAAAATAATATAAATAACATATAGTTCAAATTATGCTTATTCAATGCATAATTTAATAATATTTAAAAAGTGTGTATGGACATGCATGTAAATAAAATTATATATATATATGTTGCGCATGAGTTAAAATCAACATATATTTAGCACACGAGTTAAAATCTAATATGTATCAAAATAAATAACATATAGTTCGGTACTTTTAAGACTAGGCGCACCAACACGAGAGAATCTATGAAATTAAGGCTTACAGGAAAAACATATCGTATACCTAACAAAAAGCATGAGCAAGCAATTAAGGCTAGACACACCAACCTTTTGTGAGAGAACAAGAGCGTAGAAGGTGCCGATTGGAGAGATATTTTAATCAATTGGTTGAGATCAGTGAGAATTATAAACTTGTCACGCCTTTTTTAGAGAAGATATTTGTGAAAACAGAAATAGTTGAATGGTGAATTATTGAATTGCGAATTTATTCTGCAATAAAATTTTATGTATATTTGTTTATACATGAGCTATAGTTCAATTAAAAGGCAGGAAATAAACATATAAGGTATGGTAGTAAGATCTGATATGGCGAAGAAATGGAAATAATATACACTTGATTTTCAGTATAAGGTATGAACCGAATTATATGGGTTTCTTATATGGTGAAGAAATGAGTTTTCTTCAAAAACAAATTCAAAATAAGATATATCCTGGAAAGCTAGAAGACAAAACCATAGAACGTAACCTAAAAGTTGCGTTGAAATAATAAACATGAGAAAGGTTACACCTAGCTACCAACCTTCTGTCATGGAAGAAATGCTTACCAATAATTGGTAAAGATCTATGAGAATTGAAAAAGCCAAGCATCAATGGCGGCTGTCAATCACCATTTTTCTTTCCTTTTTATTTCCACTAATTTTAATGATAATATTTTTTTTTTGATCTGACTATTAATTCTGAAAATCACTATCGAGATATTCTATATTAAGAACGGTCCGGACACTAAATATATAACCTTTCTAGCATTTATGTCTTGTATATAAAATTTATACATTTTATATGCTAGAAATAGTTTTCTATATTTAAACTACAATACGAAAATAAAGTAAACAACAAATGGAAGAACTTTATTCATATATTTTTATTCAAAAAAAATTAGGTCCCAAATGAAGTTGCCCGTCAGGTGCTTAACATGTTCATGTTCATATTCTCTATTTATGTTACCTCTATATTACTTGAGAAAATAAAGAATCACGTTAGCCGTTTGAAATGTTTTGCTATTGTAAAGTTCTAACTAAGATTTCTTTAACGTGTTTTGAGCAGTTGGTTAATGTTTGTTTCTTGAAAATGCGCAAGGTATTCAAGAGCTGAGTGTCCTGTGTGGAGTCCGGGTGCAAGTATTGGGTTTCTCTCCTTCCGACAATCCTTATTCTTTCATCAGCCCTTCCGACAATCCTTATTCTTTACCATCATCGAAACAGGCCATAATGCATCACATCCCAATTTCTTGTCTGAACTTAGTAGCCATGTGACGGAGGTTAATGTCAAGGTCAAAATCCTTAAGAGGAAAAATGATTATCTTAAAGCGCGCCTCGAAGGGATGACAGGGAGCGTCTGGAATTCAGATTTAACTCGGTTTATAGGAGTTAAATTTGTCTATATTAATGAATTTGGTATTGGTGAACAAGTAATCCTTCTATTATCCACAAATAGACGCAAAACAATGTAATTTTCCAAATAAAGTACACTCTGAACAACTTTTAAGATCAAAACTTGTATGGGCCAAATAAATTATTGAAATACACATGTTTATTTCGTCTATTCATTTAAAGCAAAAAAAAAATACAAATATAAGATGACTTTTATTTTTGAACTTTATTACTATATATATTTTTTATAAAAACGTAATTAAAAAAGAACAGAATATTATAACAGGAGTTTCTAACACTAATAAACGAATGCTCCACATTAACTAGTGAACATACGTCCGACTTGCAATTTAGATTGGTAGCAACAAAGCAAATTTTGATAAAGGAAATTAAAAATTTCAAAAGGAAAATAATAATAATAATAATAATAAACAATACTATACAAAGATGCTTTCAAACTTGTCCATTTAATGGTGTCATGGACTTGTGGCAAGCCAGGTTGGGGCAACATAAAAGGGGAATGAATTATGAAATGGATAATATTTAGCCGAGCATTTGGTAAATATGTTATAGGTTTCTAGATCATTTCGTCCAATTCGGTAAAGGTCTGAAGAAGCTTGTGTGAAGTAAATAGCAATTGGGGTGCAACCAGAAAATTGCATTGGATCAATAACAATAGGCGAATTGTTACCAATAAAGAACGCTTGGCTATTAATATCCTTACACTCAGAAAAAGTTCCCTCCTCAAAATCAAGCTTGTGGATGACAACATTTGTGGTGACCTTTCGAAGCTCTTTCTCCTCTCTATACCATTGTAAGAGCAGCAGTTCTCCTTTGAGGTCTACAATAAAATACTTGTAAGTTTCTCCAAACATTGGAACTTGATGCTGAGGCTACTTTTTTATAATAACCGCCGATTACCATGACCATAAAATTTGAACTCTCACTGGGATCATGATCCAAGATAACCTTGCACATTCACTTTGTTGACATTTAAAGACCTCTTCATCTTTAAAATCAAGAGGAGGTAGGTCGTAGCTTTTCCTGGTAAATGGATTCAGCATACGGATGTTCAAATTGTTGTCTACAACAAAGAGCCATCCAAATGAAGAACCACACACGAATTTCCTGTGCAGCTTGGGCATGTCTATGTAGTAATGTTTGTTCTCAGAAAGGTTGTAGAAAATACGCTTTTTAGTGGCAATATCATCACCCAGCACCAACCATGGCAGTTGCTGAGCTGGACGATAATTTTCATCTCTTGTCATCGTGCACCAATTCCGACAAACAGTGCCAAATCGATAATAATCAGGTAAGGGTAAGAAGCCCATTAGATACCCAAGCACGTCATTGGGTAGCTCCGACCAGTCTGATGTCGATATTAAATGCAACACCTGCCATTCCTTCTCTCTGCAATATAACTAATAAAATCATTGTCACATGCAGTCTTTATAATTAATCTTCGCTTTATATTTAAATTCCCCACAAACAATTTGTTGTTACAGTAGCGGCGCGTGGGAGGTTGATAGGTGTTGTTAGCAGGTTTGTTGCTGTGTTGGCGTAACAGTACCGTCATCCATCCTCCTCCAGTTGGAACCTCCCTTTGTCTCCCCATTTCCCTCCAGCTCTTGTATCAATTATACTGCTTTGATAAGAGTTTCCCAATAAACAATATCATTAATAAGGTTCTTCCTAAAATTAAATGTCACTTTATTTATACAATATGATTGTACACAAACCAACACATCACATATAATTAAAACTCTCAATAATAATCATTATTAATGTGATAATAAACTTGTACAATATTCTAAGCAATACAAAATATAAATAAATTGAATGATGCATCAACATAATTTGTGTTCAAAACTATGTTTATTCAACGCATAATATACTACTGTTTAAAAAGTATGTGCATGGACATCTAAATTGAATTATATATGGTACGCTTATTTTGGACATATTTAACAATTCATAATCAACATTTATTGAGATCTGATGGCTTCAAAACTCGAGTCGAGGCCTCCAAGGTAAGTGTACACATTCTTGTTCTGCCCTTTTTCGGATTTCTTCGGGGTTTGTTGTAGGTGGGAGGTAGAGTTGGAGCTCCTCCGATCTCATCAATACCTCGGTTCCGTATTGAGAACTATTTTTGCTTCCTTGCTTGATCTATGATAGTTCCTGTTTAAGATTGAAAATATGAGCAAAATTTTGTTGTTGGCCGTATAATCGCTTTACCTTATCCCACACTTCTTTGGATGAGTTCAGAAGCATGCATAAGTGTCCAATTTTTGGATCCATGGTGTTGATGAGCCACGACATGACCATGTGGTCTGTTGTTTGTCATTCTGTTATTTTTGCCTGTTCTTCAGGAGTTGTCTCATTTGATTTTGCTGGTGTTGGTTTTTTTATGGTTCCATCAATGAAACCTGATTTGCCTCTACCACCAAGACCAATTATGATTGATCTTGACCATGGAACATAATCTGTGTTGCCACTGAGTAAGATTGAGGTAATTTTAGTGTTATCGATAGATAGAGACATGATTTCTGGATTTTTGTGGGTTTACTGGTAAATGAAATCTTAGGTGTTTTGGCTCTGTCGGCTCTAAATCCTCTGTTAGTTTGATGCTTGATTTACAGGATTTACTCCCACTCTGATACCATAATGAATTTTGTGATGTGATAGAAAGAACAGAGAATATGAAATGAATAATAATTTTCTTATTGAAGTTGTCTCTGTACAGAGATATTACATGACTCTTTATAGCCTAATTCTCTTGTAGGCGTTGGTGGCTTGCCTAAAATATTAGATTCTGTATTTGCCTAATAGAGGGAATTAAGCTAGGTACCTAAATTAGCCTAACAGCTGTATTTTTTATGCTAGTTGTATTTCCTTCCTAAATAACCTATGATGATTTTTATGAGGTTATTTCCTTGTTTCTCAATAGTTATCTTGAGGATAAAAATTGACTATTATCAAGAGTAAAACTAAAGAAAGTACTCCTCTCCAACAAATTGTTATATATTAACGATAGAAGTATCCATAAAATTACTAACACAGTTAAGCAATTTTATTCTCACAAGTAAAACAAATTCTTATATTACGGTATTTATCTTCTTCATAAAATACAACAACAAATATTAAATTTTGAGTTTAGATTCCGATCATACGATTTTCTTAGACACAAATATTAAAGGAGTTATGTGTATTCCACCCTAATTGGACTGGATTAGTCAGGATTCTGATCGGACAGTCTGGATCTAAACTCAAATTAAGTTTTGATCGGTTACCTCAGATGATGCAAACTCATGAGAAAGGCGAAATGCTAGTTGTGTGGTTGCAGCAAGTTCCCAATTTAAAATTATTAATAATACTACAAAATAATAATAAATAATAAATTATGTTATTTAACTCCTTATACAGTTTGAATTTGTTGTTGGAACTTAGTTTCTTTTTCTCTCTGAATTCTGTTTTTGGTGTCATCAGCAGTTAGTGACACCCAACCTTTTAAGAGCTTTTGCTAACTATAGATTTCTTTACTTGATTAAACAACTCTTAGCTTATACATGTCAACAGTTTTCTTAACTGTATCCTCACAGTGCATCGTTACATTCCGCTAATGTAACTTATTTGACATCATTATATAATTAGTACAAATTAATATACCCAAATAAATTAGACTCATTAAACTGCAATTCAACAAAACCCACCATAATTTACAAACTAGAGAGGAACAATTCACCCGAGACAAAATCTATCTTCTAGGTCGACATGGAGTCCCGTCATGTTTTGGCCGTGTTTTTTCTCTTAACCATATTTCTGGGGCTCTACACATCAAATTGTGCGGGGGATATTTTGGATTGCGACCATGGTAGAAAGTGCTGGAACAAATGCATAAGGAGGCATTGGATAATCTACTGCATTTTTTTTTGCCCGCCTGATTGCGACACACCATGGATTCCTTTGTGGGGACATGAAGGTACATATTTGATATATATATATATATATATATAGAGTTAGGTTGGGGTGCTATGGATAGCATAGTGGCCTCTATGCTACGGCTCAATATTCGAGTTTTCAAAATCCAAACGGTCGATCCGAACCGTTCATCTTATTCTCCATATTAATATCTGCTTGGAGACCAAATTTTATAATTTTCTGAATTTTTTTACTATTTATTAAGTCACTTTGAAAATCGCTAATCCAACGGTTTTACTGTTTTGTGCAGCCACCGTTGGATCAACAATTTTATAAAATACTTAATAAATAGTAAAAAAATTCAGAAAAATGTAAAATTTGGTCTCCAAGTAGATATTAATATGGAGAATAAGATGAACGGTTCGGATCGACCGTTTGAATTTTGAAAACTCGAATATTGAGCCGTAGCATAGAGGCCACTATGCTATCCATAGCACCCCAGCCTAACTCTATATATATATATATATATAAATATATATATATATATATATATATAGAGTACGGCTAACGCGCTTCCTCTAGCATATGGGCCGAAATGCTTCCGGTGGAAATTTGAAATTTCAAAATCCAAAAAGTCGATCTGAACCGTTCATCTCCTTCTCCATATTAATATCTGCTTGGAGACCAAATTTTACATTTTTCTGAAATTTTTTACTATTTATTAAGCCACTTTGAAAATCGCTGATCCAACGGTGGCTTGCCAAACAGTAAAAATCAGAAGCTACCGTTGGATCAGCAATTTTCAAAGTGGCTTAATAAATAGTAAAAAAATTCAGAAAAATGTAAAATTTGGTCTCCAAGCAGATATTAATATGGAGAAGGAGATGAACGGTTCAGATCGACTTTTTAGATTTTGAAATTTCAAATTTCCACCGGAAGCATTTCGGCCCATATGCTAGAGGAAGCGCGTTAGCCGTACTCTATATATATATATATCTTTTATTTTACAAATCTTTAATCACTAAGGTATATTTATGACAACTTTTCATGTAACTTTTAATGTGAAAAATTAAAATATTTTTTCTTCGCATGATAAGGTGAGTACAAAATTTCATGCAATTCAAAGATAGGTTAGTCCCCTCTCTTTCTATTGATATTTAAGAGGGTTTGATTAATTTTTGGCTGCGTTATAAGCTGAGACTTTTTAGGATTGTTTTTGTAAAATCTTAGTTTTAGTTTTGATGTTTGATGTGTATTGTATCTTTTTTAATTAATTGGGTTAGGTTCAATATGTTTTAATATATATGCAGCAGGGTGACAAAAATTGGTATACATTACTAATACAATTATGAATACTTTTTTTGTTTTTTACATGTGTAACAAAATTGACAAGAGTATTATATATAACACACTATAAATACCTATTGTTTGTCCTTGTGTATTTTTTGACAATTATGAAAACTTTCTTTGTTTTTATTGTTGGTCCTTGTGTATTTTGTTTGTGATGATGAAAATTTTCATTTCAAAATATTCAATACCACAACAATATCGGATTTTCTATCAGGAAATAATGGAAGTTGAGGATATTGTTGAAATTTGTACATTTAATAAAATTAAATTAAATCTGAATGAAACACTAACAAAAATTATCACAAATGATCAACTATTTTTTTGTAAGCAATTAGAACCACATATTTAACAGAAAAATGATGGTTCTGTTTAAATTTTCAGATAAAATTTGAGGGAAGGCTGGCGGTGCACTCGCTGCAGCACTTTAGCCATACGCAGCAGGTCCTTTACCAATAGATTGCTAAAGATGATCCAAATTTTTCATCAATGAAGGAAATATATCAAGGAATTCATTAAGCGTATGGAGTTGTGAAGTTATATATGCAATGACGAACAAACACAGACTTGTGATATATATATATATATATAACTTGTTTAATTGAGTGAACTTGGTCGGTACAATATATTATAGATATTTTATACTTGAAAGAAAACTTAAAATTCAGTCCTTGAATATATTTCCACTTCAATCTCAACTGTTGGTAAACTCAAATATCACATGAAAATTTAGCCTTTTTGATTTACGCCATTTCGAACAACTCTCTGCTGTTTTTGATTTAGTCCAACTAGCAATATCACAGGAAAATTTAGTATTTCTTGGAAAATAGTATTATTTAATAGTATTATTTAGTTACATATACGGTATGCACTTGAGCTCTATTAGTAAAACTTTAGGTAAACAATGATAGTTTTAGAGTTTATAAAGTGCCATGGGGTCATCTAATTGGGGAGCCTGACCTAACAAAAAGATCATGCATTTATTGTCTTCTATATGCATCACAAATTTTGTGATTAGTTGTTGTTTCTACTATTTTAGTTGGTATGATGCATATTTCACATTAAATATGGTTCTCCTTCAATATATTTTGTAAATGAATTATATGTAATATTAGAAAAATTATAGAATTATGTCTCACCCTAAATATTTGTTTCCATAATATACTTCCATTTCTATGATTTTCTCCTTAAAAATTATAAAAATTCTTTGTCTCATAGAGAGATACCTTTCTTGGAAGTTTGATTTAACACAAGAGATGAAGTATTATTTTTTCAAACTTTTCCATATAGAGTTGCAAAGTACTTATAACCACTTACATCTCATGTGTTTTCCTTTTTTCTTTTTCTTTTTTTCTTTTACTCCTTTTTTTAAGTTTCATTAAAGTCCTAAATTAATTTCATCATTTCAAAAAATTCAAACGCATATTTGTTAAAGATTGCATCTTATAGTCGTTCTATATCTTTATTTTTCTGTCTCTTTTTCTATTCCTTGAAGCTACTTGTAATTTGTACAAATTATTATTAATAAATTTGTGGGTGTAAAAAAATTATAGCAATAAAAAAATAAATTCCATTCTGATTCATTCTTGCAAAGAGTGAAAACAAGGAAAATAAACACTCAAGTTAAACGTGACAACTTCTTCAATTGAATATATATTCATTGTACATATATAACAAAACAAAATCAATACCGACCTACCCAGAGTACGATCAGAGAAGTATATATGAAATTAACCAATACATAGGGCCTGTGGAACAATATATAAATTATATACAAAATCACATCCACTCTCTTTCTTTATCTTCTTCAACCTCCTTCCAATATGTAACAATTCATTCCCATCTCTGTACGACCTTCCTCTACCTGTATGTGGAACCCCCACATCTCAATAGCATCGCGTGCTCTCATTGCTCCATCATTCTCACACAAAAACTGACTCCATTACCTAATCAAGCGATATGCAATGTTGGATCGCAAGAATATAAACGCCATGTCATACTCTCTACCAAACAGGTCGAAAGCTCACACCTTCAGTCCCGACTTCTCGTGAACTGATTCATGCTCTGCATCCATCAGAAGTCTCAACATGGGAGTTGGCTCCACATTCTTTGTTGTCAAGAGAAGGCGGCTTTCATACAAGTCGAGATCGGTTGTTTGAAGACTCTTGTGCAGAATCCACGTGGGTCACTCTATGCCTGGAGAGAGCAACGTTGGTATTGATCAATAATCACCTATATGAAATTAACCAATTACCAAGATAATAAGTATTGTATATATTAATAATCATTATATATTAAAAAAAAGCTAACATCATAACTGCATTAATAATTATTCCTCTAGTGTTAGGATTTCTGATATCACCTTTTTTTCAAAACACTAATAAAAAATATAAAGAACTCGGATTATTCTATAATTAAATAATTTGAACAATATAAATTAAACTAATACGTACTTCAACAATTTATGCCATTTGAATGAACTATCTTTTCTACTTTCTGATTTACTCCAATATCAGAAGTAAATTTAGCCTTTCTTGGAAAATAATATTATTTAATATTAATATCTAGTTCCATATGCTATATGCACTTGAGCTCTATTAGTAAAATTTTATGTACGTAGCGATGACATTAGTATGGTTTTATATAAAGTGTTACAGCGTCATGTAATTGGAAAGACTCACCTAACAGAAAAATCATGTATTTATTGTCTTCTATATGCCTCATATAAATTATGTTATTTGCCTTTGATTCTATTGTTTTAGTTGATATCATACATATTTTGCAATGACGGAGCACATAGAGTCAGAAGATGAAACTTGCCTTTCCTGCTATTTCTATATTTTTTTTAAAAGAATTATATTTGATAATCAAAACAATTATAGAATCATGTCTCACCCTAATATTTTTTTGTAAAATATATATCTATTTTATGCTTTTCTCCGAAAGTTATAAAAACATACTAATTTTTAAAATAAATATAAAATTATGTCACTTGAAAGGATACCTCCATTTTTTCAAGAAATGGAGTGGATTCTTGGAGAGAAAGAAGATAACAAATATGATATTTATAATAAAATAATTAATGTGGATTCAGATCAAGATCGGATTATAGATATTCTAAACAGTCCGGCCTACCTAATAAAATCAACAATTTTAAGGACTAATGAGATATATTTTGATGACAAATAAAACAAGGATCGCTATGTATTTTCAAATCCTAAACCACCTATGCCAAATTCTATTACTACAGCCATGTATATGCCAAATTATATAATGATTCCAGCATATAATTATTTCAAGACGACGTGTGGGAGTTTTATATATAGCTGGATAGAAGAGTATGTTATCATTTGATTTCATTAGTGTAACTAAGGAATTATATTGAACTAGCCGGACATACATTAAATTATGACCATGCAAAATCATTAGCAAAACGTTGTTAAATATACCAAATCTTTTGAAGAATAATAAAAAATAAACTTTTAATAAACAGTTTTCTTATTTTAGAAATAAATTGTTTAGTAATAACATTTTATATAATGTGCTAAATTTATAATGTCTAGGCTACATTCGAAAAAAAAGGTAGGATAGCAAAAGAAAAAGTCGGTTATAATGTCTAGGCTACTTTTTAGTCATAGCTATTCGTCTCTTTCATTTGAAACTTGTTATTTCGAATAAAAATCATAGGTACTTCTATGTTTGAATATTTTCATCAATAATGCTTCAATTCTCTGTTATCTACATAAAAAAAGTTGTTTACAATATTTATATTTTGCTGTCAGAAAATTTGACTTTTAATTCGGAAAAATAGATCAATATTTAAATCAGTCCATAATTGCAAAAGAAGAAAAAAAATAAAAGAAATTATGCAAAAGCATGCAAAATATATAAACTGTATAAATTAGTTTATTTGAAAACTAAGTTCTCTCTTTAGATCTGGCTTAATAAAATTATGAAGTGTCTCATTTGTTCTAATTCTATAACGCATTTTTAGTTTTCGAGACGGAGTACTACGTGGAAACACCATACTACGTTGTATCAGCACCGTACAGAGGAAATGTATTACGGCCATCATTTGAGGCCAGTGCTGCACCTATGTCATATCCGCCATATCATAGGCACCCACAATATCTAGTCTATGTTACACCCACACATTACAGATTAGACACACCGCCATATCATTGATATCCACAATATCCAGCCTATGTCCCACCGATGCATTACAGTTTACCCGCACCATGCCTTCAAATTGGTGGCAACCCTACAACACATAATGCTCTCAAATCCATGCCTTCTATTATGCTTTCGTTGGAAGATGACGATGTAGATTGTGTGAATTGTATGGATGAGATGTGTATGCAGGATGAGACAGAGATAACAAAACTGCCTTCCGACCACCAATTTGAACTCAGCAGTAACAGCACATGCCCGCTTTGTCAGTTCAAATTCCCCGTACATGAAAAACAAATCATGCGCGAGGGAGAGTAGGGGTAATAGGTCTTATACTGTGTGGTTTTATGTATATAGTAATAGAAAGTTTGAACTCATCTGATGTTCTCAGTTCATTGCACTATATCTCTGTCAATTTATAATTACATATATGGATTGCATTTCCTTGATTGTAAATTATGCACTGTTTAATATTTTATAGAATTTTTAATGTTAATGTCATATATCCTCTTTTCGTTTTTATTACTAATTTGTAGTTACAAAACTCTGTTCTCCAAATATGTTGGAAAATAGAAACCGGCTATTTTTGTTGTGCTGATTAGTAATTGGTTTACTTTTTTTTTTTTTTCACTTTACAAAATATATGACTTTACTGTTAGGTCCTAAGCTCAATTTATTTTTGCGTAATGGAGATTGATATTGACAGAGTATCCAAAATCAGATGATAAAATTAGTAATGACACATAATTAAATTCGGATAGCTACTATTTTGTGAAGTAATGTTCTTATAATCACTATTTTGTGAAGTAGAAATGACGAGTTATTATTGTCTATCGGCAGCTTGTATTTATTTTTTTAGGTAAATATTTGTCCTGTTACATTATAGTCGGACTAGAACATTGCTTCCTATTTTATATTTTGGGTTTTTTTTTCTTAATCTATATTATTATTTATACTTTTTAATTTTGGTAATTTTTCATAGCATTGTAGACTTGAAAATCTATTTTTGTGCTAGAGGCACTGTATTAACTAACTTCCAATGACTTGACCTTGCTGGCTAGTTATTCTTGATCATCTTTTGGGCAGTACATTTATTATTTATTTATTATTTGTTATCCCCCAAAACTTCCGGGTCTACTTTTTACCATGATTTTACTGTCTACAGTCCCCACTCCAACTTTCCATGATTACGTCTATTTTTCAAATTAAAGCAATTTCTTGTCTCTCTCTTATCTCCTTCGTTCTCATATTTAGCGACTTTCTATGATATAAAAGAATTCTTTAAAGCTATTAAAGACTATATCTTTGAATTTAAGTAAATATAGCCAAGTGGCTCTTGTAAAATTATCAATAAAAATGACAATTTTTTTTAAATCCATTAGAAAATTCAATTAGAGCCGGACCTCTCATACATCGGATTAGATCAAATCAAATATTGCTTCACTTTTACTAATGGAATGAGGAAAAAGAGACCATGTTTGTTCTGCCAATATATAAATTTTACAATTATTACAATTAAATTGTTTTCAATCCAAAATACAATTTAAAATCTTGCCAGAGGATGCTCAAGTCTCTAATGTCAAAATTCATTATTAATGGATTTAGTAGATGCACAAAGATAATTATTTGAGTTCAAAAAGTATTGTTCATTTTCACGAAACCCTTCACCAATCTTTGTCCTGGTTTTTCCATCCAGAAAGATAACATTTATACAAGAGAAAATTACTTCACAATTAAACTTTTGTGCTAACTTTTGTACCGAAAGTAGGTTTATTGGAAAAAATTTCAAATATAGCACGTTATAAATATGTTTGGTACAAAAATTGAGTTCACCTATGCCATTTATTTGAACCTTCATACCATTAGCTACCATGACGAATTATTTATTTTTATTTTTGGTCAAATCTAATACTAAGAAATTTTTCATTACCAAACATGTGTTCAGTAAATAATTATATAAATTTACTTATATCTAATACAAACCGATATTCTCTATTTTGTAATAGAGGAGGGATCGGATGACAATGTCCATTTTTGAAGTTTCAAAGTCCAAATAGTCGATCCAAACCGTTCAATATGATGGATATATTAAAATCTACTTGAAGATCAAATTTTACATTTTTTTGAATTTTTTTACTATTTATTAAGTATTTAACAAAATCGCTATATTCGGATCGTTGAATTTTTGTACCTATCTGAATAAACCCAAAAAAAATTCAGAAAAATGTAAAATTTGATCTGCAAGCACATTTTAACATATCCATCAAGTTGAATGGTTTGGATCGACTGTTTGGACTTTGAAAATGGACGGTGTCATCCGATGTCACCAAAAAACGGTGTCATCCGATCCCTCCTCTTTGTAATATTACTAGATTGCAAAAGAGATCTTTGATTGAAATTATTGATTACTTATACAATGTAAGGTTTTTTTCTCTTAGTTTTTCTAACTACTCATTGCAAAAGAAATCGTTTATTGTTGTATTTGCTAATTATAAAGAATACGTCACTAAACAAATGCTCCCGTATTTGTCTTGATCACTGAACACGTTGCCATTTGTGGGTAGATGACGACCTCCTCTCCTGGAGTATCTCCATACGTCGTTTCTTTGGCTGTGCTGACTTGGCAACCTTTTCCTTTCTATCTGACTGACAAGTCAGTGATGCCACCATTGCATCTAGTTTGAACTGAACTAGCGGAGGCTATGGTTCTGGAGCCAGCTTTATCATGAAATTAAGAGAACTCATGTTTGTCGGCTGGCTGATGCCCATTGGTTTATCCCACAGCTCTAGAAGTTCCTGAATAATTATGAAAATAATTAGTTCCTCAATTAGCAAAAAAGCAAAGCAGATCAAAAACATCATTCAACCTCAAATTTGCCCCAAAGAAAAAAAGTAATTCAAATCATAAAACAACAAGGACAAAATAATTACGCCATTTCAATCAACTCTCTCTTCTTTTAGATTTACTCCAATATCATAAGCAAATTTAGTCTTTCTTGGAAAATAATATTATTTAATATTAATATTTAATTCCATATACTATATGCACTTGAGCTCTATTAGAAAAATTTTATGTAAGCAATGACATTAGTAAGGTTTATAAAGTGTCACAGGGTCATGTAATTGAAAAGACTCACCTAACAAAGAAATCATGCATTTGTTGTCTTCTATATGCCACATAGATTTTGTGATTAGTCATTGTTTCTATTGTTTTAGTTGGTATCATGCATATTTTGCAATGACGGATCACATAGAATCAGAAGATGAAACTTGTTTTTCCTAACTTCAAATTTTTCTTTTTTAAATATGGTGCTATTTCTATTTTTTTTAAAGAATTATATATGATATTCAAAAATATTATTTAATCATATCTCACCCTAAATTTTATTTCTAAAATCTACTTCTATTTCTATACTTTTCTCAGAAAAATTACAAAAGAATTATAATATTTAAATAAATATAAAATGATATTACTTTAAATGATACCTCAATTTTTTCAAGAAATGGAGTGAACAATTTTTGCATGAAGTCAAGACTTAACCTTAAAAAGTCGTTGTACCTGTAGAATATACAAAAGCGGGAGGATGTATATCTTAAATTTGCCAAATATTTTGTTTGTCGCCATAAAATTGGTTTTCACAACAAAAATTGAATTTTTAAGATAAAAATGAGTATACACAAAACTGAATTGAAACCTGCAATTTTTTTGAGCCGCCTGTCCATTTAAATTCAGCCAATTTGTCTCAAATTGAATTGTAGAGTTAATGGTCAAACTTGTTTGGAAGAGGCGTTGGTTTTTGCACAATTAATTAGGTGTGTTGAACAATATGCTCCTGTTTTGAACGGTTAAAATTGAAGGACAATATGCTCCTGTTTTGAAATTTGTGCTTTATTTTTTTATCTCACTCATATATATAATAATTACCACTTATTTGTTATCAGTAAGGCTATAGTGCTATGGGTTGTATAGAGGGCTACGGTGCTACAGCTCAATTTTTTAAAATTCTAACGGTCGATCTGAACCGTTCATCTTGTTCTCCAAATTAATATGTGTTTGGAGACCAAATTTTACATTTTTTGAAACTTTTTTACTATTTTTTTTAGATAGGTAGAAAATCAAATATCTGAATGGTGTAAAATTTTTTAGATCAAGTGATTTTCTACCTATTTAAAAAAATAGTAAAAAATTTTCAAAACATGTAAAATTTGGTCTCTAAACACATTAATATGGAGAACAAGATGAACGGTTCGGATTGACCGTTAGAATTTTGAAAACTCGAATATTGAACCGTAGCACTGTAGTCCTCTATGCAACCCATAGCACCGTAGCCTTACTCCATTATAAAATAAAAATAATAAAACTAAATATGATAACTGTCACTTCGTGATCATGAATTATTTTTTTAATCTTGCAAATAATTTAATTAGTCAGGAACTTGCCAATTATACAATATGGAGTTGTGAAAGCAAAATTAGAGAAAATATGCAAGTTGCAATTATCCAATTGTGACGCAAAATTAGAGACAAGGTACAAATCAGAAACTAAATCTTTTTAAGCATTGTGACGAAAGCAATTACACAGTTCAGAGGTAAGCTGTACCGAAAGCAATTACACTGGAAAAAAAGAAGTTAAGAATACTACATAGTTATTTCCATATAGGATGTTCATTTAACATATGCAATGCCAAACCAGCTACACTTTCATTCATAAAGAGTGACAACCTAAAAGCCAAAATAACATGGAAAAAACAAAAAATATCGCTGGAAAAATTATTATCAAGGATATGATGATGATTTTTAACAACAAAGAACTTAGATATTTTTCAAAATTGATGGACAAATCTTCATGAAATTTGAAATTCATCTGTGTCACAGCTTTAAAAACCTCAGGGATGCTCATAAATTTGAGGCACTCTGCTTTTAGTTGACACTGCAATTGTGTTGCTCGGCTAAAATTAATGTAGTCACAGTGTTGCTCACATCGAGATTCTTGCACAGTACATTTTCACAAATCAACCTCAACCTCTCCAACTGGTACCTATTTTTTCAGTTATTCGTCCGTTAGAAAGAAGATTAGAAGAGAAAAACAAACAAAAAATATTATACATACCTATCTGCCGCCACTAGCAAATTCTGAGCCGTCAATCTTAGATTTTTCTTTTCACTTTCATCATCACTAGGCCCTTCAAAATTGGGTAGTGAATCAGAATATATGAGGCTGAGATTCTGATTGTTTATCCAGTACCACAGGTGCCTAACATCAACGGCTTGACTCAGAGTGGTGTCACCCCTGCAACACAACATGCGCTCGAGTCCTTGACTTGTGTCCTTACATTAGATGATAATATGGCAGAATGTGTGATCTGTATGGATGAGGCAGAGATATCAAAGATGCCTAGCAACCAACTCTTCCATAGAAATTGTATCGTGCTGTGGCTCAGCAGTAACAACACATGGCCACTATGTCGCTTCAACCTCTCTATAGATTAGACAACAAATCAAGCATGAGAGATAGTCGAGATGGCCAATTTATAATTATTTCGATTGCATGCATTTCTATTTTCCAAAAATGTAATTATGAATGTCAGGTATCCCGGAGATCACATCTCGAGGAGCTCGATGGAGAACCCTTGGCAGCAGGTCTCTGGGAGAAGGAGAAAAGCATCCCAAAACCCCTCAGCCGCACCGCTCAACAAGGTGAAACCCTACCGACCTTTCCAGACAGCAGCTCTATTTAGCCATACCGCAGCCTCCCCCTCAACCATTGCTCCAGCTCCAAAGAAACCCTTTCTCCCTAAGCACAAAGCCATGGCCAATACCTCTCCTCCAACCTCTCCACTCTCCACACAAGCCACCTACTACATTTCCCCTCACAGCCCAGCTCAACTCAGATTTCCACCGTCATCCCAATTCACCGAATGGCGTGGCCGTTGCTTTCGCTGTTGTCGGACTGGCCATAATGCGGCCAACTGTCGCAACCCAATGCGTTGTGGCAAGTGTTGGGGAGAAGGCCATGTCGGCTCCCGCTGTAGCTCTAAAGCCTTGAACCCAGCTGCCATGCCGTTCTGGTCTAACAAGCGTGTCGGATTTACAAGCTGGCACATAACCAGCATAGAAGAAATAAACAAGGAAAGATGTAAGCAGGAAGGCAATCTTCAAAATTCGTATGTAATATTAGCTAAGCTGTAATAGGCCTGTGATTGATTGTATTGTATTTATTGTATTATAATTTCTAAATATAGATAAGGAGAAAAACAGAAATAAATAGAGGTAGAGGCGGAATGTATAGGATATAGAAAACAGGAGAAACAAACCTTGTAAAAAATTAATCTTTCTGATAAATAAAATTGAGGGAGGGAAGGGATTTCTTGGGAGGATTGTGTTCTCTAAATTGAATCATGGTATCAGAGCTTTGGTAAGATCTCGCTAGCCTTCTCTTCCAAACAAAACCGCTGCCAGAAACGACTCTGGTAACAGCACCATGGCCGAAACCAATACTCTCATTGAGAAATTAACACAACTAATCACCTTGCAGCAAAATCAATTACTGGCTATGCAACAGCCACGTAATACACCACCACAAATCCCAGTTCATGAACCAACCTTGCATACAAACCTAATACCCATAAAACTCGATGGAAAGAATTATCCATTATGGTCTCAATCCATCCGCATGTGCCTTAAAGCTCGCGAGAAATTGAAGCATATCACGGCGGCACCTCCAGATGAAAGTGATCCACTGTTCCCACGGTGGGACATTGAAGATACCGTGGTCAAAGGGTGGATATGCAACTCACTCGACAAGAACCTCTACGGCAAGTTTCTGAGATATCCCACGGCTAAGGAGGTGTGGGACGCAATAGCCACAACCTTCTATGACGGAAGTGATTCCGCTCAGGTATACGATTTAAACAAAAAGGTGAACAAAACCAAACAAGCCGGTAGGTCTGTAGAAGAGTATTATAATGACCTTCAGGACCTATGGTTAGAAATAGACTTCCGACGTCCAAATCCAATGGAGTGCACAGCCGATATAGAAAGGTTTGCAAAATTTTTACAAGAATCAAGAGTGTACTCTTTCTTGGATGGGCTTGACGATAAATTCGACAACGAACGGGCCAACGTGCTGCAAATGACCCCGTTTCCTTCCCTTGAACAAGCCTTTGCTCGGGTAAGGAAGGAAGCCACTCGGCAGGTTGTGATGCACACAGGTGTTGAGGCCGAACCCCAGCTCTCTGCTGCCATGTACTCAAAGGGACACAAAGGTATTGATAAATCTCATTTAAAATGTACTCATTGTGGTATGACGAAGCACACAAAGGATCAGTGCTTCAAATTGGTGGGATACCCGGATTGGTTCAAAGACCGGCGTAAGGAGAAGGGGAATTAGTCGGGAAAAGGCCATGCTTCTGTGGCCCGAACAGATCTGGCCCACGCACCACAAATCAATCACCCGGGTGCTGGCACGGGTCCTGGAGGCGCTGGAGGCTCTGGAGGCGCTGGCACGGGTCCACTTGGCGCGGGGCCACCAGCCAGCTACCTGGGCGCGGGCACGTGGTACCAGGTTCCAGCCGAACCACCTGGTACACACCGTTTGGAGGCGAGCAGCAGTGGCGCTGGCAAGAGACAAGGTGCCGATAATGGCGCTGGTAATGGATCAGACCCCATCTCATCAGCAGGTAAGTTCCTCTTTTGTTCGGACCATAATTTGGGAAGAAAGGATAGGGTAATTTTTAATTCAGACCTTGAGAATAAACCAAATAATGTTCTGTGGCCAATTGATGTTACTAAAAATGAGCATGTTTTTAAAACAGACCCTGGAAAAGAACTTAATATCAGTGCAATATTTAAACCAAATAAAATTTGGAGTCCGAACCCTGTAGATATCCAGAATATTGATGGTGAGACAAATTCGAATATTTTAAATTCGGCCAGTGCCTATGCAGCATATCAAGAAGGTACAGGTAATAGTATTACATGGAAAAATGATAATGAATGGGTACTAGATACAGGGGCTACAGACCATATGACATTTGATAGAAATGACCTCATTAATTTCAAAACACCTAGAAAAACTGGTATTGTTAATGCAAATGGTATATGCTATCCTGTCAGTACAGCAGGGGATGTAAAATTATGTCCAAACTTGACACTCCAGAATACATTAGTTGTACCATCTTTATCCTCTAAACTAGTATCAGTCGGCCAATTGACAAGGGAATTAAATTGCATGGTCAACATATTTCCTAATCACTGTGTATTTCAGGATATCAAAACCAGGGAAATTTTGGGCCGTGGTACTAGGAGAGGCGGGTTGTATTATCTTGATGGTTTGAAGACAGGAGAAGCATTACTCAGTACTGACTCGAAGGAGAGAGAAAGTGAAATTTTATTATGGCACAAAAGATTAGGTCATCCATCGCTAGGGTACATGAAAAAACTTTGTCCTCAGTTATTTAATTACAATTGTGAGAGAATTTTTTGTGAGACATGTATTAAGGCCAAAAGTCACCGGTCTACTTATCCGCTAAGTAATACTAAAGCATTAGCTCTATTTGATTTAATTCATACTGACGTATGGGGACCATCCCCAATAATTTCAAAAGCTGGTTATCGATGGTATATAATATTTGTTGATGATTTTTCAAGATTAACATGGTTGTATTTATTAAAAACCAAAGAACAGGTAAAAGACATATTTAGAATATTTTTAACTATGATCAGAACGCAATTTGAGAAAAATATCAAAGTAATCAGAAGTGATAATGGAACAGAATATATGAATAGAGAAGTGCAAGAAATACTTCAAAATAACGGCATAGTACATGAGACATCATGTGTAGGAACGCCTCAACAAAATGGTGTTGCAGAACGAAAAAATAGGCATATACTTGAAATTACGAGATCCCTTTTGATTGAGACAAATGTACCAAATATTTTTTGGGATAATGCAATTACGTTTGCTGTATACCTCATGAACCGAATGTCCACTCAAGTCAATCATTTTAAAACACCATTACAAGTTTTTTCTGCAAATCTGAAAATTAATTCGGTTTTGAATTTATCTCCTAAAATTTTTGGATGTACAGCCTATGTTCATCTTCAAAAACAATACCGATCAAAACTTGAACCAAGAGCGGAAAAATGTATATTTTTAGGAATGGGTCAAAACCAAAAAGGATATAAATGTTATAGTCCAAATTTAAGGAAATTTTTTACCACCATGGATGTAAATTTTATAGAACATGAACCATATTTTAAAGTTCCACAAAATCCAATTCAGGGGGAGCAGGTAAATATATCTGAGGGAGAATTGAATTTTGATTTCTTAGATTTCACAAGATATCATAATATGGTAACCTCATCTATCTTATATCAACCTCACCAAACACAAAATAATTCGGATCAAGAAATAAATCATCACCAAACACAAAATAATTCGGATCAAGAAATAAATCATCACCAAACACAAAATATTTCGGAAGAAGAAATGAATCAGGACATAAACAATGGAAATGAAATAAATCACTCAGAGGGAAATGACAACACTGAAGATCAAGAAGAGATAACAATACAACCCGCCGATGATCCAACACGGCCTGAGACTCCCAATGAGGTAAGTTCTTCTGAGCCTTTATTTACTTTACCACCAAGGAAAAATAGAGGAAAACCACCAAAACGGTATGTCCCTGAAGATGGGACAAGCACAGAAATGTATCCAATTGCAAACTATACAACAACAAATCATTTGACAGAACCTTTAAAGGGATTTGTGAACCAAATTTCATCAGTAATAGTACCAAAAAAACTGGAAGAAGCCATAACAGACCCAAAGTGGAGACAAGCAATGAACGAAGAAATGAGAAGCCATAACAGACCCAAAGTGGAGACAAGCAATAAACGAAGAAATGAGTGCACTACTGAAAAATAATACCTGGGAAGTCACTAATTTACCTGATGACAAAAGAGTTGTGGGGTGTAAATGGGTGTATACCGTGAAATACAATGCGCAAGGAAAGATAGAGAGATACAAGGCGAGGCTGGTTGCAAAGGGATATACCCAGACATATGGAATCGATTTTCAAGAAACTTTTTCTCCGGTCGCTAAGTTGAACTCCGTCAGAGTCATTCTATCTATTGCAGCAAATTTAGAATGGCCACTGCATCAGTTAGATGTGAAAAATGCGTTCCTACATGGAGAATTAGAAGAGGATATCTACATGGAGATGCCACCAGGTTATCAACCACCAAACATGATGGGTAAAGTGTGTAAACTAAAGAAAGCGTTATATGGATTAAAATAGTCACCACGGGCATGGTTCGGGCGGTTTAGTCAGGCCATGAAGGGATACGGGTATACCCAAAGCAATTCGGATCACACAATGTTCTACAAGAAGAACTACGGAAAAGTTGTTGTTCTCATAATTTATGTTGATGACATGATAATAACAGGAAGTGATGAAAAGGGAATACGAGAATTAGAGGAAAAGTTGTTCAAAGAGTTTGAGATGAAACATTTGGGTGGGTTAAAATACTTTCTCGTGATAGAGGTAACTCGGGATAAAGAAGGAATATATTTGTCACAAAGAAAATATATACTTGATCTTCTATGTGAAACAGGAATGCTAGATTGCAAGCCGGTTGATACACCAATGATGCCAAACTTGAAGTTAGAAGCCTACACTGATCACACACCCACCAATTTAGACAGATATCAAAGACTTGTGGGTAAATTAATTTACTTGGCTCACACAAGACCTGACATTGCGTATGCCGTGAGCATAGTGAGTCAATTTATGCATTCTCCCAAAGAAGAGCATCTAGAAGCAGTAATGCAAATTCTCAGATATTTGAAGGGGACACCCGGAAAAGGTATAGTTTTTAGAAAAAATTCACTTCTTCAGGTATTTGCATACAGTGATACAGATTGGGCAGGATGTGCTATGGACAGACGATCAACGGCGGGTTATTTCACCTTTGTGGGGGGTAACTTAGTCACATGGAGATCAAAGAAGCAAAATGTGGTGTCTCTGTCTAGTGCAGAATCGGAATTCAGAGGGATGGTTAAAGCAATGTGCGAACTCCTATGGCTTAAGAAATTCTTAACCGAATTAGGCTTTGAGCCGGAAACCGAAATGAAATTATTTTGTGATAACAAGGCAGCTATAGATATTGCTCATAACCCAGTGCAGCATGATCGAATGAAGCATGTTGAAATTGACATGCACTTTGTTAAAGAGAAACTAGAGACTAAGGTTATATCTATGCCATTTGTGCGATCAAATGAACAACTTGCTGATATATTAACTAAACCTGTAGTGAGTAGATTTTTCAGTGAAGCAGTTAATAAGCTAGGAATGAAGGATATGTATGTGCCAGCTTGAGGGAGGGTGTCGGATTTACAAGCTGGCACATAACCAGCATAGAAGAAATAAACAAGGAAAGATGTAAGCAGGAAGGAAATCTTCAAAATTCGTATGTAATATTAGCTAAGCTGTAATAGGCCTGTGATTGATTGTATTGTATTTATTGTATTATAATTTCTAAATATAGATAAGGAGAAAAACAGAAATAAATAGAGGTAGAGGCGGAATGTATAGGATATAGAAAACAGGAGAAACAAACCTTGTAAAAAATTAATCTTTCTGATAAATAAAATTGAGGGAGGGAAGGGATTTCTTGGGAGGATTGTGTTCTCTAAATTGAATCAAAGCGCAAACTACAGGAGCAGCAACAATTACAACCTTCGGTCCAGGATAAGTGGATTCAAGAGCTCCTCAAGCCATGTCCCCTGGCAGCCCCCTCTCTTCCAAACAACCGACCCAAAATGATATCGTCATTTGGTGTGCGCGATCAAGCTGTAGTGACAGAGCTAACCAAGCTCCAATCGGCCGTGATATTTGACACGCATGGTCATGAACTTAACTTCACCATGGATGATGTAGCGGAATTTGCAACAAGTACTCTAACTGTGGAGGTTCATGAAATTTCCATTGGCATCCTAGCCAGAGACAAGTTCCTTATAGTTCTCCCCCCAGGGTTGGCGCACGAAACCTTCATTAATGCCACATCGCCTTCACTGTGGGACGCAGGCTTTTCATTTCAGCCTTGGTCTCCTTTGGATGGGGCTCATCTAGCATTACCTGAGTACAAAACACTCATTGAGCTTCATGGACTACCACCGCATCTGTTCAAAGAGAGAGAGGCGGCTAGAGCCATTAGCTCTTTTGGCACATTTCTAGGCTCTATACCACACCATGACCATGCAAACCTATCGTTCTTGACAATAATGGTGGCTGTTGACCGGTTGGAGCGCATACCAGATGAGATTGAGTTTCATGATGCCGGCCTCAAGTTCTACCTACGTGTTCAGACAAAGAACTGGATCCGTTCACCCCTCTACAAGGCTGCCGACTTTCCAAAACCGCTACCCAAATTCACCAAACCAACAAGGAGCTCAACCACTAGCTTTCGAACAGAGCCCTCTGAAGAGCCGTTCTATGTGTCACGCAAGGTCCTTCGTGAGCTTTGCAAGGACCGGGATCTTGCCTCTCTCCCAACGGAGATCCGAGCGTTCCTGGAATGTGGTGGTCCGTCCTCCGCACTCTCTTTGCGGCAGGTGGAGCTGGTGGTGGACTTACCGGAGCTCCCTTCAGCCAAAAACAACATCAGCAATGTTGATGAGGTGGGTCACGATCAACCAGTCATCAATGACCCATCACAGAAAACGCTCACAGACTCTCCACAGTTGATCACGGGCCAACCTATCAGTAACGTGGTGGTGCCACACAATGACAATGCTCACCATGCGGATCCAAACCTTTGTCAAACTGGCCGCAATAGGAAACCCGTAAGGGTAACGCCACAGTCGATCCCAAAACAGATTCGAATTCTCCAGCGCTCGCCCCCAAAGAAGGATTCCACAATGACAGACGTGCCCCCGACAAATGGCAGTTCCGTACTGGAAGCTTCTGATTCTCTGATTCTGTGCAGTGAGGTCAGTCGACAAAATAGAGATAACGACATCTCTTTCACAGCTGGGCAACGGACACGTGGTAAAGCAGTGATGCCCCAAAATAAAACAAAAGGGTTGGCAGAATCCTCTAATGTCAAGGCAGCCCATTTGAGGCCCAAGAAAGGAATTTTATCCCAAATTCCTCTAAAGCCCTCTTTCAAAAAAATGGTGCAGCACTCTTCCCAGCCTAAGCCCAAGAAAGGAGGACAACCTACCAGGCCGAATCCCAAGGCCTACTCGGCTAAGGAAAAAGGGAAAGGGATTTCAGACCGAGCTCAAGTCCACCTCAATCCTGAGGGCTTTTATGAAGTGGATGTGCAGTACTCTCACCTTGCTGCCATTGGAGAAGGTTGTGGTGTCAACACAGGGAGCGTGATTCAGGCCTTGTCTGATGACAATATGCAGCGACTCTCTGACCCGATTCAAACCTCCAAAGACACGGAGATGGACCAAGCAGGTCCTGACCTGGGGCTAGACTTTGAAGAAGAACTTGACTCAGAGGAGGAGCTGGACCTAGTCTAGCTTGCTCAATTTCCACCTTTTATGATGTTCTGTGTTTTCCTCAGTTTTAAATGTTTTTGAAAAAATTCAAATTTCTGTCGTGGAATGTTAGAGGTTTAGGAGACGATGAAAAATGTAATGTGGTTCGCAATGTGATTAAGAATTCTAGATGTGATGTTTGTGTTATGCAAGAAACAAAGTGCAACAAGTTTGAGCTTTCTTACATCTTGCGTTTTCTGCCTTCTTTTTTCAGTTTTGAGGTGGCATACAACCTTGCGAGCAACTCCAAGGGAGGCACAATTATCATCTGGAAACGAACTTTTGAGTCACTTTCCTCATGGTCAACCCGACACTCAGTCACGGTCCTTCTCAGACAAATCAGTACGGGAGCTCAGTTCTTGGTCACCAATGTATATGGGCCGTCCGAGGATGCTCTAAAACCGCAGTTTATTGATGAGCTAAGATCTCTGTTGCCTCGAGTTGCCGTCCCATGGATCCTTGCTGGCGATTTCAACTTAACACGCTGGCTGACGGACCGATCAACCAATATGGGAAGTTTCAATCTAATGGATCTTTTCAATCAGTTTATTACTGATTCAGGGGTGATAGACGTACCACTGCGGAACCGGGCTTACACCTGGTCCAGTAAGCGGCCCCAACCAGTTTTCCGATAATTCTGCTCGAGGCACTAGAAGTGATGGTCTCTGATCATACACCTATAATGCTAACTTGCAAGGGCATCCACCAACAACAGCGCCACTTTCAGTTTGAATCATTTTGGTTCAAATACCAATGCCTGAAACTCATGGTTCAACAGCTTTGGGCTGACAACACCAACAACCTGGACAGCCCAATTATGAATTTTCATCATAGAACAAAACTCTTACACCGTGCACTAAAACTGTGGCAAGCAGAGGCGTTTGGAGCAATGGAGAAGCAGCTCCAAGTTTGCAAAGATTCCATCTTGTTCTTTGATAAAATAGAAGAGCACCGCCACTTATCAAATCAGGAATTCAGAATGAGAATCTCAATCCGTGAAAGAGCATTCCATCTTGCTAATAACATTGAGCTCAAATGGAAACAACGCTCAAGATGTAGATGGATCGCGGAAGGAGATCGTAACACTCGTTTCTTTCACAGCTTTGCTTCCTCAAGATTGAGGCGAAACCTAATCTTAGAGATTCAGCATGAGGGTCGCACTACCTCTGATCAGCAAGAGATCAAGGAAATCTTTTCCACCACCATGAAAGATATCCTTGGAGTCAGTATTTCGGCCTTACCCTTTGATGCAACCACACTCTATCCATCCAATCCCGACCTTTCACAACTTCAGTTACCTTTCACATATGCTGAAATCAGAACAGCAGTTGTGCAATTAGCAAATCACAAGGCATCGGGGCCTGATGGGCTCCCGAACGAGTTCATTAAGAACTACTGGTCAGAGGTTAAAGATGAGGTGTGTCAGATTTTGAACGAATTCTATGAGAACAGGTTGGACCTGATGCCTTTCAACGAAGCCAAGATTATCATGATCCCCAAAACTGATTCACCTCATACCACAAGTGATTTTAGACCGATAAGTGTTTTGAATCTAATCCCAAAGCTCATCTCTAAAGTCCTCTCCAATAGACTTAGACGAGTGCTTCCGGATCTGATTTCTGGCAACCAAACGGCTTTCATACACGGTCGTCAAATTTCTGAAAACTTTGTTACCACAAGGGAGCTGCTTCATCATATCTCGCATGGGGGAAAACCAGCTGTCTTCTCAAAATCGATTTCAAAAAGGCCTTTGATACAATCGATTGGTCCTTTCTAAGATCGGTTATGATTGCCCGAGGCTTCCCAATTCGATGGGTGGAATGGATTTCTAACATCTGGACCACCTCTTCTTCTCGAATTTTCATCAATGGTGAACCTTCGGCTCCATTCTTTCACAAGCGAGGCCTCCGCCAAGGAGACCCGCTATCTCCAATGTTATTCAACATTGCAGTGGATGTATTCCAACGAATGATCCAAGTTGCTAACTCCCTCCTCCAATTGCCGCTCTCGAACAAGATTGATGATGCTATCATAGCTTTACAATATGCCGATGATACGGCAATTATTGCGAATGCGGATATCTCAACTTTAATCTCCCTCAAACTTGTATTACGGTTGTTTACTTTGATCTCGGGTTTGCAGGTTAATTACACAAAGAGTACATTCATTCCATTGAATATTGCAGTGGAGAACTTGGCTTGGGTCAAAGCTGTTATGGGATGCTCTCAAACATCATTCCCTATGTTATACTTAGGCATGCCGCTTACAATTAAAAAGCCAACAAGAGATCTCTTCGTGCCACTGATTGAGAGAATTGAAAAGAGGCTGCAAGGTTGGCAATCTAAACTTCTTAGTAGAGGGGGCCGATTGCAGTTGGTCCAGTCGGTGTTATCGACAATTCCTATCTACTTCATGATTTGCTTTGTTCTTCCAAAATGGGTTATAGCCCGTATTGACAGAACTAGAAGGTCTTTCTTATGGGGCAGATTGGGTTCTGCTAATCGAGCTATCCCACTGTGCAATTGGAGCTTGGTATGCTTACCTAGAGAATGGGGGGGGGGGGGGGGGGGGGGGGGGCTTGGCCTATCGGATCTGTACTTAAGGAACATTGCTCTCCTCTTGCGGTGGTGGTGGAAACTATACAAGGAGCCGCAATCCATGTGGTCAGTAATGATGGTAAAAATCAGGTGGCAAGGGGCATTCTCACCAGGTCCTCTGACTTGGTCAAAGCAGGGCTCCTTTTTCTGGTTGCAGCTTCATTCCATCAAATTCATCTTTGATTGGTCCACGGTTTGGGTAATCGGCAATGGGTATAGGTATACTATCTCATTCTGGTATGATTGTTGGGGAAAGAATGTCTTAGCTCAATCGGGGTCTAGACAACTACATCATAAAATTAGCCTTAGAGATGCAGCTAATTCAGCTCTGTGGACCACCATGCAAATAAGCCAACCAACACCTACTTTCAATGACTCATCCGATGATCTTAGATGGAGATGGACATCTCAGGGGGTTTACAGTGCCAAATCCTCTTATTCCAGCCTCATGGCAGGTGGACATCTCAAATGGCAATTCTCAAAAATTTGGGAATTTTCAATTCCGCCTACTGTTAAAATATTTATCTATCTTCTTCTACAAGGGAAATTGTTAACGGGCAAGGTAATGCAAAAAAGAAACTTCAATTGCACTTACAATTGTGTTATCTGTGATGATTGTGAATTGGAAACGGGCCTGCACCTGTTTTTTTGTTGCTCATACTCAAGGGCAATATGGGATAAATTGGAGGTGTATGCTGGTACGACTCTACTGGTACAAGCTGATTCAGTCACGGAGGTTTGGATCAGATCGGCCAGTCAGTTCAGAGGCAATGCTAGAGCAAGGCATCAATGGAGAATACTCTTCTCGGCTGTGTGTTGGTTCATTTGGAGACAGCGAAATTCCAAAATCTTTGAAGACAAACTACCCCCGGTGGATGTGGTCACTTATTGGATTATCCATGAGGCAACGTTATGGGAGAATAATTGTAGTAGTAAGAAGGAGAAAGATAGGTTACTGCTTTAAAATCAATACCTAATTACTCTGGTTGTTGCAGGGCTAGTTTTTTTTTTTTTTCTGGTTTTGCTGGCACTAATTAGTTCAGTCAAAAAAAAAAAGAATGTCAGGTATCCCTTTTACTTTTTTATTAGAATTTGTAGATACAAAACTGTGTTCTGTAGTGATATGATGGAAAATAGTAGTTGCATTATGAACTGTATATAAATTAGAAACCGCCTATTTTTGTTGTGATTAGTAATTGGATGATTTTTTTTTTTCACATTATAGAATACATATCTACTCAATACCTATTCATTGAAATAACCAAGAGAGTACAAAAGATATTGGAGTATCCAAAATTAGATGATGCAAATAGGAATGACATGACATAGATCAATAACAGACGATCAAATGAGATGAAATTTTGATAACTAAATTAGGATAGCAATTATTCCGGTCGTGCTATTATATCTGATATCAGCTTTCTCAAAACATTACCTCATCTGTAAAAATACCAAGAAATCTAATTTTTCTATAATTGAATATATAATTTGGACAATAGAAATTAAACTAATACTTACTGATTTACGCCAATTCAAACAATTCCTCTGCTGTTTTCAATTTACTCCAATATCACAAGCAAATTTAGTCTTTCTTGAAAAATAATATTATTTATTATTAATATTTAATTGCATATACTATATGCACTTGAGCTCTATTAGTAAAATTTTATGTAAGCGATGGCATTAACTATTAGGGTTCATAAAGTGGCATGGGGTCATATAATTTGGAAGCCAGACCTAACAAATAAATCATGCATTTGTTGTCTTCAATATGTCTCACAAATTTTGTGATTAGTTGTTGTTTCTATTGTTTTAGTTGGTATCATGCATATTTCACAATGACGACACTTGCCCTTCCTGACTTCAAATTTTTTAAAGATATGGTTCTATTTCTATACATTTTTTTTAAAAGAATTATATTTGATATTAAAAAAAAGTATAGAATCATGTCTCACCCTAAATTTTGTTTCTAAAATATGCTTCTATTTCTATACCTTTCTCAGAAAAATTATAAAATTATACTAATATTTAAAATATATATAAAGTTATGTCACTTAAAATGATACCTTCATTGTTTCAATAAATAGAGTGCATTCTCGGAGAGAAAGAAGATAAGAAATTTGATATTTAGATCTCAATAATGTGGATTCAGATCAAGAACTTCTGAAATTAAATTGGCAACCACCTAAAAAAATCAACAATATATTTTATATGTTCACTTGTCATTTGCAGTCAATCTAGAAAATGGATACACTGCATATTCTTGTAGTTTTTGTTAAAGATCGTATTCAATACTTCTAACTCTTTCTTTTACTTCAGACTACTTGTAATTTTTAGAAATTTTGAAAAAAAAATCGGTGAAATAAGCTAGTTAAAAAATACAGCAATAAGAAAAAGACATACATGTTAAACATTATGCTAGTTAAATTCGTTGAAATAGGCTTGTTAAATTCCATTATCCTTGATGCCTGGATAGAGTGAAGAAAAGGAAAAAAAAACACACACGTTAAACATGACAACTACTTTAACTACTAGTAGAAATCAATTTTGTTTTTGGCTGTACTAGAATATCTCAGTATGTTATTGTTGATGAAGTAGTCTTCGAGGACGGTTTGGTCGCTAATTCATCGATCATTCGGGAGATTCATTTTCTACTTTCTTTTTCCGAGTTGTCCTTGCCTTCACGTACAGTTAGTAGAGTTTTCCTAAAATAAATTTTTCAAAAAACAAATTCAAGTTATATTAGCTTTTTTTCAAAAATAGACAAACTTTTGTGAGACACTTGAACATTTATACATTTATTGTACTGTTAATTATAATTGGCACATGATTCACTCTGATCTGTAAAAACATATTGTGAAAGGTTTTCTTCATATTATTTTACGATTATAAAATACAGTGTGAATACAAGCAATAACAGTATAAAATATCTTTTGATCTTTGTAAATGTGAAATTTTTGAAAAATATACATCATCTCGGATTTATATTTTAATATAGTCAAGAATAATTAATTATTCAGGCTAGAGCTGGAAAAAAATATAAACGATCATGATACTTTTCTAGCGGCCATTTTTATTAATATCCCTAAAAAAAATGAAAATTTTAAAAATAACCCTGTGTACCATTTTTTTTTATTTCTGCCCTGACCGCCTGGACTTCGAGCAGCCCAAAATACCAAATGAGGCGCCAGCCCCTGGGGCGCCCCATAAAGCCAGTGAGGCACCAGCCCCCCGGGCGCCCCATGGTTGTTTGTTTTTTTTGTTTTTTTTTTAGAGATCTTAGTATTTTGATTTGAATAATTTTGTGAAAAAAAAAAGTTTTCTTATTTAGAGTGTATACCAAAAAATAAAATATTTGATATATTTACGAAGTGATGTTGTGAATTTTTATAACTTTGATTTTTTTTTTTTTGTTAACTTTGATTTTATTTGTCAGTTGGATATCATAAGTCTAAATATAACACTAATTAAGGACTTGGCCTTTATTATGGTTTTTATAATATATGTATAATATACACATATACACATATACATACACATACAAATACACAGAGACACACACACACACACACACATACATATACACATATACACATATACACATATACATATACACATACACATACACATACACATACACATATACATATACATATATACATATACAAAGCTACATATATACACATACTATTTTAGTAGCTCTAAACTACTATTTTGAATAAAGGCCAAGTCCTTAATTAGTGTTATTTAGACTTGTGATATCCAACTAACAAATAATATTAGTATACATATACACATACACTTTTGATTTGGTCCATACTATAATTATAATTTGGTATTAGTTAGTAACAAGAAAAGGTAGAAGATTACAATTCATGCAACATATATATACACAAAGCCTTTTGTACATGCAATCTCATGTGATAAAACATAACATATACTCCTCAGGATCCAATACAATGTTTGTATAAAAGTTATATCCTTACTACTCAGTAACCACATGATCAAGCTTTGGGCTCAAATTGCCAAAATGCTTGGTTATGATCTAGTTTGGAACGAAATTTCATACAAACTAAGGCGTATTAGATCCAACATATCAAAAAAAGAGTATGCATGTGATCCATGACATGATGTTTCTTGGTTAAAGATCTTCAACATATTACATCTCCAAATGACATTCATCAACATATATGTGCATACATAATAAAAAATAAAAATTCTCAGTTAAAATTTTCGTTCAAAATTATAAGAAAATATTTATACATAAAATTAATTGAATATGTATAACTTTTATACGAACCACTGAAAATCAATTTCGTAAAAAAAAATTTATTGCATATTATATGAATTTACGACATCACTTCATAAATATATTCAAATGTTTTATTTTTTGGCATACACTTTAAACAAGAAAACTTTTTGTTCACAAAATTATTTAAATCAAAATACTAGTATATGTATATGTATATGTATATGTATATGTATATGTATGTGTGTATGTGTGTATGTGTGTATGTATATATTATACATATATTATAAAAACCATAATAAAAGCCAAGTCCTTAATTAGTGTTATATTTAGACTTGTGATATCCAACTGACAAATAAAATCAAAGTTCACAAAAAAAAAATCAAAGTTATAAAAATTCACGACATCACTTCGTAAATATATCAAATATTTTATTTTTTGGCATACACTCTAAATAAGAAAACTTTTTTTTTACAAAATTATTCAAATCAAAATACTAAGATCTCTAAAATAAAAAAAAATAAAAAATAAACCAACCATGGGGCGCCCGAGGGGGCTGGCGCCTCACTGGCCTTATGGGGCGCCCCAGGGCCTGGCGCCTCACTGGCCTTATGGGGCGCCCCAGGGCCTGGCGCCTCATTTGGTATTTTGGAACGCCCGAAGTCCAGGCAGTCAGGGTAGAAATAAAAAAAAATGGTACACAGGGTTATTTTTTTAATTTTCATTTTTTTTAGGGATATTAATAAAAATGGCCGCTTTTCTAGAGGTGGAGAACCAGAAAAACAATTGACTATCCATGCTAAATTGTATCAACAAAAGACTTCAAAAATAATTATTTTTTAGAAGCATATTAATATTTCGAGAGTCGGTTAACGGTTCACTTTATTCTAATCGTGGATATACCCGATTTGGAGTTTGCAAATTTGTATTCACAACCCATTTAGGCGGTTTCAAAAACAGTTGTTTTGCGTAATTTAATTGTTGAAAACTAAAACTGTTGTTCTCAATTGAAAAATACTATTTTTGCTCAACCATAATTCACATTTTATTTTATTTTTAGGTAAAAGTAATAGTTTTGAAAGTTAAATTTATAAGAAGAATTTAATTAGGGGTGAATATTCATAAAACTCAAATTATAGTTTGATAGATGTGTCGGGATGTCAATTTATAATTATTTGGATTGCATGCATTTCTATTTTCCAAAAATGTAATTAGATGATGAAAATAGAAATGACATGACACAGATAAATAATAGACAGTCAAATGGAATGAAGTTTTGATAATAAATTAGGATATCAATTATTCTTGTCAAGCTAGTATATCTGACATTAGCTTTCTCAAAACATTAACTGTATTGTAAATAAAAACTAAGAAATCTGTTTTTTTTTTTATAATTGAATAATTTGGACAATACAAATTAAACTAGTACTTACTAATTTACGCCATTTCAAACAACTCTCTGTTGTCTTTGAGTTGCTCCAATATCACAAACAAATTTAATCTTTCTTGGAAAATAATATTATTTATTATTAACATTTAGTTGCATATGCTATATGCTCTTGAGTTCTATTAGTAAAATTTTATGTATGTGATGGCATTAATTCTTAGGGTTTAGAAAGTAGCATGGGGTCATCTAATTGATAACCCTGATCTAACAAATAAATCATGCATTTGTTGTCTTCTACGTGCCTTATAAATTTTGTGATTAACTATTGCTTCTATTGTTTTAGTTGGTATCATACATATTACATGGGGACTACAAAATTTTGAAAATTATTAGTCACAAGATGTAACTTGCCCTTCCTGATTTCATTTTTTTGTAAAAAATGATTCTTTCTCTATATTTTGTTAAAGATTTACTTTTAATATTAGAAAAATTATAGAATAATGTCTCACCCTATTTTCTTTTCAAGAATATACTTCTATTTCATTGCTTTGCTCAGAAGAATATAAAAATATACTTATATTTAAAATAAATATAAAATTATGTCACTTGAAACGATACCTCCATTGTTTTAAGAAATGGAGTGCATTCTCGGAGAGAGAGAAAATAACAAATTTGATATTTAGATCCAAAAAACGTGAATTCAGATGAAGATTTTTTGAAATTAAATTGGTAACCACCTAAAAAAAATCAGCAATATATACATTAACTACACATGAATCTTTTTTAACATATATACATCACAAAAAGATACTAGTACAAATCAATTTTATTTGGTGACTGCCTTAGAATATCTCAATATGTTATTGAAGCAGTCTTTGTATATGTTATTTTTCGAATAAAATGACAGGTATTGTTATCTCACATGCCAATTTTTTGTTTTTAATAATCTTATTTGCGTAATTTGTAACATCCGATAAATATATTTTTTTTGTTTTTCTAAAAATTATTTTGGATCTTTATATAATATTTATAAAGTTTAGAGTTTAAAGTGTAAAAAGTAAAATTTGATAACGTGGCACACTATGGCCACGCGGCTTATGTATGTCTTGCCATCTTGAATTTTTACCACCGTTAAAAATCCCCATAAAAGCGTATTTATCTCTCTTTATTTGATTAGGAAAAGAAATGATTACTTAAAATCAAAGTGTAAAACCGAAGAAAAAGAGAGAAAAAGAAAAAGAAAGAAAGAGAAAGAGATATATTCTCATAAAATAATTTATTCGAGTGTTTGTAATTCGATTGGAATTCTGACAACGTGGCGTTGATTCTGAATAGTCGACCGTTGCAGTTCGATTTGGATTATCTAAATTAACCGCTATCAGGTAACCGGACTTCTCTATAATCTATGTTTTCGTTTTGTTTGGTTAAATTGAATTTTGAATTGGATGATGGAATTGGGTTATTGGATTATGATGCATATTTAACGGAATAGCGGGTCTGAGGTTCGCATTTGATTTGTGAAAATGATATGATTGTGTTATGAGAAATTGTTAAATGAAACGATATGGATATTGTGTTACTTGTTTAATTGATAACTCAGTCCCAGGTGCTGTCACTGGTTAAATATATATTCATAATTTGATTTGAATTTGTGTGGATTAATTCAATCTGATTGAATGGTTGTTTAATTTAGCCAGTAATAGAGAAGCATGTTGTTAAATAACCGGTTACTGAGTTTTTTAGCTGACTCCATATTGTTTTTGTTGTTTCTTTGTATTTGCGACGTAGGTTGACGGGACGATGGATGGATGCGAGGGTACCTCTTTTGTCGTGATTACCAGTCCGACGACAGGGTCGTGACATAAGTCAATTGATAAAATAGGATTGGACAAAAATTAGAGCAATCTGGCTTATGGGGTCATGCCCAATTTGATATTTTTTGTATGATGAATTAATTTTGGAAATAATTGCTATTTTCCACAAGCTTCAAGTTGGCTATTCTATTTTTATATCAAAAGTTTGTCAAAAAAGGAATTGAAAATAGTTCCTTTATTTAGAATATAAAGTCATATATAAGTAGAGAGAATGTTAACGTAGTCTTGTATTGTTGATACAATGAGTGAATCTGTGAAGAAAGGTGATTTTGATTCTTGTCCCAAAAGTTTTTTTTTTTTACTTTTTAATCATAACTGTTTGTCTATTTTATTTGAAACTTGTTATTTCGAATTAAAATGATAAGTATTTCTATGTTTGATCATTTTCATCTACATAAAAAAAGTTGTTTACAATATTTATACTTTGTTGCCAGAAAATTTTCCTTTTCATTCGAAAAAAGAGATATATTTTTAAACCAGTCCACAGTTGCAAACGAATAAAAAAAAAGAAATTATGGAAAAACATGCAAAATATAAATACTGTATTAATTAGTTTATTTGAAAACTCAGTTCTCTCTTTAGATCTGGCTTTTGAAAATAATGAAGTGACTCATTCATTCTAATTCTAAAACACATATTTAGTTTTGGAGACAATGCAGTACCTCCCCTTTTGTATGTTGATCAAGTGCAACCACAGCCGTCAGAGGAGGCTGAGGTTATGACACTAGATAGAGGTGAAGGATGTGAGTCAGAGTGGTGGCAACCCTACAGCACATAATGCTCTCGAATCCAAGCCTTGTACTGTGCTTTTGTTGGATGATGATGCTGTAGATTGTGTGATTTGTAAGGTTGAGATGTGTGCGCAAGATGAGACAGATAATAAAACTGCCTTGCGAGAGTAGGGCTCTCTAATCCAAGCCTTGTACTGTGTGGTTTTATGTATATATTAATAGAAAGTTTGAACTGATCTGATGTTCTCATTTCATTGCACTATATCTATGTCAATGTATAATTGTATATATGGATTGCATTTTATTGATTGTAAATTATGCATTGTTTAATATTTAATAAAAATTTAAATGTGAATGTCATATATCCTCTTCTGTTTTGTATTCTAAATTTGTAGTTACGAAACTGTGTTCTGTTGTGATTTGATGGAAAATAGAAAGCGTCTATTTTTGTTGTACTGATTAGTAAATGGGTGACTTTTCTTTTTGTTCGCTTTACAAAATACTTATTAAAGTCAAATTTATTTTTGTGTGATGGAGATTAATATTGACGGAGTATCCAAAATTAGATGATAAAAATAGTAATGGCATGCAACAGGCAATCAAATGGGTTGAAGTTTTGATAATTAAATTAGGATAGCTACTTATTGAATAGGTTACATTTTTAGCAGGGCAGAAATAGTAATGATATTTTACAGACAAGGATGATTAAATTAGGATAGCTACTCATTAAACCGCCTCAGAACTATTTTATCTTCTTATAATTCTTAAATTAACGGATAATTCAACAACCTTTCCAAAAATATGGCAGCTTATAAATAATTTTGCGAGGAGCCTTTCCAAAAATATGGCAGCTTAAAATTAGTTTTGCGGGGGAGGCTTTCCAAAATTATGGTAGCTTATTCAAGGAGCCTTTCTAAAATTACGGCAACTTATAATTACGCCATGTCATGTTGTGTTAGTTATGTGATGTGTCTTTCTTTAATTGGCCTATATCCTTTTTAATTATTCTACCGCCTATCTAAAAATAAATTTTGTGACGAGCCTTCCTTAATTACCATGGGTTATAAATCTACTAGCTCTCTCAAAATTACTCAAGTCCGTCTTTCAACATCGTCATTTATTATTTTAAAATTGGTAGTCTCTCTTTCATACACACCTCACATGGCACAACTGATCTGTCCATTTGTACCAATTGTACATTGGCGAGCTGTACCGGCTCAACATCCACCGCCGAGGACTCTCTTCGCAATTATACATACTTTGCCGGTATCATATCAATCATCTCTTTATTTTCTTCATTTCTAATATCATTCTTTTTGTTGTGCAAATTGGTATTAGGCTTTCTGATGTGAAATCATGTGATAATAAATTACATATACCCCAATATCAGCCAGAATAAAATGGCAAGTGTATATTCCGATAAATTAAACAAAATAAGGATAAATCAAGGGAAAAAAAAAGATCAAATTACGAGGAAAATTAATTAAACTATCAAGCCTATCTTACCCTTGGTTGAACTATAACTTTACATGAACGTTTCTCTTGATTTGTAAATGTAGTATTGCCCCCTGAAAACAAATTAGAATTACACATACTAGCCCATAAAAAGTCGATGGAAGCTGCCTATCATAAGCACTTATAAATTTTGTCAACTAGAACATATCAATGCTTAATTAGTAGATTTATGTTGTGAGATATTTTAAGAGTAAATGCTCCGACAGGTGAATCCAAAGCTTATTGGTGATGGAGACGGCTTGACCATCCATGTAGATTTGTCTCAAACTCGAGCAACATTTCCCGTACCGATAGAGATACACCATATGGTGATTGCAAGGATGCATGCAAAGGCTGCACGAGATTTTGTTAAAGCCGATGCACTCCAAGATGCAATTAATAGAGCAGGATATAGGTGACATTGATTACTTCATACCAAAAATAATATACTTGAAATGCAAAATTGAACACACTTGAATTTAGAAACATTGTCAAACTGCGGAAATGCGATTGATATCAGCTTATGTTTTATGTCTACGCCAAAGCAATTAATATCAGCTTATGTTTAAAATATTGTTAATTTTTTTTTCATTGTAGAATTATAAGGGGCTCATTGAATGAGGAAATTCTCACTAAGGAGTGCAGAGTCCGTTTGAAGTACGCATTTTCTCATTTTATTTTTATTTAATTTTTGTGCTTTTAGATCCAAATTTTGTTTAACTGCTTGCTTAGTTCAATATTGTTAAGTCACTGGTTCAAAACCATGTCATAAACTACGTCCGACATATTTGGAAAATAGAAAATAAACAATAGTAAATAATTTCGAGATTTTTTAAAGTCAAGAAGGATTAAAAGATATTCATATTTGTTAGAGTTTCAAGTTGAGTACTTTAAGTTGTTAAAGTTTCTTCGAAACATATTAGAATTAAAATAGTAGTAAAATAATTAAAAAAATTGCAACCACATTAAATAGAACCAGAACATGCAAAATAATAGTTATAGTTATCACAATATTGTTATTAGCAACATAATAGTCAAGTAGTCTCGATTATGATAACTTGTTATTACAAATATTTTATAGTGCTTATAACATTTTCATGCTAGAATATAGTGTTTCACTTGATTCAAATCTACAAAAATAAATTATAGTGCTCACAACATTCATTACCATTTGAGACAAGTTTTAAACTAAGTTGCAAATTTGTTTAGGGGCATTGATGCTCCGGAGATGGGCATGGCGTATGGACAGGAGGCCAAGAATGCTCTAATAGACCTGGTTGGGGGCAAATCACTTCAATTAGTGGTGTATGGCAATGATCAATATGGTCGCCTCTTGGCTGATTTATATATTGGCAATCATTTTGTTCAGGTAAATAATTATATTCAACTTCAATTTGTTTGATTGAATTAGCTGGACTGTTTTATTTGTTCACAAACCTAAATCTAAAACGTAGTATTTTGAAATATAAGCTATGTAAATTTAATTTTATGGCACAGAAACACTTATTGAAAGAAGGTCATGTATGGCACTACAATTTCTTCGACAAGCGTCTGGAGTTTGCACGGGTTGGTTCAAGAACACAACTCTTGTTATTTATTTTTATTTTTAAATTTGTTTTCAATGGATCTTTTGAACTAACAATTTTCTTTTACAATGTGTTTTTTTTTTCTTTCAGTGGCAACTGGAAGCTCAAGTCTCTAGGAAAGGACTTTGGGCCAATCCAAACCCGCAAAGTCCGTGGGATTTCAAGTCCGAGGAGAGAAAGAAAAAATGTGCAAATATGATCCATAACCGATAAAATGATATACATATATAATGCGTGCATTGCTGATCAATAAAGCGCTTCTGACGACACCAGCTCATCATTCCTTTTTTGCAACATCTTATGGTGTATACACTGGAAGGCCAGAAATAAAGATATATTTTAAGCATAGAGGACCAAATGAACACCTTAAGAGAAGGAACAGCCACAGTCCTGCTTGGTGCTTCATGGGACACTAATGGGAGGGTAGGTGTCGGCGTGACCTACTACAATCTGATTTTTGCAGTAAAACCCCTACATGATGAAGCGATGGCCTTATGAAAGCAATGGAATACATGGATGAATGGAGCGAGCTAACGAGGGGAGGAAATGTTACAATATACTCAGAATGGAAGGTGCTAATAGAGGCGATCAATGAACAATGTTATGCCATGTGAGGACAGATCGAGGCACTGCAAACCCGCACAAGTAACATCAATGATGTATTTTTTAGTTTGTGAGGCTGTAATAACGATGCCTATTTGATTTTTTTTAGCACTTCCAATGTATTTGAATATTTTTACCACTTCTAATGAAATAATCAATAACTACCGCTACTACAAAAACGCAAAGCATACAAGGCACATTATAAACGTTTGTTAAAAATTCACAATAAATCTATACCCAAAGTAAGAAAACACTATTCCAAAAATTTGCTCCAACATAGATGCATGGTTTCCAATAAATGAACGTGTATAAATTTACTCCAACATTCATATGTTGTTCTTTAATAATTAACCATTCATAATTGAACCCAATTGTACATGATTATTTATTAAAAACCATGTATGATTGTTGGAGCGCATTTTTGGACGCGTATATTCATTGCTCCGACAATTGTACACAACTTTATCCTCACAAGTTTTCTGAAAAGTGGTCATATGTACATGAAAAATATAGAAATTTTTAAATTTATTTAATACAATGTCATGTGGTCCAAAAATGAGGATAAATGAATAAATTAAAAATAACTTATCAAATTTATTTTTTTGACCGCCTGACTTTGTACTAAATACATTAGAAAATTTAAAAAAAAATCATGTAAGGAACTACAACATTTCTGTTGTACATTTCTGCCACCATCTCTCTCTTCAATTGTAAGAGCAACAATTCTCCATTGAGGTCCACCAGAGAATTGTAAGTATCTTTAATCATTGGAACATGATGCCGAAGTGGTATGAATTTTGAATCCGGGCCAACATCAACAATAAAAATTTGAAGTTGATGTTCACCATAAATATCAACATCACATCCAACAGCATAGAATTGTCCCTTAAAAAATGTTATGTTGGTAAGGAAATCATAGTGCTTTATAGCTGATGTCCAAGTTGATTCACCCTGTCTCCAAAAGGCTACCTTGTAATAACTGCCATTGATTACCATCACTGTAAAATTTGACCTCTCATTCGGATCATGATCCAAGATAACACTGTGCACCAACCTTGTTTTATCACATTTAATAGGGAAATCTTCAAGGCCAAGATCAAGACGAGGCAGGTTGTAACTTTTCCGAGTAAATGGGTTCAGCATACGGATGTTCAAAGCACTATCTACAGTGAAGAGCCAACCAAATGAAGAACCACACACGAATTGCCCGTGCAGCTCGGGTATGTCTATGTAGTAATGTTTGTTATCAGAAAGGTTGAAAAAAATACGCTTTTTGGTGGCAATGTCTTCACCCAGCACCAAGAATGGCAGTTGGTGAGATTGACGATAATGTTTTTCTCTTGCCACCATTCACCAATTCCGGCATACAGCGCCGAATCGGTAATAATCTAGTAAGGGTAAGAAGCCAATTAGATACCCAAGCACGTCATTAGGGAGCTCCGACCAGTTTGCTGTCGACATTAATTGCAACACCTGCCGTTCCCTCCTGCATTATAATTAATCAAGGGGTTATAGTTTCATGAAATAAATTATAAAACTTTGCTTTAGATTTAAATTCCCCACATACCTTTCGTTGTTACTGTCGTGGCATGTGGGAGGTTGACAGCAGTTGTTAGCCGGTTTCTTGCTGTGTTGGCGTACCACCGTCATCCAGCCTTCGCCAGCCGGAATCGCCCTTTGTCTCCCCATTTTCCCTCGAGCCGTTCTATCAATTACACCGCTATGAGAAGACTTTCTCAATAGACAATATTATAAATAATGTACTTGATCAAAATGGAAAGGTACTTTATTTATGTGCACAAACCAGCACACCACATATAATTAAAACCATCAATAATAATCGTTATTAATGTAATAAATTGAATGTGTATCGTTTTCAAATTGTGTGGACATGTAAATTCAATTATATATGTTACTCTTTTTTAACATATTTTACAATGCACATGAGTTAAAAACTAATTTGTATCAAGTTCAGTTGTTTGTAGACTAGCCACGAATACACGAGAAAATATGTCAAATTAAGGCTAACAGGAAAAATATACTTGTATAGCTAACAAAAAAAAAAAGAGAAATTAAGGCGAGACACACCAACCTTTTGTTTAGGGAACAAGAGCGTAGCTGGTGCCGATTGGATAGATTTTTTAATCAATTGTGGTGCAGATCAGTGAGAATTATGAGCTTGCCATGCCAATTTTAGAGAAGATATGTGTGAAAACAGAAATAGTTGAGTTGTGAATTATTGAATTGTGCATTTATTCTGCAATACAATTTTATGTATATTTGTTTCTCTATATACATGAGCTATAGTCAAATAACAGGCAAAGAATATATATATAAAGTATGGTAGTAAAATCTGATATGGAGAAGAAATAGAAATAATCTACACTTGATTTTCAGAGTAAACCAAATTAGACGGGTTTCTTTTTTGTCCCCATTGTTAAAGATGCCACCAATAATTTGATTGAGGTTTTCTTCAAAAACAAATTCGACACAATAAGAGTTGTTACCCGAGATCGAAAAACATTGTTATCCAAGATCAAAAAAAGAATTTGTCCGGAAAAGCTATAAGTCAATACCATAGAAGGCAAAATATTTGCGAGAAGTATAAAAAAATTGTGGGGAAAGAGTAAACATGAGAAAGGTTAGACCCACCAACCTTTTCTGAGGGAACAAAAGCGTAGCAGGTGCCAATAGAAGATACTTTTTGAACCAATTGGTAGATCTATGAGAAGTGTAAATTTTTAGGGAAAATATATATATATAAAAAAAAAAGAGTTTCCCAATGGCGGCTGTAAGGGTTTTTCCTTACTGTATATCTCTTCATTCGAGTACATTGTTTTTTCTCGTAATTATCACTTTCTATTTCTTTCCTTATTTTGTAATATTCTCTCTTTAATACAATTTCTCTAAACAAGGAAATAAATCCAACTAATCTAAACCCCCATAGGTGAGAATCCTGGATTGATTGTGATAGCTTTTCATGTGCATTCCAACAACAGCATGGTCGCCTCTTGAGTCTTGAGTGATCGGGCTCAGAAGCCATCCAAACAAACCGAGCTCAAATACCACAGCAGTATGGATAAAATTAATGGGGAACAAAATTTTGAATCTGTTGAAGCTGCAGTAACTTTTCCCTTGCGTTTTGATATTTCGTTTTAAAATCTATTTTCACATACCTTTTAAATTGCATGCTGAATAACTCCTGTTAAGTTTCGCATTACAAACCTTTTAACACTAAATTATCTTACGGGCCGGATGTTCACGTACCAAAGGAGTTATGACTTTTGTTAAAGGCCCATGATCAATGTCTCCACTTCTACATAGAACAAATTACAAATAAGCCCAAGCTCAAAATTAGTTTCCATAAAGATATCAAGAATTGTCTAGAAACTATCAAATCAAATATCTTGTAGTGTAAGATGTAGAAAAATCTATAAGAGGTTAAAAATATCTTAGGTTTAGATGTTTGTTTTTTTTCTATGCCTACATGAAAAAAAGATTCAAGTTATTCAGATTTTTTTTCAAGAATAGACAACATTTAATGAGACATGCACATTTATATATTTATTGTACCATTAATTATAATTGCGACATTCTACAAGATCCACAAAAAGGTGATTTCGAAAGGTTATCATAATTTTTTTTTCCAATATAAAAAATATATAGTGTGAATTCTTACGATTATAATAGGATACACAAGCAACACAAGCCCTATAAAATGTCTTAATAGATCTTATAGATGTAGAAATTAATAAAAACAAACATCCTCTAAAATTTATATTTTAATATAGTAAAATATAATTAAACTAAAAACTAATGAAAAGAAAAATATAATAGGTTTTAGTTGGGCTATAAAATGTCTTAATAGTCGGGCCGATATAATAGGTTTTAGTTGGGCTACCCAGCGAATTGGTTGGGCCCAACTTTTTTATTAAAAGAAACAACAGTAGGCCTTAGATAGGCTTTTTTTCAACTTATTTATATTTTGTTTAGCAAAGTTTTGTAATTAATTAAAATCTATGTTGTATGGATATGAATACAAGCGCATTAGATACGATATGGATACGGCGATACGTCCATTTTCAAAAATCCTAAAAATGATACGGCTATTATATATATTTTATTTTAATTAGTTTGTTAATATAATGCCTGTATATATAATTAAATATAAAAAATAAACTCGAGTATAATTTAAATATAAAATCTAGTAGTTTAAGATATCAAAAGTGAGATAGTGTAGTTGGAAAGTCAAATGTTACTTAATTAGTACATCACTGGTTCGATTCTTGGATGCTTCCAAAAACAAATCAACAAATCACAACAAGTAGCATTGTGGGATCGCTTAGAGCCTAAATCAGTAATCACCTATATGAAATTAACCAATACTTAGAGCCTGTGGGATCGCTTACTTGTATAAAAAAAAGTTCCACCATCTTTGTTGTCAAGAGAAGGTGGCTTTCATATAGGTCGAGATCGGTTGTTTGAAGAGTCTTGTGCAGAATCCACATGGGGCACTCTTTGCCTGGAGAGAACAACATTAGTATTGATCTCCTCCTTTTTTGTCAGTTTTCAATAATCACCTATATCTATATGAAATTAACCAATTACCAAGATAAAGAGTATTCTAAATATTAATAATCTTTATATATTCTAATAAAACCTAACATTATAACTTCATTAATTATTAATCCTCTAGCTACTGCTAGGATTTATGATTTCAGCTTTTTCAAAACACTGCCACAACTGTAAAGATACAAAGAATTCTGATTTTTCTATAATTGAATAATTTGAACAATATAAATTAAACTAATACTTACTCCAATAATTTATGCCATTTCAATCAACTGTATGTTCTTTTTTATTTCCTCCAATATCACAATAAAATTTAGCCTTTATTGGAAACTAATATTATTTAATATTAATATTTAGTTCCATATACTATATGCACTTGAGCTCTATTAGTAAAATTTTATGTAAGCGATGACATTGGTAGGGTTTGTAAAGTGTCACGAGATCATGTAATTGGAAGGACTCATTTAACAAAGAAATCATGCATTTGTTGTCTTCTATATGCCTCATAAATTTTGTTACTAGTTGTTGTTTTCTATTGTTTTTGCTGGTATCATACATATTTTGCTATGACAGAGCACATAGAGTCAGAAGATGAAACTTGCATTTTCTGACTTCAATTTTTTTTTTTTGATAATATGGTGCTATTTCGACATATAAAGAATCATGTCTCACTCTAATATTTTTTGTGAATATACTTCTACTTCTATGTCTTTTCTCAGAAAAATTATGAAAATAGACCAATATTTCAAAAAAATATAAATTACGTCACTTGAAAAGATACCTCCATTGTTTTATGAATTGGAGTGCATACTTGAAGAGAAAGAAGATAACCAAATTGTATATGTATATCATTATCGATTATAGATCTTCTAAACATTAATTCGGGTCCACCTAAAAAATCAGCAATTTTAGATGGCCACTTGTCATTTCTATTCAATCTAGATCACCTGATCTTTATGGATACCCTCCTAGATTCTTGTAGTGTTTGTTAATGATTGTAATTTGTGGAAATTATAATTGAATTTCGGTGAAATAAGCTATTAAAAAAAATACCGCAATAACAAAATAAATTCCATTGTCTCATTCGATTTCTACACCATCCTACTTTCTTTTCCGACTTAGTAGAATGCTCGCAAACTAAATATTTCAAAAACATATATAAAAAATAAAACAATTCAATTTATTTAGATTTTTTTTCAAAAATAGTTCACACAAGTTTATGAGACCCATGAACATTTAAACGTTTATTGTACGTAAATACGACGAGCAAATATTTTTAAAAAATATTTAAATAATTCGATTAGGTAAAAAATAATTAATAAGATATCAGAACTAAAGAAAAAAAATACCAAAATTGAAGATATAATTTATCCGGTATTAAATATATTTTATGAGTAAGGCTATACTATACATGTTTTATCAGTTTATGGTGAGATTGTGATCGATTTCTTTGGAACTTATCCTAGATAAAATATATTATAGAAAGAGTGGGTTCAAATGCTTTGATTTTTTGTGCATATTTTTCAAACGTTAATAACTCACAATTTAAAACATAAATGTTAAAATAAAACCATAAGATATGATCTATATGATTTTCATTACGTGCTAATATTAATTTATCACATTTCGATTTTGTTTTTATATGAATCAAAAAGTTAAAAAGATAAACATCTAGAAATTATCCACATCAATAAGTTGAAAAATAAATATCTAGAAAATAAACATGTAAGTTGTAAAACAAACTTACATCATCACATGTTTCTTCCAATAAACAATTTCATTTTGCATAATAGACTTCTTTGCATAATACATCATCACAGACTTCTTTGCATTTTAAACAATTTCATTTTGTTGAAGGTCGTCCACTCCTTCACAGAGCTGAATAATTTCTTGTTCAAGGTCGTCAAGCTTTGAAAAAGTCTTCTCAAGATAAACAATTTTAGGACTAAGTTTTCCAACTTTTTCAGCATATGTAATTTATTAGTATAAATTAATTTTCCTCTAATGAATATGTAATTTATTAGTACAAATTAATTTAGAAATACTGTGGGAAAATTAAAAAATTAACTACCAGTTATTGATATGGATTATTAATATGGACTATTAATAGTGCATTGTTTAAGAGATAGGAGTAGGTCCGATGGGCATCGGACTTACTTTTAGGTTCAATTAGCTTTAAAATTGTACGATTAGCATAAAGATCTGTGCGCACGGAAATTGATATAGATGCGCATGGATTTTAATACTGATAGCACGAATCTTGATGCAATCAGAGAGTGACTACACCATCGGACCTACTCTGAACACATTGTTTAAACATGAGTGACGAGTATAGCTTTCCAAGAGAGAAAGGGAGTGTATTTTGGTGGGACCCAAATTTCATACTTAATGTAGAGAACACTGTTGATCTACAATATGACAATTCAGAACTGTAAATTACCGACACTACAAAAGACTGGTACTTTACGCGATGGAGTACCATTATAAACTTGTTTTTTCTATTTGCGACGGTACTTTTCGCGATGGAATACCGTCATAAATATGTTTTTTCTCTTGCGAAAAATACCTACCTTGTTGTTGTGCGATTGGCCTTCCATCTTTTCTTTTCTTGGGAATAGAGAGTAAGAAGAGAGAGTGAAATGATTACTTCTAGACCATTGAAAAACATTACTTCTTCATCTTTTAAGAACAATGATTTTATATCAATCTAAAAAATTTGGTTTCTAAACACATTTTAATATAAAGATCATGTTGAACAGTTCGGATCAACTATTTCAACTTTGAAATCGGAGATAGAGATATGAGTTATGGTTGGGACACAAAACTAATAAAAATATTATATTTATCAAATCTTTTTCTTTCCTTTTTCTATTGAAACTTACTTGACATGAATTAATTATCCATTTAACTTCATCCTAAAGTACATTAAAAAAACAATAATCTTCAGACCTTCTTAAGTTGTCATATTTTACTAATTGTTGTAAAAGAAGCACTTCATAATGTTTTTCTATTGCTAACTAGTTAGTAGCATGTTATATTACAAAATTCAATTAGAGAGAACTAGTATTTCATAGTGATTAAGAACAATTATCTTTAAGTGGGGCTCTGAATTTTGGATTGAAATTAAAGACACAATTCTGTGGGGACTGAAATTTAGGTAATTAAGTGGACTTCAAACAAAACTCAAAAAGTAACAGGGTCTATGTAGTTAAAATTATAATAAATCAGTGACAATTGACAATTGAGCTGACCTTGGGATGTGGTGTTTCTCCAAATATCAAATCACTGTCTCCCCTTAAATGTCTAGCTGTAAACTATTTGTGAAATTATTTGATTGTGTGAAATTAAATGATATAGATATTGTGTGATTTATTTAATATATAACTCAGATCTGGGAGCGCGCTATCGTCGGTTAAATATGCAGGCATAATTTGATTTGAATTTGTATGGATCAATCCAGTATTTTTGAATGATTTTTTAAATAAGCCAATTATATAGAAACGCGTCATTAAATAACCGGTTATTGAGTTTTGTAGCTGACATGTATTGTTTATTTTTGTTGTGACGTAAGTTGATGGGACGAAGGATAGATGCGAGAGTGTCTCTCTTGTCGTGACTTCCGACCCGGTGACGGAGACGTGACACTCCGCCAGATTCATTTTTTTTGAGAGAACGGTTGTATATAATAGTGATGCATTATACATTGGGGGTGTAAACAGAGCGAATCCATGCAGTTAAAGATTTTGACTCAGAGCACGTGATACAAGATAAATTTCATTTGTAGAGTATGTCGGTTCAAACAATACTACTAATTTTGAAATAGTAGAAATTTTTAAAATTGAACAATGTAATCTCCTAATTGCTTAAATGAAAAATAAATCCCAGTAGAGTGATTTGATACCCGCGATCGTGAAGAGAACTGTCGAAGCTCAGACAAGGTGTGCCTCTTGGGAGCGAAATAATAAAGAAGAATGGGAACAAGTGATATCACTTCGATGGGGATGAGAGTACTAGAATTCAGAAAGGGATCGAGAGAACGGTGGTGCTACCGGGTGAGGCTGCATCTCTAACAGAGAAGATTAGAGTAGAGTGGGAATGTGGGATCGATATCAGGAGAAATGGAATGCTAAGAGTTATTTGATTGATCAAAGAAAGTGCGAGTAAATCATGAGCGTGGGCAACTTCTAATATGGGCCTACTAAGGCCCAAAAATTGGGTTAGAAATCCATTGAAATTGTATGGCCCAAAAATAAAAATAAAAACACAAAAAGGAGACTAAATTATATCGTGTTGTTTAAATAGGGCTAGCAACGAGCCGGCTCGGTCCAAGCTAGATCAAGCTCATGGCTCGCTCGTTATAGCAACAAGCGAGCCGAGCTATCTCGTGGAAGCTCGTGGGCCAAAAGCCCAAATATATTAGATAGTATATCATAAAGCCTACAATCATAAATTAAGTTTGCAACTTAATTCACACATACCAAAATATAATATCCCCACATTCATACAAACATAGTTCACAAAATAAATTCATGCATGCATACCAAATTCACACAAATTTATACAAATTCAAATATTTATATACCTCAACAGAGCTGGCTCGCCAACTCGCGAACGAGCTAGGCCCCAACTCAAACTTGTTAATTTTACACCGATCTAGTGGCGAGCTGACTTGTTAACAGCTCGGTCCACTAACTAACAAGTTGTTAACGAACAAGTCAGATGCGAGCCACCATCGATCCATGAGCGACTATTTTTTTTTCCACCCCTACGTTTAAATCCGTAAAACTAAACAAAAGAAATATTGAAAATTATGATATGACTTAAAGACATTGCTCCAATCATGGTAAGTTCAAAGTTTGAAAATATAACAAAATGGAATGAGAAATAAATAAGGGGGTACATAAGGACACATAACGTGTTAATTGTGAATGAATTGTTTTTTTTTTTTTAAATTGCTTGCTAGTGACTGTCAAATTTATAAAATGTAAATTTGTTTATAACAGCTTCTCAAAACTAAGAACAACGTACACTAGAAGAAAAATAAATAAAAAACATAATTGTAACCGATTTTTCTCTCCTTAAAGTGCATCCACAATGATGTCTATTCCCGTATCTTCGTTGCTAACAACCATTGACGTATTATTTTATTCATGAAAATGTACTTGTTTTGTTGTTTCCTAATTACCCATAATACCCCCATAAATCTTGTAGTCCAAACTGTTTTCTTCTCCCGCATACCTGAACAGTTGGAGCATGATCTTTCCCACGTCATTTCTGTTGTGTCTGCTCTCTCTTGTAAAATAAACATAAACATACTATAATGATGGATACGCAAAACTCAATTTTAAAATTACGTTGATTCAAAATATAGTTTACTGTTCTTTCAAAAATTATCAGGCGGGTGTGTGTATTTAATTATATTATGCAATCGGATTTAGTGTTATCAATAGTAACAGTAGCCAAGGAAACCAAAAGTTGTTGCCATTGTAGTCTATACAAAAGATTTCCATACATTCACCCGCCATTCGGCTACGTCCGGATTGGATTTTAACCAAAAAAGGAAAATTCAGAATCAGAATCAGAATCAGTAGGAATCAGGTGAATCAGATCAGAAACTCGGGTTTTTCTGTCATAAGCTTGTTTTTTATTAAAAAAAAAAATGGAAAATTTTGCAAAAAAAAATTTCAAATATTTTTTTGTTGACAAATGATTACATAAAATAATCTACTAATACAATATAGTATAGACATTACAATTACAAACACACTCTTGTACTGCCAGAAACTATGTCGAACTAGCTAGATCACTAGGTCACCATTCGTATTATAATACAAATGGAGTATTTTGAATTGTGTATTAACTAATGACAAATTAATAATAAACAAAATTGGTAGAAAAGGGACCAATCAGGAGACAATAAGCCAGCTGCCTCATCAATGACATCAGAGATGTCCCTACCATCCGACTCTCCTAAACCAAGAGAAGGGACCCCGTCTAAAACCATATGGGAGCTAGCTTTGTCCTGAGAGTTCATGCCCGATATCACTATCAAGGTGACAATATGCGTCAGAGGAGAAATATCAAAGGGCATAAACAATAATGATTTAAAATATGGATTATCTAAACGAGACTTTCACAGATATGAAGTCAAAGCAATAATTCAATTTTAAAATTAACCTCGTTCAAAATATAGTTTACTGTTCTTTCAAAAATTATTAGATATATATATTAATTATATTATGCAGTTAATTGAAACATAATATTATTGCTAACAGATTGGACAAGTTCTTCTACGTAGTACTGCACCAACTTTCCTATGTGTCGTACATGTTTGACTAGTAAATGATAAACTCCCAGCAAAGCAACATATATATTTGATGTTACATACGAGACAACGAGCGGGATCATTAATTACAAACACTCTGTTAATTGGATTACATGGCTGAGATTGAATTAAGATGTCTACATCTTTGACCCCATCCCATCATCTCCCATTTATTTAGTGGGCCACGTATGCTAACTGCCCCCCTTTATTGCTTCTAGCAATGTTTCAAAAAAAGTATGCTAACTGCTAAGATAAAATCTTTAGCTCCTGACCAATTCACAGAGAACATTTCAAATATGGACTAATTAGCCAACAGCTTCACTTATTTTATTTCCAAAATGTGAGGAATATTTCATGCACACCCGCTACTATAAATAACCAGACAAGCTTTGGACATTGTAAAACCAAATAGCAATTTGCAACTTGCCTACACAAATCAGAAGCTTGAAAGAAATGGCTTACTGTACACTTTTTCTCTTCACTTTGCTTGCCTTGGCCAGCTCTCAAGCATTCGCTTCTGACCCTAGCCCACTTCAAGATTTCTGTGTTGCTGACAATAGCTCTAAAGTATTTGTGAACGGTGTAGTTTGCAAGGACTCTGCTGACGTGAAACCAGAAGACTTCTTCTTCTCAGGCCTCGACAAGGCTGGCGACACAACTAAGAATCTCGTCGGGTCAAACGTCACCCTGGTCAATGTGCAAAGACTTGCCGGACTCAATACACTGGGAATTTCCATTGCTCGTCTCGACTATGCACCCAACGGCGGTCTCAACCCACCACACACCCACCCCAGAGCAACTGAAGTGCTCACCGTCATTGAGGGCACCCTGTATGTCGGATTTGTGACGTCATTCCCTAACTTCAAGCTCTTCTCCAAGGTGTTGAACAAGGGTGATGTGTTTGTTTTTCCTGAGGGACTCATCCACTTCCAGTTCAACATTGGAAATGTCCCTGCTGTTGCATTTGCGGGTCTGAGTAGCCAAAATCCCGGCTTGGTCACTGTCGCAAATGCAGTTTTTGGGTCAAACCCACCTATTTCAGATGATGTGCTATCCAAGGCATTCCAACTTGACAAGAAAACTGTTGACTGGCTCCAGGCTCAGTTCTCCAATAACAACTAATCAGCTAAAGATTCGTCATATCGTGATATGTAATAAATTGTTTAGAATTTATTGTATGATTTCATATTTTCAGTAATAAAACCCAGCCACTTTGGGCATGTTTGCATGAGTTAATACTTACTGGTGTTGCCTCTTTATTGAAGTGATCACACTTGCATGGTTCATTCTTTGGTTAGAATTTCACTGTTATTTATAGAAACCCTTAAAATCAGTTCTCAGTTGAAATATAGTAATTAAAGTGGATAAGAGAAGATTTTCCAGTACGCACCTGATTATTAGGAGTTTATAATTGTCAGGCCGAAAGGAAAAAGCACTTTGAAAATGATGTTCAAACATATTTATACAAGGATTAGTCATTAATTATGGGACTATCGACAAGAGTATCAAAATCCAAAGGGGCCAATTGAACAAAACAACACCTCAAGAAATTTATTAGATCATTACATACGGAACATCAAACAATGTTTAGCATGCATGTCAGATACCCGCCTGTTAGATCAATGGTTCCAGGGAACTTAAAAAGGAATTCAAAAGGTACATTATTCTAAAAATCAATCATTACAATGGTGCTTAATAAGGTAGTCGACAATGGGCCAAAATTGGCTAATATTCTAAAAATCGATCATTACAATTTGAAAATCAAGAATTAGAACTGTGGTCGATCGCACACAACAGTACAACTCTGATTAATTAATTGGCCTGCTTTTCCCATTCTCTTTAATATCAAGGTCTAAACCATCAGTTTGTTTCAAATGTGAGCTGCCTGGTCAAGGTGATTTTGGTTTTTCAACTGTTATTGGCTTAAAGAGGAAGAAACACGAAACAGTAGGAGATTCATCAGGATCGTCAGAGAGGCCTTTATCAAGAGGCACTTTACATGGAAGCACGAATGTGAATGTGGACCCCACATTCTCTCTGCTATTTACTGTTATATTCCCCTCCATTAGCTCCACCTGTTTGATAATTTTCCATACTATTAGAATTTAGAATTCAGATTGTCATTTGGGAATAATTCAACCAGAAAAAATTGATATTACATTCTTTCCGTGTCAAATTCAACAATAACAGTAAGCTATTATTGCAAATTGTATTATCTACTTATTTTTTTTTTTTCTTTTTCTTTTTTTTTTTGTGGGGGTGGGTGTTCGATAAATTAAATTGGTTAAAAAAATTTGATTGGTTGCTTACTAATTGTTTGCAAATGGCAAGTCCCGGTCCCAGTCCCGTACCATCATATTTCCATGCATGATCGGCACTTGCTTGCATGTATGGTTTAAACAGAGTTGGGATGGCATTTTCTGTGCATACGCATAAACACAATACTCAGTCATTTTATTTTAAGAGAGGAAAAGTATATAATAAAAGGGGTAAATCCAAACCTGGAATTCCATTTCCAGTGTCATACACTTCGTATTGTAGCCACACAATTTCTTCACCTATATTCTCAATTTCTTTTCCGACTTTGGAAGAACAGGATGTGTCAGCACAACTTGACTGCATTACTGTTTCATTTGCAGTGCATGTATGAAGAGAGTTTGGTTTAGGCACCACTCGAAGATTTATACCAACTGTGCCTTTATGCGTGAACTTGACTGCATTACTGAAAGGTAAAATTCAGGAATTTAAAAATGACACATCATCTAACTCACCTAAATCAGCGATTCCCTAAATTAACAATACCCGATGAAATTGTTTCAGACTACATCTTCAACCCCTAGCGAAGTAGAGATGGCATTAGGTGCTTGAATCTATTGTTTTTTTTAACATCAGTAAAGACAATTCTCATTTGAAGTTTGTTACATGCTAGTTGTGGATATTTCTTCACAGAAGTTTTGAGAAGCTTCATGAAAACATTCGGTAGAAAACTAAGATTATTTAGATTATATTTGTGCATAAGATGATATTCTTACATAGTCTCCTCCTTTTTGTAATTTAACAACCCAAAAAAAAAAAAAAAGCAATCCTTACTGCAAACTACCTAGTACCCAGTACCCTTGAAAATTTTACAAATTGTTTAATGATTTATTTGAGGTCTGATTAGGATTATGGTGTGAATCTGAATAATGTATTTATACCAGTACTAATGGTTATTACTATGCTTTATTCTTTTCTTGTCAGAACAAGTTTGCATTCTGGTACCCAATGTGAACTCCTTGAGGTTTGAGTATCATTTGAAGAAAATATCAAAAAATTAGTTGAATTTAGTACGGTAAGATTTTCCGCATAAATATTATTTTTTTAATTTTATCTTCATCATATATATTATTTTTTGGAAAAATAAACTAATCCTTCTGACCTTATGGGTGACTATTTTGTTGAATAACTAGTTAAGTGCCCGTGCGTTGCAATGGGATTAAAATATTGTTTTGATTACTTTCTTTCTTTAGAAGTGATTAATTTTTATTTGATTTTTTCATAATGTATTAATCAATAATGAGAGCAAACAAGAGTCTTAGTGTTTAACTCTAAAAATATGCCAAAACAATTACACATTTTTAAAAGAATTATCATGATTTTTTTTTTGTAGTAGAAAGGAGATTGAAATGAATTAGACAACACAAGAAATTGCTAAAAAATGGAGGCAGCTGATTGATTCAGCAAATCGAGAAGAAATGAGCAGCCAAATAATAAAAAAGGAGACCCTAAATACATTTGTCTCGGTAATAATAGAAACTAATTCAATCTTTATTTTGTAACCACTGGGTTTTAATTTCTTCGCTTGCGTTATGAACCAATCAGAGAAAGAGCAAGTTTTATAAAAATAATTTCTTCAACTTTCCTTTTATAAAAATTATCTTCTTCTTTTTTTCTTTCCAATTTGTTAGCTATGAAACTTTTTCATTTATAAGGACACAAGATGTGTCTATATTACAACTTTTAATTATATTAAGTATAATTATGATACTTTTAGTTAAATTTATCTCTGGAATATCATTTAGATAAGTTCTTGTGATAGCAATCTTTTATCAAAACAGAATGACAGTAATTAAGTCATTTTCACACCCTCTTTTTCAAAATTATAAAAAAAGAGTACATAGTTTATATCTTAATCTGCCTTGAAGAAAACCATCTGCATGTTTTTTTCATCAGTTGACGAATTTATGAACATTAAAAATGCCTGAAATTGCAATTATTTGTAAAAAGAAAAAAATACAAGCAGCATATGTACATCATAAACCACTACAATCTGCTAGATATTGCTAGATACTTGTTACTGTGTGCTTGTGTTATTATTTTCCCGGCTGTTAATCAATTGAGGTGTCATTGACAGATTTCCCAGCACTCAGTAGATTTCCTTCTATCTCTAGTTCATCCTACATGGAAAAAAAATTAATACTCAGTAGATAACTAGATATGCATGAATAAAATGTCACACTTCGACTGGGTCAAACATTGAATCTGTACCAATGGTACTGAGACAGTGGGTCCAACTAACTCATTTCACTGAGATTGTTAAACTTGCACAATCATTTCATGCACAACAAAATGGAAACCCTAGAGGCGCCGTCGTTGTGAAATAATTTCTATGCGGCTTTTCTCTGCTCTCTCTCTCGCAGCGTATTGAAAAAGGAGATCGATGCTTCGAAAAAAGAAAAGAGGCGTATTCGCATTGGGAAGAAGCGAGTACAGAGGAAACACGTTTTTATATTTGTTTAAGTGAAATAATTTCTATGCGGCTTTTCATGTAGCGAGTATGTTTCGAACTAAATTTAGACTTCTACCCATTTGGCCGGTCACAGAAGGGTATTTCTGCTGTAGTGCTATAACACAATATATATTTACTAGAAATAAGAAAATTATTTATTCAATATTACTATTATAAAATAATAAATATACAACTCATTTTAAGTAAAGTATAACATTTTTTTTTAAAAAAGAAAGAGGAATCCCACCTGTTTATTTACGAAACAATATAGGTCATACAAAAAGTCAATTATTCTGAATTAGTGGAACAACAACCAACTAAGATCAGCAACCACAAAACAAAGTAGTATATCAGAAAATGTAATCAAACTAACATCACTAAAAACATCAAAATCCCTAATATCAATCAATAAGAGCAATAACATCAGAAGAGCTAGGTATCAACTAAAGACCAATCAGGAGACAATAAACCAGCTGCCTCATCAATGACATCAGAGATGTTCCTATCATCCGACTCTCCTAAACTAAGAGAAGGGACTTCATCTAAAACCATATGGGAGCTGGCTCTGTCCTAAGGGTCCATGCCCGATATCACTATCAAGGTATCTATCTATGTGAGAGGATAAATATCAAAGGGCATAATCAATAATGATTTAAAATATGGATTATCTAAACAAGACTTACACAGATATGAAGTCAAAGCAATAATTCAATTTTAAAATTAACCTCGTTCAAAATATTGTTTACTGTTCTTTCAAAAATTATTAGATATATATATTAATTATATTATGCAGTTAATTGAAACATAATATTATTGCTAACAGATTGGACAAGTTCTTCTACGTAGTACTGCACCAACTTTCCTATGTGTCGTACATGTTTGACTAGTAAATGGTAAACTCCCAGCAAAGCAACATATATATTTGATGTTACATACGAGACAACGAGCGGGATCATTAATTACAAACACTCTGTTAATTGGATTACATGGCTGAGATTGAATTAAGATGTCTACATCTTTGACCCCATCCCATCATCTCCCATTTATTTAGTGGCCCACGTATGCTAACTGCTCCCCTTGATTGCTTCTACCAATGTTTCAAAAAAAGTATGCTAACTGCTAAGATAAAATCTTTAGCTCCTGACCAATTCACAGAGAACATTTCAAATATGGACTAATTAGCCAACAGCTTCACTTATTTTATTTCCAAATTGTGAGGAACATTTCATACGCACCCGCTACTATAAATAACCACACAAGCTTTGGACATTGTATAACCAAATAGCAATTTGCAACTTGCCTACACAAACCACAACCTTGAAAGAAATGGCTTACTGTACACTTTTTCTCTTCACTTTGCTTGCCTTGGCCAGCTATCAAGCATTCGCTTCTGACCCTAGCCCACTTCAAGATTTCTGTGTTGCTGACAAAAGCTCTAAAGTATTTGTGAACGGTTTAGTTTGCAAGGACTCTGCTGACGTGAAACCAGAAGACTTCTTCTTCTCAGGCCTCGACAAGGCTGGCGACACAAGTAAGAATCTCGTCGGGTCAAACGTCACCCTGGTCAATGTGCAAAGACTTGCCGGACTCAATACACTGGGAATTTCCATTGCTCGTCTCGACTATGCACCCAACGGCGGTCTCAACCCACCACACACCCACCCCAGAGCAACTGAAGTGCTCACCGTCATTGAGGGCACCCTGTATGTCGGATTTGTGACGTCATTCCCTAACTTCAAGCTCTTCTCCAAGGTGTTGAACAAGGGTGATGTGTTTGTTTTTCCTGAGGGACTCATCCACTTCCAGTTCAACATTGGAAATGTCCCTGCTGTTGCATTTGCAGGTCTGAGTAGCCAAAATCCCGGCTTGATCACTGTCGCAAATGCAGTTTTTGGGTCAAACCCACCTATTTCAGATGATGTGCTATCCAAGGCATTCCAACTTGACAAGAAAACTGTTGACTGGCTCCAGGCTCAGTTCTCCAATAACAACTAATCAGCTAAAGATTCGTCATATCGTGATATGTAATAAATTGTTTAGAATTTATTGTATGATTTCATATTTTCAGTAATAAAACCCAGCCACTTTGGGCATGTTTGCATGAGTTAATACTTACTGGTGTTGCCTCTTTATTGAAGTGATCACACTTGCATGGTTCATTCTTTGGTTAGAATTTCACTGTTATTTATAGAAACCGTTAAAATCAGTTACATACGGAACATCAAACCGTGTATAGAATGCATGCTAATTAAAAGTCGAAAGAACTAATTTCGTAATATCCCTTCCACAACATACTGTAAAACGGTGTGCATCAAATATGTTGACATTGTCGTAAATTAAAATTTCAGAACACTACTCCGGTTAAAGATTTTGCATCACAGTACATGATATATCATGTGCTCTGATGCAAAATGAAAAAAATGTAATCTCCTATGTCGGTTCCAACAATACTACTAATTTTGAAATAGTAGAGATGTTTAAAATTGAACAATGTAATCTCCTAATTGCTTAAATGAAAAATAAATCCCAGTAGAGTTATTTGATGCCCGCGATCGTGAAGAGAACTGTGGAAGCTCAGACAAGGTGTGCCTCTTAGGTGCGTAAGAATAATGGAAAGAAGTCATCTCTCTTTGACGGGGATGACAGTACTAGAATTTAGAAAGGGATCGAGAGAACGGTGGTGCTAGCTACCAGGTGAGGCTTCCTCTCTAACAGGAAAGATTAGAGTAGAGTGGGAATGTGGGATCGAGATCAAGAGAAATGGGATGCAGCGAGTTATTTGATTGATCAAAGAAAGTGCGAGTAAATAATGAACGCGGGCAACTTCTAATATGGGCCTACTAAGGCCCAAAAATTAGGTTATAAATCCATCGAAATTGTGAGGCCCAAAAAAATAAAAAATAAAAAGAAAAAAAACAGGAGACTAAATTATATCGTGTCGTTTAAATTGGGCTGGCAACGAGCCAGCTCGGTCCAAGCTAGGCCAAGCTCATGGCTTGCTCGTTTTGACAACGAGCGAGCCGAGCCAGCTCGTGAAAGCTTGTGGGCCTAAAGTCCAAATGTATTAGATAATGTATTGTAAAGTTAACTACCATAGATTAAGTTTGTAAATAAATTCGTGCTACCAAAATATAATATCCCCACATTCATGCAAGCATAGTTCACAAAATAAATTCATGCATACCAAATTCACACAAATTCACACAAATTCACAAATTCGTACCTTCATCGAGCTGGCTCGCCAACTTGCGAACGAGCTAGGCCCCAGCTCAAACTCGTCAGTTCCTTTATTTCCATAGAGCCCAGGTGCCTGCCGCCCATGCTGTGCAGTCTATCTTGTTTAGTTAGCCCATTGCGTCCCTTTTGCCATATGTTAAGCAAAGAGTGGTCCCTGAGAGCGGTGGAAGGTTCAATTCCCCTTTTAGAGCCGTCCGAAAATTATTGGCATAACTACGCTACCAAAATAGATCTTGATGTGTTTCTTTCTGACTGATGTTGCGAAAACAACATCCTCCATCCACTATACATCCCCTTTTGGTCAACACTTGTTGCGTTAGGATTTTATTTCAAAAAAGGAGCCACATGAATATCCTGATTTTCATTCGAACCCTCTGCTTCCATATGGTTTAGTTGTATGCTGAGTAGTATACACCTCCGTTATGGATGAATTTAATTGTATGCTGACGAGCACAAGTAGCTAGGTTCCATTTGCCGTCCAATTCCAAGTTACCGTGTTATTGGTCGGGTCTTTGCAACGAGAGGTTTTGAATATCGAAGTTAATTACGACATACCTTTTACAAAGAAAGAAGCCTACAGGATATTGTCAATTTCATTAATTGGTCTATAATATAAGTTTCTAGTTTTTATTAATAACGTCAATAGCATGTCTACTTGTGTACAAAAGAAAAAATGTTATCCGCTAATGAGAGAACAGAATCAAAGTTAGAGGCCTGAAAAGGCCCAAAGCCTATTATTAGGGGAGGTACATATTAATTAATCAAATATATGTTAGTACGGATAAACAATGGCTATTTTTTTTTAATCCAAAAGCAACCATTTTCATTACGTAATGAGAGAGTATGTCTAAAAAAATAACAGAATAAATTGCAAATAGGGGTGTAAATGGGTTGCATTGAATCCTCATTTTTCTATGTTTTTGATTCAATCCGTAATAGTCGGGTTATATATACTTTCAATCAATAATTAATAACCGTACTTCAAATTCATAGAATCCTCATTTTCAGGTGCTCGGATCTTCCTATTTTATAAGGTTTCATTGACAAAAATATTTATAAGTACAGCTAATTAATTACATCTAATAACAAAAGTATTAATAACAACGTACATAAAATTATTAATTAGAATATTAAAGTAATAATAGTCATGCAATAATTAATATTCTATACAATCCAACACAATATATATTATTACTAGAAATAAGAAAATTGTTCATTCAATAATACTATAATAAAATTGTCATACCCCAAATCAGGAATTCTGGATTAAGATGTGATCAACCTCGCCTCGTGCTTAATTAATCATTAAGCACGCAAGGCTAACCATAAATAATAAATCAAACAGCAGCGGAAGCAAAAATAATATAAATATCAAGCATCAGTCACATAGCAAATAAATAAACATACACATACATAACATAAAATTCGATCCATCTCGGAATCCAAATAACACCATCTATAGAAGGGGATACATGATCTATCGAGCTTGTATATATAACACAGGAAATACGAGACTCATAAACCTAATCAAAAGTCTAACTCTAGCTAATCAAACGGTGTGGCCATCGGGGACAACTCCTGACAACTCCTGCTGCGGATCGCCAGATGCTGTACCTAAAACCCACGAAACAACTTGTGGGTGAGCGACGAATCGCCCAGTATGTGACCCAGAATTATCCCCTCAGGGATCCTCTATGGTCAAAGCACTTTTATTTATAATATGAATACAATTTAAAAATATGCACCTGTGTGAACCTATATTAATATCTAATAGAATTTATAATACTTTTGAACGATGCCATGATGCGATTATTCTATTATGCCAACATGCGGAATAACCCAAAATAAAATCAAGGTAAAATATCAGATATAAATCAAGTCGGCATCCAGTACTCCTTGCACTGTGTGCCCAAATACAATAATAATAATAATAATAATAATATGGATAAAGTAAATCACCCCGTGCTGTGCCAATACGATCACAAGATCCAGCAATATAATCCAAGGACTGTGATCAGAGTGCAATGATACACGTTGCCTAGTGACATCGAGCATTGCTCCACAAGATAATAGCACACTAGCCGATGGTTATATCAAAATTCGGTGTGTCATCTCACCTAGACGATTCATAAGCCAAACATATCCAATAGGAGAAATCATACAATGCAAGTCGTAAAAATATCATCACCAGGGCCACAGAACTCGAGATCGGAACTGTGCCCTCACCCGCCACCCGCCACACCAACACCCGCCATGGAACTCGAGATCGGAACCATGCGGTAGCGTAAAACAGACCTACACAGAACTCGAGATCGGAACTGTGCAGTCTCAAGTAATAAAAATGCCACCACGGAACTCGAGATCGGAACCGTGGTGGGGTAACCCGTTCTAGGCATGTAGCTCCTAATGTAGGCGTGGGAAACATCCCGAATCGTCCATGCCACAGAACTCGAGATCGGACCTGCTCACGTCAAATAGCAAAATGATCGAAAAATGATATAATCAAAGTTTATACATATAATATAGTCCTAAAGCCATCCAAGGATCAAGTGACCCTCAGCTCAGTGGCTGTCGGGCCGTCCCATGCCAAGTGACACCAAGACGGAACGAAGTCACTCGGCTCTGCTCAACTCTCACCAATGCATGCGTATGCACGTAATATAATAATAATATATTGTCTCCACGAGAAGAAGACAAACTAGTATCCTAATATTCTAATAATATAAATATAGTATTATTTAATTACTCTACTCCTACAATACAGTAAATTCAGGTTTTTCGGGGCTTATGCAATTCTACCTATAGTGCAGAAAAGGATAAACATGCTCTAAAGTTTTAATGCAACTACTTAAAAATAAAGTGCGGATGTCAGGTCAGATGGATCGACTGGTAAGAGTACGCCCACGAAAAGAATAATTCAGATATCCCACACCTGAGGGGGCTGGAGTCTCTGTCGCTAAAAATCAGCGTGCTCCGCGTATGCTCCGAACTGCGGGTCAATCGGATCGGCCCACGGGTCAGACTCGTACGTAGTTGACTGATCTGTGATCACGTAATTTAAACTAATTAAAATCTACGCAGATTTTATTCTAACCCTCATCCCAGTTAATGTGCAAGTTAAATTCTCGATTATTTTAATTTTATAAAAATTACCGATTCAGTCAGTTTGACTGAACTGGTTAATCAGATATTAATTATTTACTTTGATCTAAATTAATCTAATTTAATTCTAAAATAATTTATATTTTTAATAATTTAATTTGAAGATAAATTGCTTGTAAAAATTCTAATGTCGAAATATTCACAAAAATAATCACTTGTTAGTTAAGGTAATTTTAAACGTGTCTTACCTATTAATACATCATAATTACTTATCTATTTGATTTATTTTTGCTTAACCCCTAATCATTTTAAATCGGTCGAAATACGGTTTCAAAAGTTTAGTTATTATCAAAAGTTCCTAATGCTATTTATTTTTATAAACATGCATAAATTACGTAATTATTACTAAACCAATAAGTGTTAAAATATACTTTTAGTTATATTATAATTTAGATACGTAAATTAATCTTACAAAATTTTAGAGATAAAATGTTTATCTATTGTACATGTTTTTCTAATTATTTCTAAGTCGAGCAATTCGTTATTTTATAACTAATTTAATTTCTACGTTTAATTAGCCGTTTCGAATCTAAAGTCCATAATGAATATTTTTCGTTGCTAATTAATTGTTCTTTATTAATTAGCAACGAATTTTTTTGCACAAGTTCGAAAATGTTTAAAAGAATTATTTTAACTTTAAAAACTTTTTATAAAACTTTTATTTTAGTTTAATGTGTTGGGTGATTTAATTAGGTTTAATTAAGTGTCCGATTTTATTTGATTCTTTATCAAAACCTAAATTTTAAAGCCGCACTTTTAATCCAACAATTATGCATTTTTGGCTTTTAAACCAAATCCCGTAATTTTATTTCCCATGTCAAAACCGAAATTTCAATTCCTTTTTATTTTCACTTCTCTTGTATTTTATGATTGGTCCCACTTATTCAATCTACACATAATCAATTCAATTTCATGTTATCAAGAGTCAAATTCATCTTAAAGGCCTAATTGTTAAAATGCATACATAGAGGCCGGCCTCTAATTTCAAAAACAATTCACATTTACGTTTAGGCCCTTATAATTATATAATTCACATAAGAGCCTATAATTTTCCAAACAGCCCCTAATAATAATTTAATCGCAATATGGTCCCTGTCAGTTCAAAGGCTGGTATTCACACACAAAATCAGCACCATACCAGTAGTATACTGGGCTGGTACCACTGGTACCAGCACTTCGCAATTCACACAACAGCAACACAGCCAAGCACAAGCAAGACCAGCAAAACAGAAAACAAGGTGCAGGTCAAGGCAAACAGAACCAGAAAAGAGCAAAGAACACAGCCAAGGCACAGGTCAGAGAGCACGGCAACACAGCCATGTGCATTGGCTTGCCGAGAAAATCAACAACCCGAGCAAGCCAAATTCTAAACAACCCGAATCAAGAAAATCAAGGGTGCTAATACTAACCGAGAGAGACAAATAATCGCAGGGAAAGCTTAGTAGATACGGCCGGTCCCAAGATTCGAATTCTCGCTCTTCGGCCGCCCCAAATCAAGCACCAGAAATAAATCAGCTAGCCCCCAAATCACAGCAAGCACCCAAGATTCAACAACAACACTAGAATTCTCTCTCAAGAAACCCAAATTCAATTTAGGGTTTTGGATTCTCAACAATTCAGAGGAGAGAGCAAGGAGACAGAGAAAATCAAGCAAAGGTCTCAACACATGAGCAATAGGAAAGCAAAAACCAGCTCAAGAGAGAGAGAGAGAGAGGTATACTTATACCAGGAAGGGAGGCACACGGCAACAGGGATGGAGAGGGGTACGGCCAAGCCCCTGTCAGAGGGTAGGCACGCGCAAGGCACGAAGGTCGCACTGGGCAGGTGAAACTGCGCACAAGTCAAGCACGGGGGATGGGTTTTCTGACAACCGACGGGACTGCACAAGAGAGCGGGGAAAATCGAATCCAAGATCCTTCTCCTGGAAGGAACGAGAGAGGGGATTTCCTGGGTGGGGTCGCGGGTCAGTGAAGGAAGAGAGGGGAGCTAGGGCTAGGGAACGGGAGGGGATGGAGGAGGCGAAAAGAGAGAAAGGGGGAGCGTTGGTTGGGGCTCCACGGACAGAGAGGGAGACGAGAGAAAGAGAAGAGATTTTATTAAATGGGGCTGCTTCAAGATTCGTGCTGGATGGGATCCAATGGGTGAAAGAATTCTAGAAATGAATGGATGTACTTAATTGTTATAACTCGATTAGTTAATTGGATTTCAACAAATTTGATTGGAAAATTTGTTACGAATTATTCGAATAATTATATTTCAATTTAGGATCCGAATAATTCGATATCATCTATATGTATATATATATATATATATATATATCTAATTAAACCTTTATAATTTTCTAATGAACGAAATTTGTAAATTTCATAATTTATCTCGTACGAATAATTCATATACTTATGTTTCCAATTATAGAACTCAATTTATTTATTTACTAATACAAATCAATTTAAATAAATTTTGTTTCCATTAATTCAACGCGACTTGTATATACATTCTCCAATTATTAATCCCTAAACTTTCTCGGATAATTCAAATTTCTTTTATAAGTTCTAGAATTTTTATTTCTAAATCTTGAGTTAGTGTTTTTAATCTTATAATCGATTATCTCCAAAATTTTAGTTTATATATAAATATATATATATATATTTTTTAAATTATTTTACTTCTAACTCCTATAATTTGAATGTACATAATTCATAGTTCGTTTATATTTTGAAATTTTAGATTTGAATAAACTTAATTAGACAATCTGATTGATCTTTAATTTAGTTAGAAAATTTTATTTAGTGTAAAGATCATTTTAGCAAATTAATCCTGTTTTAAAATTTTGGAATATAACAAAAATAATAAATAAACAACTCATTTTAAGTAAAGTAAACATAAACATATTTCAATGATGGATAAGCATAATTCAATTTTAAAATTAAGCTCATTCAAAATATAATTTCAAAAATTTTGTGGTATATATACATTTAATTTTGATTATATTTTATATGCAGTTAATTGGATCGGATTTTAACTGATCGATGTGCTTAATGGGGAACTAATCAAAAGATAGAATTGTTGCTAACAGATTGACAAGTTCTTCTACGTTGTACTGCACCAACTCTTCTACGTCGCACATGTTTGACTAGTAAATGGTAAACTCCTAGCAAAGCAGCATATAATTAATATATGTGATGTTTACATACGAAAGAGCGGGATCATTAATTGAAAACACTTTGTTAATTAGATTACATAGCTGAGATTGAATTAAGCTGTCTACATCTTTGACCTCATCCCATCATCTCCCAATAATTTAATTAATGGCCCAAGTATGCTAACGGCTAAGATAAAAAAATCTTTAGCTCCTGACCAATTCACAGAGAACATTTCAAATATGGACTAATTAGCCAACAGCTTCACTTATTTTATTTCCAAAATGTGAGGAATATTTCATGCACACCCGCTACTATAAATAACCAGACAAGCTTTGGACATTGTAAAACCAAATAGCAATTTGCAACTTGCCTACACAAATCAGAAGCTTGAAAGAAATGGCTTACTGTACACTTTTTCTCTTCACTTTGCTTGCCTTGGCCAGCTCTCAAGCATTCGCTTCTGACCCTAGCCCACTTCAAGATTTCTGTGTTGCTGACAATAGCTCTAAAGTATTTGTGAACGGTGTAGTTTGCAAGGACTCTGCTGACGTGAAACCAGAAGACTTCTTCTTCTCAGGCCTCGACAAGGCTGGCGACACAACTAAGAATCTCGTCGGGTCAAACGTCACCCTGGTCAATGTGCAAAGACTTGCCGGACTCAATACACTGGGAATTTCCATTGCTCGTCTCGACTATGCACCCAACGGCGGTCTCAACCCACCACACACCCACCCCAGAGCAACTGAAGTGCTCACCGTCATTGAGGGCACCCTGTATGTCGGATTTGTGACGTCATTCCCTAACTTCAAGCTCTTCTCCAAGGTGTTGAACAAGGGTGATGTGTTTGTTTTTCCTGAGGGACTCATCCACTTCCAGTTCAACATTGGAAATGTCCCTGCTGTTGCATTTGCCGGTCTGAGTAGCCAAAATCCCGGCTTGATCACTGTCGCAAATGCAGTTTTTGGGTCAAACCCACCTATTTCAGATGATGTGCTATCCAAGGCATTCCAACTTGACAAGAAAACTGTTGACTGGCTCCAGGCTCAGTTCTCCAATAACAACTAATCAGCTAAAGATTCGTCATATCGTGATATGTAATAAATTGTTTAGAATTTATTGTATGATTTCATATTTTCAGTAATAAAACCCAGCCACTTTGGGCATGTTTGCATGAGTTAATACTTACTGGTGTTGCCTCTTTATTGAAGTGATCACACTTGCATGGTTCATTCTTTGGTTAGAATTTCACTGTTATTTATAGAAACCGTTAAAATCAGTTACATACGGAACATCAAACCGTGTATAGAATGCATGCTAATTAAAAGTCGAAAGAACTAATTTCGTAATATCCCTTCCACAACATACTGTAAAACGGTGTGCATCAAATATGTTGACATTGTCGTAAATTAAAATTTCAGAACACTACTCCGGTTAAAGATTTTGCATCACAGCACATGATATATCATGTGCTCTGATGCAAAATGAAAAAAATGTAATCTCCTATGTCGGTTCCAACAATACTACTAATTTTGAAATAGTAGAGATGTTTAAAATTGAACAATGTAATCTCCTAATTGCTTAAATGAAAAATAAATCCCAGTAGAGTTATTTGATGCCCGCGATCGTGAAGAGAACTGTGGAAGCTCAGACAAGGTGTGCCTCTTAGGAGCGAAAGAATAATGGAAAGAAGTGATCTCTCTTTGACGGGGATGAGAGTACTAGAATTTAGAAAGGGATCGAGAGAACGGTGGTGCTGGCTACCAGGTGAGGCTTCCTCTCTAACAGGGAAGATTAGAGTAGAGTGGGAATGTGGGATCGAGATCAAGAGAAATGGGATGCAGCGAGTTATTTGATTGATCAATGAAACACTACAGCAGAAAAGACTATCAGCGACCGGTTTTCCGGTCGCTGATTGTCATGGCGCCGGTCTCTGATAGTGATCCCGGTCACAGGTATCCGATTCCGGTCGCTGATATTCCGGTCGCTGAAAGCATTGTCGCAGATACTCTTCTGATGACGTCACCGGTCGCTGATTGATGTCATCCGGTCTCTGATAAGTTTTCTGCGACTAATTTTTTTTTGTCGCTGTTGTTTTTTGCTGACGTCAGAAAAAAGTAGCAAAGACCGGTTTACCGGTCGCTGATGATTCTACCAACATTTTTTTTGTTTGTTTTATTATTTACATTTCTCCATGATATTTGATAACAAACATACAACATTACATCAATTAACATAAATAAGACAATAAATATCAAACATACAAGTACCAAAAAAACATAACAAACATACCAAAAATCAAACATAAATACCAATCATATCTCAAATAATATCTAAACAAAACATTTAAACTACATAAGTCATTGTACCATACCAAATAACATCTAAACTACACAAACCTATATCTAACTTGTCAATACCAGTACCATTCTAGTTTGGTACCACCCTGATACAATTATTTAAATACAAGATAATTAAGTACCGTTCTCTGGCTTCGATCAAGGCAGCTTCTGAACTCAAACTCTCTTCGACCCTCTTCCTAATTGCTTCTTCAATTCTTTTAGCAGTCTCCTCTTCCAATAGCTTTAGTTCAATCTCCTTTTGTTTCCTGTCAAAGAGAGCTAAGTTTGGATTATTTTTAGTAAATGGAGGAAATTTTGTTGGGACAATAATTTTAACCTTAACTTTAACAATTGGGTATTTGCAAATAACCTAAAAATTAAACAAATCTAATTACATATTTTCATTCTTTTATTTTATCCTCCAGTGCACTGGTATTAAAACATGAGCCTGATATCCAAAGAAATCGTCAATTCAATTTTCCTATCCAGTTCTGAACTAAGAAGATGGTCAAAATCAAGCTCTTTTTTAAACTAAAGATTTAAATCATACTTCAACAATGCAAAATCAAGCTCTAGTAATTATTAGCTAGATTAATATCAAATTAACGAAAAAAAAAATTAATCTAGAATCTCACTAAGCAAAATCGAACAAGGGAAAAGAGAGAAGATACCAGTGTCGTCGGTTCCGGGCGAGACGCTGGTGGTGCTGGTCGCGAGTCTAGAAGACGAAGTTAATTACGACATACCTTTTACAAAGAAAGAAGCCTACAGGATATTGTCAATTTCATTAATTGGTCTATAATATAAGTTTCTACTTTTTATTAATAACGTCAATAGCATGTCTACTTGTGTACAAAAGAAAAAATGTTATCCGCTAATGAGAGAACAGAATCAAAGTTAGAGGCCTGAAAAGGCCCAAAGCCTATTATTAGGGGAGGTACATATTAATTAATCAAATATATGTTAGTACGGATAAACAATGGCTATTTTTTTTTAATCCAAAAGCAACCATTTTCATTACGTAATGAGAGAGTATGTCTAAAAAAATAACAGAATAAATTGCAAATAGGGGTGTAAATGGGTTGCATTGAATCCTCATTTTTCTATGTTTTTGATTCAATCCGTAATAGTCGGGTTATATATACTTTCAATCAATAATTAATAACCGTACTTCAAATTCATAGAATCCTCATTTTCAGGTGCTCGGATCTTCCTATTTTATAAGGTTTCATTCACAAAAATATTTATAAGTACAGCTAATTAATTACATCTAATAACAAAAGTATTAATAACAACGTACATAAAATTATTAATTAGAATATTAAAGTAATAATAGTCATGCAATAATTAATATTCTATACAATCCAACACAATATATATTATTACTAGAAATAAGAAAATTGTTCATTCAATAATACTATAATAAAATAATAAATAAACAACTCATTTTAAGTAGAGTAAACATAAACATATTTCAATGATGGATAAGCATAATTCAATTTTAAAATTAAGCTCATTCAAAATATAATTTCAAAAATTTTGTGGTATATATACATTTAATTTTGATTATATTTTATATGCAGTTAATTGGATCGGATTTTAACTGATCGATGTGCTTAATGGGGAACTAATCAAAAGATAGAATTGTTGCTAACAGATTGACAAGTTCTTCTACGTAGTACTGCACCAACTCTTCTACGTCGCACATTTTTGACTAGTAAATGGTAAACTCCTAGCAAAGTAACATATAATTAATATATGTGATGTTTACATACGAAAGAGCGGGATCATTAATTGAAAACACTTTGTTAATTAGATTACATAGCTGAGATTGAATTAAGCTGTCTACATCTTTGACCTCATCCCATCATCTCCCAATAATTTAATTAATGGCCCAAGTATGCTAACGGCTAAGATAAAAAAATCTTTAGCTCCTGACCAATTCACAGAGAACATTTCAAATATGGACTAATTAGCCAACAGCTTCACTTATTTTATTTCCAAATTGTGAGGAACATTTCAAGCACCCGCTACTATAAATAACCACACAAGCTTTGGACATTGTATAACCAAATAGCAATTCGCAACTTGCCTACACAAACCACAACCTTGAAAGAAATGGCTTACTGTACACTTTTTCTCTTCACTTTGCTTGCCTTGGCCAGCTCTCAAGCATTCGCTTCTGACCCTAGCCCACTTCAAGATTTCTGTGTTGCTGACAATAGATCTAAAGTATTTGTGAACGGTTTAGTTTGCAAGGACTCTGCTGACGTGAAACCAGAAGACTTCTTCTTCTCAGGCCTCGACAAGGCTGGCGACACAAGTAAGAATCTCGTCGGGTCAAACGTCACCCTGGTCAATGTGCAAAGACTTGCCGGACTCAATACACTGGGAATTTCCATTGCTCGTCTCGACTATGCACCCAACGGCGGTCTCAACCCACCACACACCCACCCCAGAGCAACTGAAGTGCTCACCGTCATTGAGGGCACCCTGTATGTCGGATTTGTGACGTCATTCCCTAACTTCAAGCTCTTCTCCAAGGTGCTGAACAAGGGTGATGTGTTTGTTTTTCCTGAGGGACTCATCCACTTCCAGTTCAACATTGGAAATGTCCCTGCTGTTGCATTTGCCGGTCTGAGTAGCCAAAATCCCGGCTTGATCACTGTCGCAAATGCAGTTTTTGGGTCAAACCCACCTATTTCAGATGATGTGCTATCCAAGGCATTCCAACTTGACAAGAAAACTGTTGACTGGCTCCAGGCTCAGTTCTCCAATAGCAACTAATCAAACGTGTCTCCAACATGATATGTAACAATTTGTTTACAATTCAAATTTAGTGTGTAATCTTTTATTGTCAATAATAAAACCCTGCCTTCTAGGCATGCTTGCACTAGTCAATACAAGTTTCGATAAATCATATATATCTTATAATTAATATTTATCGTCTTTGCCTCAAGAGTGAGGCGACTTGCTCGAGAGGTAAACCTTCAAAATAAAGGAAGTCTTCCAAGCTCCAGCACGTCTGATCACCTTCTTTGTGAAGGTGGAGTGAGAAGTCTACCATTACCATTGTGAATACTAGGTCTAGCGAGACGTAGAAAATTGGTACACTATCGTCAGTGTCAATCAGTACCAATAAGGTAAAAATCTTTATGTTGTCATTCTTTGGTTAGAATTTCATGGTTATTCACTCAAGCTCTAGAAATGCAGTTTTCATTTAATATAATAGTAATGAAAGTGGATAGGAGAATTTGTCCAGTTACATACCAGAAAGTTGGGAATTCATTATTGCCATGCTCAAAGATGCATTTTCCTGTGCCAATTTATACAACAAGCATCAGGCATGAGCGAGAAGAAAAGGGTTTGGACCACAGAATTTATGAGGGTTGTATGGGCAATTTGGAAGCAACGAAACGAGTACATTTTCTGGAATAAAAGAATGCCCCTTCGGTTGCTAGCGAGGAAAATGCAGGAGGAGATATCACTGTGGATGAGCTGTTATGGATGAAGAAATCGGACCCACACTTGAGTTTTTGTATTTGTTGTTGTCTTGATTTTTATTATTTTTTTCTAAGTCTTTTGTTTTGAGAGGCTCAACTATGATGTTGTAAACAAATTTACCTTTTTGTGTATTTGGTAGCCACTACCAAGATATTTCAAAAAAAGAAAAAGAAAATGAACAACTTATATGATACGATTATGCCCAAATCTAAAGTCTAAAAGGTGCTAACTGGTGCCAAATATAACCGTGCTGGAGCTGCCAATAGAAGTTCTTGCAGTGCAAGTAACAAGGTTTTCCAATGGTGGTGTAGCATTATGGATTTCCGTGCACCACATAGGGGCTAATGGGAGAGGGTTGTGGCAGTTTATGGAGGCTTGGGCTTCCACTTGTCGGACGGGCATTGTGCCAACGGTACCCGTGCCGGTGCATGACCGGACAATAATAAAGTATCCTGGAGGCGATGAGATTGCGAAAGACTTCATAAAGAAATTGGCTCCCGATTTGCTAGCTTAAGGTACATACAAGTCAATAGATTTTGTGGGGATGTTGAAGACATTTGGAGGAATTAGGTTATATATTGTAATAAATAAATAACCTTAAGAGTCAAAAGTTGTAACTCACAAATAAGACATGCATGCATATCATATCGAGTAGAACTAGGATATTTTTATTTAATGGAGTTAATATCAAAACTTATCAAATTGACTTTAAACGACAGATTTAAAATCAATTGATCACACTTTCATGGTTCATTCTTTGGTTAGAATTTCACTGTTATTTATAGAAACCCTTAAAATCAGTTCTGAGTTGAAATATAGTAATTAACGTGGATAAGAGAAGATTTTCCAGTACGCACCTGATTATTAGGAGTTTATAATTGTCAGGCCGAAAGGAAAAAGCACTTTTAAAATGATGCTTAAACAAATTTATACAAGGATTAGTCCAACAAAGTTGCTAGCATCTTTACTGTAGTCATTAATAATGGGATTATCCACAACAGTATCAAAATCCAAAGGAGCCAATTGAACAGAACAACACCTCAAGAAATTTATTAGATCATTACATCATACGGAACATCAAACAATGTTTAGCATGTATGCTAATTATAAGTCGAAAGAACTAATTGTGTTATATCCCTTCCACAACATACTGTAAAATGGCATGCATCAAACATGTTGACAATGTCGTAAATTAAAATATCAGAACACTACTCCATGCAGTTAAAGATTTTGAATCAGAGCACGTGATACAAGATAAATTTCATTTGTAGAGTATGTCGGTTCAAACAATACTACTAATTTTGAAATAGTAGAGATTTTTAAAATTGAACAATGTAATCTCCTAATTGCTTAAATGAAAAATAAATCCCAGTAGAGTGATTTGATGCCCGCGATCGTGAAGAGAACTGTCGAAGCTCAGACAAGGTGTACCTCTTGGGAGCGAAATAATAATGAAGAATGGGAAGAAGTGATATCTCTTCGATGGGGATGATAGTACTAGAATTCAGAAAGGGATCGAGAGAATGGTGGTGCTACTGGGTGAGGCTGCATCTCTAACAGAGAAGATTAGAGTAGAGTGGGAATGTGGGATCGATATCAGGAGAATTGGAATGCTGCGAGTTATTTGATTGATCAAAGAAAGTGCGACTAAATCATGAGCGTGGGCAACTTCTAATATGGGCCTATTAAGGCCCAAAAATTGGGGTTAGAAATCCATTGAAATTGTATGGCCCAAAAATAAAAATAAAAATACAAAAAGGAGACTAAATTATATCGTGTTGTTTAAATAGGGCTGGCAACGAGCCGGCTCGGTCCAAGCTAGATCAAGCTCATGGCTCGCTCGTTATAGCAACGAGCGAGCCGAGCTATCTCGTGTAAGCTCGTGGGCCAAAAGCCCAAATATATTAGATAATATATGATAAAGCCTACAATCATAAATTAAGTTTGCAACTTAATTCACACATACCAAAATATAATATCCCCACATTCATACAAACATAGTTCACAAAATAAATTCATGCATGCATACCAAATTCACACAAATTTATACAAATTCACATATTAATACCTCGACCGAGCTGGCTCGCCAACTCGCGAACGAGCTAGGCCCCAACTCAAACTTGTTAATTTTACACCGATCTAGTGGCGAGCTGACTTGTTAACAGCTCGGTCCACTAACTAACGAGTTGTTAACGAACAAGTCAGATGCGAGCCACCATCGATCCATGAGCGACTATTTTTTTTTCCACCCCTACGTTTAAATCCGTAAAACTAAACAAAAGAAATATTGAAAATGATGATATGACTTAAAGACATTGCTCCAAACATGGTAAGTTCAAAGTTTGAAAATATAACAAAATGGAATGAGAAATAAATAAGGGGGTACATAAGGACACATAACGTGTTAATTGTGAATGAATTGTTTTTTTTATTTTTTAAATTGCTTGCTAGTGACTGTCAAATTTATAAAATGTAAATTTGTTTATAACAGCTTCTCAAAACTAAGAACAACGTACACTAGAAGAAAAATAAAAAAAAACATAATTGTAACCGATTTTTCTCTCCTTAAAGTGCATCCACAATGATGTCTATTCCCGTATCTTCGTTGCTTGCAACCATTGAGGTATTATTTTATTCATGAAAATGTACTTGTTTTGTTGTTTCCTAATTACCCATAATACCCCCATAAATCTTGTAGTCCAAACTGTTTTCTTCTCCCGCATACCTGAACAGTTGGAGCATGATCTTTCCCACGTCATTTCTGTTGTGTCTGCTCTCTCTTGTAAAACAAACATAAACATACTATAATGATGGATACGCAAAACTCAATTTTAAAATTACGTTGATTCGAAATATAGTTTACTGTTCTTTCAAAAATTATCAGGGGGGTGTGTGTATTTAATTATATTATGCAATCGGATTTAGTGTTATCAATAGTAACAGTAGCCAAGGAAACCAAAAGTTGTTGCCATTGTAGTCTATACAAAAGATTTCCATACATTCACCACTTTTGTTAACCCGGGTCGCCCCTAGTTCACCCGCCATTCGGCTACGTCCGGATTGGATTTTAACCAAAAAAGGAAAATTCAGAATCAGAATCAGAATCAGTAGGAATCGGGTGAATCAGATCAGAAACTCGGGTTTTTCTGTCATAAGCTTGTTTTTTATTAAAAAAAAAAAGGAAAATTTAAAAAAAAAAATTTCAAATATTTTTTTGTTGACAAATGATTACATAAAATAATCTACTAATACAATATAGTATAGACATTACAATTACAAACACACTCTTGTACTGCCAGAAACTATGTCGAACTAGCTAGATCACTAGGTCACCATTCGTATTATAATACAAATGGAGTATTTTGAATTGTGTATTAACTAATGACAAATTAATAATAAACAAAATTGGTAGAAAAGGGACCAATCAGGAGACAATAAGCCAGCTGCCTCATCAATGACATCAGAGATGTCCCTACCATCCGACTCTCCTAAACCAAGAGAAGGGACCCCGTCTAAAACCATATGGGAGCTGGCTCTGTCCTGAGAGTCCATGCCCGATATCACTATCAAGGTGACAATATGCGTCAGAGGAGAAATATCAAAGGGCATAAACAATAATGATTTAAAATATGGATTATCTAAACGAGACTTTCACAGATATGAAGTCAAAGCAATAATTCAATTTTAAAATTAACCTCGTTCAAAATATAGTTTACTGTTCTTTCAAAAATTATTAGAAATATATATTAATTATATTATGCAGTTAATTGAAACATAATATTATTGCTAACAGATTGGACAAGTTCTTCTACGTAGTACTGCACCAACTTTCCTATGTGTCGTACATGTTTGACTAGTAAATGATAAACTCCCAGCAAAGCAACATATATATTTGATGTTACATACGAGACAACGAGCTGAGATTGAATTAAGATGTCTACTTCTTTGACCCCATCCCATCATCTCCCATTTATTTAGTGGCCCACGTATGCTAACTGCTCCCCTTTATTGCTTCTAGCAATGTTTCAAAAAAAGTATGCTAACTGCTAAGATAAAATCTTTAGCTCCTGACCAATTCACAGAGAACATTTCAAATATGGACTAATTAGCCAACAGCTTCACTTATTTTATTTCCAAAATGTGAGGAATATTTCATGCACACCCGCTACTATAAATAACCAGACAAGCTTTGGACATTGTAAAACCAAATAGCAATTTGCAACTTGCCTACACAAATCAGAAGCTTGAAAGAAATGGCTTACTGTACACTTTTTCTCTTCACTTTGCTTGCCTTGGCCAGCTCTCAAGCATTCGCTTCTGACCCTAGCCCACTTCAAGATTTCTGTGTTGCTGACAATAGCTCTAAAGTATTTGTGAACGGTGTAGTTTGCAAGGACTCTGCTGACGTGAAACCAGAAGACTTCTTCTTCTCAGGCCTCGACAAGGCTGGCGACACAAGTAAGAATCTCGTCGGGTCAAACGTCACCCTGGTCAATGTGCAAAGACTTGCCGGACTCAATACACTGGGAATTTCCATTGCTCGTCTCGACTATGCACCCAACGGCGGTCTCAACCCACCACACACCCACCCCAGAGCAACTGAAGTGCTCACCGTCATTGAGGGCACCCTGTATGTCGGATTTGTGACGTCATTCCCTAACTTCAAGCTCTTCTCCAAGGTGTTGAACAAGGGTGATGTGTTTGTTTTTCCTGAGGGACTCATCCACTTCCAGTTCAACATTGGAAATGTCCCTGCTGTTGCATTTGCCGGTCTGAGTAGCCAAAATCCCGGCTTGATCACTGTCGCAAATGCAGTTTTTGGGTCAACCCCACCTATTTCAGATGATGTGCTATCCAAGGCATTCCAACTTGACAAGAAAACTGTTGACTGGCTCCAGGCTCAGTTCTCCAATAACAACTAATCAGCTAAAGATTTGTCATATCGTGATATGTAATCAATTGTTTAGAATTTATTGTTTGATTTGATATTGTCAATAATAAAACCCAGCCACTTTGGGCATGTTTGCATGAGTTAATGCTTACTGGTGTTGCCACTTTATTGAAATGATCACACTTGCATGGTTCATTCTTTGGTTTGAATTTCACTGTTATTTATAGAAACCCTTAAAATCAGTTACATACGGAACATCAAACCGTGTATAGAATGCATGCTAGTTAAAAGTCGAAAGAACTAATTTCGTAATATCCCTTCCACAACATACTGTAAAAAGGTGTGCATCAAATATGTTGACATTGTCGTAAATTAAAATTTCAGAACACTACTCCGGTTAAAGATTTTGCATCACAGCACATTATATATCATGTGCTCTGATGCAAAAATGAGAAAATGTAATCTCCTATGTCGGTTCCAGCAATACTACTAATTTTTAAATAGTAGAGATGTTTAAAATTGAACAATGTAATCTCCTGATTGCTTAAATGAAAAATAAATCCCAGTAGAGTTATTTGATGCCCGCGATCGTGAAGAGAACTGTGGAAGCTCAGACAAGGTGTGCCTCTTAGGAGCGAAAGAATAATGGAAAGAAGTCATCTCTCTTTGAAGGGGATGACAGTACTAGAATTTAGAAAGGGATCGAGAGAACGGTGGTGCTACCAGGTGAGGCTTCCTCTCTAACAGGGAAGATTAGAGTAGAGTGGGAATGTGGGATCGAGATCAAGAGAAATGGGATGCAGCGAGTTATTTGATTGATCAAAGAAAGTGCGAGTAAATAATGAACGCGGGCAACTTCTAATATGGGCCTACTAAGGCCCAAAAATTAGGTTATAAATCCATCGAAATTGTGAGGCCCAAAAAAATAAAAAATAAAAAAGAAAAAAAACAGGAGACTAAATTATATCGTGTCGTATAAATTGGGCTGGCAATGAGCCAGCTCGGTCCAAGCTAGGCCAAGCTCATGGCTTGCTCGTTTTGACAACGAGCGAGCCGAGCCAGCTCGTGAAAGCTTGTGGGCATAAAGTCCAAATGTATTAGATAATGTATTGTACAGTTAACTACCATAGATTAAGTTTGTAAATAAATTCTTGCTACCAAAATATAATATCCCCACATTCATGCAAGCATAGTTCACAAAATAAATTCATGCATACCAAATTCACACAAATTCATACCTTCATCGAGCTGGCTCGCCAACTTGCGAACGAGCTAGGCCCCAGCTCAAACTCGTCAGTTCCTTTATTTCCATAGAGCCCAGGTGCCTGCCGCCCATGCTGTGCAGTCTATCTTGTTTAGTTAGCCCATTGCGTCCCTTTTGCTATATGTTAAGCAAAGAGTGGTCCCTGAGAGCGGTGGAAGGTTCAATGCCCCTTTTAGAGCCGTCCGAAAATTATTGGCATAACTACGCTACTAAAATAGATCTTGATGTGTTTCTTTCTGACTGATGTTGCGAAAACAACATCCTCCATCCACTATACATCCCCTTTTGGTCAACACTTCTTGCGTTAGGATTTTATTCCAAAAAAGGAGCCACATGAATATCCTGATTTTCATTGGAACCCTCTGCTTCCATATGGTTTAGTTGTATGCTGAGTAGTATGCACCTCCGTTATGGATGAATTTGTATGCTGAGGAGCACAAGTAGGTTCCATTTGCCGTCCAATTCCAAGTTACCGTGTTATTGGTCGGGTCTTTGCAACGAGAGGTTTTGAATATCAAAGTTAATTACGACATACCTTTTACAAAGAAAGAAGCCTACAGGATATTGTCAATTTCATTAATTGGTCTATAAGTTTCTACTTTTTATTAATAACATCAATAGCATGTCTACTTGTGTACAAAAGAAAAAAAGTTATCCGCTAATTAATGAGAGAACATAATCAAAGTTAGAGGCCTGAAAAGGCCCAAAGCCTATTATTAGGGGAGGTACATATTAATCAAATATATGTTAATACGGATAAACAATGGCTATTTTTTTTTAATCCAAAAGCAACCATTTTCATTACGTAATGAGAGAGAGTATGCCTAAAAAAATAGAGAAAAGGTTTCTGTCCACTGGGTTTTGTCCACCATTTGTCCACAACCTTATCCACTCCCGTCTAACTATCTTTTAACGGAAATTCAAATTATAAAATCACGACAGATCGCCTCTCATCTCTCCTCTCTCTGTCCTCTCGCCTCTCATCTCTCCTCTCTCTCACCTCTCTACCGACGGCCGCAACGGCAACGAGAGTGGATAAGAAAGAGATGATCAGATCTCACCTCTCGCCTCTCATCTCTCCTCTCTCTCACCTCTCTACCGACGGCCGCAATGGCAACGAGAGTGGATAAGAAAGAGATGATCAGATCGGATCGGAAGAATAATCTGGATCGGCCGCGACGGCAACGAAATCGTAATTGTTGTTTTTTTGTATTTACCTTCTCTGATTCATTTTTCCTTTGCAATGTCGATTTTAATTGAGATTACTGACTCGATCTCATTTTTATACATGATCGCAATGGAACCTTCAATCGTGGAGCGCGATCGAATAGAAGTTGTTTTTGTTGAAGAGCACGGTAAAATTCAAATCTAGTAAGTTATTTCTGTTGAATTTGTTGTTTTCGTTGTATGCAGTAACAAATCTAGCATTTCAAATGAAATCTGGAGGAAAGAGATGATAGAGAGGCGATATGGAGTATTGATCTGCTAATTTTACTGTATTGCCCCGTTAATTTTACAGTATTCATCTTTTCATTTTACAGTATTCATCTTGTGGAAATCTGGAGGAAATAGATGATAGAGAAGCAATATGGAGTATTAATATGTTAATTTTACAGTATTGCCTTGTTAATTTTACAGTATTCATGTTGTCATTTTACAGTATTCATCTTGTGGAAATATGAAAGAAATAGATGATTTGTTAATTTTACAGTATTTATCTTATAATTTTACAGTATTCATCTTGTAATTTTACAGATTCATCTTCTGAAAATCTAGAGGAAAGAGATGGTAGAGATGCTTCTTACTCATCCGAACAATGAACACAAGAGGTTTTTAATGTAAAAGTTATTTGTCCATAGTTTTTTTGTTGCTATTATGCTATTCTGAATGTTGCGGTGAATATTTTTATCTTGTGTTGAACAGATGTTGTTTGTGGTGAACATATGTTGTTTTGTGGTGAACAGATTTTTTGTGTGATGATGGATGTATGTATAGATTTAGCAATTTTAGAGTATACATGGTATTATTTTTTGGTTTATATTTTGCAATTTTACAGTATACATGATTCTTTGTAAGTTGTAGTTTAAACTGAAATGTAGCATTTGTTACATTTTATCTTACAGTATAGATGGTATTATTTTATGGTTTAGTTTTAGAAATTTTACAGTATACAAGATTCAATTGAAAATTTACAGTATTATGTGAAAATTTTACAGTATACAAGATTCAATTGAAAATTTACAGTATTATTTGAAAATTTTACAGTATACAAGATTCAATTTTACAGTATATATTTTACAGTATGCAAGATTCAATTGAAAATTCTACTGTATACAAGATTTAATTTTTACACTATACAAGATTTAATTTTACAGTTTTGCTGATTCAATTTTACAGTATACAAGATTCAATTGTAAATTTTATTGTGTAGAAGATTCAATTTTACAATATTCAAGATTCAATTGAAAATTTTACTGTATACAAGATTCAATTTTACAGTATACAAGATTCAACCCAGTGCGGACGCTAATAATTAAATCTAACTGCCAATAACCGTTAATAACCGCTAATAACTAACTCTAACTGTCAATAACTTCCTATAACTGTAATTTCCGAAAGTACAGTTTGAAACTACATTTATTTTGTCCTGTTGTGCAAGTTGCAATCTTTTTCTAACTATCATGGGACCACTTCAAATAGTTGCTGGATTGTTTTGTGATTAACTGATATATTTTATGTGATATATTGTATAATTATACAGCATGTAGAAGTAATTTTACAGTATTCATGCAAGTCTAAGCTGTGGACAAATGGTGGACAAAAGACTGTGGACAATTAGACGCTTCCAAAAAAATAACAAAATAAATTGCAAATAGGGGTGTAAATGGGTTGCATTAATTGAATCCTCATTTTTCTATGTTTTTGATTCAATCCGTAATAGTCGGGTTATATATACTTTCAATCAATAATTAATAACCGTACTTCAAATTCATAGAATCCTCATTTTCAGGTGCTCAGATCTTCCTATTTTAATAGGTTTCATTGACAAAAATATTTATAAGTACAGCTAATTAATTACATCTAATAACAAAAATATTAATAACAACGTACATAAAATTATTAATTAGAATATTAAAGTAATAATATTCATGCAATAATTAATATTCTATACAATCCAACACAATATATATTATTACTAGAAATAAGAAAATTGTTCATTCAATAATACTATAATAAAATAATAAATAAACAACTCATTTTAAGTAGAGTAAACATAAACATATTTCAATGATCGATAAGCATAATTCAATTTTAAAATTAAGCTCATTCAAAATATAATTTCAAAAATTTTGTGGTATATACACATTTAATTTTGATTATATTATGCAGTTAATTGGATCGGATTTTAACTGATGTGCTTAATGGGGAACTAATCAAAAGATAGAATTGTTGCTAACAGATTGACAAGTTCTTCTACGTAGTACTGCACCAACTCTTCTACGTCGCACATTTTTGACTAGTAAATGGTAAACTCCTAGCAAAGCAACATATAATTAATATATGTGATGTTTACATACGAAAGAGCGGGATCATTAATTGAAAACACTTTGTTAATTAGATTACATAGCTGAGATTGAATTAAGCTGTCTACATCTTTGACCTCATCCCATCATCTCCCAATAATTTAATTAATGGCCCAAGTATGCTAACGGCTAAGATAAAAAAATCTTTAGCTCCTGACCAATTCACAGAGAACATTTCAAATATGGACTAATTAGCCAACAGCTTCACTTATTTTATTTCCAAATTGTGAGGAACATTTCATACGCACCCGCTACTATAAATAACCACACAAGCTTTGGACATTGTATAACCAAATAGCAATTTGCAACTTGCCTACACAAACCACAACCTTGAAAGAAATGGCTTACTGTACACTTTTTCTCTTCACTTTGCTTGCCTTGGCCAGCTCTCAAGCATTCGCTTCTGACCCTAGCCCACTTCAAGATTTCTGTGTTGCTGACAATAGATCTAAAGTATTTGTGAACGGTTTAGTTTGCAAGGACTCTGCTGACGTGAAACCAGAAGACTTCTTCTTCTCAGGCCTCGACAAGGCTGGCGACACAAGTAAGAATCTCGTCGGGTCAAACGTCACCCTGGTCAATGTGCAAAGACTTGCCGGACTCAATACACTGGGAATTTCCATTGCTCGTCTCGACTATGCACCCAACGGCGGTCTCAACCCACCACACACCCACCCCAGAGCAACTGAAGTGCTCACCGTCATTGAGGGCACCCTGTATGTCGGATTTGTGACGTCATTCCCTAACTTCAAGCTCTTCTCCAAGGTGCTGAACAAGGGTGATGTGTTTGTTTTTCCTGAGGGACTCATCCACTTCCAGTTCAACATTGGAAATGTCCCTGCTGTTGCATTTGCCGGTCTGAGTAGCCAAAATCCCGGCTTGATCACTGTCGCAAATGCAGTTTTTGGGTCAAACCCACCTATTTCAGATGATGTGCTATCCAAGGCATTCCAACTTGACAAGAAAACTGTTGACTGGCTCCAGGCTCAGTTCTCCAATAGCAACTAATCAAACGTGTCTCCAACATGATATGTAACAATTTGTTTACAATTCAAATTTAGTGTGTAATCTTTTATTGTCAATAATAAAACCCTGCCTTCTAGGCATGCTTGCACTAGTCAATACAAGTTTCGATAAATCATATATATCTTATAATTAATATTTATCGTCTTTGCCTCAAGAGTGAGGCGACTTGCTCGAGAGGTAAACCTTCAAAATAAAGGAAGTCTTCCAAGCTCCAGCACGTCTGATCACCTTCTTTGTGAAGGTGGAGTGAGAAGTCTACAATTACCATTGTGAATACTAGGTCTAGCGAGACGTAGAAAATTGGTACACTATCATCAGTGTCAATCAGTACCAATAAGGTAAAAATCTTTATGTTGTCATTCTTTGGTTAGAATTTCATGGTTATTCACTCAAGCTCTAGAAATGCAGTTTTCATTTAATATAATAGTAATGAAAGTGGATAGGAGAATTTGTCCAGTTACATACCAGAAAGTTGGGAATTCATTATTGCCATGCTCAATGATGCATTTTCCTGTGCCAATTTATACAACAAGCATCAGGCATGAGCGAGAAGAAAAGGGTTTGGACCACAAAATTTATGAGGGTAGTATGGGCAATTTGGAAGCAACGAAACGAGTACATTTTCTGGAATAAGAGAATGCCCCTTCGGTTGCTAGCGAGGAAAATGCAGGAGGAGATATCACTGTGGATGAGCTGTTATGGATGAAGAAATCGGACCCACACTTGAGTTTTTGTATTTGTTGTTGTCTTGATTTTTATTATTTTTTTCTAAGTCTTTTGTTTTGAGAGGCTCAACTATGATGTTGTAAACAAATTTACCTTTTTGTATATTTGGTAGCCACTACCAAGAAATTTCAAAAAAAGAAAAAGAAAATGAACAACATATATGATACGATTATGCCCAAATCTAAAGTCCAAAAGGTGCTAACTGGTGCCAAATATAACCGTGCTGGAGCTGCCAAGAGAAGTTCTTGCAGTGCAAGTAACAAGGCTTTCCAATAGTGGTGTAGCATTAGGGATTTCCGTGCACCACATAGGGGCTAATGGGAGAGGGTTCTGGCAGTTTATGGAGGCTTGGGCTTCCACTTGTCAGACGGGCATTGTGCCAACGGTACCTGTGCCGGTGCATGACCGGACAATAATAAAGTATCCTGGAGGCGATGAGATTGCGAAAGACTTCATAAAGAAATTGGCTCCTGATTTGCTTAAGGTACATACAAGTCAATAGATTTTGTGGGGATGTTGAAGACATTTGGAGGAATTAGGTTATATATTGTAATAAATAAATAACCTTAAGAGTCAAAATTTGTAACTCACAAATAAGACATGCATGCATATCATATCGAGTAGAACTAGGATATTTTTATTTAATGGAGTTAATATCAAAACTTATCAAATTGACTTTAAACGACAGATTTAAAATCAATTGATCACACTTGCATGGTTCATTCTCTAGTTAGAATTTCACTGTTATTTATAGAAACCCTTAAAATCATAGTTCAAAAAATCAGAATCGGAATCGGAATCGGATTTTTGACCGCCGAGTTAGAATCGGATGAATCGGCCGGAATCGGAAGAATCAGATCGGTAACTCGGGTTTTTTTGGCAGAAGCCTTGTTTTGTAGCCACATGCATAATATAAAGAGATTCACATGCAAGAAAAAACAAAAGAAACACTAGTCATGCCGCTGAGGGTATGTCACTAAATTAATACATGTATGAGGGTCTTTCACTAAAAAAAATATATATATACATATTAAGTTCTAAATAATAAAAACATGAAGGGCCAGATTTCAAAAATGCCACAAATCAGACCCTTCGGACTTCCTTCTCCTCCTGCGCGATTTTGCTTCTCCTCAGTCCTCACACGATTTTCTCTCCTCTGGCGCCTTTCAAGCTCAAATGGCCTGCACGATTTTCTCTCCTCTGGCACGATTTTCTCCTCCGCCTTGAATTGGCATAGGTTAGTGAAATTGAAAATATTTTTGCTTTCAATCGGCTTGAATCGGTGTAAATCGGACGGAAAATTGGAAAATCGGCCGATTCCGTCACTGTTCATCCGATTTTTTGGAATAAATCGCACGAACTTGAGAATCGGTCAAAAATCAGCCCGGTCCCGTCCGATTCCGAGTTGAATCGGCTGATTTGACTCGGAATCCGCCGATTTTTCGAACTATTCTTAAAATCAGTTCTCAGTTGAAATATAGTAATTAAAGTGGATAAGAGAAGATTTTCCAGTACGCACCTGATTATTCGGAGTTTATAATTGTCAGGCCGATAGGAAAAAGCACTTTTAAAATGATGTTCAAACAAATTTATACAAGGATTAGTCCAACAAAGTTGCTAGCATCTTTACTCTAGTCATTAATAATGGGACTATCCACAACAGTATCAAAATCCAAAGGAGCCAATTGAACAGAACAACACCTCAAGAAATTTATTAGATCATTACATCATACGGAACATCAAACAATGTTTAGCATGCATGCTAATTATAAGTCGAAAGAACTAATTGTGTTATATCCCTTCCACAACATACTGTAAAATGGCATGCATCAAACATGTTGACATTGTCGTAAATTAAAATATCAGTACACTACTCCATGCAGTTAAAGATTTTGAATCAGAGCACGTGATACAAGATAAATTTCATTTGTAGAGTATGTCGGTTCAAACAATACTACTAATTTTGAAATAGTAGAAATTTTTAAAATTGAACAATGTAATCTCCTAATTGCTTAAATGAAAAATAAATCCCAGTAGAGTGATTTGATACCCGCTATCGTGAAGAGAACTGTCGAAGCCCAGACAAGGTGTGCCTCTTGGGAGCGAAATAATAAAGAAGAACGGGAACAAGTGATATCACTTCGATGGGGATGAGAGTACTAGAATTCAGAAAGGGATCGAGAGAACGGTGGTGCTACCGGGTGAGGCTGCATCTCTAACAGAGAAGATTAGAGTGGGAATGTGGGATCGATATCAGGAGAAATGGAATGCTGCGAGTTATTTGATTGATCAAAGAAAGTGCGAGTAAATCATGAGCGTGGGCAACTTCTAATATGGGCCTATTAAGGCCCAAAAATTGGGGTTACAAATCCATTGAAATTGTATGGCCCAAAAATAAAAATAAAAATACAAAAAGGAGACTAAATTATATCGTGTTGTTTAAATAGGACTGGCAACGAGCCGGCTCGGTCCAAGCTAGATCAAGGTCATGGCTCGCTCGTTATAGCAACGAGCGAGCCGAGCTATCTCGTGATAGCTCGTGGGCCAAAAGTCCAAATGTATTAGATAATATATCATAAAACCTATAATCATAAATTAAGTTTGCAACTTAATTCACACATACCAAAATATAATATCCCCACATTCATACAAACATAGTTCACAAAATAAATTCATGCATGCATACCAAATTCACATATTCATAGCTCGACCGAGCTGGCTCGCCAACTCGCGAACGAGCTAGGCCCCAACTCAAACTTGTTAATTTTACACCGATCTAGTGGTGAGCTGACTTGTTAACAGTTCTGTCCACTAACTAACGAGTTGTTAACGAACAAGTCAGATGCGAGCCACCATTGATCCATGAGCGACTATTTTTTTTTGGGGAGTGCTATACTGAGGGCTTTGTTTCTGATTTTGAGAGCTAATTGACTTTTTTTTTCCTAAATACCGATTTTACCCTTTCAATTTCTCTCACTCATTTAATGAAAAACCGAATAAGAAAATAACTTTAAAGGAAAATTGCTTTTCTCCTATGAGAAACAAATCTGTATCCTCCCAGTATCTGAGAAGTTTACTTTTTTCTGTTTTTCATTTTTTTGACAAATCCATATAGCCTTTCATTTTTCATTTTTCTGTTTTTCTTTTTATTCTCTCATTTTTGTGTTTTTTTCTCTTCCTCTATCTCACAAGATGTATACTGTCAAATTGTATTTTGTTTTCAAATTAACGTGTTTTTTTTGTAATCTAATAATATGTTAATTTTATTTATGTTGGCTTAAACTCTTGTAATTTTATACTTATGATGATAAATTAATGAAATTTAAACAAAATCTCAACCATCGTTCTCCCTGATGACCTGTTAGTACATATATACAAATCAAATTAACATTTAAGCAAAAAAAATAGTTTTGTATACCCTGATGACCTGTTAGTACATATATACAAATCAAATTAACATTTAAAAAAAAAAATTAGTTTTGTATATAAACGAAGATTCCAACTAAGTATATACTAAGATGAAGTTATTATTTGGTGAGGCAGGTACGGATCCAAAAATTTTCAATACATATATATTCTAAGATAAAGTTTGGATATTCAATTACTTCAATACGTTCACTGCTAGTTTCTCAGCAAAATATATAAGAAAACATTCTTTGGATGTCAAATATAAAAATAATCAAACCAAGATAAAAAACATTCCTAGCTATGCCAAATGGGAGAAACAGATTTGTTTCAGTAATTTTCCTTTAAAGTTATTTCCTTATTAGGTTTTTAATTAAATGAGTGAGAGAAATTGAAAAGGTAAAATTGGCATTTAAGAAAAAAAATGTCAGTTAGCTCTCAAAATCACAAACGTAGCCCTCAATATAGCACTCCCTTTTTTTTTTTCCAGCCCTACGTTTAAATCCGTAAAACTAAACATGATATGACTTAAAGACATTGCTCCAAACATGGTAAGTTCAAACTTTGAAAATATAACAAAATGGAATGAGAAATAAATAAGGGGGTACATAAGGACACATAACGTGTTAATTGTGAATGAATTTTTTTTTTTTTTTTAAATTGCTTGCTAGTGACTGTCAAATTTACAAAATGTAAATTTGTTTATAACAGCTTCTCAAAACTAAGAACAACAGTAGAAGAAAAATAAAAAAACATAATTGTAACCGATTTTTCTCTCCTTAAAGTGCATCCACAATGATGTCTATTCCCGTATCTTCGTTGCTAACAACCATTGACGTATTATTTTATTCATGAAAATGTACTTGTTTTGTTGTTTCCTAATTACCCATAATACCCCCATAAATCTTGTAGTCCAAACTGTTTTCTTCTCCCGCATACCTGAACAGTTGGAGCATGATCTTTCCCACGTCATTTCTGTTGTGTCTGCTCTCTCTTGTAAAATAAACATAAACATACTATAATGATGGATACGCAAAACTCAATTTTAAAATTACGTTGATTCAAAATATAGTTTACTGTTCTTTCAAAAATTATCAGGCGGGTGTGTGTATTTAATTATATTATGCAATCGGATTTAGTGTTATCAATAGTAACAGTAGCCAAGGAAACCAAAAGTTGTTGCCATTGTAGTCTATACAAAAGATTTCCATACATTCACCACTTTTGTTAACCCGGGTCGCCCCTAGTTCACCCGCCATTCGGCTACGTCCGGATTGGATTTTAACCAAAAAAGGAAAATTCAGAATCAGAATCAGAATCAGTAGGAATCGGGTGAATCAGATCAGAAACTCGGGTTTTTCTGTCATAAGCTTGTTTTGTATTAAAAAAAAAGGAAAATTAAAAAAAAAATTCAAATATTTTTTTGTTGACAAATGATTACATAAAATAATCTACTAATACAATATAGTATAGACATTACAATTACAAACACACTCTTGTACTGCCAGAAACTATGTCGAACTAGCTAGATCACTAGGTCACCATTCGTATTATAATACAAATGGAGTATTTTGAATTGTGTATTAACTAATGACAAATTAATAATAAACAAAATTGGTAGAAAAGGGACCAATCAGGAGACAATAAGCCAGCTGCCTCATCAATGACATCAGAGATGTCCCTACCATCCGACTCTCCTAAACCAAGAGAAGGGACCCCGTCTAAAACCATATGGGAGCTGGCTCTGTCCTGAGAGTCCATGCCCGATATCACTATCAAGGTGACAATATGCGTCAGAGGAGAAATATCAAAGGGCATAAACAATAATGATTTAAAATATGGATTATCTAAACGAGACTTTCACAGATATGAAGTCAAAGCAATAATTCAATTTTAAAATTAACCTCGTTCAAAATATAGTTTACTGTTCTTTCAAAAATTATTAGATATATATATTAATTATATTATGCAGTTAATTGAAACATAATATTATTGCTAACAGATTGGACAAGTTCTTCTACGTAGTACTGCACCAACTTTCCTATGTGTCGTACATGTTTGACTAGTAAATGGTAAACTCCCAGCAAAGCAACATATATATTTGATGTTACATACGAGACAACGAGCGGGATCATTAATTACAAACACTCTGTTAATTGGATTACATGGCTGAGATTGAATTAAGATGTCTACATCTTTGACCCCATCCCATCATCTCCCATTTATTTAGTGGGCCACGTATGCTAACTGCCCCCCTTTATTGCTTCTAGCAATGTTTCAAAAAAAGTATGCTAACTGCTAAGATAAAATCTTTAGCTCCTGACCAATTCACAGAGAACATTTCAAATATGGACTAATTAGCCAACAGCTTCACTTATTTTATTTCCAAAATGTGAGGAATATTTCATGCACACCCGCTACTATAAATAACCAGACAAGCTTTGGACATTGTAAAACCAAATAGCAATTTGCAACTTGCCTACACAAATCAGAAGCTTGAAAGAAATGGCTTACTGTACACTTTTTCTCTTCACTTTGCTTGCCTTGGCCAGCTCTCAAGCATTCGCTTCTGACCCTAGCCCACTTCAAGATTTCTGTGTTGCTGACAATAGCTCTAAAGTATTTGTGAACGGTGTAGTTTGCAAGGACTCTGCTGACGTGAAACCAGAAGACTTCTTCTTCTCAGGCCTCGACAAGGCTGGCGACACAACTAAGAATCTCGTCGGGTCAAACGTCACCCTGGTCAATGTGCAAAGACTTGCCGGACTCAATACACTGGGAATTTCCATTGCTCGTCTCGACTATGCACCCAACGGCGGTCTCAACCCACCACACACCCACCCCAGAGCAACTGAAGTGCTCACCGTCATTGAGGGCACCCTGTATGTCGGATTTGTGACGTCATTCCCTAACTTCAAGCTCTTCTCCAAGGTGTTGAACAAGGGTGATGTGTTTGTTTTTCCTGAGGGACTCATCCACTTCCAGTTCAACATTGGAAATGTCCCTGCTGTTGCATTTGCCGGTCTGAGTAGCCAAAATCCCGGCTTGATCACTGTCGCAAATGCAGTTTTTGGGTCAACCCCACCTATTTCAGATGATGTGCTATCCAAGGCATTCCAACTTGACAAGAAAACTGTTGACTGGCTCCAGGCTCAGTTCTCCAATAACAACTAATCAGCTAAAGATTCGTCATATCGTGATATGTAATAAATTGTTTAGAATTTATTGTATGATTTCATATTTTCAGTAATAAAACCCAGCCACTTTGGGCATGTTTGCATGAGTTAATACTTACTGGTGTTGCCTCTTTATTGAAGTGATCACACTTGCATGGTTCATTCTTTGGTTAGAATTTCACTGTTATTTATAGAAACCGTTAAAATCAGTTACATACGGAACATCAAACCGTGTATAGAATGCATGCTAATTAAAAGTCGAAAGAACTAATTTCGTAATATCCCTTCCACAACATACTGTAAAACGGTGTGCATCAAATATGTTGACATTGTCGTAAATTAAAATTTCAGAACACTACTCCGGTTAAAGATTTTGCATCACAGCACATGATATATCATGTGCTCTGATGCAAAATGAAAAAAATGTAATCTCCTATGTCGGTTCCAACAATACTACTAATTTTGAAATAGTAGAGATGTTTAAAATTGAACAATGTAATCTCCTAATTGCTTAAATGAAAAATAAATCCCAGTAGAGTTATTTGATGCCCGCGATCGTGAAGAGAACTGTGGAAGCTCAGACAAGGTGTGCCTCTTAGGTGCGTAAGAATAATGGAAAGAAGTCATCTCTCTTTGACGGGGATGACAGTACTAGAATTTAGAAAGGGATCGAGAGAACGGTGGTGCTAGCTACCAGGTGAGGCTTCCTCTCTAACAGGGAAGATTAGAGTAGAGTGGGAATGTGGGATCGAGATCAAGAGAAATGGGATGCAGCGAGTTATTTGATTGATCAAAGAAAGTGCGAGTAAATAATGAACGCTGGCAACTTCTAATATGGGCCTACTAAGGCCCAAAAATTAGGTTATAAATCCATCGAAATTGTGAGGCCCAAAAAAATAAAAAATAAAAAGAAAAAAAACAGGAGACTAAATTATATCGTGTCGTTTAAATTGGGCTGGCAACGAGCCAGCTCGGTCCAAGCTAGGCCAAGCTCATGGCTTGCTCGTTTTGACAACGAGCGAGCCGAGCCAGCTCGTGAAAGCTTGTGGGCCTAAAGTCCAAATGTATTAGATAATGTATTGTAAAGTTAACTACCATAGATTAAGTTTGTAAATAAATTCGTGCTACCAAAATATAATATCCCCACATTCATGCAAGCATAGTTCACAAAATAAATTCATGCATACCAAATTCACACAAATTCATACCTTCATCGAGCTGGCTCGCCAACTTGCGAACGAGCTAGGCCCCAGCTCAAACTCGTCAGTTCCTTTATTTCCATAGAGCCCAGGTGCCTGCCGCCCATGCTGTGCAGTCTATCTTGTTTAGTTAGCCCATTGCGTCCCTTTTGCTATATGTTAAGCAAAGAGTGGTCCCTGAGAGCGGTGGAAGGTTCAATGCCCCTTTTAGAGCCGTCCGAAAATTATTGGCATAACTACGCTACCAAAATAGATCTTGATGTGTTTCTTTCTGACTGATGTTGCGAAAACAACATCCTCCATCCACTATACATCCCCTTTTGGTCAACACTTCTTGCGTTAGGATTTTATTCCAAAAAAGGAGCCACATGAATATCCTGATTTTCATTGGAACCCTCTGCTTCCATATGGTTTAGTTGTATGCTGAGTAGTATGCACCTCCGTTATGGATGAATTTGTATGCTGAGGAGCACAAGTAGGTTCCATTTGCAGTCCAATTCCAAGTTACCGTGTTATTGGTCGGGTCTTTGCAACGAGAGGTTTTGAATATCAAAGTTAATTACGACATACCTTTTACAAAGAAAGAAGCCTACAGGATATTGTCAATTTCATTAATTGGTCTATAAGTTTCTACTTTTTATTAATAACATCAATAGCATGTCTACTTGTGTACAAAAGAAAAAAAGTTATCCGCTAATGAGAGAACATAATCAAAGTTAGAGGCCTGAAAAGGCCCAAAGCCTATTATTAGGGGAGGTACATATTAATCAAATATATGTTAATACGGATAAACAATGGCTATTTTTTTTTAATCCAAAAGCAACCATTTTCATTACATAATGAGAGAGAGTATGCCTAAAAAAAAATAACAAAATAAATTGCAAATAGGGGTGTAAATGGGTTGCATTAATTGAATCCTCATTTTTCTATGTTTTTGATTCAATCCGTAATAGTCGGGTTATATATACTTTCAATCAATAATTAATAACCGTACTTCAAATTCATAGAATCCTCATTTTCAGGTGCTCAGATCTTCCTATTTTAATAGGTTTCATTGACAAAAATATTTATAAGTACAGCTAATTAATTACATCTAATAACAAAAATATTAATAACAACGTACATAAAATTATTAATTAGAATATTAAAGTAATAATATTCATGCAATAATTAATATTCTATACAATCCAACACTATATATATTATTACTAGAAATAAGAAAATTGTTCATTCAATAATACTATAATAAAATAATAAATAAACAACTCATTTTAAGTAGAGTAAACATAAACATATTTCAATGATCGATAAGCATAATTCAATTTTAAAATTAAGCTCATTCAAAATATAATTTCAAAAATTTTGTGGTATATACACATTTAATTTTGATTATATTATGCAGTTAATTGGATCGGATTTTAACTGATGTGCTTAATGGGGAACTAATCAAAAGATAGAATTGTTGCTAACAGATTGACAAGTTCTTCTACGTAGTACTGCACCAACTCTTCTACGTCGCACATTTTTGACTAGTAAATGGTAAACTCCTAGCAAAGCAACATATAATTAATATATGTGATGTTTACATACGAAAGAGCGGGATCATTAATTGAAAACACTTTGTTAATTAGATTACATAGCTGAGATTGAATTAAGCTGTCTACATCTTTGACCTCATCCCATCATCTCCCAATAATTTAATTAATGGCCCAAGTATGCTAACGGCTAAGATAAAAAAATCTTTAGCTCCTGACCAATTCACAGAGAACATTTCAAATATGGACTAATTAGCCAACAGCTTCACTTATTTTATTTCCAAATTGTGAGGAACATTTCAAGCACCCGCTACTATAAATAACCACACAAGCTTTGGACATTGTATAACCAAATAGCAATTTGCAACTTGCCTACACAAACCACAACCTTGAAAGAAATGGCTTACTGTACACTTTTTCTCTTCACTTTGCTTGCCTTGGCCAGCTCTCAAGCATTCGCTTCTGACCCTAGCCCACTTCAAGATTTCTGTGTTGCTGACAATAGCTCTAAAGTATTTGTGAACGGTTTAGTTTGCAAGGACTCTGCTGACGTGAAACCAGAAGACTTCTTCTTCTCAGGCCTCGACAAGGCTGGCGACACAAGTAAGAATCTCGTCGGGTCAAACGTCACCCTGGTCAATGTGCAAAGACTTGCCGGACTCAATACACTGGGAATTTCCATTGCTCGTCTCGACTATGCACCCAACGGCGGTCTCAACCCACCACACACCCACCCCAGAGCAACTGAAGTGCTCACCGTCATTGAGGGCACCCTGTATGTCGGATTTGTGACGTCATTCCCTAACTTCGAGCTCTTCGCCAAGGTGCTGAACAAGGGTGATGTGTTTGTTTTTCCTGAGGGACTCATCCACTTCCAGTTCAACATTGGAAATGTCCCTGCTGTTGCATTTGCGGGTCTGAGTAGCCAAAATCCCGGCTTGGTCACTGTCGCAAATGCAGTTTTTGGGTCAAACCCACCTATTTCAGATGATGTGCTATCCAAGGCATTCCAACTTGACAAGAAAACTGTTGACTGGCTCCAGGCTCAGTTCTCCAATAACAACTAATCAGCTAAAGATTCGTCATATCGTGATATGTAATAAATTGTTTAGAATTTATTGTATGATTTCATATTTTCAGTAATAAAACCCAGCCACTTTGGGCATGTTTGCATGAGTTAATACTTACTGGTGTTGCCTCTTTATTGAAGTGATCACACTTGCATGGTTCATTCTTTGGTTAGAATTTCACTGTTATTTATAGAAACCCTTAAAATCAGTTCTCAGTTGAAATATAGTAATTAAAGTGGATAAGAGAAGATTTTCCAGTACGCACCTGATTATTAGGAGTTTATAATTGTCAGGCCGAAAGGAAAAAGCACTTTGAAAATGATGTTCAAACATATTTATACAAGGATTAGTCATTAATTATGGGACTATCGACAAGAGTATCAAAATCCAAAGGGGCCAATTGAACAAAACAACACCTCAAGAAATTTATTAGATCATTACATACGGAACATCAAACAATGTTTAGCATGCATGTCAGATACCCGCCTGTTAGATCAATGGTTCCAGGGAACTTAAAAAGGAATTCAAAAGGTACATTATTCTAAAAATCAATCATTACAATGGTGCTTAATAAGGTAGTCGACAATGGGCCAAAATTGGCTAATATTCTAAAAATCGATCATTACAATTTGAAAATCAAGAATTAGAACTGTGGTCGATCGCACACAACAGTACAACTCTGATTAATTAATTGGCCTGCTTTTCCCATTCTCTTTAATATCAAGGTCTAAACCATCAGTTTGTTTCAAATGTGAGCTGCCTGGTCAAGGTGATTTTGGTTTTTCAACTGTTATTGGCTTAAAGAGGAAGAAACACGAAACAGTAGGAGATTCATCAGGATCGTCAGAGAGGCCTTTATCAAGAGGCACTTTACATGGAAGCACGAATGTGAATGTGGACCCCACATTCTCTCTGCTATTTACTGTTATATTCCCCTCCATTAGCTCCACCTGTTTGATAATTTTCCATACTATTAGAATTTAGAATTCAGATTGTCATTTGGGAATAATTCAACCAGAAAAAATTGATATTACATTCTTTCCGTGTCAAATTCAACAATAACAGTAAGCTATTATTGCAAATTGTATTATCTACTTTTTTTTTTTTTTTCTTTTTCTTTTTTTTTTTGTGGGGGTGGGTGTTCGATAAATTAAATTGGTTAAAAAAATTTGATTGGTTGCTTACTAATTGTTTGCAAATGGCAAGTCCCGGTCCCAGTCCCGTACCATCATATTTCCATGCATGATCGGCACTTGCTTGCATGTATGGTTTAAACAGAGTTGGGATGGCATTTTCTGTGCATACGCATAAACACAATACTCAGTCATTTTATTTTAAGAGAGGAAAAGTATATAATAAAAGGGGTAAATCCAAACCTGGAATTCCATTTCCAGTGTCATACACTTCGTATTGTAGCCACACAATTTCTTCACCTATATTCTCAATTTCTTTTCCGACTTTGGAAGAACAGGATGTGTCAGCACAACTTGACTGCATTACTGTTTCATTTGCAGTGCATGTATGAAGAGAGTTTGGTTTAGGCACCACTCGAAGATTTATACCAACTGTGCCTTTATGCGTGAACTTGACTGCATTACTGAAAGGTAAAATTCAGGAATTTAAAAATGACACATCATCTAACTCACCTAAATCAGCGATTCCCTAAATTAACAATACCCGATGAAATTGTTTCAGACTACATCTTCAACCCCTAGCGAAGTAGAGATGGCATTAGGTGCTTGAATCTATTGTTTTTTTTAACATCAGTAAAGACAATTCTCATTTGAAGTTTGTTACATGCTAGTTGTGGATATTTCTTCACAGAAGTTTTGAGAAGCTTCATGAAAACATTCGGTAGAAAACTAAGATTATTTAGATTATATTTGTGCATAAGATGATATTCTTACATAGTCTCCTCCTTTTTGTAATTTAACAACCCAAAAAAAAAAAAAAAGCAATCCTTACTGCAAACTACCTAGTACCCAGTACCCTTGAAAATTTTACAAATTGTTTAATGATTTATTTGAGGTCTGATTAGGATTATGGTGTGAATCTGAATAATGTATTTATACCAGTACTAATGGTTATTACTATGCTTTATTCTTTTCTTGTCAGAACAAGTTTGCATTCTGGTACCCAATGTGAACTCCTTGAGGTTTGAGTATCATTTGAAGAAAATATCAAAAAATTAGTTGAATTTAGTACGGTAAGATTTTCCGCATAAATATTATTTTTTTAATTTTATCTTCATCATATATATTATTTTTTGGAAAAATAAACTAATCCTTCTGACCTTATGGGTGACTATTTTGTTGAATAACTAGTTAAGTGCCCGTGCGTTGCAATGGGATTAAAATATTGTTTTGATTACTTTCTTTCTTTAGAAGTGATTAATTTTTATTTGATTTTTTCATAATGTATTAATCAATAATGAGAGCAAACAAGAGTCTTAGTGTTTAACTCTAAAAATATGCCAAAACAATTACACATTTTTAAAAGAATTATCATGATTTTTTTTTTGTAGTAGAAAGGAGATTGAAATGAATTAGACAACACAAGAAATTGCTAAAAAATGGAGGCAGCTGATTGATTCAGCAAATCGAGAAGAAATGAGCAGCCAAATAATAAAAAAGGAGACCCTAAATACATTTGTCTCGGTAATAATAGAAACTAATTCAATCTTTATTTTGTAACCACTGGGTTTTAATTTCTTCGCTTGCGTTATGAACCAATCAGAGAAAGAGCAAGTTTTATAAAAATAATTTCTTCAACTTTCCTTTTATAAAAATTATCTTCTTCTTTTTTTCTTTCCAATTTGTTAGCTATGAAACTTTTTCATTTATAAGGACACAAGATGTGTCTATATTACAACTTTTAATTATATTAAGTATAATTATGATACTTTTAGTTAAATTTATCTCTGGAATATCATTTAGATAAGTTCTTGTGATAGCAATCTTTTATCAAAACAGAATGACAGTAATTAAGTCATTTTCACACCCTCTTTTTCAAAATTATAAAAAAAGAGTACATAGTTTATATCTTAATCTGCCTTGAAGAAAACCATCTGCATGTTTTTTTCATCAGTTGACGAATTTATGAACATTAAAAATGCCTGAAATTGCAATTATTTGTAAAAAGAAAAAAATACAAGCAGCATATGTACATCATAAACCACTACAATCTGCTAGATATTGCTAGATACTTGTTACTGTGTGCTTGTGTTATTATTTTCCCGGCTGTTAATCAATTGAGGTGTCATTGACAGATTTCCCAGCACTCAGTAGATTTCCTTCTATCTCTAGTTCATCCTACATGGAAAAAAAATTAATACTCAGTAGATAACTAGATATGCATGAATAAAATGTCACACTTCGACTGGGTCAAACATTGAATCTGTACCAATGGTACTGAGACAGTGGGTCCAACTAACTCATTTCACTGAGATTGTTAAACTTGCACAATCATTTCATGCACAACAAAATGGAAACCCTAGAGGCGCCGTCGTTGTGAAATAATTTCTATGCGGCTTTTCTCTGCTCTCTCTCTCGCAGCGTATTGAAAAAGGAGATCGATGCTTCGAAAAAAGAAAAGAGGCGTATTCGCATTGGGAAGAAGCGAGTACAGAGGAAACACGTTTTTATATTTGTTTAAGTGAAATAATTTCTATGCGGCTTTTCATGTAGCGAGTATGTTTCGAACTAAATTTAGACTTCTACCCATTTGGCCGGTCACAGAAGGGTATTTCTGCTGTAGTGCTATAACACAATATATATTTACTAGAAATAAGAAAATTATTTATTCAATATTACTATTATAAAATAATAAATATACAACTCATTTTAAGTAAAGTATAACATTTTTTTTTTAAAAAGAAAGAGGAATCCCACCTGTTTATTTACGAAACAATATAGGTCATACAAAAAGTCAATTATTCTGAATTAGTGGAACAACAACCAACTAAGATCAGCAACCACAAAACAAAGTAGTATATCAGAAAATGTAATCAAACTAACATCACTAAAAACATCAAAATCCCTAATATCAATCAATAAGAGCAATAACATTAGAAGAGCTAGGTATCAACTAAAGACCAATCAGGAGACAATAAACCAGCTGCCTCATCAATGACATCAGAGATGTTCCTATCATCCGACTCTCCTAAACTAAGAGAAGGGACTTCATCTAAAACCATATGGGAGCTGGCTCTGTCCTAAGGGTCCATGCCCGATATCACTATCAAGGTATCTATCTATGTGAGAGGATAAATATCAAAGGGCATAATCAATAATGATTTAAAATATGGATTATCTAAACAAGACTTACACAGATATGAAGTCAAAGCAATAATTCAATTTTAAAATTAACCTCGTTCAAAATATTGTTTACTGTTCTTTCAAAAATTATTAGATATATATATTAATTATATTATGCAGTTAATTGAAACATAATATTATTGCTAACAGATTGGACAAGTTCTTCTACGTAGTACTGCACCAACTTTCCTATGTGTCGTACATGTTTGACTAGTAAATGGTAAACTCCCAGCAAAGCAACATATATATTTGATGTTACATACGAGACAACGAGCGGGATCATTAATTACAAACACTCTGTTAATTGGATTACATGGCTGAGATTGAATTAAGATGTCTACATCTTTGACCCCATCCCATCATCTCCCATTTATTTAGTGGCCCACGTATGCTAACTGCTCCCCTTGATTGCTTCTACCAATGTTTCAAAAAAAGTATGCTAACTGCTAAGATAAAATCTTTAGCTCCTGACCAATTCACAGAGAACATTTCAAATATGGACTAATTAGCCAACAGCTTCACTTATTTTATTTCCAAATTGTGAGGAACATTTCATACGCACCCGCTACTATAAATAACCACACAAGCTTTGGACATTGTATAACCAAATAGCAATTTGCAACTTGCCTACACAAACCACAACCTTGAAAGAAATGGCTTACTGTACACTTTTTCTCTTCACTTTGCTTGCCTTGGCCAGCTCTCAAGCATTCGCTTCTGACCCTAGCCCACTTCAAGATTTCTGTGTTGCTGACAATAGCTCTAAAGTATTTGTGAACGGTTTAGTTTGCAAGGACTCTGCTGACGTGAAACCAGAAGACTTCTTCTTCTCAGGCCTCGACAAGGCTGGCGACACAAGTAAGAATCTCGTCGGGTCAAACGTCACCCTGGTCAATGTGCAAAGACTTGCCGGACTCAATACACTGGGAATTTCCATTGCTCGTCTCGACTATGCACCCAACGGCGGTCTCAACCCACCACACACCCACCCCAGAGCAACTGAAGTGCTCACCGTCATTGAGGGCACCCTGTATGTCGGATTTGTGACGTCATTCCCTAACTTCAAGCTCTTCTCCAAGGTGTTGAACAAGGGTGATGTGTTTGTTTTTCCTGAGGGACTCATCCACTTCCAGTTCAACATTGGAAATGTCCCTGCTGTTGCATTTGCAGGTCTGAGTAGCCAAAATCCCGGCTTGATCACTGTCGCAAATGCAGTTTTTGGGTCAAACCCACCTATTTCAGATGATGTGCTATCCAAGGCATTCCAACTTGACAAGAAAACTGTTGACTGGCTCCAGGCTCAGTTCTCCAATAACAACTAATCAGCTAAAGATTCGTCATATCGTGATATGTAATAAATTGTTTAGAATTTATTGTATGATTTCATATTTTCAGTAATAAAACCCAGCCACTTTGGGCATGTTTGCATGAGTTAATACTTACTGGTGTTGCCTCTTTATTGAAGTGATCACACTTGCATGGTTCATTCTTTGGTTAGAATTTCACTGTTATTTATAGAAACCGTTAAAATCAGTTACATACGGAACATCAAACCGTGTATAGAATGCATGCTAATTAAAAGTCGAAAGAACTAATTTCGTAATATCCCTTCCACAACATACTGTAAAACGGTGTGCATCAAATATGTTGACATTGTCGTAAATTAAAATTTCAGAACACTACTCCGGTTAAAGATTTTGCATCACAGCACATGATATATCATGTGCTCTGATGCAAAATGAAAAAAATGTAATCTCCTATGTCGGTTCCAACAATACTACTAATTTTGAAATAGTAGAGATGTTTAAAATTGAACAATGTAATCTCCTAATTGCTTAAATGAAAAATAAATCCCAGTAGAGTTATTTGATGCCCGCGATCGTGAAGAGAACTGTGGAAGCTCAGACAAGGTGTGCCTCTTAGGTGCGTAAGAATAATGGAAAGAAGTCATCTCTCTTTGACGGGGATGACAGTACTAGAATTTAGAAAGGGATCGAGAGAACGGTGGTGCTAGCTACCAGGTGAGGCTTCCTCTCTAACAGGGAAGATTAGAGTAGAGTGGGAATGTGGGATCGAGATCAAGAGAAATGGGATGCAGCGAGTTATTTGATTGATCAAAGAAAGTGCGAGTAAATAATGAACGCGGGCAACTTCTAATATGGGCCTACTAAGGCCCAAAAATTAGGTTATAAATCCATCGAAATTGTGAGGCCCAAAAAAATAAAAAATAAAAAGAAAAAAAACAGGAGACTAAATTATATCGTGTCGTTTAAATTGGGCTGGCAACGAGCCAGCTCGGTCCAAGCTAGGCCAAGCTCATGGCTTGCTCGTTTTGACAACGAGCGAGCCGAGCCAGCTCGTGAAAGCTTGTGGGCCTAAAGTCCAAATGTATTAGATAATGTATTGTAAAGTTAACTACCATAGATTAAGTTTGTAAATAAATTCGTGCTACCAAAATATAATATCCCCACATTCATGCAAGCATAGTTCACAAAATAAATTCATGCATACCAAATTCACACAAATTCATACCTTCATCGAGCTGGCTCGCCAACTTGCGAACGAGCTAGGCCCCAGCTCAAACTCGTCAGTTCCTTTATTTCCATAGAGCCCAGGTGCCTGCCGCCCATGCTGTGCAGTCTATCTTGTTTAGTTAGCCCATTGCGTCCCTTTTGCTATATGTTAAGCAAAGAGTGGTCCCTGAGAGCGGTGGAAGGTTCAATGCCCCTTTTAGAGCCATCCGAAAATTATTGGCATAACTACGCTACCAAAATAGATCTTGATGTGTTTCTTTCTGACTGATGTTGCGAAAACAACATCCTCCATCCACTATACATCCCCTTTTGGTCAACACTTCTTGCGTTAGGATTTTATTCCAAAAAAGGAGCCACATGAATATCCTGATTTTCATTGGAACCCTCTGCTTCCATATGGTTTAGTTGTATGCTGAGTAGTATGCACCTCCGTTATGGATGAATTTGTATGCTGAGGAGCACAAGTAGGTTCCATTTGCAGTCCAATTCCAAGTTACCGTGTTATTGGTCGGGTCTTTGCAACGAGAGGTTTTGAATATCAAAGTTAATTACGACATACCTTTTACAAAGAAAGAAGCCTACAGGATATTGTCAATTTCATTAATTGGTCTATAAGTTTCTACTTTTTATTAATAACATCAATAGCATGTCTACTTGTGTACAAAAGAAAAAAAGTTATCCGCTAATGAGAGAACATAATCAAAGTTAGAGGCCTGAAAAGGCCCAAAGCCTATTATTAGGGGAGGTACATATTAATCAAATATATGTTAATACGGATAAACAATGGCTATTTTTTTTTAATCCAAAAGCAACCATTTTCATTACATAATGAGAGAGAGTATGCCTAAAAAAAAATAACAAAATAAATTGCAAATAGGGGTGTAAATGGGTTGCATTAATTGAATCCTCATTTTTCTATGTTTTTGATTCAATCCGTAATAGTCGGGTTATATATACTTTCAATCAATAATTAATAACCGTACTTCAAATTCATAGAATCCTCATTTTCAGGTGCTCAGATCTTCCTATTTTAATAGGTTTCATTGACAAAAATATTTATAAGTACAGCTAATTAATTACATCTAATAACAAAAATATTAATAACAACGTACATAAAATTATTAATTAGAATATTAAAGTAATAATATTCATGCAATAATTAATATTCTATACAATCCAACACTATATATATTATTACTAGAAATAAGAAAATTGTTCATTCAATAATACTATAATAAAATAATAAATAAACAACTCATTTTAAGTAGAGTAAACATAAACATATTTCAATGATCGATAAGCATAATTCAATTTTAAAATTAAGCTCATTCAAAATATAATTTCAAAAATTTTGTGGTATATACACATTTAATTTTGATTATATTATGCAGTTAATTGGATCGGATTTTAACTGATGTGCTTAATGGGGAACTAATCAAAAGATAGAATTGTTGCTAACAGATTGACAAGTTCTTCTACGTAGTACTGCACCAACTCTTCTACGTCGCACATTTTTGACTAGTAAATGGTAAACTCCTAGCAAAGCAACATATAATTAATATATGTGATGTTTACATACGAAAGAGCGGGATCATTAATTGAAAACACTTTGTTAATTAGATTACATAGCTGAGATTGAATTAAGCTGTCTACATCTTTGACCTCATCCCATCATCTCCCAATAATTTAATTAATGGCCCAAGTATGCTAACGGCTAAGATAAAAAAATCTTTAGCTCCTGACCAATTCACAGAGAACATTTCAAATATGGACTAATTAGCCAACAGCTTCACTTATTTTATTTCCAAATTGTGAGGAACATTTCAAGCACCCGCTACTATAAATAACCACACAAGCTTTGGACATTGTATAACCAAATAGCAATTTGCAACTTGCCTACACAAACCACAACCTTGAAAGAAATGGCTTACTGTACACTTTTTCTCTTCACTTTGCTTGCCTTGGCCAGCTCTCAAGCATTCGCTTCTGACCCTAGCCCACTTCAAGATTTCTGTGTTGCTGACAATAGCTCTAAAGTATTTGTGAACGGTTTAGTTTGCAAGGACTCTGCTGACGTGAAACCAGAAGACTTCTTCTTCTCAGGCCTCGACAAGGCTGGCGACACAAGTAAGAATCTCGTCGGGTCAAACGTCACCCTGGTCAATGTGCAAAGACTTGCCGGACTCAATACACTGGGAATTTCCATTGCTCGTCTCGACTATGCACCCAACGGCGGTCTCAACCCACCACACACCCACCCCAGAGCAACTGAAGTGCTCACCGTCATTGAGGGCACCCTGTATGTCGGATTTGTGACGTCATTCCCTAACTTCGAGCTCTTCGCCAAGGTGCTGAACAAGGGTGATGTGTTTGTTTTTCCTGAGGGACTCATCCACTTCCAGTTCAACATTGGAAATGTCCCTGCTGTTGCATTTGCGGGTCTGAGTAGCCAAAATCCCGGCTTGGTCACTGTCGCAAATGCAGTTTTTGGGTCAAACCCACCTATTTCAGATGATGTGCTATCCAAGGCATTCCAACTTGACAAGAAAACTGTTGACTGGCTCCAGGCTCAGTTCTCCAATAACAACTAATCAGCTAAAGATTCGTCATATCGTGATATGTAATAAATTGTTTAGAATTTATTGTATGATTTCATATTTTCAGTAATAAAACCCAGCCACTTTGGGCATGTTTGCATGAGTTAATACTTACTGGTGTTGCCTCTTTATTGAAGTGATCACACTTGCATGGTTCATTCTTTGGTTAGAATTTCACTGTTATTTATAGAAACCCTTAAAATCAGTTCTCAGTTGAAATATAGTAATTAAAGTGGATAAGAGAAGATTTTCCAGTACGCACCTGATTATTAGGAGTTTATAATTGTCAGGCCGAAAGGAAAAAGCACTTTGAAAATGATGTTCAAACATATTTATACAAGGATTAGTCATTAATTATGGGACTATCGACAAGAGTATCAAAATCCAAAGGGGCCAATTGAACAAAACAACACCTCAAGAAATTTATTAGATCATTACATACGGAACATCAAACAATGTTTAGCATGCATGTCAGATACCCGCCTGTTAGATCAATGGTTCCAGGGAACTTAAAAAGGAATTCAAAAGGTACATTATTCTAAAAATCAATCATTACAATGGTGCTTAATAAGGTAGTCGACAATGGGCCAAAATTGGCTAATATTCTAAAAATCGATCATTACAATTTGAAAATCAAGAATTAGAACTGTGGTCGATCGCACACAACGGTACAACTCTGATTAATTAATTGGCCTGCTTTTCCCATTCTCTTTAATATCAAGGTCTAAACCATCAGTTTGTTTCAAATGTGAGCTGCCTGGTCAAGGTGATTTTGGTTTTTCAACTGTTATTGGCTTAAAGAGGAAGAAACACGAAACAGTAGGAGATTCATCAGGATCGTCAGAGAGGCCTTTATCAAGAGGCACTTTACATGGAAGCACGAATGTGAATGTGGACCCCACATTCTCTCTGCTATTTACTGTTATATTCCCCTCCATTAGCTCCACCTGTTTGATAATTTTCCATACTATTAGAATTTAGAATTCAGATTGTCATTTGGGAATAATTCAACCAGAAAAAATTGATATTACATTCTTTCCGTGTCAAATTCAACAATAACAGTAAGCTATTATTGCAAATTGTATTATCTACTTATTTTTTTTTTTTCTTTTTCTTTTTTTTTTTGTGGGGGTGGGTGTTCGATAAATTAAATTGGTTAAAAAAATTTGATTGGTTGCTTACTAATTGTTTGCAAATGGCAAGTCCCGGTCCCAGTCCCGTACCATCATATTTCCATGCATGATCGGCACTTGCTTGCATGTATGGTTTAAACAGAGTTGGGATGGCATTTTCTGTGCATACGCATAAACACAATACTCAGTCATTTTATTTTAAGAGAGGAAAAGTATATAATAAAAGGGGTAAATCCAAACCTGGAATTCCATTTCCAGTGTCATACACTTCGTATTGTAGCCACACAATTTCTTCACCTATATTCTCAATTTCTTTTCCGACTTTGGAAGAACAGGATGTGTCAGCACAACTTGACTGCATTACTGTTTCATTTGCAGTGCATGTATGAAGAGAGTTTGGTTTAGGCACCACTCGAAGATTTATACCAACTGTGCCTTTATGCGTGAACTTGACTGCATTACTGAAAGGTAAAATTCAGGAATTTAAAAATGACACATCATCTAACTCACCTAAATCAGCGATTCCCTAAATTAACAATACCCGATGAAATTGTTTCAGACTACATCTTCAACCCCTAGCGAAGTAGAGATGGCATTAGGTGCTTGAATCTATTGTTTTTTTTAACATCAGTAAAGACAATTCTCATTTGAAGTTTGTTACATGCTAGTTGTGGATATTTCTTCACAGAAGTTTTGAGAAGCTTCATGAAAACATTCGGTAGAAAACTAAGATTATTTAGATTATATTTGTGCATAAGATGATATTCTTACATAGTCTCCTCCTTTTTGTAATTTAACAACCCAAAAAAAAAAAAAAAGCAATCCTTACTGCAAACTACCTAGTACCCAGTACCCTTGAAAATTTTACAAATTGTTTAATGATTTATTTGAGGTCTGATTAGGATTATGGTGTGAATCTGAATAATGTATTTATACCAGTACTAATGGTTATTACTATGCTTTATTCTTTTCTTGTCAGAACAAGTTTGCATTCTGGTACCCAATGTGAACTCCTTGAGGTTTGAGTATCATTTGAAGAAAATATCAAAAAATTAGTTGAATTTAGTACGGTAAGATTTTCCGCATAAATATTATTTTTTTAATTTTATCTTCATCATATATATTATTTTTTGGAAAAATAAACTAATCCTTCTGACCTTATGGGTGACTATTTTGTTGAATAACTAGTTAAGTGCCCGTGCGTTGCAATGGGATTAAAATATTGTTTTGATTACTTTCTTTCTTTAGAAGTGATTAATTTTTATTTGATTTTTTCATAATGTATTAATCAATAATGAGAGCAAACAAGAGTCTTAGTGTTTAACTCTAAAAATATGCCAAAACAATTACACATTTTTAAAAGAATTATCATGATTTTTTTTTTGTAGTAGAAAGGAGATTGAAATGAATTAGACAACACAAGAAATTGCTAAAAAATGGAGGCAGCTGATTGATTCAGCAAATCGAGAAGAAATGAGCAGCCAAATAATAAAAAAGGAGACCCTAAATACATTTGTCTCGGTAATAATAGAAACTAATTCAATCTTTATTTTGTAACCACTGGGTTTTAATTTCTTCGCTTGCGTTATGAACCAATCAGAGAAAGAGCAAGTTTTATAAAAATAATTTCTTCAACTTTCCTTTTATAAAAATTATCTTCTTCTTTTTTTCTTTCCAATTTGTTAGCTATGAAACTTTTTCATTTATAAGGACACAAGATGTGTCTATATTACAACTTTTAATTATATTAAGTATAATTATGATACTTTTAGTTAAATTTATCTCTGGAATATCATTTAGATAAGTTCTTGTGATAGCAATCTTTTATCAAAACAGAATGACAGTAATTAAGTCATTTTCACACCCTCTTTTTCAAAATTATAAAAAAAGAGTACATAGTTTATATCTTAATCTGCCTTGAAGAAAACCATCTGCATGTTTTTTTCATCAGTTGACGAATTTATGAACATTAAAAATGCCTGAAATTGCAATTATTTGTAAAAAGAAAAAAATACAAGCAGCATATGTACATCATAAACCACTACAATCTGCTAGATATTGCTAGATACTTGTTACTGTGTGCTTGTGTTATTATTTTCCCGGCTGTTAATCAATTGAGGTGTCATTGACAGATTTCCCAGCACTCAGTAGATTTCCTTCTATCTCTAGTTCATCCTACATGGAAAAAAAATTAATACTCAGTAGATAACTAGATATGCATGAATAAAATGTCACACTTCGACTGGGTCAAACATTGAATCTGTACCAATGGTACTGAGACAGTGGGTCCAACTAACTCATTTCACTGAGATTGTTAAACTTGCACAATCATTTCATGCACAACAAAATGGAAACCCTAGAGGCGCCGTCGTTGTGAAATAATTTCTATGCGGCTTTTCTCTGCTCTCTCTCTCGCAGCGTATTGAAAAAGGAGATCGATGCTTCGAAAAAAGAAAAGAGGCGTATTCGCATTGGGAAGAAGCGAGTACAGAGGAAACACGTTTTTATATTTGTTTAAGTGAAATAATTTCTATGCGGCTTTTCATGTAGCGAGTATGTTTCGAACTAAATTTAGACTTCTACCCATTTGGCCGGTCACAGAAGGGTATTTCTGCTGTAGTGCTATAACACAATATATATTTACTAGAAATAAGAAAATTATTTATTCAATATTACTATTATAAAATAATAAATATACAACTCATTTTAAGTAAAGTATAACATTTTTTTTTTAAAAAGAAAGAGGAATCCCACCTGTTTATTTACGAAACAATATAGGTCATACAAAAAGTCAATTATTCTGAATTAGTGGAACAACAACCAACTAAGATCAGCAACCACAAAACAAAGTAGTATATCAGAAAATGTAATCAAACTAACATCACTAAAAACATCAAAATCCCTAATATCAATCAATAAGAGCAATAACATTAGAAGAGCTAGGTATCAACTAAAGACCAATCAGGAGACAATAAACCAGCTGCCTCATCAATGACATCAGAGATGTTCCTATCATCCGACTCTCCTAAACTAAGAGAAGGGACTTCATCTAAAACCATATGGGAGCTGGCTCTGTCCTAAGGGTCCATGCCCGATATCACTATCAAGGTATCTATCTATGTGAGAGGATAAATATCAAAGGGCATAATCAATAATGATTTAAAATATGGATTATCTAAACAAGACTTACACAGATATGAAGTCAAAGCAATAATTCAATTTTAAAATTAACCTCGTTCAAAATATTGTTTACTGTTCTTTCAAAAATTATTAGATATATATATTAATTATATTATGCAGTTAATTGAAACATAATATTATTGCTAACAGATTGGACAAGTTCTTCTACGTAGTACTGCACCAACTTTCCTATGTGTCGTACATGTTTGACTAGTAAATGGTAAACTCCCAGCAAAGCAACATATATATTTGATGTTACATACGAGACAACGAGCGGGATCATTAATTACAAACACTCTGTTAATTGGATTACATGGCTGAGATTGAATTAAGATGTCTACATCTTTGACCCCATCCCATCATCTCCCATTTATTTAGTGGCCCACGTATGCTAACTGCTCCCCTTGATTGCTTCTACCAATGTTTCAAAAAAAGTATGCTAACTGCTAAGATAAAATCTTTAGCTCCTGACCAATTCACAGAGAACATTTCAAATATGGACTAATTAGCCAACAGCTTCACTTATTTTATTTCCAAATTGTGAGGAACATTTCATACGCACCCGCTACTATAAATAACCACACAAGCTTTGGACATTGTATAACCAAATAGCAATTTGCAACTTGCCTACACAAACCACAACCTTGAAAGAAATGGCTTACTGTACACTTTTTCTCTTCACTTTGCTTGCCTTGGCCAGCTCTCAAGCATTCGCTTCTGACCCTAGCCCACTTCAAGATTTCTGTGTTGCTGACAATAGCTCTAAAGTATTTGTGAACGGTTTAGTTTGCAAGGACTCTGCTGACGTGAAACCAGAAGACTTCTTCTTCTCAGGCCTCGACAAGGCTGGCGACACAAGTAAGAATCTCGTCGGGTCAAACGTCACCCTGGTCAATGTGCAAAGACTTGCCGGACTCAATACACTGGGAATTTCCATTGCTCGTCTCGACTATGCACCCAACGGCGGTCTCAACCCACCACACACCCACCCCAGAGCAACTGAAGTGCTCACCGTCATTGAGGGCACCCTGTATGTCGGATTTGTGACGTCATTCCCTAACTTCAAGCTCTTCTCCAAGGTGTTGAACAAGGGTGATGTGTTTGTTTTTCCTGAGGGACTCATCCACTTCCAGTTCAACATTGGAAATGTCCCTGCTGTTGCATTTGCAGGTCTGAGTAGCCAAAATCCCGGCTTGATCACTGTCGCAAATGCAGTTTTTGGGTCAAACCCACCTATTTCAGATGATGTGCTATCCAAGGCATTCCAACTTGACAAGAAAACTGTTGACTGGCTCCAGGCTCAGTTCTCCAATAACAACTAATCAGCTAAAGATTCGTCATATCGTGATATGTAATAAATTGTTTAGAATTTATTGTATGATTTCATATTTTCAGTAATAAAACCCAGCCACTTTGGGCATGTTTGCATGAGTTAATACTTACTGGTGTTGCCTCTTTATTGAAGTGATCACACTTGCATGGTTCATTCTTTGGTTAGAATTTCACTGTTATTTATAGAAACCGTTAAAATCAGTTACATACGGAACATCAAACCGTGTATAGAATGCATGCTAATTAAAAGTCGAAAGAACTAATTTCGTAATATCCCTTCCACAACATACTGTAAAACGGTGTGCATCAAATATGTTGACATTGTCGTAAATTAAAATTTCAGAACACTACTCCGGTTAAAGATTTTGCATCACAGCACATGATATATCATGTGCTCTGATGCAAAATGAAAAAAATGTAATCTCCTATGTCGGTTCCAACAATACTACTAATTTTGAAATAGTAGAGATGTTTAAAATTGAACAATGTAATCTCCTAATTGCTTAAATGAAAAATAAATCCCAGTAGAGTTATTTGATGCCCGCGATCGTGAAGAGAACTGTGGAAGCTCAGACAAGGTGTGCCTCTTAGGTGCGTAAGAATAATGGAAAGAAGTCATCTCTCTTTGACGGGGATGACAGTACTAGAATTTAGAAAGGGATCGAGAGAACGGTGGTGCTAGCTACCAGGTGAGGCTTCCTCTCTAACAGGGAAGATTAGAGTAGAGTGGGAATGTGGGATCGAGATCAAGAGAAATGGGATGCAGCGAGTTATTTGATTGATCAAAGAAAGTGCGAGTAAATAATGAACGCGGGCAACTTCTAATATGGGCCTACTAAGGCCCAAAAATTAGGTTATAAATCCATCGAAATTGTGAGGCCCAAAAAAATAAAAAATAAAAAGAAAAAAAACAGGAGACTAAATTATATCGTGTCGTTTAAATTGGGCTGGCAACGAGCCAGCTCGGTCCAAGCTAGGCCAAGCTCATGGCTTGCTCGTTTTGACAACGAGCGAGCCGAGCCAGCTCGTGAAAGCTTGTGGGCCTAAAGTCCAAATGTATTAGATAATGTATTGTAAAGTTAACTACCATAGATTAAGTTTGTAAATAAATTCGTGCTACCAAAATATAATATCCCCACATTCATGCAAGCATAGTTCACAAAATAAATTCATGCATACCAAATTCACACAAATTCATACCTTCATCGAGCTGGCTCGCCAACTTGCGAACGAGCTAGGCCCCAGCTCAAACTCGTCAGTTCCTTTATTTCCATAGAGCCCAGGTGCCTGCCGCCCATGCTGTGCAGTCTATCTTGTTTAGTTAGCCCATTGCGTCCCTTTTGCTATATGTTAAGCAAAGAGTGGTCCCTGAGAGCGGTGGAAGGTTCAATGCCCCTTTTAGAGCCGTCCGAAAATTATTGGCATAACTACGCTACCAAAATAGATCTTGATGTGTTTCTTTCTGACTGATGTTGCGAAAACAACATCCTCCATCCACTATACATCCCCTTTTGGTCAACACTTCTTGCGTTAGGATTTTATTCCAAAAAAGGAGCCACATGAATATCCTGATTTTCATTGGAACCCTCTGCTTCCATATGGTTTAGTTGTATGCTGAGTAGTATGCACCTCCGTTATGGATGAATTTGTATGCTGAGGAGCACAAGTAGGTTCCATTTGCAGTCCAATTCCAAGTTACCGTGTTATTGGTCGGGTCTTTGCAACGAGAGGTTTTGAATATCAAAGTTAATTACGACATACCTTTTACAAAGAAAGAAGCCTACAGGATATTGTCAATTTCATTAATTGGTCTATAAGTTTCTACTTTTTATTAATAACATCAATAGCATGTCTACTTGTGTACAAAAGAAAAAAAGTTATCCGCTAATGAGAGAACATAATCAAAGTTAGAGGCCTGAAAAGGCCCAAAGCCTATTATTAGGGGAGGTACATATTAATCAAATATATGTTAATACGGATAAACAATGGCTATTTTTTTTTAATCCAAAAGCAACCATTTTCATTACATAATGAGAGAGAGTATGCCTAAAAAAAAATAACAAAATAAATTGCAAATAGGGGTGTAAATGGGTTGCATTAATTGAATCCTCATTTTTCTATGTTTTTGATTCAATCCGTAATAGTCGGGTTATATATACTTTCAATCAATAATTAATAACCGTACTTCAAATTCATAGAATCCTCATTTTCAGGTGCTCAGATCTTCCTATTTTAATAGGTTTCATTGACAAAAATATTTATAAGTACAGCTAATTAATTACATCTAATAACAAAAATATTAATAACAACGTACATAAAATTATTAATTAGAATATTAAAGTAATAATATTCATGCAATAATTAATATTCTATACAATCCAACACTATATATATTATTACTAGAAATAAGAAAATTGTTCATTCAATAATACTATAATAAAATAATAAATAAACAACTCATTTTAAGTAGAGTAAACATAAACATATTTCAATGATCGATAAGCATAATTCAATTTTAAAATTAAGCTCATTCAAAATATAATTTCAAAAATTTTGTGGTATATACACATTTAATTTTGATTATATTATGCAGTTAATTGGATCGGATTTTAACTGATGTGCTTAATGGGGAACTAATCAAAAGATAGAATTGTTGCTAACAGATTGACAAGTTCTTCTACGTAGTACTGCACCAACTCTTCTACGTCGCACATTTTTGACTAGTAAATGGTAAACTCCTAGCAAAGCAACATATAATTAATATATGTGATGTTTACATACGAAAGAGCGGGATCATTAATTGAAAACACTTTGTTAATTAGATTACATAGCTGAGATTGAATTAAGCTGTCTACATCTTTGACCTCATCCCATCATCTCCCAATAATTTAATTAATGGCCCAAGTATGCTAACGGCTAAGATAAAAAAATCTTTAGCTCCTGACCAATTCACAGAGAACATTTCAAATATGGACTAATTAGCCAACAGCTTCACTTATTTTATTTCCAAATTGTGAGGAACATTTCAAGCACCCGCTACTATAAATAACCACACAAGCTTTGGACATTGTATAACCAAATAGCAATTTGCAACTTGCCTACACAAACCACAACCTTGAAAGAAATGGCTTACTGTACACTTTTTCTCTTCACTTTGCTTGCCTTGGCCAGCTCTCAAGCATTCGCTTCTGACCCTAGCCCACTTCAAGATTTCTGTGTTGCTGACAATAGCTCTAAAGTATTTGTGAACGGTTTAGTTTGCAAGGACTCTGCTGACGTGAAACCAGAAGACTTCTTCTTCTCAGGCCTCGACAAGGCTGGCGACACAAGTAAGAATCTCGTCGGGTCAAACGTCACCCTGGTCAATGTGCAAAGACTTGCCGGACTCAATACACTGGGAATTTCCATTGCTCGTCTCGACTATGCACCCAACGGCGGTCTCAACCCACCACACACCCACCCCAGAGCAACTGAAGTGCTCACCGTCATTGAGGGCACCCTGTATGTCGGATTTGTGACGTCATTCCCTAACTTCGAGCTCTTCGCCAAGGTGCTGAACAAGGGTGATGTGTTTGTTTTTCCTGAGGGACTCATCCACTTCCAGTTCAACATTGGAAATGTCCCTGCTGTTGCATTTGCGGGTCTGAGTAGCCAAAATCCCGGCTTGGTCACTGTCGCAAATGCAGTTTTTGGGTCAAACCCACCTATTTCAGATGATGTGCTATCCAAGGCATTCCAACTTGACAAGAAAACTGTTGACTGGCTCCAGGCTCAGTTCTCCAATAACAACTAATCAGCTAAAGATTCGTCATATCGTGATATGTAATAAATTGTTTAGAATTTATTGTATGATTTCATATTTTCAGTAATAAAACCCAGCCACTTTGGGCATGTTTGCATGAGTTAATACTTACTGGTGTTGCCTCTTTATTGAAGTGATCACACTTGCATGGTTCATTCTTTGGTTAGAATTTCACTGTTATTTATAGAAACCCTTAAAATCAGTTCTCAGTTGAAATATAGTAATTAAAGTGGATAAGAGAAGATTTTCCAGTACGCACCTGATTATTAGGAGTTTATAATTGTCAGGCCGAAAGGAAAAAGCACTTTGAAAATGATGTTCAAACATATTTATACAAGGATTAGTCATTAATTATGGGACTATCGACAAGAGTATCAAAATCCAAAGGGGCCAATTGAACAAAACAACACCTCAAGAAATTTATTAGATCATTACATACGGAACATCAAACAATGTTTAGCATGCATGTCAGATACCCGCCTGTTAGATCAATGGTTCCAGGGAACTTAAAAAGGAATTCAAAAGGTACATTATTCTAAAAATCAATCATTACAATGGTGCTTAATAAGGTAGTCGACAATGGGCCAAAATTGGCTAATATTCTAAAAATCGATCATTACAATTTGAAAATCAAGAATTAGAACTGTGGTCGATCGCACACAACGGTACAACTCTGATTAATTAATTGGCCTGCTTTTCCCATTCTCTTTAATATCAAGGTCTAAACCATCAGTTTGTTTCAAATGTGAGCTGCCTGGTCAAGGTGATTTTGGTTTTTCAACTGTTATTGGCTTAAAGAGGAAGAAACACGAAACAGTAGGAGATTCATCAGGATCGTCAGAGAGGCCTTTATCAAGAGGCACTTTACATGGAAGCACGAATGTGAATGTGGACCCCACATTCTCTCTGCTATTTACTGTTATATTCCCCTCCATTAGCTCCACCTGTTTGATAATTTTCCATACTATTAGAATTTAGAATTCAGATTGTCATTTGGGAATAATTCAACCAGAAAAAATTGATATTACATTCTTTCCGTGTCAAATTCAACAATAACAGTAAGCTATTATTGCAAATTGTATTATCTACTTATTTTTTTTTTTTCTTTTTCTTTTTTTTTTTGTGGGGGTGGGTGTTCGATAAATTAAATTGGTTAAAAAAATTTGATTGGTTGCTTACTAATTGTTTGCAAATGGCAAGTCCCGGTCCCAGTCCCGTACCATCATATTTCCATGCATGATCGGCACTTGCTTGCATGTATGGTTTAAACAGAGTTGGGATGGCATTTTCTGTGCATACGCATAAACACAATACTCAGTCATTTTATTTTAAGAGAGGAAAAGTATATAATAAAAGGGGTAAATCCAAACCTGGAATTCCATTTCCAGTGTCATACACTTCGTATTGTAGCCACACAATTTCTTCACCTATATTCTCAATTTCTTTTCCGACTTTGGAAGAACAGGATGTGTCAGCACAACTTGACTGCATTACTGTTTCATTTGCAGTGCATGTATGAAGAGAGTTTGGTTTAGGCACCACTCGAAGATTTATACCAACTGTGCCTTTATGCGTGAACTTGACTGCATTACTGAAAGGTAAAATTCAGGAATTTAAAAATGACACATCATCTAACTCACCTAAATCAGCGATTCCCTAAATTAACAATACCCGATGAAATTGTTTCAGACTACATCTTCAACCCCTAGCGAAGTAGAGATGGCATTAGGTGCTTGAATCTATTGTTTTTTTTAACATCAGTAAAGACAATTCTCATTTGAAGTTTGTTACATGCTAGTTGTGGATATTTCTTCACAGAAGTTTTGAGAAGCTTCATGAAAACATTCGGTAGAAAACTAAGATTATTTAGATTATATTTGTGCATAAGATGATATTCTTACATAGTCTCCTCCTTTTTGTAATTTAACAACCCAAAAAAAAAAAAAAAGCAATCCTTACTGCAAACTACCTAGTACCCAGTACCCTTGAAAATTTTACAAATTGTTTAATGATTTATTTGAGGTCTGATTAGGATTATGGTGTGAATCTGAATAATGTATTTATACCAGTACTAATGGTTATTACTATGCTTTATTCTTTTCTTGTCAGAACAAGTTTGCATTCTGGTACCCAATGTGAACTCCTTGAGGTTTGAGTATCATTTGAAGAAAATATCAAAAAATTAGTTGAATTTAGTACGGTAAGATTTTCCGCATAAATATTATTTTTTTAATTTTATCTTCATCATATATATTATTTTTTGGAAAAATAAACTAATCCTTCTGACCTTATGGGTGACTATTTTGTTGAATAACTAGTTAAGTGCCCGTGCGTTGCAATGGGATTAAAATATTGTTTTGATTACTTTCTTTCTTTAGAAGTGATTAATTTTTATTTGATTTTTTCATAATGTATTAATCAATAATGAGAGCAAACAAGAGTCTTAGTGTTTAACTCTAAAAATATGCCAAAACAATTACACATTTTTAAAAGAATTATCATGATTTTTTTTTTGTAGTAGAAAGGAGATTGAAATGAATTAGACAACACAAGAAATTGCTAAAAAATGGAGGCAGCTGATTGATTCAGCAAATCGAGAAGAAATGAGCAGCCAAATAATAAAAAAGGAGACCCTAAATACATTTGTCTCGGTAATAATAGAAACTAATTCAATCTTTATTTTGTAACCACTGGGTTTTAATTTCTTCGCTTGCGTTATGAACCAATCAGAGAAAGAGCAAGTTTTATAAAAATAATTTCTTCAACTTTCCTTTTATAAAAATTATCTTCTTCTTTTTTTCTTTCCAATTTGTTAGCTATGAAACTTTTTCATTTATAAGGACACAAGATGTGTCTATATTACAACTTTTAATTATATTAAGTATAATTATGATACTTTTAGTTAAATTTATCTCTGGAATATCATTTAGATAAGTTCTTGTGATAGCAATCTTTTATCAAAACAGAATGACAGTAATTAAGTCATTTTCACACCCTCTTTTTCAAAATTATAAAAAAAGAGTACATAGTTTATATCTTAATCTGCCTTGAAGAAAACCATCTGCATGTTTTTTTCATCAGTTGACGAATTTATGAACATTAAAAATGCCTGAAATTGCAATTATTTGTAAAAAGAAAAAAATACAAGCAGCATATGTACATCATAAACCACTACAATCTGCTAGATATTGCTAGATACTTGTTACTGTGTGCTTGTGTTATTATTTTCCCGGCTGTTAATCAATTGAGGTGTCATTGACAGATTTCCCAGCACTCAGTAGATTTCCTTCTATCTCTAGTTCATCCTACATGGAAAAAAAATTAATACTCAGTAGATAACTAGATATGCATGAATAAAATGTCACACTTCGACTGGGTCAAACATTGAATCTGTACCAATGGTACTGAGACAGTGGGTCCAACTAACTCATTTCACTGAGATTGTTAAACTTGCACAATCATTTCATGCACAACAAAATGGAAACCCTAGAGGCGCCGTCGTTGTGAAATAATTTCTATGCGGCTTTTCTCTGCTCTCTCTCTCGCAGCGTATTGAAAAAGGAGATCGATGCTTCGAAAAAAGAAAAGAGGCGTATTCGCATTGGGAAGAAGCGAGTACAGAGGAAACACGTTTTTATATTTGTTTAAGTGAAATAATTTCTATGCGGCTTTTCATGTAGCGAGTATGTTTCGAACTAAATTTAGACTTCTACCCATTTGGCCGGTCACAGAAGGGTATTTCTGCTGTAGTGCTATAACACAATATATATTTACTAGAAATAAGAAAATTATTTATTCAATATTACTATTATAAAATAATAAATATACAACTCATTTTAAGTAAAGTATAACATTTTTTTTTTAAAAAGAAAGAGGAATCCCACCTGTTTATTTACGAAACAATATAGGTCATACAAAAAGTCAATTATTCTGAATTAGTGGAACAACAACCAACTAAGATCAGCAACCACAAAACAAAGTAGTATATCAGAAAATGTAATCAAACTAACATCACTAAAAACATCAAAATCCCTAATATCAATCAATAAGAGCAATAACATTAGAAGAGCTAGGTATCAACTAAAGACCAATCAGGAGACAATAAACCAGCTGCCTCATCAATGACATCAGAGATGTTCCTATCATCCGACTCTCCTAAACTAAGAGAAGGGACTTCATCTAAAACCATATGGGAGCTGGCTCTGTCCTAAGGGTCCATGCCCGATATCACTATCAAGGTATCTATCTATGTGAGAGGATAAATATCAAAGGGCATAATCAATAATGATTTAAAATATGGATTATCTAAACAAGACTTACACAGATATGAAGTCAAAGCAATAATTCAATTTTAAAATTAACCTCGTTCAAAATATTGTTTACTGTTCTTTCAAAAATTATTAGATATATATATTAATTATATTATGCAGTTAATTGAAACATAATATTATTGCTAACAGATTGGACAAGTTCTTCTACGTAGTACTGCACCAACTTTCCTATGTGTCGTACATGTTTGACTAGTAAATGGTAAACTCCCAGCAAAGCAACATATATATTTGATGTTACATACGAGACAACGAGCGGGATCATTAATTACAAACACTCTGTTAATTGGATTACATGGCTGAGATTGAATTAAGATGTCTACATCTTTGACCCCATCCCATCATCTCCCATTTATTTAGTGGCCCACGTATGCTAACTGCTCCCCTTGATTGCTTCTACCAATGTTTCAAAAAAAGTATGCTAACTGCTAAGATAAAATCTTTAGCTCCTGACCAATTCACAGAGAACATTTCAAATATGGACTAATTAGCCAACAGCTTCACTTATTTTATTTCCAAATTGTGAGGAACATTTCATACGCACCCGCTACTATAAATAACCACACAAGCTTTGGACATTGTATAACCAAATAGCAATTTGCAACTTGCCTACACAAACCACAACCTTGAAAGAAATGGCTTACTGTACACTTTTTCTCTTCACTTTGCTTGCCTTGGCCAGCTCTCAAGCATTCGCTTCTGACCCTAGCCCACTTCAAGATTTCTGTGTTGCTGACAATAGCTCTAAAGTATTTGTGAACGGTTTAGTTTGCAAGGACTCTGCTGACGTGAAACCAGAAGACTTCTTCTTCTCAGGCCTCGACAAGGCTGGCGACACAAGTAAGAATCTCGTCGGGTCAAACGTCACCCTGGTCAATGTGCAAAGACTTGCCGGACTCAATACACTGGGAATTTCCATTGCTCGTCTCGACTATGCACCCAACGGCGGTCTCAACCCACCACACACCCACCCCAGAGCAACTGAAGTGCTCACCGTCATTGAGGGCACCCTGTATGTCGGATTTGTGACGTCATTCCCTAACTTCAAGCTCTTCTCCAAGGTGCTGAACAAGGGTGATGTGTTTGTTTTTCCTGAGGGACTCATCCACTTCCAGTTCAACATTGGAAATGTCCCTGCTGTTGCATTTGCCGGTCTGAGTAGCCAAAATCCCGGCTTGATCACTGTCGCAAATGCAGTTTTTGGGTCAAACCCACCTATTTCAGATGATGTGCTATCCAAGGCATTCCAACTTGACAAGAAAACTGTTGACTGGCTCCAGGCTCAGTTCTCCAATAACAACTAATCAGCTAAAGATTCGTCATATCGTGATATGTAATAAATTGTTTAGAATTTATTGTATGATTTCATATTTTCAGTAATAAAACCCAGCCACTTTGGGCATGTTTGCATGAGTTAATACTTACTGGTGTTGCCTCTTTATTGAAGTGATCACACTTGCATGGTTCATTCTTTGGTTAGAATTTCACTGTTATTTATAGAAACCGTTAAAATCAGTTACATACGGAACATCAAACCGTGTATAGAATGCATGCTAATTAAAAGTCGAAAGAACTAATTTCGTAATATCCCTTCCACAACATACTGTAAAACGGTGTGCATCAAATATGTTGACATTGTCGTAAATTAAAATTTCAGAACACTACTCCGGTTAAAGATTTTGCATCACAGCACATGATATATCATGTGCTCTGATGCAAAATGAAAAAAATGTAATCTCCTATGTCGGTTCCAACAATACTACTAATTTTGAAATAGTAGAGATGTTTAAAATTGAACAATGTAATCTCCTAATTGCTTAAATGAAAAATAAATCCCAGTAGAGTTATTTGATGCCCGCGATCGTGAAGAGAACTGTGGAAGCTCAGACAAGGTGTGCCTCTTAGGTGCGTAAGAATAATGGAAAGAAGTCATCTCTCTTTGACGGGGATGACAGTACTAGAATTTAGAAAGGGATCGAGAGAACGGTGGTGCTAGCTACCAGGTGAGGCTTCCTCTCTAACAGGGAAGATTAGAGTAGAGTGGGAATGTGGGATCGAGATCAAGAGAAATGGGATGCAGCGAGTTATTTGATTGATCAAAGAAAGTGCGAGTAAATAATGAACGCGGGCAACTTCTAATATGGGCCTACTAAGGCCCAAAAATTAGGTTATAAATCCATCGAAATTGTGAGGCCCAAAAAAATAAAAAATAAAAAGAAAAAAAACAGGAGACTAAATTATATCGTGTCGTTTAAATTGGGCTGGCAACGAGCCAGCTCGGTCCAAGCTAGGCCAAGCTCATGGCTTGCTCGTTTTGACAACGAGCGAGCCGAGCCAGCTCGTGAAAGCTTGTGGGCCTAAAGTCCAAATGTATTAGATAATGTATTGTAAAGTTAACTACCATAGATTAAGTTTGTAAATAAATTCGTGCTACCAAAATATAATATCCCCACATTCATGCAAGCATAGTTCACAAAATAAATTCATGCATACCAAATTCACACAAATTCACACAAATTCACAAATTCGTACCTTCATCGAGCTGGCTCGCCAACTTGCGAACGAGCTAGGCCCCAGCTCAAACTCGTCAGTTCCTTTATTTCCATAGAGCCCAGGTGCCTGCCGCCCATGCTGTGCAGTCTATCTTGTTTAGTTAGCCCATTGCGTCCCTTTTGCCATATGTTAAGCAAAGAGTGGTCCCTGAGAGCGGTGGAAGGTTCAATTCCCCTTTTAGAGCCGTCCGAAAATTATTGGCATAACTACGCTACCAAAATAGATCTTGATGTGTTTCTTTCTGACTGATGTTGCGAAAACAACATCCTCCATCCACTATACATCCCCTTTTGGTCAACACTTGTTGCGTTAGGATTTTATTTCAAAAAAGGAGCCACATGAATATCCTGATTTTCATTCGAACCCTCTGCTTCCATATGGTTTAGTTGTATGCTGAGTAGTATACACCTCCGTTATGGATGAATTTAATTGTATGCTGACGAGCACAAGTAGCTAGGTTCCATTTGCCGTCCAATTCCAAGTTACCGTGTTATTGGTCGGGTCTTTGCAACGAGAGGTTTTGAATATCGAAGTTAATTACGACATACCTTTTACAAAGAAAGAAGCCTACAGGATATTGTCAATTTCATTAATTGGTCTATAATATAAGTTTCTAGTTTTTATTAATAACGTCAATAGCATGTCTACTTGTGTACAAAAGAAAAAATGTTATCCGCTAATGAGAGAACAGAATCAAAGTTAGAGGCCTGAAAAGGCCCAAAGCCTATTATTAGGGGAGGTACATATTAATTAATCAAATATATGTTAGTACGGATAAACAATGGCTATTTTTTTTTAATCCAAAAGCAACCATTTTCATTACGTAATGAGAGAGTATGTCTAAAAAAATAACAGAATAAATTGCAAATAGGGGTGTAAATGGGTTGCATTGAATCCTCATTTTTCTATGTTTTTGATTCAATCCGTAATAGTCGGGTTATATATACTTTCAATCAATAATTAATAACCGTACTTCAAATTCATAGAATCCTCATTTTCAGGTGCTCGGATCTTCCTATTTTATAAGGTTTCATTGACAAAAATATTTATAAGTACAGCTAATTAATTACATCTAATAACAAAAGTATTAATAACAACGTACATAAAATTATTAATTAGAATATTAAAGTAATAATAGTCATGCAATAATTAATATTCTATACAATCCAACACAATATATATTATTACTAGAAATAAGAAAATTGTTCATTCAATAATACTATAATAAAATTGTCATACCCCAAATCAGGAATTCTGGATTAAGATGTGATCAACCTCGCCTCGTGCTTAATTAATCATTAAGCACGCAAGGCTAACCATAAATAATAAATCAAACAGCAGCGGAAGCAAAAATAATATAAATATCAAGCATCAGTCACATAGCAAATAAATAAACATACACATACATAACATAAAATTCGATCCATCTCGGAATCCAAATAACACCATCTATAGAAGGGGATACATGATCTATCGAGCTTGTATATATAACACAGGAAATACGAGACTCATAAACCTAATCAAAAGTCTAACTCTAGCTAATCAAACGGTGTGGCCATCGGGGACAACTCCTGACAACTCCTGCTGCGGATCGCCAGATGCTGTACCTAAAACCCACGAAACAACTTGTGGGTGAGCGACGAATCGCCCAGTATGTGACCCAGAATTATCCCCTCAGGGATCCTCTATGGTCAAAGCACTTTTATTTATAATATGAATACAATTTAAAAATATGCACCTGTGTGAACCTATATTAATATCTAATAGAATTTATAATACTTTTGAACGATGCCATGATGCGATTATTCTATTATGCCAACATGCGGAATAACCCAAAATAAAATCAAGGTAAAATATCAGATATAAATCAAGTCGGCATCCAGTACTCCTTGCACTGTGTGCCCAAATACAATAATAATAATAATAATAATAATATGGATAAAGTAAATCACCCCGTGCTGTGCCAATAGGATCACAAGATCCAGCAATATAATCCAAGGACTGTGATCAGAGTGCAATGATACACGTTGCCTAGTGACATCGAGCATTGCTCCACAAGATAATAGCACACTAGCCGATGGTTATATCAAAATTCGGTGTGTCATCTCACCTAGACGATTCATAAGCCAAACATATCCAATAGGAGAAATCATACAATGCAAGTCGTAAAAATATCATCACCAGGGCCACAGAACTCGAGATCGGAACTGTGCCCTCACCCGCCACCCGCCACACCAACACCCGCCATGGAACTCGAGATCGGAACCATGCGGTAGCGTAAAACAGACCTACACAGAACTCGAGATCGGAACTGTGCAGTCTCAAGTAATAAAAATGCCACCACGGAACTCGAGATCGGAACCGTGGTGGGGTAACCCGTTCTAGGCATGTAGCTCCTAATGTAGGCGTGGGAAACATCCCGAATCGTCCATGCCACAGAACTCGAGATCGGACCTGCTCACGTCAAATAGCAAAATGATCGAAAAATGATATAATCAAAGTTTATACATATAATATAGTCCTAAAGCCATCCAAGGATCAAGTGACCCTCAGCTCAGTGGCTGTCGGGCCGTCCCATGCCAAGTGACACCAAGACGGAACGAAGTCACTCGGCTCTGCTCAACTCTCACCAATGCATGCGTATGCACGTAATATAATAATAATATATTGTCTCCACGAGAAGAAGACAAACTAGTATCCTAATATTCTAATAATATAAATATAGTATTATTTAATTACTCTACTCCTACAATACAGTAAATTCAGGTTTTTCGGGGCTTATGCAATTCTACCTATAGTGCAGAAAAGGATAAACATGCTCTAAAGTTTTAATGCAACTACTTAAAAATAAAGTGCGGATGTCAGGTCAGATGGATCGACTGGTAAGAGTACGCCCACGAAAAGAATAATTCAGATATCCCACACCTGAGGGGGCTGGAGTCTCTGTCGCTAAAAATCAGCGTGCTCCGCGTATGCTCCGAACTGCGGGTCAATCGGATCGGCCCACGGGTCAGACTCGTACGTAGTTGACTGATCTGTGATCACGTAATTTAAACTAATTAAAATCTACGCAGATTTTATTCTAACCCTCATCCCAGTTAATGTGCAAGTTAAATTCTCGATTATTTTAATTTTATAAAAATTACCGATTCAGTCAGTTTGACTGAACTGGTTAATCAGATATTAATTATTTACTTTGATCTAAATTAATCTAATTTAATTCTAAAATAATTTATATTTTTAATAATTTAATTTGAAGATAAATTGCTTGTAAAAATTCTAATGTCGAAATATTCACAAAAATAATCACTTGTTAGTTAAGGTAATTTTAAACGTGTCTTACCTATTAATACATCATAATTACTTATCTATTTGATTTATTTTTGCTTAACCCCTAATCATTTTAAATCGGTCGAAATACGGTTTCAAAAGTTTAGTTATTATCAAAAGTTCCTAATGCTATTTATTTTTATAAACATGCATAAATTACGTAATTATTACTAAACCAATAAGTGTTAAAATATACTTTTAGTTATATTATAATTTAGATACGTAAATTAATCTTACAAAATTTTAGAGATAAAATGTTTATCTATTGTACATGTTTTTCTAATTATTTCTAAGTCGAGCAATTCGTTATTTTATAACTAATTTAATTTCTACGTTTAATTAGCCGTTTCGAATCTAAAGTCCATAATGAATATTTTTCGTTGCTAATTAATTGTTCTTTATTAATTAGCAACGAATTTTTTTGCACAAGTTCGAAAATGTTTAAAAGAATTATTTTAACTTTAAAAACTTTTTATAAAACTTTTATTTTAGTTTAATGTGTTGGGTGATTTAATTAGGTTTAATTAAGTGTCCGATTTTATTTGATTCTTTATCAAAACCTAAATTTTAAAGCCGCACTTTTAATCCAACAATTATGCATTTTTGGCTTTTAAACCAAATCCCGTAATTTTATTTCCCATGTCAAAACCGAAATTTCAATTCCTTTTTATTTTCACTTCTCTTGTATTTTATGATTGGTCCCACTTATTCAATCTACACATAATCAATTCAATTTCATGTTATCAAGAGTCAAATTCATCTTAAAGGCCTAATTGTTAAAATGCATACATAGAGGCCGGCCTCTAATTTCAAAAACAATTCACATTTACGTTTAGGCCCTTATAATTATATAATTCACATAAGAGCCTATAATTTTCCAAACAGCCCCTAATAATAATTTAATCGCAATATGGTCCCTGTCAGTTCAAAGGCTGGTATTCACACACAAAATCAGCACCATACCAGTAGTATACTGGGCTGGTACCACTGGTACCAGCACTTCGCAATTCACACAACAGCAACACAGCCAAGCACAAGCAAGACCAGCAAAACAGAAAACAAGGTGCAGGTCAAGGCAAACAGAACCAGAAAAGAGCAAAGAACACAGCCAAGGCACAGGTCAGAGAGCACGGCAACACAGCCATGTGCATTGGCTTGCCGAGAAAATCAACAACCCGAGCAAGCCAAATTCTAAACAACCCGAATCAAGAAAATCAAGGGTGCTAATACTAACCGAGAGAGACAAATAATCGCAGGGAAAGCTTAGTAGATACGGCCGGTCCCAAGATTCGAATTCTCGCTCTTCGGCCGCCCCAAATCAAGCACCAGAAATAAATCAGCTAGCCCCCAAATCACAGCAAGCACCCAAGATTCAACAACAACACTAGAATTCTCTCTCAAGAAACCCAAATTCAATTTAGGGTTTTGGATTCTCAACAATTCAGAGGAGAGAGCAAGGAGACAGAGAAAATCAAGCAAAGGTCTCAACACATGAGCAATAGGAAAGCAAAAACCAGCTCAAGAGAGAGAGAGAGAGAGGTATACTTATACCAGGAAGGGAGGCACACGGCAACAGGGATGGAGAGGGGTACGGCCAAGCCCCTGTCAGAGGGTAGGCACGCGCAAGGCACGAAGGTCGCACTGGGCAGGTGAAACTGCGCACAAGTCAAGCACGGGGGATGGGTTTTCTGACAACCGACGGGACTGCACAAGAGAGCGGGGAAAATCGAATCCAAGATCCTTCTCCTGGAAGGAACGAGAGAGGGGATTTCCTGGGTGGGGTCGCGGGTCAGTGAAGGAAGAGAGGGGAGCTAGGGCTAGGGAACGGGAGGGGATGGAGGAGGCGAAAAGAGAGAAAGGGGGAGCGTTGGTTGGGGCTCCACGGACAGAGAGGGAGACGAGAGAAAGAGAAGAGATTTTATTAAATGGGGCTGCTTCAAGATTCGTGCTGGATGGGATCCAATGGGTGAAAGAATTCTAGAAATGAATGGATGTACTTAATTGTTATAACTCGATTAGTTAATTGGATTTCAACAAATTTGATTGGAAAATTTGTTACGAATTATTCGAATAATTATATTTCAATTTAGGATCCGAATAATTCGATATCATCTATATGTATATATATATATATATATATATATCTAATTAAACCTTTATAATTTTCTAATGAACGAAATTTGTAAATTTCATAATTTATCTCGTACGAATAATTCATATACTTATGTTTCCAATTATAGAACTCAATTTATTTATTTACTAATACAAATCAATTTAAATAAATTTTGTTTCCATTAATTCAACGCGACTTGTATATACATTCTCCAATTATTAATCCCTAAACTTTCTCGGATAATTCAAATTTCTTTTATAAGTTCTAGAATTTTTATTTCTAAATCTTGAGTTAGTGTTTTTAATCTTATAATCGATTATCTCCAAAATTTTAGTTTATATATAAATATATATATATATATATTTTTTAAATTATTTTACTTCTAACTCCTATAATTTGAATGTACATAATTCATAGTTCGTTTATATTTTGAAATTTTAGATTTGAATAAACTTAATTAGACAATCTGATTGATCTTTAATTTAGTTAGAAAATTTTATTTAGTGTAAAGATCATTTTAGCAAATTAATCCTGTTTTAAAATTTTGGAATATAACAAAAATAATAAATAAACAACTCATTTTAAGTAAAGTAAACATAAACATATTTCAATGATGGATAAGCATAATTCAATTTTAAAATTAAGCTCATTCAAAATATAATTTCAAAAATTTTGTGGTATATATACATTTAATTTTGATTATATTTTATATGCAGTTAATTGGATCGGATTTTAACTGATCGATGTGCTTAATGGGGAACTAATCAAAAGATAGAATTGTTGCTAACAGATTGACAAGTTCTTCTACGTTGTACTGCACCAACTCTTCTACGTCGCACATGTTTGACTAGTAAATGGTAAACTCCTAGCAAAGCAGCATATAATTAATATATGTGATGTTTACATACGAAAGAGCGGGATCATTAATTGAAAACACTTTGTTAATTAGATTACATAGCTGAGATTGAATTAAGCTGTCTACATCTTTGACCTCATCCCATCATCTCCCAATAATTTAATTAATGGCCCAAGTATGCTAACGGCTAAGATAAAAAAATCTTTAGCTCCTGACCAATTCACAGAGAACATTTCAAATATGGACTAATTAGCCAACAGCTTCACTTATTTTATTTCCAAATTGTGAGGAACATTTCAAGCACCCGCTACTATAAATAACCACACAAGCTTTGGACATTGTAAAACCAAATAGCAATTTGCAACTTGCCTACACAAATCAGAAGCTTGAAAGAAATGGCTTACTGTACACTTTTTCTCTTCACTTTGCTTGCCTTGGCCAGCTCTCAAGCATTCGCTTCTGACCCTAGCCCACTTCAAGATTTCTGTGTTGCTGACAATAGCTCTAAAGTATTTGTGAACGGTGTAGTTTGCAAGGACTCTGCTGACGTGAAACCAGAAGACTTCTTCTTCTCAGGCCTCGACAAGGCTGGCGACACAAGTAAGAATCTCGTCGGGTCAAACGTCACCCTGGTCAATGTGCAAAGACTTGCCGGACTCAATACACTGGGAATTTCCATTGCTCGTCTCGACTATGCACCCAACGGCGGTCTCAACCCACCACACACCCACCCCAGAGCAACTGAAGTGCTCACCGTCATTGAGGGCACCCTGTATGTCGGATTTGTGACGTCATTCCCTAACTTCAAGCTCTTCTCCAAGGTGTTGAACAAGGGTGATGTGTTTGTTTTTCCTGAGGGACTCATCCACTTCCAGTTCAACATTGGAAATGTCCCTGCTGTTGCATTTGCAGGTCTGAGTAGCCAAAATCCCGGCTTGATCACTGTCGCAAATGCAGTTTTTGGGTCAAACCCACCTATTTCAGATGATGTGCTATCCAAGGCATTCCAACTTGACAAGAAAACTGTTGACTGGCTCCAGGCTCAGTTCTCCAATAACAACTAATCAGCTAAAGATTCGTCATATCGTGATATGTAATAAATTGTTTAGAATTTATTGTATGATTTCATATTTTCAGTAATAAAACCCAGCCACTTTGGGCATGTTTGCATGAGTTAATACTTACTGGTGTTGCCTCTTTATTGAAGTGATCACACTTGCATGGTTCATTCTTTGGTTAGAATTTCACTGTTATTTATAGAAACCGTTAAAATCAGTTACATACGGAACATCAAACCGTGTATAGAATGCATGCTAATTAAAAGTCGAAAGAACTAATTTCGTAATATCCCTTCCACAACATACTGTAAAACGGTGTGCATCAAATATGTTGACATTGTCGTAAATTAAAATTTCAGAACACTACTCCGGTTAAAGATTTTGCATCACAGCACATGATATATCATGTGCTCTGATGCAAAATGAAAAAAATGTAATCTCCTATGTCGGTTCCAACAATACTACTAATTTTGAAATAGTAGAGATGTTTAAAATTGAACAATGTAATCTCCTAATTGCTTAAATGAAAAATAAATCCCAGTAGAGTTATTTGATGCCCGCGATCGTGAAGAGAACTGTGGAAGCTCAGACAAGGTGTGCCTCTTAGGAGCGAAAGAATAATGGAAAGAAGTGATCTCTCTTTGACGGGGATGAGAGTACTAGAATTTAGAAAGGGATCGAGAGAACGGTGGTGCTGGCTACCAGGTGAGGCTTCCTCTCTAACAGGGAAGATTAGAGTAGAGTGGGAATGTGGGATCGAGATCAAGAGAAATGGGATGCAGCGAGTTATTTGATTGATCAATGAAACACTACAGCAGAAAAGACTATCAGCGACCGGTTTTCCGGTCGCTGATTGTCATGGCGCCGGTCTCTGATAGTGATCCCGGTCACAGGTATCCGATTCCGGTCGCTGATATTCCGGTCGCTGAAAGCATTGTCGCAGATACTCTTCTGATGACGTCACCGGTCGCTGATTGATGTCATCCGGTCTCTGATAAGTTTTCTGCGACTAATTTTTTTTTGTCGCTGTTGTTTTTTGCTGACGTCAGAAAAAAGTAGCAAAGACCGGTTTACCGGTCGCTGATGATTCTACCAACATTTTTTTTGTTTGTTTTATTATTTACATTTCTCCATGATATTTGATAACAAACATACAACATTACATCAATTAACATAAATAAGACAATAAATATCAAACATACAAGTACCAAAAAAACATAACAAACATACCAAAAATCAAACATAAATACCAATCATATCTCAAATAATATCTAAACAAAACATTTAAACTACATAAGTCATTGTACCATACCAAATAACATCTAAACTACACAAACCTATATCTAACTTGTCAATACCAGTACCATTCTAGTTTGGTACCACCCTGATACAATTATTTAAATACAAGATAATTAAGTACCGTTCTCTGGCTTCGATCAAGGCAGCTTCTGAACTCAAACTCTCTTCGACCCTCTTCCTAATTGCTTCTTCAATTCTTTTAGCAGTCTCCTCTTCCAATAGCTTTAGTTCAATCTCCTTTTGTTTCCTGTCAAAGAGAGCTAAGTCTGGATTATTTTAGTAAATGGAGGAAATTTTGTTGGGACAATAATTTTAACCTTAACTTTAACAATTGGGTATTTGCAAATAACCTAAAAATTAAACAAATCTAATTACATATTTTCATTCTTTTATTTTATCCTCCAGTGCACTGGTATTAAAACATGAGCCTGATATCCAAAGAAATCGTCAATTCAATTTTCCTATCCAGTTCTGAACTAAGAAGATGGTCAAAATCAAGCTCTTTTTTAAACTAAAGATTTAAATCATACTTCAACAATGCAAAATCAAGCTCTAGTAATTATTAGCTAGATTAATATCAAATTAACGAAAAAAAAAATTAATCTAGAATCTCACTAAGCAAAATCGAACAAGGGAAAAGAGAGAAGATACCAGTGTCGTCGGTTCCGGGCGAGACGCTGGTGGTGCTGGTCGCGAGTCTAGAAGACGAAGTTAATTACGACATACCTTTTACAAAGAAAGAAGCCTACAGGATATTGTCAATTTCATTAATTGGTCTATAATATAAGTTTCTACTTTTTATTAATAACGTCAATAGCATGTCTACTTGTGTACAAAAGAAAAAATGTTATCCGCTAATGAGAGAACAGAATCAAAGTTAGAGGCCTGAAAAGGCCCAAAGCCTATTATTAGGGGAGGTACATATTAATTAATCAAATATATGTTAGTACGGATAAACAATGGCTATTTTTTTTTAATCCAAAAGCAACCATTTTCATTACGTAATGAGAGAGTATGTCTAAAAAAATAACAGAATAAATTGCAAATAGGGGTGTAAATGGGTTGCATTGAATCCTCATTTTTCTATGTTTTTGATTCAATCCGTAATAGTCGGGTTATATATACTTTCAATCAATAATTAATAACCGTACTTCAAATTCATAGAATCCTCATTTTCAGGTGCTCGGATCTTCCTATTTTATAAGGTTTCATTCACAAAAATATTTATAAGTACAGCTAATTAATTACATCTAATAACAAAAGTATTAATAACAACGTACATAAAATTATTAATTAGAATATTAAAGTAATAATAGTCATGCAATAATTAATATTCTATACAATCCAACACAATATATATTATTACTAGAAATAAGAAAATTGTTCATTCAATAATACTATAATAAAATAATAAATAAACAACTCATTTTAAGTAGAGTAAACATAAACATATTTCAATGATGGATAAGCATAATTCAATTTTAAAATTAAGCTCATTCAAAATATAATTTCAAAAATTTTGTGGTATATATACATTTAATTTTGATTATATTTTATATGCAGTTAATTGGATCGGATTTTAACTGATCGATGTGCTTAATGGGGAACTAATCAAAAGATAGAATTGTTGCTAACAGATTGACAAGTTCTTCTACGTAGTACTGCACCAACTCTTCTACGTCGCACATTTTTGACTAGTAAATGGTAAACTCCTAGCAAAGTAACATATAATTAATATATGTGATGTTTACATACGAAAGAGCGGGATCATTAATTGAAAACACTTTGTTAATTAGATTACATAGCTGAGATTGAATTAAGCTGTCTACATCTTTGACCTCATCCCATCATCTCCCAATAATTTAATTAATGGCCCAAGTATGCTAACGGCTAAGATAAAAAAATCTTTAGCTCCTGACCAATTCACAGAGAACATTTCAAATATGGACTAATTAGCCAACAGCTTCACTTATTTTATTTCCAAATTGTGAGGAACATTTCAAGCACCCGCTACTATAAATAACCACACAAGCTTTGGACATTGTATAACCAAATAGCAATTCGCAACTTGCCTACACAAACCACAACCTTGAAAGAAATGGCTTACTGTACACTTTTTCTCTTCACTTTGCTTGCCTTGGCCAGCTCTCAAGCATTCGCTTCTGACCCTAGCCCACTTCAAGATTTCTGTGTTGCTGACAATAGATCTAAAGTATTTGTGAACGGTTTAGTTTGCAAGGACTCTGCTGACGTGAAACCAGAAGACTTCTTCTTCTCAGGCCTCGACAAGGCTGGCGACACAAGTAAGAATCTCGTCGGGTCAAACGTCACCCTGGTCAATGTGCAAAGACTTGCCGGACTCAATACACTGGGAATTTCCATTGCTCGTCTCGACTATGCACCCAACGGCGGTCTCAACCCACCACACACCCACCCCAGAGCAACTGAAGTGCTCACCGTCATTGAGGGCACCCTGTATGTCGGATTTGTGACGTCATTCCCTAACTTCAAGCTCTTCTCCAAGGTGCTGAACAAGGGTGATGTGTTTGTTTTTCCTGAGGGACTCATCCACTTCCAGTTCAACATTGGAAATGTCCCTGCTGTTGCATTTGCGGGTCTGAGTAGCCAAAATCCCGGCTTGGTCACTGTCGCAAATGCAGTTTTTGGGTCAAACCCACCTATTTCAGATGATGTGCTATCCAAGGCATTCCAACTTGACAAGAAAACTGTTGACTGGCTCCAGGCTCAGTTCTCCAATAACAACTAATCAAACGTGTCTCCAACATGATATGTAACAATTTGTTTACAATTCAAATTTAGTGTGTAATCTTTTATTGTCAATAATAAAACCCTGCCTTCTAGGCATGCTTGCACTAGTCAATACAAGTTTCGATAAATCATATATATCTTATAATTAATATTTATCGTCTTTGCCTCTAGAGTGAGGCGACTTGCTCGAGAGGTAAACCTTCAAAATAAATGAAGTCTTCCAAGCTCCAGCACGTCTGATCACCTTCTTTGTGAAGGTGGAGTGAGAAGTCTACCATTACCATTGTGAATACTAGGTCTAGCGAGACGTAGAAAATTGGTACACTATCGTCAGTGTCAATCAGTACCAATAAGGTAAAAATCTTTATGTTGTCATTCTTTGGTTAGAATTTCATGGTTATTCACTCAAGCTCTAGAAATGCAGTTTTCATTTAATATAATAGTAATGAAAGTGGATAGGAGAATTTGTCCAGTTACATACCAGAAAGTTGGGAATTCATTATTGCCATGCTCAAAGATGCATTTTCCTGTGCCAATTTATACAACAAGCATCAGGCATGAGCGAGAAGAAAAGGGTTTGGACCACAGAATTTATGAGGGTAGTATGGGCAATTTGGAAGCAACGAAACGAGTACATTTTCTGGAATAAAAGAATGCCCCTTCGGTTGCTAGCGAGGAAAATGCAGGAGGAGATATCACTGTGGATGAGCTGTTATGGATGAAGAAATCGGACCCACACTTGAGTTTTTGTATTTGTTGTTGTCTTGATTTTTATTATTTTTTTCTAAGTCTTTTGTTTTGAGAGGCTGAACTATGATGTTGTAAACAAATTTACCTTTTTGTGTATTTGGTAGCCACTACCAAGATATTTCAAAAAAAGAAAAAGAAAATGAACAACTTATATGATACGATTATGCCCAAATCTAAAGTCTAAAAGGTGCTAACTGGTGCCAAATATAACCGTGCTGGAGCTGCCAATAGAAGTTCTTGCAGTGCAAGTAACAAGGTTTTCCAATGGTGGTGTAGCATTATGGATTTCCGTGCACCACATAGGGGCTAATGGGAGAGGGTTGTGGCAGTTTATGGAGGCTTGGGCTTCCACTTGTCGGACGGGCATTGTGCCAACGGTACCCGTGCCGGTGCATGACCGGACAATAATAAAGTATCCTGGAGGCGATGAGATTGCGAAAGACTTCATAAAGAAATTGGCTCCCGATTTGCTAGCTTAAGGTACATACAAGTCAATAGATTTTGTGGGGATGTTGAAGACATTTGGAGGAATTAGGTTATATATTGTAATAAATAAATAACCTTAAGAGTCAAAAGTTGTAACTCACAAATAAGACATGCATGCATATCATATCGAGTAGAACTAGGATATTTTTATTTAATGGAGTTAATATCAAAACTTATCAAATTGACTTTAAACGACAGATTTAAAATCAATTGATCACACTTTCATGGTTCATTCTTTGGTTAGAATTTCACTGTTATTTATAGAAACCCTTAAAATCAGTTCTGAGTTGAAATATAGTAATTAACGTGGATAAGAGAAGATTTTCCAGTACGCACCTGATTATTAGGAGTTTATAATTGTCAGGCCGAAAGGAAAAAGCACTTTTAAAATGATGTTTAAACAAATTTATACAAGGATTAGTCCAACAAAGTTGCTAGCATCTTTACTGTAGTCATTAATAATGGGATTATCCACAACAGTATCAAAATCCAAAGGAGCCAATTGAACAGAACAACACCTCAAGAAATTTATTAGATCATTACATCATACGGAACATCAAACAATGTTTAGCATGTATGCTAATTATAAGTCGAAAGAACTAATTGTGTTATATCCCTTCCACAACATACTGTAAAATGGCATGCATCAAACATGTTGACAATGTCGTAAATTAAAATATCAGAACACTACTCCATGCAGTTAAAGATTTTGAATCAGAGCACGTGATACAAGATAAATTTCATTTGTAGAGTATGTCGGTTCAAACAATACTACTAATTTTGAAATAGTAGAGATTTTTAAAATTGAACAATGTAATCTCCTAATTGCTTAAATGAAAAATAAATCCCAGTAGAGTGATTTGATGCCCGCGATCGTGAAGAGAACTGTCGAAGCTCAGACAAGGTGTACCTCTTGGGAGCGAAATAATAATGAAGAATGGGAAGAAGTGATATCTCTTCGATGGGGATGATAGTACTAGAATTCAGAAAGGGATCGAGAGAATGGTGGTGCTACTGGGTGAGGCTGCATCTCTAACAGAGAAGATTAGAGTAGAGTGGGAATGTGGGATCGATATCAGGAGAATTGGAATGCTGCGAGTTATTTGATTGATCAAAGAAAGTGCGACTAAATCATGAGCGTGGGCAACTTCTAATATGGGCCTATTAAGGCCCAAAAATTGGGGTTAGAAATCCATTGAAATTGTATGGCCCAAAAATAAAAATAAAAATACAAAAAGGAGACTAAATTATATCGTGTTGTTTAAATAGGGCTGGCAACGAGCCGGCTCGGTCCAAGCTAGATCAAGCTCATGGCTCGCTCGTTATAGCAACGAGCGAGCCGAGCTATCTCGTGTAAGCTCGTGGGCCAAAAGCCCAAATATATTAGATAATATATGATAAAGCCTACAATCATAAATTAAGTTTGCAACTTAATTCACACATACCAAAATATAATATCCCCACATTCATACAAACATAGTTCACAAAATAAATTCATGCATGCATACCAAATTCACACAAATTTATACAAATTCACATATTAATACCTCGACCGAGCTGGCTCGCCAACTCGCGAACGAGCTAGGCCCCAACTCAAACTTGTTAATTTTACACCGATCTAGTGGCGAGCTGACTTGTTAACAGCTCGGTCCACTAACTAACGAGTTGTTAACGAACAAGTCAGATGCGAGCCACCATCGATCCATGAGCGACTATTTTTTTTTCCACCCCTACGTTTAAATCCGTAAAACTAAACAAAAGAAATATTGAAAATGATGATATGACTTAAAGACATTGCTCCAAACATGGTAAGTTCAAAGTTTGAAAATATAACAAAATGGAATGAGAAATAAATAAGGGGGTACATAAGGACACATAACGTGTTAATTGTGAATGAATTGTTTTTTTTATTTTTTAAATTGCTTGCTAGTGACTGTCAAATTTATAAAATGTAAATTTGTTTATAACAGCTTCTCAAAACTAAGAACAACGTACACTAGAAGAAAAATAAAAAAAAACATAATTGTAACCGATTTTTCTCTCCTTAAAGTGCATCCACAATGATGTCTATTCCCGTATCTTCGTTGCTTGCAACCATTGAGGTATTATTTTATTCATGAAAATGTACTTGTTTTGTTGTTTCCTAATTACCCATAATACCCCCATAAATCTTGTAGTCCAAACTGTTTTCTTCTCCCGCATACCTGAACAGTTGGAGCATGATCTTTCCCACGTCATTTCTGTTGTGTCTGCTCTCTCTTGTAAAACAAACATAAACATACTATAATGATGGATACGCAAAACTCAATTTTAAAATTACGTTGATTCGAAATATAGTTTACTGTTCTTTCAAAAATTATCAGGGGGGTGTGTGTATTTAATTATATTATGCAATCGGATTTAGTGTTATCAATAGTAACAGTAGCCAAGGAAACCAAAAGTTGTTGCCATTGTAGTCTATACAAAAGATTTCCATACATTCACCACTTTTGTTAACCCGGGTCGCCCCTAGTTCACCCGCCATTCGGCTACGTCCGGATTGGATTTTAACCAAAAAAGGAAAATTCAGAATCAGAATCAGAATCAGTAGGAATCGGGTGAATCAGATCAGAAACTCGGGTTTTTCTGTCATAAGCTTGTTTTTTATTAAAAAAAAAAAGGAAAATTTAAAAAAAAAAATTTCAAATATTTTTTTGTTGACAAATGATTACATAAAATAATCTACTAATACAATATAGTATAGACATTACAATTACAAACACACTCTTGTACTGCCAGAAACTATGTCGAACTAGCTAGATCACTAGGTCACCATTCGTATTATAATACAAATGGAGTATTTTGAATTGTGTATTAACTAATGACAAATTAATAATAAACAAAATTGGTAGAAAAGGGACCAATCAGGAGACAATAAGCCAGCTGCCTCATCAATGACATCAGAGATGTCCCTACCATCCGACTCTCCTAAACCAAGAGAAGGGACCCCGTCTAAAACCATATGGGAGCTGGCTCTGTCCTGAGAGTCCATGCCCGATATCACTATCAAGGTGACAATATGCGTCAGAGGAGAAATATCAAAGGGCATAAACAATAATGATTTAAAATATGGATTATCTAAACGAGACTTTCACAGATATGAAGTCAAAGCAATAATTCAATTTTAAAATTAACCTCGTTCAAAATATAGTTTACTGTTCTTTCAAAAATTATTAGAAATATATATTAATTATATTATGCAGTTAATTGAAACATAATATTATTGCTAACAGATTGGACAAGTTCTTCTACGTAGTACTGCACCAACTTTCCTATGTGTCGTACATGTTTGACTAGTAAATGATAAACTCCCAGCAAAGCAACATATATATTTGATGTTACATACGAGACAACGAGCTGAGATTGAATTAAGATGTCTACTTCTTTGACCCCATCCCATCATCTCCCATTTATTTAGTGGCCCACGTATGCTAACTGCTCCCCTTTATTGCTTCTAGCAATGTTTCAAAAAAAGTATGCTAACTGCTAAGATAAAATCTTTAGCTCCTGACCAATTCACAGAGAACATTTCAAATATGGACTAATTAGCCAACAGCTTCACTTATTTTATTTCCAAAATGTGAGGAATATTTCATGCACACCCGCTACTATAAATAACCAGACAAGCTTTGGACATTGTAAAACCAAATAGCAATTTGCAACTTGCCTACACAAATCAGAAGCTTGAAAGAAATGGCTTACTGTACACTTTTTCTCTTCACTTTGCTTGCCTTGGCCAGCTCTCAAGCATTCGCTTCTGACCCTAGCCCACTTCAAGATTTCTGTGTTGCTGACAATAGCTCTAAAGTATTTGTGAACGGTGTAGTTTGCAAGGACTCTGCTGACGTGAAACCAGAAGACTTCTTCTTCTCAGGCCTCGACAAGGCTGGCGACACAAGTAAGAATCTCGTCGGGTCAAACGTCACCCTGGTCAATGTGCAAAGACTTGCCGGACTCAATACACTGGGAATTTCCATTGCTCGTCTCGACTATGCACCCAACGGCGGTCTCAACCCACCACACACCCACCCCAGAGCAACTGAAGTGCTCACCGTCATTGAGGGCACCCTGTATGTCGGATTTGTGACGTCATTCCCTAACTTCAAGCTCTTCTCCAAGGTGTTGAACAAGGGTGATGTGTTTGTTTTTCCTGAGGGACTCATCCACTTCCAGTTCAACATTGGAAATGTCCCTGCTGTTGCATTTGCCGGTCTGAGTAGCCAAAATCCCGGCTTGATCACTGTCGCAAATGCAGTTTTTGGGTCAACCCCACCTATTTCAGATGATGTGCTATCCAAGGCATTCCAACTTGACAAGAAAACTGTTGACTGGCTCCAGGCTCAGTTCTCCAATAACAACTAATCAGCTAAAGATTTGTCATATCGTGATATGTAATCAATTGTTTAGAATTTATTGTTTGATTTGATATTGTCAATAATAAAACCCAGCCACTTTGGGCATGTTTGCATGAGTTAATGCTTACTGGTGTTGCCACTTTATTGAAATGATCACACTTGCATGGTTCATTCTTTGGTTTGAATTTCACTGTTATTTATAGAAACCCTTAAAATCAGTTACATACGGAACATCAAACCGTGTATAGAATGCATGCTAGTTAAAAGTCGAAAGAACTAATTTCGTAATATCCCTTCCACAACATACTGTAAAAAGGTGTGCATCAAATATGTTGACATTGTCGTAAATTAAAATTTCAGAACACTACTCCGGTTAAAGATTTTGCATCACAGCACATTATATATCATGTGCTCTGATGCAAAAATGAGAAAATGTAATCTCCTATGTCGGTTCCAGCAATACTACTAATTTTTAAATAGTAGAGATGTTTAAAATTGAACAATGTAATCTCCTGATTGCTTAAATGAAAAATAAATCCCAGTAGAGTTATTTGATGCCCGCGATCGTGAAGAGAACTGTGGAAGCTCAGACAAGGTGTGCCTCTTAGGAGCGAAAGAATAATGGAAAGAAGTCATCTCTCTTTGAAGGGGATGACAGTACTAGAATTTAGAAAGGGATCGAGAGAACGGTGGTGCTACCAGGTGAGGCTTCCTCTCTAACAGGGAAGATTAGAGTAGAGTGGGAATGTGGGATCGAGATCAAGAGAAATGGGATGCAGCGAGTTATTTGATTGATCAAAGAAAGTGCGAGTAAATAATGAACGCGGGCAACTTCTAATATGGGCCTACTAAGGCCCAAAAATTAGGTTATAAATCCATCGAAATTGTGAGGCCCAAAAAAATAAAAAATAAAAAAGAAAAAAAACAGGAGACTAAATTATATCGTGTCGTATAAATTGGGCTGGCAATGAGCCAGCTCGGTCCAAGCTAGGCCAAGCTCATGGCTTGCTCGTTTTGACAACGAGCGAGCCGAGCCAGCTCGTGAAAGCTTGTGGGCATAAAGTCCAAATGTATTAGATAATGTATTGTACAGTTAACTACCATAGATTAAGTTTGTAAATAAATTCTTGCTACCAAAATATAATATCCCCACATTCATGCAAGCATAGTTCACAAAATAAATTCATGCATACCAAATTCACACAAATTCATACCTTCATCGAGCTGGCTCGCCAACTTGCGAACGAGCTAGGCCCCAGCTCAAACTCGTCAGTTCCTTTATTTCCATAGAGCCCAGGTGCCTGCCGCCCATGCTGTGCAGTCTATCTTGTTTAGTTAGCCCATTGCGTCCCTTTTGCTATATGTTAAGCAAAGAGTGGTCCCTGAGAGCGGTGGAAGGTTCAATGCCCCTTTTAGAGCCGTCCGAAAATTATTGGCATAACTACGCTACTAAAATAGATCTTGATGTGTTTCTTTCTGACTGATGTTGCGAAAACAACATCCTCCATCCACTATACATCCCCTTTTGGTCAACACTTCTTGCGTTAGGATTTTATTCCAAAAAAGGAGCCACATGAATATCCTGATTTTCATTGGAACCCTCTGCTTCCATATGGTTTAGTTGTATGCTGAGTAGTATGCACCTCCGTTATGGATGAATTTGTATGCTGAGGAGCACAAGTAGGTTCCATTTGCCGTCCAATTCCAAGTTACCGTGTTATTGGTCGGGTCTTTGCAACGAGAGGTTTTGAATATCAAAGTTAATTACGACATACCTTTTACAAAGAAAGAAGCCTACAGGATATTGTCAATTTCATTAATTGGTCTATAAGTTTCTACTTTTTATTAATAACATCAATAGCATGTCTACTTGTGTACAAAAGAAAAAAAGTTATCCGCTAATTAATGAGAGAACATAATCAAAGTTAGAGGCCTGAAAAGGCCCAAAGCCTATTATTAGGGGAGGTACATATTAATCAAATATATGTTAATACGGATAAACAATGGCTATTTTTTTTTAATCCAAAAGCAACCATTTTCATTACGTAATGAGAGAGAGTATGCCTAAAAAAATAGAGAAAAGGTTTCTGTCCACTGGGTTTTGTCCACCATTTGTCCACAACCTTATCCACTCCCGTCTAACTATCTTTTAACGGAAATTCAAATTATAAAATCACGACAGATCGCCTCTCATCTCTCCTCTCTCTGTCCTCTCGCCTCTCATCTCTCCTCTCTCTCACCTCTCTACCGACGGCCGCAACGGCAACGAGAGTGGATAAGAAAGAGATGATCAGATCTCACCTCTCGCCTCTCATCTCTCCTCTCTCTCACCTCTCTACCGACGGCCGCAATGGCAACGAGAGTGGATAAGAAAGAGATGATCAGATCGGATCGGAAGAATAATCTGGATCGGCCGCGACGGCAACGAAATCGTAATTGTTGTTTTTTTGTATTTACCTTCTCTGATTCATTTTTCCTTTGCAATGTCGATTTTAATTGAGATTACTGACTCGATCTCATTTTTATACATGATCGCAATGGAACCTTCAATCGTGGAGCGCGATCGAATAGAAGTTGTTTTTGTTGAAGAGCACGGTAAAATTCAAATCTAGTAAGTTATTTCTGTTGAATTTGTTGTTTTCGTTGTATGCAGTAACAAATCTAGCATTTCAAATGAAATCTGGAGGAAAGAGATGATAGAGAGGCGATATGGAGTATTGATCTGCTAATTTTACTGTATTGCCCCGTTAATTTTACAGTATTCATCTTTTCATTTTACAGTATTCATCTTGTGGAAATCTGGAGGAAATAGATGATAGAGAAGCAATATGGAGTATTAATATGTTAATTTTACAGTATTGCCTTGTTAATTTTACAGTATTCATGTTGTCATTTTACAGTATTCATCTTGTGGAAATATGAAAGAAATAGATGATTTGTTAATTTTACAGTATTTATCTTATAATTTTACAGTATTCATCTTGTAATTTTACAGATTCATCTTCTGAAAATCTAGAGGAAAGAGATGGTAGAGATGCTTCTTACTCATCCGAACAATGAACACAAGAGGTTTTTAATGTAAAAGTTATTTGTCCATAGTTTTTTTGTTGCTATTATGCTATTCTGAATGTTGCGGTGAATATTTTTATCTTGTGTTGAACAGATGTTGTTTGTGGTGAACATATGTTGTTTTGTGGTGAACAGATTTTTTGTGTGATGATGGATGTATGTATAGATTTAGCAATTTTAGAGTATACATGGTATTATTTTTTGGTTTATATTTTGCAATTTTACAGTATACATGATTCTTTGTAAGTTGTAGTTTAAACTGAAATGTAGCATTTGTTACATTTTATCTTACAGTATAGATGGTATTATTTTATGGTTTAGTTTTAGAAATTTTACAGTATACAAGATTCAATTGAAAATTTACAGTATTATGTGAAAATTTTACAGTATACAAGATTCAATTGAAAATTTACAGTATTATTTGAAAATTTTACAGTATACAAGATTCAATTTTACAGTATATATTTTACAGTATGCAAGATTCAATTGAAAATTCTACTGTATACAAGATTTAATTTTTACAATATACAAGATTCAATTGAAAATTCTACTGTATACAAGATTTAATTTTACAGTTTTGCTGATTCAATTTTACAGTATACAAGATTCAATTGTAAATTTTACTGTGTAGAAGATTCAATTTTACAATATTCAAGATTCAATTGAAAATTTTACTGTATACAAGATTCAATTTTACAGTATACAAGATTCAACCCAGTGCGGACGCTAATAATTAAATCTAACTGCCAATAACCGTTAATAACCGCTAATAACTAACTCTAACTGTCAATAACTTCCTATAACTGTAATTTCCGAAAGTACAGTTTGAAACTACATTTATTTTGTCCTGTTGTGCAAGTTGCAATCTTTTTCTAACTATCATGGGACCACTTCAAATAGTTGCTGGATTGTTTTGTGATTAACTGATATATTTTATGTGATATATTGTATAATTATACAGCATGTAGAAGTAATTTTACAGTATTCATGCAAGTCTAAGCTGTGGACAAATGGTGGACAAAAGACTGTGGACAATTAGACGCTTCCAAAAAAATAACAAAATAAATTGCAAATAGGGGTGTAAATGGGTTGCATTAATTGAATCCTCATTTTTCTATGTTTTTGATTCAATCCGTAATAGTCGGGTTATATATACTTTCAATCAATAATTAATAACCGTACTTCAAATTCATAGAATCCTCATTTTCAGGTGCTCAGATCTTCCTATTTTAATAGGTTTCATTGACAAAAATATTTATAAGTACAGCTAATTAATTACATCTAATAACAAAAATATTAATAACAACGTACATAAAATTATTAATTAGAATATTAAAGTAATAATATTCATGCAATAATTAATATTCTATACAATCCAACACAATATATATTATTACTAGAAATAAGAAAATTGTTCATTCAATAATACTATAATAAAATAATAAATAAACAACTCATTTTAAGTAGAGTAAACATAAACATATTTCAATGATCGATAAGCATAATTCAATTTTAAAATTAAGCTCATTCAAAATATAATTTCAAAAATTTTGTGGTATATACACATTTAATTTTGATTATATTATGCAGTTAATTGGATCGGATTTTAACTGATGTGCTTAATGGGGAACTAATCAAAAGATAGAATTGTTGCTAACAGATTGACAAGTTCTTCTACGTAGTACTGCACCAACTCTTCTACGTCGCACATTTTTGACTAGTAAATGGTAAACTCCTAGCAAAGCAACATATAATTAATATATGTGATGTTTACATACGAAAGAGCGGGATCATTAATTGAAAACACTTTGTTAATTAGATTACATAGCTGAGATTGAATTAAGCTGTCTACATCTTTGACCTCATCCCATCATCTCCCAATAATTTAATTAATGGCCCAAGTATGCTAACGGCTAAGATAAAAAAATCTTTAGCTCCTGACCAATTCACAGAGAACATTTCAAATATGGACTAATTAGCCAACAGCTTCACTTATTTTATTTCCAAATTGTGAGGAACATTTCATACGCACCCGCTACTATAAATAACCACACAAGCTTTGGACATTGTATAACCAAATAGCAATTTGCAACTTGCCTACACAAACCACAACCTTGAAAGAAATGGCTTACTGTACACTTTTTCTCTTCACTTTGCTTGCCTTGGCCAGCTCTCAAGCATTCGCTTCTGACCCTAGCCCACTTCAAGATTTCTGTGTTGCTGACAATAGATCTAAAGTATTTGTGAACGGTTTAGTTTGCAAGGACTCTGCTGACGTGAAACCAGAAGACTTCTTCTTCTCAGGCCTCGACAAGGCTGGCGACACAAGTAAGAATCTCGTCGGGTCAAACGTCACCCTGGTCAATGTGCAAAGACTTGCCGGACTCAATACACTGGGAATTTCCATTGCTCGTCTCGACTATGCACCCAACGGCGGTCTCAACCCACCACACACCCACCCCAGAGCAACTGAAGTGCTCACCGTCATTGAGGGCACCCTGTATGTCGGATTTGTGACGTCATTCCCTAACTTCAAGCTCTTCTCCAAGGTGCTGAACAAGGGTGATGTGTTTGTTTTTCCTGAGGGACTCATCCACTTCCAGTTCAACATTGGAAATGTCCCTGCTGTTGCATTTGCCGGTCTGAGTAGCCAAAATCCCGGCTTGATCACTGTCGCAAATGCAGTTTTTGGGTCAAACCCACCTATTTCAGATGATGTGCTATCCAAGGCATTCCAACTTGACAAGAAAACTGTTGACTGGCTCCAGGCTCAGTTCTCCAATAGCAACTAATCAAACGTGTCTCCAACATGATATGTAACAATTTGTTTACAATTCAAATTTAGTGTGTAATCTTTTATTGTCAATAATAAAACCCTGCCTTCTAGGCATGCTTGCACTAGTCAATACAAGTTTCGATAAATCATATATATCTTATAATTAATATTTATCGTCTTTGCCTCAAGAGTGAGGCGACTTGCTCGAGAGGTAAACCTTCAAAATAAAGGAAGTCTTCCAAGCTCCAGCACGTCTGATCACCTTCTTTGTGAAGGTGGAGTGAGAAGTCTACAATTACCATTGTGAATACTAGGTCTAGCGAGACGTAGAAAATTGGTACACTATCATCAGTGTCAATCAGTACCAATAAGGTAAAAATCTTTATGTTGTCATTCTTTGGTTAGAATTTCATGGTTATTCACTCAAGCTCTAGAAATGCAGTTTTCATTTAATATAATAGTAATGAAAGTGGATAGGAGAATTTGTCCAGTTACATACCAGAAAGTTGGGAATTCATTATTGCCATGCTCAATGATGCATTTTCCTGTGCCAATTTATACAACAAGCATCAGGCATGAGCGAGAAGAAAAGGGTTTGGACCACAAAATTTATGAGGGTAGTATGGGCAATTTGGAAGCAACGAAACGAGTACATTTTCTGGAATAAGAGAATGCCCCTTCGGTTGCTAGCGAGGAAAATGCAGGAGGAGATATCACTGTGGATGAGCTGTTATGGATGAAGAAATCGGACCCACACTTGAGTTTTTGTATTTGTTGTTGTCTTGATTTTTATTATTTTTTTCTAAGTCTTTTGTTTTGAGAGGCTCAACTATGATGTTGTAAACAAATTTACCTTTTTGTATATTTGGTAGCCACTACCAAGAAATTTCAAAAAAAGAAAAAGAAAATGAACAACATATATGATACGATTATGCCCAAATCTAAAGTCCAAAAGGTGCTAACTGGTGCCAAATATAACCGTGCTGGAGCTGCCAAGAGAAGTTCTTGCAGTGCAAGTAACAAGGCTTTCCAATAGTGGTGTAGCATTAGGGATTTCCGTGCACCACATAGGGGCTAATGGGAGAGGGTTCTGGCAGTTTATGGAGGCTTGGGCTTCCACTTGTCAGACGGGCATTGTGCCAACGGTACCTGTGCCGGTGCATGACCGGACAATAATAAAGTATCCTGGAGGCGATGAGATTGCGAAAGACTTCATAAAGAAATTGGCTCCTGATTTGCTTAAGGTACATACAAGTCAATAGATTTTGTGGGGATGTTGAAGACATTTGGAGGAATTAGGTTATATATTGTAATAAATAAATAACCTTAAGAGTCAAAATTTGTAACTCACAAATAAGACATGCATGCATATCATATCGAGTAGAACTAGGATATTTTTATTTAATGGAGTTAATATCAAAACTTATCAAATTGACTTTAAACGACAGATTTAAAATCAATTGATCACACTTGCATGGTTCATTCTCTAGTTAGAATTTCACTGTTATTTATAGAAACCCTTAAAATCATAGTTCAAAAAATCAGAATCGGAATCGGAATCGGATTTTTGACCGCCGAGTTAGAATCGGATGAATCGGCCGGAATCGGAAGAATCAGATCGGTAACTCGGGTTTTTTTGGCAGAAGCCTTGTTTTGTAGCCACATGCATAATATAAAGAGATTCACATGCAAGAAAAAACAAAAGAAACACTAGTCATGCCGCTGAGGGTATGTCACTAAATTAATACATGTATGAGGGTCTTTCACTAAAAAAAATATATATATACATATTAAGTTCTAAATAATAAAAACATGAAGGGCCAGATTTCAAAAATGCCACAAATCAGACCCTTCGGACTTCCTTCTCCTCCTGCGCGATTTTGCTTCTCCTCAGTCCTCACACGATTTTCTCTCCTCTGGCGCCTTTCAAGCTCAAATGGCCTGCACGATTTTCTCTCCTCTGGCACGATTTTCTCCTCCGCCTTGAATTGGCATAGGTTAGTGAAATTGAAAATATTTTTGCTTTCAATCGGCTTGAATCGGTGTAAATCGGACGGAAAATTGGAAAATCGGCCGATTCCGTCACTGTTCATCCGATTTTTTGGAATAAATCGCACGAACTTGAGAATCGGTCAAAAATCAGCCCGGTCCCGTCCGATTCCGAGTTGAATCGGCTGATTTGACTCGGAATCCGCCGATTTTTCGAACTATTCTTAAAATCAGTTCTCAGTTGAAATATAGTAATTAAAGTGGATAAGAGAAGATTTTCCAGTACGCACCTGATTATTCGGAGTTTATAATTGTCAGGCCGATAGGAAAAAGCACTTTTAAAATGATGTTCAAACAAATTTATACAAGGATTAGTCCAACAAAGTTGCTAGCATCTTTACTCTAGTCATTAATAATGGGACTATCCACAACAGTATCAAAATCCAAAGGAGCCAATTGAACAGAACAACACCTCAAGAAATTTATTAGATCATTACATCATACGGAACATCAAACAATGTTTAGCATGCATGCTAATTATAAGTCGAAAGAACTAATTGTGTTATATCCCTTCCACAACATACTGTAAAATGGCATGCATCAAACATGTTGACATTGTCGTAAATTAAAATATCAGTACACTACTCCATGCAGTTAAAGATTTTGAATCAGAGCACGTGATACAAGATAAATTTCATTTGTAGAGTATGTCGGTTCAAACAATACTACTAATTTTGAAATAGTAGAAATTTTTAAAATTGAACAATGTAATCTCCTAATTGCTTAAATGAAAAATAAATCCCAGTAGAGTGATTTGATACCCGCTATCGTGAAGAGAACTGTCGAAGCCCAGACAAGGTGTGCCTCTTGGGAGCGAAATAATAAAGAAGAACGGGAACAAGTGATATCACTTCGATGGGGATGAGAGTACTAGAATTCAGAAAGGGATCGAGAGAACGGTGGTGCTACCGGGTGAGGCTGCATCTCTAACAGAGAAGATTAGAGTGGGAATGTGGGATCGATATCAGGAGAAATGGAATGCTGCGAGTTATTTGATTGATCAAAGAAAGTGCGAGTAAATCATGAGCGTGGGCAACTTCTAATATGGGCCTATTAAGGCCCAAAAATTGGGGTTACAAATCCATTGAAATTGTATGGCCCAAAAATAAAAATAAAAATACAAAAAGGAGACTAAATTATATCGTGTTGTTTAAATAGGACTGGCAACGAGCCGGCTCGGTCCAAGCTAGATCAAGGTCATGGCTCGCTCGTTATAGCAACGAGCGAGCCGAGCTATCTCGTGATAGCTCGTGGGCCAAAAGTCCAAATGTATTAGATAATATATCATAAAACCTATAATCATAAATTAAGTTTGCAACTTAATTCACACATACCAAAATATAATATCCCCACATTCATACAAACATAGTTCACAAAATAAATTCATGCATGCATACCAAATTCACATATTCATAGCTCGACCGAGCTGGCTCGCCAACTCGCGAACGAGCTAGGCCCCAACTCAAACTTGTTAATTTTACACCGATCTAGTGGTGAGCTGACTTGTTAACAGTTCTGTCCACTAACTAACGAGTTGTTAACGAACAAGTCAGATGCGAGCCACCATTGATCCATGAGCGACTATTTTTTTTTGGGGAGTGCTATACTGAGGGCTTTGTTTCTGATTTTGAGAGCTAATTGACTTTTTTTTTCCTAAATACCGATTTTACCCTTTCAATTTCTCTCACTCATTTAATGAAAAACCGAATAAGAAAATAACTTTAAAGGAAAATTGCTTTTCTCCTATGAGAAACAAATCTGTATCCTCCCAGTATCTGAGAAGTTTACTTTTTTCTGTTTTTCATTTTTTTGACAAATCCATATAGCCTTTCATTTTTCATTTTTCTGTTTTTCTTTTTATTCTCTCATTTTTGTGTTTTTTTCTCTTCCTCTATCTCACAAGATGTATACTGTCAAATTGTATTTTGTTTTCAAATTAACGTGTTTTTTTTGTAATCTAATAATATGTTAATTTTATTTATGTTGGCTTAAACTCTTGTAATTTTATACTTATGATGATAAATTAATGAAATTTAAACAAAATCTCAACCATCGTTCTCCCTGATGACCTGTTAGTACATATATACAAATCAAATTAACATTTAAGCAAAAAAAATAGTTTTGTATACCCTGATGACCTGTTAGTACATATATACAAATCAAATTAACATTTAAAAAAAAAAATTAGTTTTGTATATAAACGAAGATTCCAACTAAGTATATACTAAGATGAAGTTATTATTTGGTGAGGCAGGTACGGATCCAAAAATTTTCAATACATATATATTCTAAGATAAAGTTTGGATATTCAATTACTTCAATACGTTCACTGCTAGTTTCTCAGCAAAATATATAAGAAAACATTCTTTGGATGTCAAATATAAAAATAATCAAACCAAGATAAAAAACATTCCTAGCTATGCCAAATGGGAGAAACAGATTTGTTTCAGTAATTTTCCTTTAAAGTTATTTCCTTATTAGGTTTTTAATTAAATGAGTGAGAGAAATTGAAAAGGTAAAATTGGCATTTAAGAAAAAAAATGTCAGTTAGCTCTCAAAATCACAAACGTAGCCCTCAATATAGCACTCCCTTTTTTTTTTTCCAGCCCTACGTTTAAATCCGTAAAACTAAACATGATATGACTTAAAGACATTGCTCCAAACATGGTAAGTTCAAACTTTGAAAATATAACAAAATGGAATGAGAAATAAATAAGGGGGTACATAAGGACACATAACGTGTTAATTGTGAATGAATTTTTTTTTTTTTTTTAAATTGCTTGCTAGTGACTGTCAAATTTACAAAATGTAAATTTGTTTATAACAGCTTCTCAAAACTAAGAACAACAGTAGAAGAAAAATAAAAAAACATAATTGTAACCGATTTTTCTCTCCTTAAAGTGCATCCACAATGATGTCTATTCCCGTATCTTCGTTGCTAACAACCATTGACGTATTATTTTATTCATGAAAATGTACTTGTTTTGTTGTTTCCTAATTACCCATAATACCCCCATAAATCTTGTAGTCCAAACTGTTTTCTTCTCCCGCATACCTGAACAGTTGGAGCATGATCTTTCCCACGTCATTTCTGTTGTGTCTGCTCTCTCTTGTAAAATAAACATAAACATACTATAATGATGGATACGCAAAACTCAATTTTAAAATTACGTTGATTCAAAATATAGTTTACTGTTCTTTCAAAAATTATCAGGCGGGTGTGTGTATTTAATTATATTATGCAATCGGATTTAGTGTTATCAATAGTAACAGTAGCCAAGGAAACCAAAAGTTGTTGCCATTGTAGTCTATACAAAAGATTTCCATACATTCACCACTTTTGTTAACCCGGGTCGCCCCTAGTTCACCCGCCATTCGGCTACGTCCGGATTGGATTTTAACCAAAAAAGGAAAATTCAGAATCAGAATCAGAATCAGTAGGAATCGGGTGAATCAGATCAGAAACTCGGGTTTTTCTGTCATAAGCTTGTTTTGTATTAAAAAAAAAGGAAAATTAAAAAAAAAATTCAAATATTTTTTTGTTGACAAATGATTACATAAAATAATCTACTAATACAATATAGTATAGACATTACAATTACAAACACACTCTTGTACTGCCAGAAACTATGTCGAACTAGCTAGATCACTAGGTCACCATTCGTATTATAATACAAATGGAGTATTTTGAATTGTGTATTAACTAATGACAAATTAATAATAAACAAAATTGGTAGAAAAGGGACCAATCAGGAGACAATAAGCCAGCTGCCTCATCAATGACATCAGAGATGTCCCTACCATCCGACTCTCCTAAACCAAGAGAAGGGACCCCGTCTAAAACCATATGGGAGCTGGCTCTGTCCTGAGAGTCCATGCCCGATATCACTATCAAGGTGACAATATGCGTCAGAGGAGAAATATCAAAGGGCATAAACAATAATGATTTAAAATATGGATTATCTAAACGAGACTTTCACAGATATGAAGTCAAAGCAATAATTCAATTTTAAAATTAACCTCGTTCAAAATATAGTTTACTGTTCTTTCAAAAATTATTAGATATATATATTAATTATATTATGCAGTTAATTGAAACATAATATTATTGCTAACAGATTGGACAAGTTCTTCTACGTAGTACTGCACCAACTTTCCTATGTGTCGTACATGTTTGACTAGTAAATGGTAAACTCCCAGCAAAGCAACATATATATTTGATGTTACATACGAGACAACGAGCGGGATCATTAATTACAAACACTCTGTTAATTGGATTACATGGCTGAGATTGAATTAAGATGTCTACATCTTTGACCCCATCCCATCATCTCCCATTTATTTAGTGGGCCACGTATGCTAACTGCCCCCCTTTATTGCTTCTAGCAATGTTTCAAAAAAAGTATGCTAACTGCTAAGATAAAATCTTTAGCTCCTGACCAATTCACAGAGAACATTTCAAATATGGACTAATTAGCCAACAGCTTCACTTATTTTATTTCCAAAATGTGAGGAATATTTCATGCACACCCGCTACTATAAATAACCAGACAAGCTTTGGACATTGTAAAACCAAATAGCAATTTGCAACTTGCCTACACAAATCAGAAGCTTGAAAGAAATGGCTTACTGTACACTTTTTCTCTTCACTTTGCTTGCCTTGGCCAGCTCTCAAGCATTCGCTTCTGACCCTAGCCCACTTCAAGATTTCTGTGTTGCTGACAATAGCTCTAAAGTATTTGTGAACGGTGTAGTTTGCAAGGACTCTGCTGACGTGAAACCAGAAGACTTCTTCTTCTCAGGCCTCGACAAGGCTGGCGACACAACTAAGAATCTCGTCGGGTCAAACGTCACCCTGGTCAATGTGCAAAGACTTGCCGGACTCAATACACTGGGAATTTCCATTGCTCGTCTCGACTATGCACCCAACGGCGGTCTCAACCCACCACACACCCACCCCAGAGCAACTGAAGTGCTCACCGTCATTGAGGGCACCCTGTATGTCGGATTTGTGACGTCATTCCCTAACTTCAAGCTCTTCTCCAAGGTGTTGAACAAGGGTGATGTGTTTGTTTTTCCTGAGGGACTCATCCACTTCCAGTTCAACATTGGAAATGTCCCTGCTGTTGCATTTGCCGGTCTGAGTAGCCAAAATCCCGGCTTGATCACTGTCGCAAATGCAGTTTTTGGGTCAACCCCACCTATTTCAGATGATGTGCTATCCAAGGCATTCCAACTTGACAAGAAAACTGTTGACTGGCTCCAGGCTCAGTTCTCCAATAACAACTAATCAGCTAAAGATTCGTCATATCGTGATATGTAATAAATTGTTTAGAATTTATTGTATGATTTCATATTTTCAGTAATAAAATCCAGCCACTTTGGGCATGTTTGCATGAGTTAATACTTACTGGTGTTGCCTCTTTATTGAAGTGATCACACTTGCATGGTTCATTCTTTGGTTAGAATTTCACTGTTATTTATAGAAACCGTTAAAATCAGTTACATACGGAACATCAAACCGTGTATAGAATGCATGCTAATTAAAAGTCGAAAGAACTAATTTCGTAATATCCCTTCCACAACATACTGTAAAACGGTGTGCATCAAATATGTTGACATTGTCGTAAATTAAAATTTCAGAACACTACTCCGGTTAAAGATTTTGCATCACAGCACATGATATATCATGTGCTCTGATGCAAAATGAAAAAAATGTAATCTCCTATGTCGGTTCCAACAATACTACTAATTTTGAAATAGTAGAGATGTTTAAAATTGAACAATGTAATCTCCTAATTGCTTAAATGAAAAATAAATCCCAGTAGAGTTATTTGATGCCCGCGATCGTGAAGAGAACTGTGGAAGCTCAGACAAGGTGTGCCTCTTAGGTGCGTAAGAATAATGGAAAGAAGTCATCTCTCTTTGACGGGGATGACAGTACTAGAATTTAGAAAGGGATCGAGAGAACGGTGGTGCTAGCTACCAGGTGAGGCTTCCTCTCTAACAGGGAAGATTAGAGTAGAGTGGGAATGTGGGATCGAGATCAAGAGAAATGGGATGCAGCGAGTTATTTGATTGATCAAAGAAAGTGCGAGTAAATAATGAACGCGGGCAACTTCTAATATGGGCCTACTAAGGCCCAAAAATTAGGTTATAAATCCATCGAAATTGTGAGGCCCAAAAAAATAAAAAATAAAAAGAAAAAAAACAGGAGACTAAATTATATCGTGTCGTTTAAATTGGGCTGGCAACGAGCCAGCTCGGTCCAAGCTAGGCCAAGCTCATGGCTTGCTCGTTTTGACAACGAGCGAGCCGAGCCAGCTCGTGAAAGCTTGTGGGCCTAAAGTCCAAATGTATTAGATAATGTATTGTAAAGTTAACTACCATAGATTAAGTTTGTAAATAAATTCGTGCTACCAAAATATAATATCCCCACATTCATGCAAGCATAGTTCACAAAATAAATTCATGCATACCAAATTCACACAAATTCATACCTTCATCGAGCTGGCTCGCCAACTTGCGAACGAGCTAGGCCCCAGCTCAAACTCGTCAGTTCCTTTATTTCCATAGAGCCCAGGTGCCTGCCGCCCATGCTGTGCAGTCTATCTTGTTTAGTTAGCCCATTGCGTCCCTTTTGCTATATGTTAAGCAAAGAGTGGTCCCTGAGAGCGGTGGAAGGTTCAATGCCCCTTTTAGAGCCGTCCGAAAATTATTGGCATAACTACGCTACCAAAATAGATCTTGATGTGTTTCTTTCTGACTGATGTTGCGAAAACAACATCCTCCATCCACTATACATCCCCTTTTGGTCAACACTTCTTGCGTTAGGATTTTATTCCAAAAAAGGAGCCACATGAATATCCTGATTTTCATTGGAACCCTCTGCTTCCATATGGTTTAGTTGTATGCTGAGTAGTATGCACCTCCGTTATGGATGAATTTGTATGCTGAGGAGCACAAGTAGGTTCCATTTGCAGTCCAATTCCAAGTTACCGTGTTATTGGTCGGGTCTTTGCAACGAGAGGTTTTGAATATCAAAGTTAATTACGACATACCTTTTACAAAGAAAGAAGCCTACAGGATATTGTCAATTTCATTAATTGGTCTATAAGTTTCTACTTTTTATTAATAACATCAATAGCATGTCTACTTGTGTACAAAAGAAAAAAAGTTATCCGCTAATGAGAGAACATAATCAAAGTTAGAGGCCTGAAAAGGCCCAAAGCCTATTATTAGGGGAGGTACATATTAATCAAATATATGTTAATACGGATAAACAATGGCTATTTTTTTTTAATCCAAAAGCAACCATTTTCATTACATAATGAGAGAGAGTATGCCTAAAAAAAAATAACAAAATAAATTGCAAATAGGGGTGTAAATGGGTTGCATTAATTGAATCCTCATTTTTCTATGTTTTTGATTCAATCCGTAATAGTCGGGTTATATATACTTTCAATCAATAATTAATAACCGTACTTCAAATTCATAGAATCCTCATTTTCAGGTGCTCAGATCTTCCTATTTTAATAGGTTTCATTGACAAAAATATTTATAAGTACAGCTAATTAATTACATCTAATAACAAAAATATTAATAACAACGTACATAAAATTATTAATTAGAATATTAAAGTAATAATATTCATGCAATAATTAATATTCTATACAATCCAACACTATATATATTATTACTAGAAATAAGAAAATTGTTCATTCAATAATACTATAATAAAATAATAAATAAACAACTCATTTTAAGTAGAGTAAACATAAACATATTTCAATGATCGATAAGCATAATTCAATTTTAAAATTAAGCTCATTCAAAATATAATTTCAAAAATTTTGTGGTATATACACATTTAATTTTAATTATATTATGCAGTTAATTGGATCGGATTTTAACTGATGTGCTTAATGGGGAACTAATCAAAAGATAGAATTGTTGCTAACAGATTGACAAGTTCTTCTACGTAGTACTGCACCAACTCTTCTACGTCGCACATTTTTGACTAGTAAATGGTAAACTCCTAGCAAAGCAACATATAATTAATATATGTGATGTTTACATACGAAAGAGCGGGATCATTAATTGAAAACACTTTGTTAATTAGATTACATAGCTGAGATTGAATTAAGCTGTCTACATCTTTGACCTCATCCCATCATCTCCCAATAATTTAATTAATGGCCCAAGTATGCTAACGGCTAAGATAAAAAAATCTTTAGCTCCTGACCAATTCACAGAGAACATTTCAAATATGGACTAATTAGCCAACAGCTTCACTTATTTTATTTCCAAATTGTGAGGAACATTTCAAGCACCCGCTACTATAAATAACCACACAAGCTTTGGACATTGTATAACCAAATAGCAATTTGCAACTTGCCTACACAAACCACAACCTTGAAAGAAATGGCTTACTGTACACTTTTTCTCTTCACTTTGCTTGCCTTGGCCAGCTCTCAAGCATTCGCTTCTGACCCTAGCCCACTTCAAGATTTCTGTGTTGCTGACAATAGCTCTAAAGTATTTGTGAACGGTTTAGTTTGCAAGGACTCTGCTGACGTGAAACCAGAAGACTTCTTCTTCTCAGGCCTCGACAAGGCTGGCGACACAAGTAAGAATCTCGTCGGGTCAAACGTCACCCTGGTCAATGTGCAAAGACTTGCCGGACTCAATACACTGGGAATTTCCATTGCTCGTCTCGACTATGCACCCAACGGCGGTCTCAACCCACCACACACCCACCCCAGAGCAACTGAAGTGCTCACCGTCATTGAGGGCACCCTGTATGTCGGATTTGTGACGTCATTCCCTAACTTCGAGCTCTTCGCCAAGGTGCTGAACAAGGGTGATGTGTTTGTTTTTCCTGAGGGACTCATCCACTTCCAGTTCAACATTGGAAATGTCCCTGCTGTTGCATTTGCGGGTCTGAGTAGCCAAAATCCCGGCTTGGTCACTGTCGCAAATGCAGTTTTTGGGTCAAACCCACCTATTTCAGATGATGTGCTATCCAAGGCATTCCAACTTGACAAGAAAACTGTTGACTGGCTCCAGGCTCAGTTCTCCAATAACAACTAATCAGCTAAAGATTCGTCATATCGTGATATGTAATAAATTGTTTAGAATTTATTGTATGATTTCATATTTTCAGTAATAAAACCCAGCCACTTTGGGCATGTTTGCATGAGTTAATACTTACTGGTGTTGCCTCTTTATTGAAGTGATCACACTTGCATGGTTCATTCTTTGGTTAGAATTTCACTGTTATTTATAGAAACCCTTAAAATCAGTTCTCAGTTGAAATATAGTAATTAAAGTGGATAAGAGAAGATTTTCCAGTACGCACCTGATTATTAGGAGTTTATAATTGTCAGGCCGAAAGGAAAAAGCACTTTGAAAATGATGTTCAAACATATTTATACAAGGATTAGTCATTAATTATGGGACTATCGACAAGAGTATCAAAATCCAAAGGGGCCAATTGAACAAAACAACACCTCAAGAAATTTATTAGATCATTACATACGGAACATCAAACAATGTTTAGCATGCATGTCAGATACCCGCCTGTTAGATCAATGGTTCCAGGGAACTTAAAAAGGAATTCAAAAGGTACATTATTCTAAAAATCAATCATTACAATGGTGCTTAATAAGGTAGTCGACAATGGGCCAAAATTGGCTAATATTCTAAAAATCGATCATTACAATTTGAAAATCAAGAATTAGAACTGTGGTCGATCGCACACAACGGTACAACTCTGATTAATTAATTGGCCTGCTTTTCCCATTCTCTTTAATATCAAGGTCTAAACCATCAGTTTGTTTCAAATGTGAGCTGCCTGGTCAAGGTGATTTTGGTTTTTCAACTGTTATTGGCTTAAAGAGGAAGAAACACGAAACAGTAGGAGATTCATCAGGATCGTCAGAGAGGCCTTTATCAAGAGGCACTTTACATGGAAGCACGAATGTGAATGTGGACCCCACATTCTCTCTGCTATTTACTGTTATATTCCCCTCCATTAGCTCCACCTGTTTGATAATTTTCCATACTATTAGAATTTAGAATTCAGATTGTCATTTGGGAATAATTCAACCAGAAAAAATTGATATTACATTCTTTCCGTGTCAAATTCAACAATAACAGTAAGCTATTATTGCAAATTGTATTATCTACTTATTTTTTTTTTTTCTTTTTCTTTTTTTTTTTGTGGGGGTGGGTGTTCGATAAATTAAATTGGTTAAAAAAATTTGATTGGTTGCTTACTAATTGTTTGCAAATGGCAAGTCCCGGTCCCAGTCCCGTACCATCATATTTCCATGCATGATCGGCACTTGCTTGCATGTATGGTTTAAACAGAGTTGGGATGGCATTTTCTGTGCATACGCATAAACACAATACTCAGTCATTTTATTTTAAGAGAGGAAAAGTATATAATAAAAGGGGTAAATCCAAACCTGGAATTCCATTTCCAGTGTCATACACTTCGTATTGTAGCCACACAATTTCTTCACCTATATTCTCAATTTCTTTTCCGACTTTGGAAGAACAGGATGTGTCAGCACAACTTGACTGCATTACTGTTTCATTTGCAGTGCATGTATGAAGAGAGTTTGGTTTAGGCACCACTCGAAGATTTATACCAACTGTGCCTTTATGCGTGAACTTGACTGCATTACTGAAAGGTAAAATTCAGGAATTTAAAAATGACACATCATCTAACTCACCTAAATCAGCGATTCCCTAAATTAACAATACCCGATGAAATTGTTTCAGACTACATCTTCAACCCCTAGCGAAGTAGAGATGGCATTAGGTGCTTGAATCTATTGTTTTTTTTAACATCAGTAAAGACAATTCTCATTTGAAGTTTGTTACATGCTAGTTGTGGATATTTCTTCACAGAAGTTTTGAGAAGCTTCATGAAAACATTCGGTAGAAAACTAAGATTATTTAGATTATATTTGTGCATAAGATGATATTCTTACATAGTCTCCTCCTTTTTGTAATTTAACAACCCAAAAAAAAAAAAAAAGCAATCCTTACTGCAAACTACCTAGTACCCAGTACCCTTGAAAATTTTACAAATTGTTTAATGATTTATTTGAGGTCTGATTAGGATTATGGTGTGAATCTGAATAATGTATTTATACCAGTACTAATGGTTATTACTATGCTTTATTCTTTTCTTGTCAGAACAAGTTTGCATTCTGGTACCCAATGTGAACTCCTTGAGGTTTGAGTATCATTTGAAGAAAATATCAAAAAATTAGTTGAATTTAGTACGGTAAGATTTTCCGCATAAATATTATTTTTTTAATTTTATCTTCATCATATATATTATTTTTTGGAAAAATAAACTAATCCTTCTGACCTTATGGGTGACTATTTTGTTGAATAACTAGTTAAGTGCCCGTGCGTTGCAATGGGATTAAAATATTGTTTTGATTACTTTCTTTCTTTAGAAGTGATTAATTTTTATTTGATTTTTTCATAATGTATTAATCAATAATGAGAGCAAACAAGAGTCTTAGTGTTTAACTCTAAAAATATGCCAAAACAATTACACATTTTTAAAAGAATTATCATGATTTTTTTTTTGTAGTAGAAAGGAGATTGAAATGAATTAGACAACACAAGAAATTGCTAAAAAATGGAGGCAGCTGATTGATTCAGCAAATCGAGAAGAAATGAGCAGCCAAATAATAAAAAAGGAGACCCTAAATACATTTGTCTCGGTAATAATAGAAACTAATTCAATCTTTATTTTGTAACCACTGGGTTTTAATTTCTTCGCTTGCGTTATGAACCAATCAGAGAAAGAGCAAGTTTTATAAAAATAATTTCTTCAACTTTCCTTTTATAAAAATTATCTTCTTCTTTTTTTCTTTCCAATTTGTTAGCTATGAAACTTTTTCATTTATAAGGACACAAGATGTGTCTATATTACAACTTTTAATTATATTAAGTATAATTATGATACTTTTAGTTAAATTTATCTCTGGAATATCATTTAGATAAGTTCTTGTGATAGCAATCTTTTATCAAAACAGAATGACAGTAATTAAGTCATTTTCACACCCTCTTTTTCAAAATTATAAAAAAAGAGTACATAGTTTATATCTTAATCTGCCTTGAAGAAAACCATCTGCATGTTTTTTTCATCAGTTGACGAATTTATGAACATTAAAAATGCCTGAAATTGCAATTATTTGTAAAAAGAAAAAAATACAAGCAGCATATGTACATCATAAACCACTACAATCTGCTAGATATTGCTAGATACTTGTTACTGTGTGCTTGTGTTATTATTTTCCCGGCTGTTAATCAATTGAGGTGTCATTGACAGATTTCCCAGCACTCAGTAGATTTCCTTCTATCTCTAGTTCATCCTACATGGAAAAAAAATTAATACTCAGTAGATAACTAGATATGCATGAATAAAATGTCACACTTCGACTGGGTCAAACATTGAATCTGTACCAATGGTACTGAGACAGTGGGTCCAACTAACTCATTTCACTGAGATTGTTAAACTTGCACAATCATTTCATGCACAACAAAATGGAAACCCTAGAGGCGCCGTCGTTGTGAAATAATTTCTATGCGGCTTTTCTCTGCTCTCTCTCTCGCAGCGTATTGAAAAAGGAGATCGATGCTTCGAAAAAAGAAAAGAGGCGTATTCGCATTGGGAAGAAGCGAGTACAGAGGAAACACGTTTTTATATTTGTTTAAGTGAAATAATTTCTATGCGGCTTTTCATGTAGCGAGTATGTTTCGAACTAAATTTAGACTTCTACCCATTTGGCCGGTCACAGAAGGGTATTTCTGCTGTAGTGCTATAACACAATATATATTTACTAGAAATAAGAAAATTATTTATTCAATATTACTATTATAAAATAATAAATATACAACTCATTTTAAGTAAAGTATAACATTTTTTTTTTAAAAAGAAAGAGGAATCCCACCTGTTTATTTACGAAACAATATAGGTCATACAAAAAGTCAATTATTCTGAATTAGTGGAACAACAACCAACTAAGATCAGCAACCACAAAACAAAGTAGTATATCAGAAAATGTAATCAAACTAACATCACTAAAAACATCAAAATCCCTAATATCAATCAATAAGAGCAATAACATTAGAAGAGCTAGGTATCAACTAAAGACCAATCAGGAGACAATAAACCAGCTGCCTCATCAATGACATCAGAGATGTTCCTATCATCCGACTCTCCTAAACTAAGAGAAGGGACTTCATCTAAAACCATATGGGAGCTGGCTCTGTCCTAAGGGTCCATGCCCGATATCACTATCAAGGTATCTATCTATGTGAGAGGATAAATATCAAAGGGCATAATCAATAATGATTTAAAATATGGATTATCTAAACAAGACTTACACAGATATGAAGTCAAAGCAATAATTCAATTTTAAAATTAACCTCGTTCAAAATATTGTTTACTGTTCTTTCAAAAATTATTAGATATATATATTAATTATATTATGCAGTTAATTGAAACATAATATTATTGCTAACAGATTGGACAAGTTCTTCTACGTAGTACTGCACCAACTTTCCTATGTGTCGTACATGTTTGACTAGTAAATGGTAAACTCCCAGCAAAGCAACATATATATTTGATGTTACATACGAGACAACGAGCGGGATCATTAATTACAAACACTCTGTTAATTGGATTACATGGCTGAGATTGAATTAAGATGTCTACATCTTTGACCCCATCCCATCATCTCCCATTTATTTAGTGGCCCACGTATGCTAACTGCTCCCCTTGATTGCTTCTACCAATGTTTCAAAAAAAGTATGCTAACTGCTAAGATAAAATCTTTAGCTCCTGACCAATTCACAGAGAACATTTCAAATATGGACTAATTAGCCAACAGCTTCACTTATTTTATTTCCAAATTGTGAGGAACATTTCATACGCACCCGCTACTATAAATAACCACACAAGCTTTGGACATTGTATAACCAAATAGCAATTTGCAACTTGCCTACACAAACCACAACCTTGAAAGAAATGGCTTACTGTACACTTTTTCTCTTCACTTTGCTTGCCTTGGCCAGCTCTCAAGCATTCGCTTCTGACCCTAGCCCACTTCAAGATTTCTGTGTTGCTGACAATAGCTCTAAAGTATTTGTGAACGGTTTAGTTTGCAAGGACTCTGCTGACGTGAAACCAGAAGACTTCTTCTTCTCAGGCCTCGACAAGGCTGGCGACACAAGTAAGAATCTCGTCGGGTCAAACGTCACCCTGGTCAATGTGCAAAGACTTGCCGGACTCAATACACTGGGAATTTCCATTGCTCGTCTCGACTATGCACCCAACGGCGGTCTCAACCCACCACACACCCACCCCAGAGCAACTGAAGTGCTCACCGTCATTGAGGGCACCCTGTATGTCGGATTTGTGACGTCATTCCCTAACTTCAAGCTCTTCTCCAAGGTGCTGAACAAGGGTGATGTGTTTGTTTTTCCTGAGGGACTCATCCACTTCCAGTTCAACATTGGAAATGTCCCTGCTGTTGCATTTGCCGGTCTGAGTAGCCAAAATCCCGGCTTGATCACTGTCGCAAATGCAGTTTTTGGGTCAAACCCACCTATTTCAGATGATGTGCTATCCAAGGCATTCCAACTTGACAAGAAAACTGTTGACTGGCTCCAGGCTCAGTTCTCCAATAACAACTAATCAGCTAAAGATTCGTCATATCGTGATATGTAATAAATTGTTTAGAATTTATTGTATGATTTCATATTTTCAGTAATAAAACCCAGCCACTTTGGGCATGTTTGCATGAGTTAATACTTACTGGTGTTGCCTCTTTATTGAAGTGATCACACTTGCATGGTTCATTCTTTGGTTAGAATTTCACTGTTATTTATAGAAACCGTTAAAATCAGTTACATACGGAACATCAAACCGTGTATAGAATGCATGCTAATTAAAAGTCGAAAGAACTAATTTCGTAATATCCCTTCCACAACATACTGTAAAACGGTGTGCATCAAATATGTTGACATTGTCGTAAATTAAAATTTCAGAACACTACTCCGGTTAAAGATTTTGCATCACAGCACATGATATATCATGTGCTCTGATGCAAAATGAAAAAAATGTAATCTCCTATGTCGGTTCCAACAATACTACTAATTTTGAAATAGTAGAGATGTTTAAAATTGAACAATGTAATCTCCTAATTGCTTAAATGAAAAATAAATCCCAGTAGAGTTATTTGATGCCCGCGATCGTGAAGAGAACTGTGGAAGCTCAGACAAGGTGTGCCTCTTAGGTGCGTAAGAATAATGGAAAGAAGTCATCTCTCTTTGACGGGGATGACAGTACTAGAATTTAGAAAGGGATCGAGAGAACGGTGGTGCTAGCTACCAGGTGAGGCTTCCTCTCTAACAGGGAAGATTAGAGTAGAGTGGGAATGTGGGATCGAGATCAAGAGAAATGGGATGCAGCGAGTTATTTGATTGATCAAAGAAAGTGCGAGTAAATAATGAACGCGGGCAACTTCTAATATGGGCCTACTAAGGCCCAAAAATTAGGTTATAAATCCATCGAAATTGTGAGGCCCAAAAAAATAAAAAATAAAAAGAAAAAAAACAGGAGACTAAATTATATCGTGTCGTTTAAATTGGGCTGGCAACGAGCCAGCTCGGTCCAAGCTAGGCCAAGCTCATGGCTTGCTCGTTTTGACAACGAGCGAGCCGAGCCAGCTCGTGAAAGCTTGTGGGCCTAAAGTCCAAATGTATTAGATAATGTATTGTAAAGTTAACTACCATAGATTAAGTTTGTAAATAAATTCGTGCTACCAAAATATAATATCCCCACATTCATGCAAGCATAGTTCACAAAATAAATTCATGCATACCAAATTCACACAAATTCATACCTTCATCGAGCTGGCTCGCCAACTTGCGAACGAGCTAGGCCCCAGCTCAAACTCGTCAGTTCCTTTATTTCCATAGAGCCCAGGTGCCTGCCGCCCATGCTGTGCAGTCTATCTTGTTTAGTTAGCCCATTGCGTCCCTTTTGCTATATGTTAAGCAAAGAGTGGTCCCTGAGAGCGGTGGAAGGTTCAATGCCCCTTTTAGAGCCGTCCGAAAATTATTGGCATAACTACGCTACCAAAATAGATCTTGATGTGTTTCTTTCTGACTGATGTTGCGAAAACAACATCCTCCATCCACTATACATCCCCTTTTGGTCAACACTTCTTGCGTTAGGATTTTATTCCAAAAAAGGAGCCACATGAATATCCTGATTTTCATTGGAACCCTCTGCTTCCATATGGTTTAGTTGTATGCTGAGTAGTATGCACCTCCGTTATGGATGAATTTGTATGCTGAGGAGCACAAGTAGGTTCCATTTGCAGTCCAATTCCAAGTTACCGTGTTATTGGTCGGGTCTTTGCAACGAGAGGTTTTGAATATCAAAGTTAATTACGACATACCTTTTACAAAGAAAGAAGCCTACAGGATATTGTCAATTTCATTAATTGGTCTATAAGTTTCTACTTTTTATTAATAACATCAATAGCATGTCTACTTGTGTACAAAAGAAAAAAAGTTATCCGCTAATGAGAGAACATAATCAAAGTTAGAGGCCTGAAAAGGCCCAAAGCCTATTATTAGGGGAGGTACATATTAATCAAATATATGTTAATACGGATAAACAATGGCTATTTTTTTTTAATCCAAAAGCAACCATTTTCATTACATAATGAGAGAGAGTATGCCTAAAAAAATAGAGAAAAGGTTTCTGTCCACTGGGTTTTGTCCACCATTTGTCCACAACCTTATCCACTCCCGTCTAACTATCTTTTAACGGAAATTCAAATTATAAAATCACGACAGATCGCCTCTCATCTCTCCTCTCTCTCACCTCTCTACCGACGGCCGCAACGGCAACGAGAGTGGATAAGAAAGAGATGATCAGATCTCACCTCTCGCCTCTCATCTCTCTGTCCTCTCGCCTCTCATCTCTCCTCTCTCTCACCTCTGTACCGACGGCCGCAATGGCAACGAGAGTGGATAAGAAAGAGATGATCGGATCGGATCGGAAGAATAATCTGGATCGGCCGCGACGGCAACGAAATCGTAATTGTTGTTTTTTTGTATTTACCTTCTCTGATTCATTTTTCCTTTGCAATGTCGATTTTAATTGAGATTACTGACTCGATCTCATTTTTTATACATGATCGCAATGGAACCTTCAATCGTGGAGCGCGATCGAATAGAAGTTGTTTTTGTTGAAGAGCACGGTAAAATTCAAATCTAGTAAGTTATTTCTGTTGAATTTGTTGTTTTCGTTGTATGCAGTAACAAATCTAGCATTTCAAATGAAATCTGGAGGAAAGAGATGATAGAGAGGCGATATGGAGTATTGATCTGCTAATTTTACTGTATTGCCCCGTTAATTTTACAGTATTCATCTTTTCATTTTACAGTATTCATCTTGTGGAAATCTGGAGGAAATAGATGATAGAGAAGCAATATGGAGTATTAATATGTTAATTTTACAGTATTGCCTTATTAATTTTACAGTATTCATGTTGTCATTTTACAGTATTCATCTTGTGGAAATATGAAAGAAATAGATGATTTGTTAATTTTACAGTATTTATCTTATAATTTTACAGTATTCATCTTATAATTTTACAGATTCATCTTCTGAAAATCTAGAGGAAAGAGATGGTAGAGATGCTTCTTACTCATCCGAACAATTAACACAAGAGGTTTTTAATGTAAAAGTTATTTGTCCATAGTTTTTTTGTTGCTATTATGCTATTCTGAATGTTGCGGTGAATATTTTTATCTTGTGTTGAACAGATGTTGTTTGTGGTGAACATATGTTGTTTTGTGGTGAACAGATTTTTTGTGTGATGATGAATGTATGTATAGATTTAGCAATTTTAGAGTATACATGGTATTATTTTATGGTTTATATTTTGCAATTTTACAGTATACATGATTCTTTGTAAGTTGTAGTTTAAACTGAAATGTAGCATTTGTTACATTTTATCTTACAGTATAGATGGTATTATTTTATGGTTTAGTTTTAGAAATTTTACAGTATACAAGATTCAATTGAAAATTTACAGTATTATGTGAAAATTTTACAGTATACAAGATTCAATTCAAAATTTACAGTATTATTTGAAAATTTTACAGTAGACAAGATTCAATTTTACAGTATATATTTTACAGTATGCAAGATTCAATTGAAAATTCTACTGTATACAAGATTTAATTTTTACAATATACAAGATTCAATTGAAAATTCTACTGTATACAAGATTTAATTTTACAGTTTTGCTGATTCAATTTTACAGTATACAAGATTCAATTGTAAATTTTACTGTGTAGAAGATTCAATTTTACAATATACAAGATTCAATTGAAAATTTTACTGTATACAAGATTTAATTTTACAGTATACAAGATTCAATTTTACAGTATACAAGATTCAACCCAGTGCGGACGCTAATAATTAACTCTAACTGCCAATAACCGTTAATAACTGCTAATAACTAACTCTAACTGTCAATAACTTCCTATAACTGTAATTTCCGAAAGTACGGTTTGAAACTACATTTATTTTGTCCTGTTGTGCAAGTTGCAATCTTTTTCTAACTATCATGGGACCACTTCAAATAGTTGCTGGATTGTTTTGTGATTAACTGATATATTTTATGTGATATATTGTATAATTATACAGCATGTAGAAGTAATTTTACAGTATTCATGCAAGTCTAAGCTGTGGACAAATGGTGGACAAAAGACTGTGGACAATTAGACGCTTCCAAAAAAATAACAAAATAAATTGCAAATAGGGGTGTAAATGGGTTGCATTAATTGAATCCTCATTTTTCTATGTTTTTGATTCAATCCGTAATAGTCGGGTTATATATACTTTCAATCAATAATTAATAACCGTACTTCAAATTCATAGAATCCTCATTTTCAGGTGCTCAGATCTTCCTATTTTAATAGGTTTCATTGACAAAAATATTTATAAGTACAGCTAATTAATTACATCTAATAACAAAAATATTAATAACAACGTACATAAAATTATTAATTAGAATATTAAAGTAATAATATTCATGCAATAATTAATATTCTATACAATCCAACACAATATATATTATTACTAGAAATAAGAAAATTGTTCATTCAATAATACTATAATAAAATAATAAATAAACAACTCATTTTAAGTAGAGTAAACATAAACATATTTCAATGATCGATAAGCATAATTCAATTTTAAAATTAAGCTCATTCAAAATATAATTTCAAAAATTTTGTGGTATATACACATTTAATTTTGATTATATTATGCAGTTAATTGGATCGGATTTTAACTGATGTGCTTAATGGGGAACTAATCAAAAGATAGAATTGTTGCTAACAGATTGACAAGTTCTTCTACGTAGTACTGCACCAACTCTTCTACGTCGCACATTTTTGACTAGTAAATGGTAAACTCCTAGCAAAGCAACATATAATTAATATATGTGATGTTTACATACGAAAGAGCGGGATCATTAATTGAAAACACTTTGTTAATTAGATTACATAGCTGAGATTGAATTAAGCTGTCTACATCTTTGACCTCATCCCATCATCTCCCAATAATTTAATTAATGGCCCAAGTATGCTAACGGCTAAGATAAAAAAATCTTTAGCTCCTGACCAATTCACAGAGAACATTTCAAATATGGACTAATTAGCCAACAGCTTCACTTATTTTATTTCCAAATTGTGAGGAACATTTCAAGCACCCGCTACTATAAATAACCACACAAGCTTTGGACATTGTATAACCAAATAGCAATTTGCAACTTGCCTACACAAACCACAACCTTGAAAGAAATGGCTTACTGTACACTTTTTCTCTTCACTTTGCTTGCCTTGGCCAGCTCTCAAGCATTCGCTTCTGACCCTAGCCCACTTCAAGATTTCTGTGTTGCTGACAATAGCTCTAAAGTATTTGTGAACGGTTTAGTTTGCAAGGACTCTGCTGACGTGAAACCAGAAGACTTCTTCTTCTCAGGCCTCGACAAGGCTGGCGACACAAGTAAGAATCTCGTCGGGTCAAACGTCACCCTGGTCAATGTGCAAAGACTTGCCGGACTCAATACACTGGGAATTTCCATTGCTCGTCTCGACTATGCACCCAACGGCGGTCTCAACCCACCACACACCCACCCCAGAGCAACTGAAGTGCTCACCGTCATTGAGGGCACCCTGTATGTCGGATTTGTGACGTCATTCCCTAACTTCGAGCTCTTCGCCAAGGTGCTGAACAAGGGTGATGTGTTTGTTTTTCCTGAGGGACTCATCCACTTCCAGTTCAACATTGGAAATGTCCCTGCTGTTGCATTTGCGGGTCTGAGTAGCCAAAATCCCGGCTTGGTCACTGTCGCAAATGCAGTTTTTGGGTCAAACCCACCTATTTCAGATGATGTGCTATCCAAGGCATTCCAACTTGACAAGAAAACTGTTGACTGGCTCCAGGCTCAGTTCTCCAATAACAACTAATCAGCTAAAGATTCGTCATATCGTGATATGTAATAAATTGTTTAGAATTTATTGTATGATTTCATATTTTCAGTAATAAAACCCAGCCACTTTGGGCATGTTTGCATGAGTTAATACTTACTGGTGTTGCCTCTTTATTGAAGTGATCACACTTGCATGGTTCATTCTTTGGTTAGAATTTCACTGTTATTTATAGAAACCCTTAAAATCAGTTCTCAGTTGAAATATAGTAATTAAAGTGGATAAGAGAAGATTTTCCAGTACGCACCTGATTATTAGGAGTTTATAATTGTCAGGCCGAAAGGAAAAAGCACTTTGAAAATGATGTTCAAACATATTTATACAAGGATTAGTCATTAATTATGGGACTATCGACAAGAGTATCAAAATCCAAAGGGGCCAATTGAACAAAACAACACCTCAAGAAATTTATTAGATCATTACATACGGAACATCAAACAATGTTTAGCATGCATGTCAGATACCCGCCTGTTAGATCAATGGTTCCAGGGAACTTAAAAAGGAATTCAAAAGGTACATTATTCTAAAAATCAATCATTACAATGGTGCTTAATAAGGTAGTCGACAATGGGCCAAAATTGGCTAATATTCTAAAAATCGATCATTACAATTTGAAAATCAAGAATTAGAACTGTGGTCGATCGCACACAACAGTACAACTCTGATTAATTAATTGGCCTGCTTTTCCCATTCTCTTTAATATCAAGGTCTAAACCATCAGTTTGTTTCAAATGTGAGCTGCCTGGTCAAGGTGATTTTGGTTTTTCAACTGTTATTGGCTTAAAGAGGAAGAAACACGAAACAGTAGGAGATTCATCAGGATCGTCAGAGAGGCCTTTATCAAGAGGCACTTTACATGGAAGCACGAATGTGAATGTGGACCCCACATTCTCTCTGCTATTTACTGTTATATTCCCCTCCATTAGCTCCACCTGTTTGATAATTTTCCATACTATTAGAATTTAGAATTCAGATTGTCATTTGGGAATAATTCAACCAGAAAAAATTGATATTACATTCTTTCCGTGTCAAATTCAACAATAACAGTAAGCTATTATTGCAAATTGTATTATCTACTTTTTTTTTTTTTTTCTTTTTCTTTTTTTTTTTGTGGGGGTGGGTGTTCGATAAATTAAATTGGTTAAAAAAATTTGATTGGTTGCTTACTAATTGTTTGCAAATGGCAAGTCCCGGTCCCAGTCCCGTACCATCATATTTCCATGCATGATCGGCACTTGCTTGCATGTATGGTTTAAACAGAGTTGGGATGGCATTTTCTGTGCATACGCATAAACACAATACTCAGTCATTTTATTTTAAGAGAGGAAAAGTATATAATAAAAGGGGTAAATCCAAACCTGGAATTCCATTTCCAGTGTCATACACTTCGTATTGTAGCCACACAATTTCTTCACCTATATTCTCAATTTCTTTTCCGACTTTGGAAGAACAGGATGTGTCAGCACAACTTGACTGCATTACTGTTTCATTTGCAGTGCATGTATGAAGAGAGTTTGGTTTAGGCACCACTCGAAGATTTATACCAACTGTGCCTTTATGCGTGAACTTGACTGCATTACTGAAAGGTAAAATTCAGGAATTTAAAAATGACACATCATCTAACTCACCTAAATCAGCGATTCCCTAAATTAACAATACCCGATGAAATTGTTTCAGACTACATCTTCAACCCCTAGCGAAGTAGAGATGGCATTAGGTGCTTGAATCTATTGTTTTTTTTAACATCAGTAAAGACAATTCTCATTTGAAGTTTGTTACATGCTAGTTGTGGATATTTCTTCACAGAAGTTTTGAGAAGCTTCATGAAAACATTCGGTAGAAAACTAAGATTATTTAGATTATATTTGTGCATAAGATGATATTCTTACATAGTCTCCTCCTTTTTGTAATTTAACAACCCAAAAAAAAAAAAAAAGCAATCCTTACTGCAAACTACCTAGTACCCAGTACCCTTGAAAATTTTACAAATTGTTTAATGATTTATTTGAGGTCTGATTAGGATTATGGTGTGAATCTGAATAATGTATTTATACCAGTACTAATGGTTATTACTATGCTTTATTCTTTTCTTGTCAGAACAAGTTTGCATTCTGGTACCCAATGTGAACTCCTTGAGGTTTGAGTATCATTTGAAGAAAATATCAAAAAATTAGTTGAATTTAGTACGGTAAGATTTTCCGCATAAATATTATTTTTTTAATTTTATCTTCATCATATATATTATTTTTTGGAAAAATAAACTAATCCTTCTGACCTTATGGGTGACTATTTTGTTGAATAACTAGTTAAGTGCCCGTGCGTTGCAATGGGATTAAAATATTGTTTTGATTACTTTCTTTCTTTAGAAGTGATTAATTTTTATTTGATTTTTTCATAATGTATTAATCAATAATGAGAGCAAACAAGAGTCTTAGTGTTTAACTCTAAAAATATGCCAAAACAATTACACATTTTTAAAAGAATTATCATGATTTTTTTTTTGTAGTAGAAAGGAGATTGAAATGAATTAGACAACACAAGAAATTGCTAAAAAATGGAGGCAGCTGATTGATTCAGCAAATCGAGAAGAAATGAGCAGCCAAATAATAAAAAAGGAGACCCTAAATACATTTGTCTCGGTAATAATAGAAACTAATTCAATCTTTATTTTGTAACCACTGGGTTTTAATTTCTTCGCTTGCGTTATGAACCAATCAGAGAAAGAGCAAGTTTTATAAAAATAATTTCTTCAACTTTCCTTTTATAAAAATTATCTTCTTCTTTTTTTCTTTCCAATTTGTTAGCTATGAAACTTTTTCATTTATAAGGACACAAGATGTGTCTATATTACAACTTTTAATTATATTAAGTATAATTATGATACTTTTAGTTAAATTTATCTCTGGAATATCATTTAGATAAGTTCTTGTGATAGCAATCTTTTATCAAAACAGAATGACAGTAATTAAGTCATTTTCACACCCTCTTTTTCAAAATTATAAAAAAAGAGTACATAGTTTATATCTTAATCTGCCTTGAAGAAAACCATCTGCATGTTTTTTTCATCAGTTGACGAATTTATGAACATTAAAAATGCCTGAAATTGCAATTATTTGTAAAAAGAAAAAAATACAAGCAGCATATGTACATCATAAACCACTACAATCTGCTAGATATTGCTAGATACTTGTTACTGTGTGCTTGTGTTATTATTTTCCCGGCTGTTAATCAATTGAGGTGTCATTGACAGATTTCCCAGCACTCAGTAGATTTCCTTCTATCTCTAGTTCATCCTACATGGAAAAAAAATTAATACTCAGTAGATAACTAGATATGCATGAATAAAATGTCACACTTCGACTGGGTCAAACATTGAATCTGTACCAATGGTACTGAGACAGTGGGTCCAACTAACTCATTTCACTGAGATTGTTAAACTTGCACAATCATTTCATGCACAACAAAATGGAAACCCTAGAGGCGCCGTCGTTGTGAAATAATTTCTATGCGGCTTTTCTCTGCTCTCTCTCTCGCAGCGTATTGAAAAAGGAGATCGATGCTTCGAAAAAAGAAAAGAGGCGTATTCGCATTGGGAAGAAGCGAGTACAGAGGAAACACGTTTTTATATTTGTTTAAGTGAAATAATTTCTATGCGGCTTTTCATGTAGCGAGTATGTTTCGAACTAAATTTAGACTTCTACCCATTTGGCCGGTCACAGAAGGGTATTTCTGCTGTAGTGCTATAACACAATATATATTTACTAGAAATAAGAAAATTATTTATTCAATATTACTATTATAAAATAATAAATATACAACTCATTTTAAGTAAAGTATAACATTTTTTTTTTAAAAAGAAAGAGGAATCCCACCTGTTTATTTACGAAACAATATAGGTCATACAAAAAGTCAATTATTCTGAATTAGTGGAACAACAACCAACTAAGATCAGCAACCACAAAACAAAGTAGTATATCAGAAAATGTAATCAAACTAACATCACTAAAAACATCAAAATCCCTAATATCAATCAATAAGAGCAATAACATTAGAAGAGCTAGGTATCAACTAAAGACCAATCAGGAGACAATAAACCAGCTGCCTCATCAATGACATCAGAGATGTTCCTATCATCCGACTCTCCTAAACTAAGAGAAGGGACTTCATCTAAAACCATATGGGAGCTGGCTCTGTCCTAAGGGTCCATGCCCGATATCACTATCAAGGTATCTATCTATGTGAGAGGATAAATATCAAAGGGCATAATCAATAATGATTTAAAATATGGATTATCTAAACAAGACTTACACAGATATGAAGTCAAAGCAATAATTCAATTTTAAAATTAACCTCGTTCAAAATATTGTTTACTGTTCTTTCAAAAATTATTAGATATATATATTAATTATATTATGCAGTTAATTGAAACATAATATTATTGCTAACAGATTGGACAAGTTCTTCTACGTAGTACTGCACCAACTTTCCTATGTGTCGTACATGTTTGACTAGTAAATGGTAAACTCCCAGCAAAGCAACATATATATTTGATGTTACATACGAGACAACGAGCGGGATCATTAATTACAAACACTCTGTTAATTGGATTACATGGCTGAGATTGAATTAAGATGTCTACATCTTTGACCCCATCCCATCATCTCCCATTTATTTAGTGGCCCACGTATGCTAACTGCTCCCCTTGATTGCTTCTACCAATGTTTCAAAAAAAGTATGCTAACTGCTAAGATAAAATCTTTAGCTCCTGACCAATTCACAGAGAACATTTCAAATATGGACTAATTAGCCAACAGCTTCACTTATTTTATTTCCAAATTGTGAGGAACATTTCATACGCACCCGCTACTATAAATAACCACACAAGCTTTGGACATTGTATAACCAAATAGCAATTTGCAACTTGCCTACACAAACCACAACCTTGAAAGAAATGGCTTACTGTACACTTTTTCTCTTCACTTTGCTTGCCTTGGCCAGCTCTCAAGCATTCGCTTCTGACCCTAGCCCACTTCAAGATTTCTGTGTTGCTGACAATAGCTCTAAAGTATTTGTGAACGGTTTAGTTTGCAAGGACTCTGCTGACGTGAAACCAGAAGACTTCTTCTTCTCAGGCCTCGACAAGGCTGGCGACACAAGTAAGAATCTCGTCGGGTCAAACGTCACCCTGGTCAATGTGCAAAGACTTGCCGGACTCAATACACTGGGAATTTCCATTGCTCGTCTCGACTATGCACCCAACGGCGGTCTCAACCCACCACACACCCACCCCAGAGCAACTGAAGTGCTCACCGTCATTGAGGGCACCCTGTATGTCGGATTTGTGACGTCATTCCCTAACTTCAAGCTCTTCTCCAAGGTGCTGAACAAGGGTGATGTGTTTGTTTTTCCTGAGGGACTCATCCACTTCCAGTTCAACATTGGAAATGTCCCTGCTGTTGCATTTGCCGGTCTGAGTAGCCAAAATCCCGGCTTGATCACTGTCGCAAATGCAGTTTTTGGGTCAAACCCACCTATTTCAGATGATGTGCTATCCAAGGCATTCCAACTTGACAAGAAAACTGTTGACTGGCTCCAGGCTCAGTTCTCCAATAACAACTAATCAGCTAAAGATTCGTCATATCGTGATATGTAATAAATTGTTTAGAATTTATTGTATGATTTCATATTTTCAGTAATAAAACCCAGCCACTTTGGGCATGTTTGCATGAGTTAATACTTACTGGTGTTGCCTCTTTATTGAAGTGATCACACTTGCATGGTTCATTCTTTGGTTAGAATTTCACTGTTATTTATAGAAACCGTTAAAATCAGTTACATACGGAACATCAAACCGTGTATAGAATGCATGCTAATTAAAAGTCGAAAGAACTAATTTCGTAATATCCCTTCCACAACATACTGTAAAACGGTGTGCATCAAATATGTTGACATTGTCGTAAATTAAAATTTCAGAACACTACTCCGGTTAAAGATTTTGCATCACAGCACATGATATATCATGTGCTCTGATGCAAAATGAAAAAAATGTAATCTCCTATGTCGGTTCCAACAATACTACTAATTTTGAAATAGTAGAGATGTTTAAAATTGAACAATGTAATCTCCTAATTGCTTAAATGAAAAATAAATCCCAGTAGAGTTATTTGATGCCCGCGATCGTGAAGAGAACTGTGGAAGCTCAGACAAGGTGTGCCTCTTAGGTGCGTAAGAATAATGGAAAGAAGTCATCTCTCTTTGACGGGGATGACAGTACTAGAATTTAGAAAGGGATCGAGAGAACGGTGGTGCTAGCTACCAGGTGAGGCTTCCTCTCTAACAGGGAAGATTAGAGTAGAGTGGGAATGTGGGATCGAGATCAAGAGAAATGGGATGCAGCGAGTTATTTGATTGATCAAAGAAAGTGCGAGTAAATAATGAACGCGGGCAACTTCTAATATGGGCCTACTAAGGCCCAAAAATTAGGTTATAAATCCATCGAAATTGTGAGGCCCAAAAAAATAAAAAATAAAAAGAAAAAAAACAGGAGACTAAATTATATCGTGTCGTTTAAATTGGGCTGGCAACGAGCCAGCTCGGTCCAAGCTAGGCCAAGCTCATGGCTTGCTCGTTTTGACAACGAGCGAGCCGAGCCAGCTCGTGAAAGCTTGTGGGCCTAAAGTCCAAATGTATTAGATAATGTATTGTAAAGTTAACTACCATAGATTAAGTTTGTAAATAAATTCGTGCTACCAAAATATAATATCCCCACATTCATGCAAGCATAGTTCACAAAATAAATTCATGCATACCAAATTCACACAAATTCACACAAATTCACAAATTCGTACCTTCATCGAGCTGGCTCGCCAACTTGCGAACGAGCTAGGCCCCAGCTCAAACTCGTCAGTTCCTTTATTTCCATAGAGCCCAGGTGCCTGCCGCCCATGCTGTGCAGTCTATCTTGTTTAGTTAGCCCATTGCGTCCCTTTTGCCATATGTTAAGCAAAGAGTGGTCCCTGAGAGCGGTGGAAGGTTCAATTCCCCTTTTAGAGCCGTCCGAAAATTATTGGCATAACTACGCTACCAAAATAGATCTTGATGTGTTTCTTTCTGACTGATGTTGCGAAAACAACATCCTCCATCCACTATACATCCCCTTTTGGTCAACACTTGTTGCGTTAGGATTTTATTTCAAAAAAGGAGCCACATGAATATCCTGATTTTCATTCGAACCCTCTGCTTCCATATGGTTTAGTTGTATGCTGAGTAGTATACACCTCCGTTATGGATGAATTTAATTGTATGCTGACGAGCACAAGTAGCTAGGTTCCATTTGCCGTCCAATTCCAAGTTACCGTGTTATTGGTCGGGTCTTTGCAACGAGAGGTTTTGAATATCGAAGTTAATTACGACATACCTTTTACAAAGAAAGAAGCCTACAGGATATTGTCAATTTCATTAATTGGTCTATAATATAAGTTTCTAGTTTTTATTAATAACGTCAATAGCATGTCTACTTGTGTACAAAAGAAAAAATGTTATCCGCTAATGAGAGAACAGAATCAAAGTTAGAGGCCTGAAAAGGCCCAAAGCCTATTATTAGGGGAGGTACATATTAATTAATCAAATATATGTTAGTACGGATAAACAATGGCTATTTTTTTTTAATCCAAAAGCAACCATTTTCATTACGTAATGAGAGAGTATGTCTAAAAAAATAACAGAATAAATTGCAAATAGGGGTGTAAATGGGTTGCATTGAATCCTCATTTTTCTATGTTTTTGATTCAATCCGTAATAGTCGGGTTATATATACTTTCAATCAATAATTAATAACCGTACTTCAAATTCATAGAATCCTCATTTTCAGGTGCTCGGATCTTCCTATTTTATAAGGTTTCATTGACAAAAATATTTATAAGTACAGCTAATTAATTACATCTAATAACAAAAGTATTAATAACAACGTACATAAAATTATTAATTAGAATATTAAAGTAATAATAGTCATGCAATAATTAATATTCTATACAATCCAACACAATATATATTATTACTAGAAATAAGAAAATTGTTCATTCAATAATACTATAATAAAATTGTCATACCCCAAATCAGGAATTCTGGATTAAGATGTGATCAACCTCGCCTCGTGCTTAATTAATCATTAAGCACGCAAGGCTAACCATAAATAATAAATCAAACAGCAGCGGAAGCAAAAATAATATAAATATCAAGCATCAGTCACATAGCAAATAAATAAACATACACATACATAACATAAAATTCGATCCATCTCGGAATCCAAATAACACCATCTATAGAAGGGGATACATGATCTATCGAGCTTGTATATATAACACAGGAAATACGAGACTCATAAACCTAATCAAAAGTCTAACTCTAGCTAATCAAACGGTGTGGCCATCGGGGACAACTCCTGACAACTCCTGCTGCGGATCGCCAGATGCTGTACCTAAAACCCACGAAACAACTTGTGGGTGAGCGACGAATCGCCCAGTATGTGACCCAGAATTATCCCCTCAGGGATCCTCTATGGTCAAAGCACTTTTATTTATAATATGAATACAATTTAAAAATATGCACCTGTGTGAACCTATATTAATATCTAATAGAATTTATAATACTTTTGAACGATGCCATGATGCGATTATTCTATTATGCCAACATGCGGAATAACCCAAAATAAAATCAAGGTAAAATATCAGATATAAATCAAGTCGGCATCCAGTACTCCTTGCACTGTGTGCCCAAATACAATAATAATAATAATAATAATAATAATATGGATAAAGTAAATCACCCCGTGCTGTGCCAATAGGATCACAAGATCCAGCAATATAATCCAAGGACTGTGATCAGAGTGCAATGATACACGTTGCCTAGTGACATCGAGCATTGCTCCACAAGATAATAGCACACTAGCCGATGGTTATATCAAAATTCGGTGTGTCATCTCACCTAGACGATTCATAAGCCAAACATATCCAATAGGAGAAATCATACAATGCAAGTCGTAAAAATATCATCACCAGGGCCACAGAACTCGAGATCGGAACTGTGCCCTCACCCGCCACCCGCCACACCAACACCCGCCATGGAACTCGAGATCGGAACCATGCGGTAGCGTAAAACAGACCTACACAGAACTCGAGATCGGAACTGTGCAGTCTCAAGTAATAAAAATGCCACCACGGAACTCGAGATCGGAACCGTGGTGGGGTAACCCGTTCTAGGCATGTAGCTCCTAATGTAGGCGTGGGAAACATCCCGAATCGTCCATGCCACAGAACTCGAGATCGGACCTGCTCACGTCAAATAGCAAAATGATCGAAAAATGATATAATCAAAGTTTATACATATAATATAGTCCTAAAGCCATCCAAGGATCAAGTGACCCTCAGCTCAGTGGCTGTCGGGCCGTCCCATGCCAAGTGACACCAAGACGGAACGAAGTCACTCGGCTCTGCTCAACTCTCACCAATGCATGCGTATGCAGGTAATATAATAATAATATATTGTCTCCACGAGAAGAAGACAAACTAGTATCCTAATATTCTAATAATATAAATATAGTATTATTTAATTACTCTACTCCTACAATACAGTAAATTCAGGTTTTTCGGGGCTTATGCAATTCTACCTATAGTGCAGAAAAGGATAAACATGCTCTAAAGTTTTAATGCAACTACTTAAAAATAAAGTGCGGATGTCAGGTCAGATGGATCGACTGGTAAGAGTACGCCCACGAAAAGAATAATTCAGATATCCCACACCTGAGGGGGCTGGAGTCTCTGTCGCTAAAAATCAGCGTGCTCCGCGTATGCTCCGAACTGCGGGTCAATCGGATCGGCCCACGGGTCAGACTCGTACGTAGTTGACTGATCTGTGATCACGTAATTTAAACTAATTAAAATCTACGCAGATTTTATTCTAACCCTCATCCCAGTTAATGTGCAAGTTAAATTCTCGATTATTTTAATTTTATAAAAATTACCGATTCAGTCAGTTTGACTGAACTGGTTAATCAGATATTAATTATTTACTTTGATCTAAATTAATCTAATTTAATTCTAAAATAATTTATATTTTTAATAATTTAATTTGAAGATAAATTGCTTGTAAAAATTCTAATGTCGAAATATTCACAAAAATAATCACTTGTTAGTTAAGGTAATTTTAAACGTGTCTTACCTATTAATACATCATAATTACTTATCTATTTGATTTATTTTTGCTTAACCCCTAATCATTTTAAATCGGTCGAAATACGGTTTCAAAAGTTTAGTTATTATCAAAAGTTCCTAATGCTATTTATTTTTATAAACATGCATAAATTACGTAATTATTACTAAACCAATAAGTGTTAAAATATACTTTTAGTTATATTATAATTTAGATACGTAAATTAATCTTACAAAATTTTAGAGATAAAATGTTTATCTATTGTACATGTTTTTCTAATTATTTCTAAGTCGAGCAATTCGTTATTTTATAACTAATTTAATTTCTACGTTTAATTAGCCGTTTCGAATCTAAAGTCCATAATGAATATTTTTCGTTGCTAATTAATTGTTCTTTATTAATTAGCAACGAATTTTTTTGTACAAGTTCGAAAATGTTTAAAAGAATTATTTTAACTTTAAAAACTTTTTATAAAACTTTTATTTTAGTTTAATGTGTTGGGTGATTTAATTAGGTTTAATTAAGTGTCCGATTTTATTTGATTCTTTATCAAAACCTAAATTTTAAAGCCGCACTTTTAATCCAACAATTATGCATTTTTGGCTTTTAAACCAAATCCCGTAATTTTATTTCCCATGTCAAAACCAAAATTTCAATTCCTTTTTATTTTCACTTCTCTTGTATTTTATGATTGGTCCCACTTATTCAATCTACACATAATCAATTCAATTTCATGTTATCAAGAGTCAAATTCATCTTAAAGGCCTAATTGTTAAAATGCATACATAGAGGCCGGCCTCCAATTTCAAAAACAATTCACATTTACGTTTAGGCCCTTATAATTATATAATTCACATAAGAGCCTATAATTTTCCAAACAGCCCCTAATAATAATTTAATCGCAATATGGTCCCTGTCAGTTCAAAGGCTGGTATTCACACACAAAATCAGCACCATACCAGTAGTATACTGGGCTGGTACCACTGGTACCAGCACTTCGCAATTCACACAACAGCAACACAGCCAAGCACAAGCAAGACCAGCAAAACAGAAAACAAGGTGCAGGTCAAGGCAAACAGAACCAGAAAAGAGCAAAGAACACAGCCAAGGCACAGGTCAGAGAGCACGGCAACACAGCCATGTGCATTGGCTTGCCGAGAAAATCAACAACCCGAGCAAGCCAAATTCTAAACAACCCGAATCAAGAAAATCAAGGGTGCTAATACTAACCGAGAGAGACAAATAATCGCAGGGAAAGCTTAGTAGATACGGCCGGTCCCAAGATTCGAATTCTCGCTCTTCGGCCGCCCCAAATCAAGCACCAGAAATAAATCAGCTAGCCCCCAAATCACAGCAAGCACCCAAGATTCAACAACAACACTAGAATTCTCTCTCAAGAAACCCAAATTCAATTTAGGGTTTTGGATTCTCAACAATTCAGAGGAGAGAGCAAGGAGACAGAGAAAATCAAGCAAAGGTCTCAACACATGAGCAATAGGAAAGCAAAAACCAGCTCAAGAGAGAGAGAGAGAGAGGTATACTTATACCAGGAAGGGAGGCACATGGCAACAGGGATGGAGAGGGGTACGGCCAAGCCCCTGTCAGAGGGTAGGCACGCGCAAGGCACGAAGGTCGCACTGGGCAGGTGAAACCGCGCACAAGTCAAGCACGGGGGATGGGTTTTCTGACAACCGACGGGACTGCACAAGAGAGCGGGGAAAATCGAATCCAAGATCCTTCTCCTGGAAGGAACGAGAGAGGGGATTTCCTGGGTGGGGTCGCGGGTCAGTGAAGGAAGAGAGGGGAGCTAGGGCTAGGGAACGGGAGGGGATGGAGGAGGCGAAAAGAGAGAAAGGGGGAGCGTTGGTTGGGGCTCCACGGACAGAGAGGGAGACGAGAGAAAGAGAAGAGATTTTATTAAATGGGGCTGCTTCAAGATTCGTGCTGGATGGGATCCAATGGGTGAAAGAATTCTAGAAATGAATGGATGTACTTAATTGTTATAACTCGATTAATTAGTTAATTGGATTTCAACAAATTTGATTGGAAAATTTGTTACGAATTATTCGAATAATTATATTTCAATTTAGGATCCGAATAATTCGATATCATCTATATGTATATATATATATATATATATATCTAATTAAACCTTTATAATTTTCTAATGAACGAAATTTGTAAATTTCATAATTTATCTCGTACGAATAATTCATATACTTATGTTTCCAATTATAGAACTCAATTTATTTATTTACTAATACAAATCAATTTAAATAAATTTTGTTTCCATTAATTCAACGCGACTTGTATATACATTCTCCAATTATTAATCCCTAAACTTTCTCGGATAATTCAAATTTCTTTTATAAGTTCTAGAATTTTTATTTCTAAATCTTGAGTTAGTGTTTTTAATCTTATAATCGATTATCTCCAAAATTTTAGTTTATATATAAATATATATATATATTTTTTAAATTATTTTACTTCTAACTCCTATAATTTGAATGTACATAATTCATAGTTCGTTTATATTTTGAAATTTTAGATTTGAATAAACTTAATTAGACAATCTGATTGATCTTTAATTTAGTGAGAAAATTTTATTTAGTGTAAAGATCATTTTAGCAAATTAATCCTGTTTTAAAATTTTGGAATATAACAAAAATAATAAATAAACAACTCATTTTAAGTAAAGTAAACATAAACATATTTCAATGATGGATAAGCATAATTCAATTTTAAAATTAAGCTCATTCAAAATATAATTTCAAAAATTTTGTGGTATATATACATTTAATTTTGATTATATTTTATATGCAGTTAATTGGATCGGATTTTAACTGATCGATGTGCTTAATGGGGAACTAATCAAAAGATAGAATTGTTGCTAACAGATTGACAAGTTCTTCTACGTTGTACTGCACCAACTCTTCTACGTTGTACTGCACCAACTCTTCTACGTCGCACATGTTTGACTAGTAAATGGTAAACTCCTAGCAAAGCAACATATAATTAATATATGTGATGTTTACATACGAAAGAGCGGGATCATTAATTGAAAACACTTTGTTAATTAGATTACATAGCTGAGATTGAATTAAGCTGTCTACATCTTTGACCTCATCCCATCATCTCCCAATAATTTAATTAATGGCCCAAGTATGCTAACGGCTAAGATAAAAAAATCTTTAGCTCCTGACCAATTCACAGAGAACATTTCAAATATGGACTAATTAGCCAACAGCTTCACTTATTTTATTTCCAAATTGTGAGGAACATTTCAAGCACCCGCTACTATAAATAACCACACAAGCTTTGGACATTGTATAACCAAATAGCAATTTGCAACTTGCCTACACAAACCACAACCTTGAAAGAAATGGCTTACTGTACACTTTTTCTCTTCACTTTGCTTGCCTTGGCCAGCTCTCAAGCATTCGCTTCTGACCCTAGCCCACTTCAAGATTTCTGTGTTGCTGACAATAGCTCTAAAGTATTTGTGAACGGTTTAGTTTGCAAGGACTCTGCTGACGTGAAACCAGAAGACTTCTTCTTCTCAGGCCTCGACAAGGCTGGCGACACAAGTAAGAATCTCGTCGGGTCAAACGTCACCCTGGTCAATGTGCAAAGACTTGCCGGACTCAATACACTGGGAATTTCCATTGCTCGTCTCGACTATGCACCCAACGGCGGTCTCAACCCACCACACACCCACCCCAGAGCAACTGAAGTGCTCACCGTCATTGAGGGCACCCTGTATGTCGGATTTGTGACGTCATTCCCTAACTTCGAGCTCTTCGCCAAGGTGCTGAACAAGGGTGATGTGTTTGTTTTTCCTGAGGGACTCATCCACTTCCAGTTCAACATTGGAAATGTCCCTGCTGTTGCATTTGCGGGTCTGAGTAGCCAAAATCCCGGCTTGGTCACTGTCGCAAATGCAGTTTTTGGGTCAAACCCACCTATTTCAGATGATGTGCTATCCAAGGCATTCCAACTTGACAAGAAAACTGTTGACTGGCTCCAGGCTCAGTTCTCCAATAACAACTAATCAAACGTGTCTCCAACATGATATGTAACAATTTGTTTACAATTCAAATTTAGTGTGTAATCTTTTATTGTCAATAATAAAACCCTGCCTTCTAGGCATGCTTGCACTAGTCAATACAAGTTTCGATAAATCATATATATCTTATAATTAATATTTATCGTCTTTGCCTCTAGAGTGAGGCGACTTGCTCGAGAGGTAAACCTTCAAAATAAATGAAGTCTTCCAAGCTCCAGCACGTCTGATCACCTTCTTTGTGAAGGTGGAGTGAGAAGTCTACCATTACCATTGTGAATACTAGGTCTAGCGAGACGTAGAAAATTGGTACACTATCGTCAGTGTCAATCAGTACCAATAAGGTAAAAATCTTTATGTTGTCATTCTTTGGTTAGAATTTCATGGTTATTCACTCAAGCTCTAGAAATGCAGTTTTCATTTAATATAATAGTAATGAAAGTGGATAGGAGAATTTGTCCAGTTACATACCAGAAAGTTGGGAATTCATTATTGCCATGCTCAAAGATGCATTTTCCTGTGCCAATTTATACAACAAGCATCAGGCATGAGCGAGAAGAAAAGGGTTTGGACCACAGAATTTATGAGGGTAGTATGGGCAATTTGGAAGCAACGAAACGAGTACATTTTCTGGAATAAAAGAATGCCCCTTCGGTTGCTAGCGAGGAAAATGCAGGAGGAGATATCACTGTGGATGAGCTGTTATGGATGAAGAAATCGGACCCACACTTGAGTTTTTGTATTTGTTGTTGTCTTGATTTTTATTATTTTTTTCTAAGTCTTTTGTTTTGAGAGGCTGAACTATGATGTTGTAAACAAATTTACCTTTTTGTGTATTTGGTAGCCACTACCAAGATATTTCAAAAAAAGAAAAAGAAAATGAACAACTTATATGATACGATTATGCCCAAATCTAAAGTCTAAAAGGTGCTAACTGGTGCCAAATATAACCGTGCTGGAGCTGCCAATAGAAGTTCTTGCAGTGCAAGTAACAAGGTTTTCCAATGGTGGTGTAGCATTATGGATTTCCGTGCACCACATAGGGGCTAATGGGAGAGGGTTGTGGCAGTTTATGGAGGCTTGGGCTTCCACTTGTCGGACGGGCATTGTGCCAACGGTACCCGTGCCGGTGCATGACCGGACAATAATAAAGTATCCTGGAGGCGATGAGATTGCGAAAGACTTCATAAAGAAATTGGCTCCCGATTTGCTAGCTTAAGGTACATACAAGTCAATAGATTTTGTGGGGATGTTGAAGACATTTGGAGGAATTAGGTTATATATTGTAATAAATAAATAACCTTAAGAGTCAAAAGTTGTAACTCACAAATAAGACATGCATGCATATCATATCGAGTAGAACTAGGATATTTTTATTTAATGGAGTTAATATCAAAACTTATCAAATTGACTTTAAATGACAGATTTAAAATCAATTGATCACACTTTCATGGTTCATTCTTTGGTTAGAATTTCACTGTTATTTATAGAAACCCTTAAAATCAGTTCTGAGTTGAAATATAGTAATTAACGTGGATAAGAGAAGATTTTCCAGTACGCACCTGATTATTAGGAGTTTATAATTGTCAGGCCGAAAGGAAAAAGCACTTTTAAAATGATGTTTAAACAAATTTATACAAGGATTAGTCCAACAAAGTTGCTAGCATCTTTACTGTAGTCATTAATAATGGGATTATCCACAACAGTATCAAAATCCAAAGGAGCCAATTGAACAGAACAACACCTCAAGAAATTTATTAGATCATTACATCATACGGAACATCAAACAATGTTTAGCATGTATGCTAATTATAAGTCGAAAGAACTAATTGTGTTATATCCCTTCCACAACATACTGTAAAATGGCATGCATCAAACATGTTGACAATGTCGTAAATTAAAATATCAGAACACTACTCCATGCAGTTAAAGATTTTGAATCAGAGCACGTGATACAAGATAAATTTCATTTGTAGAGTATGTCGGTTCCAACAATACTACTAATTTTTAAATAGTAGAGATGTTTAAAATTGAACAATGTAATCTCCTAATTGCTTAAATGAAAAATAAATCCCAGTAGAGTTATTTGATGCCCGCGATCGTGAAGAGAACAGTGGAAGCTCAGACAAGGTGTGCCTCTTAGGAGCGAAAGAATAATGGAAAGAAGTGATCTCTCTTTGACGGGGATGAGAGTACTAGAATTTAGAAAGGGATCGAGAGAACGGTGGTGCTGGCTACCAGGTGAGGCTTCCTCTCTAACAGGGAAGATTAGAGTAGAGTGGGAATGTGGGATCGAGATCAATAGAAATGGGATGCAGCGAGTTATTTGATTGATCAATGAAACACTACAGCAGAAAAGACTATCAGCGACCGGTTTTCCGGTCGCTAATTGTCATGGCGCCGGTCTCTGATAGTGATCCCGGTCACAGGTATCCGATTCCGGTCGCTGATATTCCGGTCGCTGAAAGCATTGTCGCAGATACTCTTCTGATGACGTCACCGGTCGCTGATTGATGTCATCCGGTCTCTGATAAGTTTTCTGCGACTAATTTTTTTTTGTCGCTGTTGTTTTTTGCTGACGTCAGAAAAAAGTAGCAAAGACCGGTTTACCGGTCGCTGATGATTCTACCAACATTTTTTTTGTTTGTTTTATTATTTACATTTCTCCATGATATTTGATAACAAACATACAACATTACATCAATTAACATAAATAAGACAATAAATATCAAACATACAAGTACCAAAAAAACATAACAAACATACCAAAAATCAAACATAAATACCAATCATATCTCAAATAACATCTAAACAAAACATTTAAACTACATAAGTCATTGTACCATACCAAATAACATCTAAACTACACAAACCTATATCTAACTTGTCAATACCAGTACCATTCTAGTTTGGTACCACCCTGATACAATTATTTAAATACAAGATAATTAAGTACCGTTCTCTGGCTTCGATCAAGGCAGCTTCTGAACTCAAACGCTCTTCGACCCTCTTCCTAATTGCTTCTTCAATTCTTTTAGCAGTCTCCTCTTCCAATAGCTTTAGTTCAATCTCCTTTTGTTTCCTGTCAAAGAGAGCTAAGTCTGGATTATTTTAGTAAATGGAGGAAATTTTGTTGGGACAATAATTTTAACCTTAACTTTAACAATTGGGTATTTGCAAATAACCTAAAAATTAAACAAATCTAATTACAGATTTTCATTCTTTTATTTTATCCTCCAGTGCACTGGTATTAAAACATGAGCCTGATATCCAAAGAAATCGTCAATTCAATTTTCCTATCCAGTTCTGAACTAAGAAGATGGTCAAAATCAAGCTCTTTTTTAAACTAAAGATTTAAATCATACTTCAACAATGCAAAATCAAGCTCTAGTAATTATTAGCTAGATTAATATCAAATTAACAAAAAAAAAAATTAATCTAGAATCTCACTAAGCAAAATCGAACAAGGGAAAAGAGAGAAGATACCAGTGTCGTCGGTTCCGGGCGAGACGCTGGTGGTGCTGGTCGCGAGTCTAGAAGACGAAGTTAATTACGACATACCTTTTACAAAGAAAGAAGCCTACAGGATATTGTCAATTTCATTAATTGGTCTATAATATAAGTTTCTACTTTTTATTAATAACGTCAATAGCATGTCTACTTGTGTACAAAAGAAAAAATGTTATCCGCTAATGAGAGAACAGAATCAAAGTTAGAGGCCTGAAAAGGCCCAAAGCCTATTATTAGGGGAGGTACATATTAATTAATCAAATATATGTTAATACGGATAAACAATGGCTATTTTTTTTTAATCCAAAAGCAACCATTTTCATTACATAATGAGAGAGAGTATGCCTAAAAAAAAATAACAAAATAAATTGCAAATAGGGGTGTAAATGGGTTGCATTAATTGAATCCTCATTTTTCTATGTTTTTGATTCAATCCGTAATAGTCGGGTTATATATACTTTCAATCAATAATTAATAACCGTACTTCAAATTCATAGAATCCTCATTTTCAGGTGCTCAGATCTTCCTATTTTAATAGGTTTCATTGACAAAAATATTTATAAGTACAGCTAATTAATTACATCTAATAACAAAAATATTAATAACAACGTACATAAAATTATTAATTAGAATATTAAAGTAATAATATTCATGCAATAATTAATATTCTATACAATCCAACACTATATATATTATTACTAGAAATAAGAAAATTGTTCATTCAATAATACTATAATAAAATAATAAATAAACAACTCATTTTAAGTAGAGTAAACATAAACATATTTCAATGATCGATAAGCATAATTCAATTTTAAAATTAAGCTCATTCAAAATATAATTTCAAAAATTTTGTGGTATATACACATTTAATTTTGATTATATTATGCAGTTAATTGGATCGGATTTTAACTGATGTGCTTAATGGGGAACTAATCAAAAGATAGAATTGTTGCTAACAGATTGACAAGTTCTTCTACGTAGTACTGCACCAACTCTTCTACGTCGCACATTTTTGACTAGTAAATGGTAAACTCCTAGCAAAGCAACATATAATTAATATATGTGATGTTTACATACGAAAGAGCGGGATCATTAATTGAAAACACTTTGTTAATTAGATTACATAGCTGAGATTGAATTAAGCTGTCTACATCTTTGACCTCATCCCATCATCTCCCAATAATTTAATTAATGGCCCAAGTATGCTAACGGCTAAGATAAAAAAATCTTTAGCTCCTGACCAATTCACAGAGAACATTTCAAATATGGACTAATTAGCCAACAGCTTCACTTATTTTATTTCCAAATTGTGAGGAACATTTCAAGCACCCGCTACTATAAATAACCACACAAGCTTTGGACATTGTATAACCAAATAGCAATTTGCAACTTGCCTACACAAACCACAACCTTGAAAGAAATGGCTTACTGTACACTTTTTCTCTTCACTTTGCTTGCCTTGGCCAGCTCTCAAGCATTCGCTTCTGACCCTAGCCCACTTCAAGATTTCTGTGTTGCTGACAATAGCTCTAAAGTATTTGTGAACGGTTTAGTTTGCAAGGACTCTGCTGACGTGAAACCAGAAGACTTCTTCTTCTCAGGCCTCGACAAGGCTGGCGACACAAGTAAGAATCTCGTCGGGTCAAACGTCACCCTGGTCAATGTGCAAAGACTTGCCGGACTCAATACACTGGGAATTTCCATTGCTCGTCTCGACTATGCACCCAACGGCGGTCTCAACCCACCACACACCCACCCCAGAGCAACTGAAGTGCTCACCGTCATTGAGGGCACCCTGTATGTCGGATTTGTGACGTCATTCCCTAACTTCGAGCTCTTCGCCAAGGTGCTGAACAAGGGTGATGTGTTTGTTTTTCCTGAGGGACTCATCCACTTCCAGTTCAACATTGGAAATGTCCCTGCTGTTGCATTTGCGGGTCTGAGTAGCCAAAATCCCGGCTTGGTCACTGTCGCAAATGCAGTTTTTGGGTCAAACCCACCTATTTCAGATGATGTGCTATCCAAGGCATTCCAACTTGACAAGAAAACTGTTGACTGGCTCCAGGCTCAGTTCTCCAATAACAACTAATCAAACGTGTCTCCAACATGATATGTAACAATTTGTTTACAATTCAAATTTAGTGTGTAATCTTTTATTGTCAATAATAAAACCCTGCCTTCTAGGCATGCTTGCACTAGTCAATACAAGTTTCGATAAATCATATATATCTTATAATTAATATTTATCGTCTTTGCCTCTAGAGTGAGGCGACTTGCTCGAGAGGTAAACCTTCAAAATAAATGAAGTCTTCCAAGCTCCAGCACGTCTGATCACCTTCTTTGTGAAGGTGGAGTGAGAAGTCTACCATTACCATTGTGAATACTAGGTCTAGCGAGACGTAGAAAATTGGTACACTATCGTCAGTGTCAATCAGTACCAATAAGGTAAAAATCTTTATGTTGTCATTCTTTGGTTAGAATTTCATGGTTATTCACTCAAGCTCTAGAAATGCAGTTTTCATTTAATATAATAGTAATGAAAGTGGATAGGAGAATTTGTCCAGTTACATACCAGAAAGTTGGGAATTCATTATTGCCATGCTCAAAGATGCATTTTCCTGTGCCAATTTATACAACAAGCATCAGGCATGAGCGAGAAGAAAAGGGTTTGGACCACAGAATTTATGAGGGTAGTATGGGCAATTTGGAAGCAACGAAACGAGTACATTTTCTGGAATAAAAGAATGCCCCTTCGGTTGCTAGCGAGGAAAATGCAGGAGGAGATATCACTGTGGATGAGCTGTTATGGATGAAGAAATCGGACCCACACTTGAGTTTTTGTATTTGTTGTTGTCTTGATTTTTATTATTTTTTTCTAAGTCTTTTGTTTTGAGAGGCTGAACTATGATGTTGTAAACAAATTTACCTTTTTGTGTATTTGGTAGCCACTACCAAGATATTTCAAAAAAAGAAAAAGAAAATGAACAACTTATATGATACGATTATGCCCAAATCTAAAGTCTAAAAGGTGCTAACTGGTGCCAAATATAACCGTGCTGGAGCTGCCAATAGAAGTTCTTGCAGTGCAAGTAACAAGGTTTTCCAATGGTGGTGTAGCATTATGGATTTCCGTGCACCACATAGGGGCTAATGGGAGAGGGTTGTGGCAGTTTATGGAGGCTTGGGCTTCCACTTGTCGGACGGGCATTGTGCCAACGGTACCCGTGCCGGTGCATGACCGGACAATAATAAAGTATCCTGGAGGCGATGAGATTGCGAAAGACTTCATAAAGAAATTGGCTCCCGATTTGCTAGCTTAAGGTACATACAAGTCAATAGATTTTGTGGGGATGTTGAAGACATTTGGAGGAATTAGGTTATATATTGTAATAAATAAATAACCTTAAGAGTCAAAAGTTGTAACTCACAAATAAGACATGCATGCATATCATATCGAGTAGAACTAGGATATTTTTATTTAATGGAGTTAATATCAAAACTTATCAAATTGACTTTAAATGACAGATTTAAAATCAATTGATCACACTTTCATGGTTCATTCTTTGGTTAGAATTTCACTGTTATTTATAGAAACCCTTAAAATCAGTTCTGAGTTGAAATATAGTAATTAACGTGGATAAGAGAAGATTTTCCAGTACGCACCTGATTATTAGGAGTTTATAATTGTCAGGCCGAAAGGAAAAAGCACTTTTAAAATGATGTTTAAACAAATTTATACAAGGATTAGTCCAACAAAGTTGCTAGCATCTTTACTGTAGTCATTAATAATGGGATTATCCACAACAGTATCAAAATCCAAAGGAGCCAATTGAACAGAACAACACCTCAAGAAATTTATTAGATCATTACATCATACGGAACATCAAACAATGTTTAGCATGTATGCTAATTATAAGTCGAAAGAACTAATTGTGTTATATCCCTTCCACAACATACTGTAAAATGGCATGCATCAAACATGTTGACAATGTCGTAAATTAAAATATCAGAACACTACTCCATGCAGTTAAAGATTTTGAATCAGAGCACGTGATACAAGATAAATTTCATTTGTAGAGTATGTCGGTTCAAACAATACTACTAATTTTGAAATAGTAGAGATTTTTAAAATTGAACAATGTAATCTCCTAATTGCTTAAATGAAAAATAAATCCCAGTAGAGTGATTTGATACCCGCGATCGTGAAGAGAACTGTCGAAGCTATCATCGTGAAGAGAACTACAAAAGGGACCAACCAGGAGACAATAAGCCAGCAGCCTCATCAATGACATCAGAGATGTCCCTATCATCCGACTCTCCTAAACCAAGAGAAGGGACCCCGTCTAAAACCATATGGGAGCTGGCTCTGTCCTGAGAGTCCATGCCCAATATCACTATCAGGGTGCTTATCTGCATCAAAGGAGAAATGTCAAAGGGTATGTTTTCAATAATAATTTATAATATGGATTATCTAAACGAGACTTACACAAATGTGAAGTGAAAGCAATAATTCAATTTTAAAATTAAGCTCGTTCAAAATATAGTTTACTGTTCTTTCAAAAATTATTAGATATATGAGGAGGGTTCCACTGCCTCAATTGTGCCTCCAAATCTTAACCGTTCATCAATAATTTGATCAACGGATCTGATCAGAAAACGCTTCAGCGAAAAAAATTGTTCAAATCGTCTCCATTTCAATTCGAATTAGCCTCTCTCTCTCTCTCTTTCCTTCCGTCACTCTTTCCCTTCCCCCACCACATCACGACCAGCACCCCTCCGTCCACCCCCCTCGACGCTCCTCGGCGCCCCCATCCAGCGAAACCGGCTCCCGACCCTCCTCCCACAACGAAATTCGTTTGAGCAGCCCGTTGCGTGCTTCCTCTCGCAACCTCTACCTTTTTCTCTCTTTCCCGGCGTGCCCCTCCTCCTTGACCTCTTCGCCGACTGTCCTCCGCGTTATAGGAATCCAAAAAAAATAATGTAAGTCTCTCTCTTTCTTTCCCTGCATAATTCCATGTGACTGTTTTTTGCTATTTTTATTTTCTTAGGGGTCGTTTTGTAATTTTGTACTGGAACACATGTACCAGTAATGGTACTGAAACATTTGTACCTGTGAGAACAAGTCCATTAATACTTTCAAATTGTCTTTAGAAACCATACTACTTATATCAGTACCATACCAGGAAAAGAAACCATACCCCTAGTTTCTATGATTACATATTCATGAAAAAATGGGACTGAATTGGTATCATGAGACAATGAAAAAATGGGACTGAATTGATTTTGTAATTTTGTCTAATTTGCTTTCTCTTATCTTATAGGTGGTCTAATTTGCTTTGCTTTGTCTTACTCATAAGTTTTGTCTTCGCAATATATATTCTGGTTATATTTCAGGCATGCTCTGGAGCAGTTCAGTATCAAATGATGGATATGATTCATCCTAGCGTTGCTATCAGTGAAAGCAATTTTTTTTTCTTTTTGGCCTTGTAAAAACATTCTTATCTGAAAGTAGTAAACTTATTTATTTGAACATGTCAATATGTTTATTTTTTTATTGTATGAATCTATATGCATTTGTAACAAGAACTATTGAACGATTGATTTTTATGTATGTATGCTACAGCTCTGAATTGATTATGTAATTTTATCTAGTTTACATCTTTGAGATATTAAAATAAACTAATTAAAATTTATAAAGTCACTTAAACAATCGCATAATTAATGTTACAACATCAAAGCTGCTTAATTTTCAACAATCTATTTATAATGCACCCTGATTGACACACAGATATACATCCTTACAAGAAAATAAGAAATCAACAAAATCAATCACTCTACCATAAAATCATCAAAAACTGTAATAGATACACAGATTCAACACTACTATCAGATAAGTTCAACCTTTTTTAGAAAAAAGAAATAGAAAATGTGAATAAATGCTGATTCTTTCAGCTAATTTGAAGCAAACTCACAAAATTAAACTAAGTTTGAAGAACATCAAGCATAACAGTCAAAATCTCATATCGGTACAGTATGGTTTACCAGTCAAATTAAACTAATTTGAAGCAAATCTCATCTTCAACATCGAGTTGTACATATCATACCAGTATAAGCCTTCTTCGATCTATATGGGTATTAGATATTTTTTTTTCAAGCTGCTTGAATTGGTAACTGCCGAGATTGGGTTAGCTGCGGTTCGAGTGAAGTTCAGCTAACAAAATTTTTGTGTGTGTTGACCGTAAAATAAATTAATCATTCATTTCTTAAATTATAGTTATTCAAGAGTCAGAATGATGCTTAGGTATAATGAATTGATCAAATGACACCAAAAGGCCTGAAACACCTTCAGTCCTTCATCTACTGGTAATAAACCAGGATGATACATCTACATCTAATTAGTCTAACTAATTCAACAAATTCACCAAGGTCTGAATCTGAAGCCTTGGATTCCATTATAAATAGAAGGTTGATAATTACATGAAGATGAAGCTCACCATCTAGGAGAAAAGAGAAAACAAATTAGAAAAAATTACATAATTTGTTCAGAACCATTTTGCACTATCTCGTGGCCAAATTTATAAAAAAAAATGAAGCAAGAAAGCAAGTTACCAAATGCCTGAAAGTAAGAAAAATAAATAAAAACTTCGCAACTTAATCATGCAAGGAAATATTCAGCAAATAATGAAAACAAAAATGAAAAATTTCTTTATCAGACCTGATGATGAGCCTCTCGGAATCTAGGGTTTCATCAGGTGGTGAGCAAGAGGGGTCAAGGAGAGGCTGTGTGTGAGAGAGAGGGGGTGGCGAAGAGGGGGTTAGGTGGCGTAGAGGGGAGCGAATAGTGGTGGCGGAGGAGTGCGAAGTGTGGTGGCGAAGATGTTCAGGAGTAGAGAGGAACGAAGAAAGAGAAAAAAACTGGAGGCGATGGAGAAAACTAGAAGCGAACTGGAGGGATTTTTTTCGTTGAGGAGTTTTTAATCCAGTCCGTTGATGAATATGGTTGATCTACGGTTTAAAATTGGAGGTTAAGTGGAGGCATGAAAAATTGAGGCAGTGGAACCCTCCTCTAGATATATATATTAATTATATTATGCAATTAATCGAAACATAATATTATTGCTAACAGATTGGACAAGTTCTTCTACGTAGTACTGCACCAACTTTCCTACATGTCGTACAAGTTTGACTATTAAATGGTAAACTCCCAGCAAAGCAACATATGTTTATGATGTTACATACGAGACAACGAGCGGGATCATTAATTACAAACACTTTGTTAATTGGATTACATGGCTGAGATTGAATTAAGAGGTCTACATCTTTGACCCCATCCCATCATCGTCTCCCATTTATTTAATGGCCCACGTATGCTAACTGCTCCCCTTGATAGCTTCTACCAAGGTTTCAAAAAAAGTATGCTAACGGCTAAGATAAAAATTTAGAAATTTTAGAAATTGTTTAATGATTTATTTGAGGTCTGATTAGGATTATGGTGTGAATCTGAATAATATATTTATACCAGTACTAATGGTTATTACTATGCTTTATTCTTTTCTTGTCAGAACAAGTTTGCATTCTGGTACCCAATGTGAACTCCTTGAGGTTTGAGTATCATTTGAAGAAAATATCAAAAAATTAGTTGAATTTAGTACAGTAAGATTTTCCGCATATATATTATTTTTTTAATTTTATCTTCATCATATATATTATTTTTTGGAAAAATAAACTAATCCTTCTGATCTTATGGGTGACTATTTTGTTGAATAACTAGTTAAGTGCCCGTACGTTGCAACGAGATTAAAATATTGTTTTGATTACTTTCTTTCTTTAGAAGTGATTAATTTTTATTTGATTTTTTCATAATGTATTAATCAGTAATGAGAGCAAACAAGAATCTTAGTGTTTATGTTAAGATTACACTCGGTTCCAGCATAACTTGGGAATCAAGCCGAATCCTCTATTAAGTATAATTACGATACTTTTAGTTAAATTTATCTCTGGAATATCGTTTAGATAAGTTCTTGTGATAGCAATCTTTTATCAAAACAGAATGATAGTAATTAAGTCATTTGCACACCCTCTTTTTCAAAATTATAAAAAAGAGTACATAGTTTATATCTTAATTTGCCTTGAAGAAAACCATCTGCATGTTTTTTCATCAGTTGACGAATTTATAAACATTAAAAATACCTGAAATTGCAATTATTTGTAAAAAGAAAAAATACAAGCAGCATATGTGCATCATAAACCACTACAATCTGCTAGATATTGCTAGATACTTGGTACTGTGTGCTTGTGTTATTATTTTCCCGGTTGTTAATCAATTGAGGTGTCATTGACAGATTTTCCAGCACTCAGTAGATTTCCTTCTATCTCTAGTTCATCCTACAAGGAAAAAAAATTAATACTGTACTGGAAATTTTAAAATTAATACTCAGTAGATAACTAGATATGCATGAATAAAAGGTCACACTTCGACTGGGTCAAACATTGAATCTGTACCAATGGTACTGAGACAGTGGGTCCGACTGACTCATTTCACTGAGATTGTTAAATTTGCACAATCATTTCATGCACAACAAAATGCAAACCCTAGAGGCGCCATCGTTGTCCTCCTCTCTGCTCTCTCTCTCTCTCAGCGTATTGAAAAAGGAGATCAATGCTTCGAAAAAAGAAAAGAGGCGTATTCGCATTGGGAAGAAGCGAATACAGAGGAAACGCATTTTTATATTTGTTTAAGTGAAATAATTTTTATGCGGCTTTTCATGTAGCGAGTATGTTTCGAACTAAATTTAGACTTCTACACATTTCACAACATGAAATAGATGTATAAAATAAAAAACTAATGATTAATGGCTGAGATTGAAAAATGATTTTGATCAGTAGCTAAGATCTTTTGAATGAATGGCTCAGATCCTCTCTGGACAAATAGAGGTTTGGATGCCAAAAAATCCAACGTGATATTAGTAGTACTGATAATAAGTTAATTTTGTTCCAAAATCCGAATTATATCCGTATTCGTATCTGTTTAATATCCGATCCGTAATCTGTATTCGTATTCGTATCCATTAATATCCGATCCATATCCGTATCCATTTAATATCCGATCCATAATCCGTATCCGATTAATATCCGATCCATAATCCGTATCCGATTAATATCCGATCCAAATCCATAATCGAATAATAAAAGCGGATACGAATAAGGTTTTACCACAATCCGATCCGTATTCGATCTGTTTGCATCCCTAACTCAAAGTCACCTTGAGGCAACAGTGGGTTTAAAATTTGATATTCAGTTGCATAATAGAGACTTTGTTGGGGCCCAATTGAGGAATTGGTCAAGGAACCCAACCAATTGTAACCAGTTAATTTCCTATTAAGCTAATACAGATTTTAGTTAAAACTAAATTACCTCCAATTAGTGCTAGTTGATCCCACACAATTTACATCCATTTGTAACATTTCTAGAATTTAATTTGACTAAAATTATGGCCAACTTGAGTTCATTGGAATGAAGCAGATAGAGTCTAACAGAGACAAAGTCTGGTACCATACCTGCTTAAAAAGGTAAAGCAAGGTTATAACTTCTAGCAATGAAAAAATTGTACCTGATTCAACCTTGAAAAGATCAAGTATATCATTGATTCGTTGCAGAACTAGGTCGCCTGATGAAATCATAACATCAAGCAATTGATGCTGCTCCATATCGACATTTGTATTTGCAACTATTTTAGCCATGCCCACAACTCCTGTAAGTGGAGATCTTATTTCATGCAACATCTGCTTAGCTCGCATTATTTCCTCTATATTATTTTAGAATTGTAAAGACATGAAGTTAGTAACTCAGTATAGCTCAGTATATTAGTAAATCCATCAATTCATCAATTGTATCCTAATTAACCCTTTATTGTGGACTCAACCCTGATTTTACTCAAATTTACGCAATTAACCCTCAACTCTCCAATAAAAAATCCAATTTAGTCTCATATTTTCCCAAATCAAGAGGTCCTGGCACAAACATCTACTAGCGAGCATCTTTTACTCAACAATTTTTGCAATATTAGCTGTGCAATTAACAATAGTGAAATTAAGCTAAATTCAGACCCCTAAATAGTGTCTCAGTTTGAAACCAAAATCATGAAAAAAAAGTCCTAAAAATTTGTCAAACCTGTAGTGTCACCATACCAGATGATTACAATAGAATGTTTACTAACAAATACAACGAAGAATATTTCAAAAGCTGCATGGTGTATGTCCAGCAAGTCTTCCAATGAATATTCATGTATGCATAATTAAAAATTAAAGTTTCATACCAGTAACATGAAACAATTCAGTTTCTTTAGCTTTTTGTACAGCCATCTCTTCACGGAATTTGGCCAATTTCTCTCTTTTCACCACCTGTATGCAAATCAAATCAAACAGAATTTTAAACTTTTAAGAGGCATGGATGAAACTTTCTAGATGAAATGTTGAGTCACTAGGTACCTGATCTGTCACATCAAACCCCATATAATTGATGCCGATAATTTCTTGTTTTTTGTTGAACACTGGCTCGACATAGGTCAAGAATGTCTTTTTGCCAAATAAAGGGGTTGGATATGTAATTTCACGCTTGGCAGGTTTACCATTTTCTAAAACTTCTCTCTTAAAATCTTGAAATTCCTTCACGCCTTCTGATCCCAACAAAATTTCTTCGTCAGTTTTTCCTATTATATCCTGTAAAAAGTAAGAGTAATTAGCTCATAAGTAGTCATGCACAAAGTATACCATCATAAAATTGCATGTATGTCATTTGTCATCGAAAATTGAGAAATAAATTTCTTCAATTATTGATCTATACCCACCTGTAACCTCATTTATGTAGTGAGAAATATAGAGGCAGGATAGTTTCAGATCATTTTGATAAAAAGAGGGAATCGAGGTATATAGGGGTCATTGATGTTTTGTCGTGCATGACTAATGTATCTCATTTTGAAAGGATAGATAAACTTCCAAGATTTAGTAGAGCTAAAACTGGATTTAAGAAAGTAAAAGGTTTGCATTTGAAAAGTCATACATACCTCCTCTCCAAGTGAAGGGAAGTGATTATATATAAAACGATATCTCAAGTCCTTGTCCTGAAAGGAAAAGAAAAGCATATTCATGTAAATGTTTTTATATCTTCAGAAGCAGAAACAGCTTTGCAAACTCCAAAATAAAGACTAAAATAACAGATATTGAATTCCATTTTTTTATTTTTATTGCCAAGCTCTAGGCTCTAAAATTAGCATATCAAGCTGGACAGGCTTGGTACATGTACCGGAATATTATGGTTTCAATTCATGTTTTGCTAGGAGCAGTGTTTTAAAATGCGGTTTTGTTTATGCATGCGGAAGGCCACTGCATACCGCATATGCGGTATGCGGACGCATATGCGGATTTTCATGCGGATTTATATATGCGGATTTTAAAATAAAAATTAACGTATATATATATTCATATTCATATATTTGAATTTATTTTCACATAATAACATAACCAACAATATTTTTTTGAATTTTTTAATATAAATTTTAATTAAAATACAATCAAATTATCAAAACCGCATGGAAAAACTGCATGGCCGCATATTCAGACCGCATGGCCGCATTTTTAATCCGCATGACCGCATATTCGGACCGCATATGCGGCCGCATGGTCAAAACCGCATGGGCATTCTGAGCACGGCTGCCGACCGCATACGCATATGCGGCCCATGCGGCCGCATTTTAAAACACGGCTAAGAGTGTTTAGATGGGTGTATTACAAATTAAGGCAGTAAATATTAAGTTGTACAACCACTAAATTTAAAAAACAAAACTGGCCAGTTGAAGTCGGGCTGGTACTGTATATTATTGTACCTGATGTGCTATAACTATAGGTGCACTTTGCAGAATAAAATGCAAGAAATTATCGTCCCATTTTAATATCCTAGACAGCTCCTCAACAGGTAACTTGTGTTCTTCCATTTTTGCACATTCTTGCAATTTCTGTACCAGAATGTTCTCTCTTTTCATGCTTCCAACAACCTCTCCAGTCGCACTGCCCTTTCTTTCCAATAACCCACTGTGCCGAACGGGGCCACTGTGTCTGTACTATCCTCTCCAATCACATTCATACCCACATCAAATCTGTGCTCCTGTAATAAGTTAAAGCTCATAGGTTAGGTTTTTACGGGTTTCAACTGAAAGGATTTTATTTCAGTCAATATGGCTCTTTTTTTCATTTGGCTCCTATTGAATTATGGAAATAATTAGTTAGTTAACTTTAGTTCCAGCCTTCTGGTTTTGATAATTTATATTCAAAAATCAAAACCAATAAAGTAACCAAATATTAGGAGTATGTTATTTTTGTAATAGCACACATAGTAATTTTTATTTACAGATCAAGATTTAGAACCCCTTCAGCGAAAAATAATGAACATTTTTTACCTGCTTGTTCAGTCCTACTCCAGTTAATTCCTAGGACCTTTAAAATAAAAAATGTTTTTTAACTTTTGTAAACCTAGTTTGCTTTTGCTGAACTCTGGTTCAGCTTGAAGCAAACTAAATAGAACTCCTTGACATTATACAGTGCAAAGTATGCATAATATTTTGGCTTAGATATCTAAGCATTCCCTGGTTTGATCGATTCCTTAATTTCTTTGCATATATGTGGTTGTTCATAAATTTGTAAGCCAAAAGGGTCTGGTTGTTCCTAATTTTAATACAGTTTGAACCGAACTGAACTGAGTGAGAAAAAAAAACCTGTAATATCTCCAATTTTCTTTGCTCGATCTCCTGGCGCTGTTTAGACAGCGAATCCAATTCTTCATGCGATAATCTGACAGCATTGGCCCGCCGGAACTTATACTGTTTGACAAGGCTGATCAGCTGATGGGATCCAGTGTCACTGTAGTCGGTCAATTCGGCTAATTTCATAAAGTCGAGCTTGTGCTTCTCTTCTTGGGATGGGAATTCTTTGAGAAGGTTTTCCTCAGTGTTGCCCGGTTTCTCCATGTTGGATTGATTTTTGTGTTGAAAGTGTAGACAACACCTGGAAAAAGAGAAGAATTTAATTAAGATGTTTGCACTTGAAAGAAAGGAACGATGCCCACAACCTGTTTGCAGAAATGCCTCAAATACCAAAAACACAAGAGCAGCAAAAATCACATATGCCCACCGTAATGCCCGAAAAAAACTTGAATAAACCAACTTAATACCTACCTGCTTCCTCTTCCAATCGGTGTTTTCCCTTTTTCCTTTTTCTGGGTTTTGTTCCCTTTTCTGAGAAGGGAAAGCGTTGATCTAAGCTGGGGAGGAGAAAGGAGACGACCATGTGAGGAAAATAATATAAAACGGAGCGGTAAAAGAGAAATTCGCGAAATTTTTAAATATACTATCGCTCCAGGAAAGACAAACCAGTAACCATGTGAATTCAAAATTTGTCACGTTCTCCATTTTAAAATTTCGGTTGTATTTGTAATTGGTGTTTGCTGTTTGATATCGAGCTGTTTTCCATGTGCATTCGTGCACCAGGTATGTCATAAACCTGGTCCATCCTGGACATTCAAAAGGAAAAGTGGTAGGATAGAGAAGAAATTCAAAAAATTCGACATATAAAAAAAATGTGATTGTTTGTAACGTTCAAAGGATGTTGTAGATAAAATTATCCAAATTAGCAAAATTACATTAACCACTAATTAAAGAAACTGCAAACTGGACATTTTAGTCTACCACATTCAGACATTTTGAAAAAAAAAATATTATATGAACATTGATCGTCCAGACATTTTAAAAAGAAAATAATTATCTGAACATTATCTGAACATTGGTCTGTACAACATCCTGATTTCTTAACAAGTGTTCAAAAATATTTGTTATGAGTCCGAGATTGAGAATAAAACCAACTTCTAATTTGTCACCCACGCTTTAATATAAGGGACGTGATATGAGTTCCCGCACTCTCATTCTCCCATTATCTCTCAATTTTATTTGTTCAATCTCATTCACATTTCTCATGATCTATAAGGAATTTTGCGAATCTAAAACCACGAACGTCTTTTACGTAATTTTATCTTTCAAATGAGATACATGATGACATACTTTCGAGCTCGTCATCACACAAGTATTTATACCTCATCATTTAAGTATTTATACCTAATATTTTTCACATATGACACTGCTGACATTTAAAAGTATTAATATCAAGTATTACAAGTATTTATACCTATGCACGGAAGTATTTATACCTATGTGGTCAACTATTTTTGTTAGAGAAAGGTTGACGCAGGGACGATTAGGGAAATGTGATGCGGAGATGCGGGGTCCACGATTAGGGATAAAATACTTACAAGTATAGGTATAAATACTTGCACAATGAGATATAAATACTTGCACAATGAGGTATAAATACTTGTGTGATGATGAATCCGAAAGTACGTCATTATGGATCTCATTTGAAAGATAAAATTGCGTAAAATACGTTCATGGTTTTAGATTCGCAAAATTTCTCACAGAACATGAGAAATGTGGAAGATATTGAAAAAAAATCTACCTCTAAAAACGTGTATGATTCTTCTCCCATGTAGTTTGAGTTATTCCTCTATATAGTTATATCAAGTTAGACATGCAAGTATTAATTTATTATCTTCAAAGTATTTATACCCATGAATTTAATTAAACTTGGAAGATAACAGTGTTGTGAATAAATTTAATTAAACTAGTTAGTTAAGTTAGTTTATGGAAAGTTAAAATCTGTTTAAAAGATGGAGGTACAATGCAGTTATTGGAGTGTGGGGATTGAAATAATTATTCTTAAAATAATTGAGAGCTTCAACTACCAAGAGTTGCTGTCTGTCGGCCAATTCAGTATTTCAATTCTTCACTTGACCTCGCTGGCTCACTCTTTTTGGATTTTTTTTTTTTTTTTTTTTTAGAAAACTCTTTATGAATCCGTATCAATCAGGTACCTGACAAACTTAATCTCTATATTTTCAATAGATATCGAATTGAGTTTAGTCTGATTGAGATTAATTTAGATTGTCTGCTTTTTTAGATTTCAGCTTAGGTACTCAGAGAGACACATATATCACTCTTGAGCAGTGTTTTAAAATGTAGTTTTGTCCATGCATGCGGAAGACCACTGCATACTGCATATGCGGTTTTAATATGCTTTGTTAAAGAAATATAAATAAAATAAAACTAATTTATATCTAAAGACTTGTTTAATCTAGTGGTTTGTGCTATTTATCATATTATAAATGTTATAAATTCTAATCTCCTCCACCACAAAATAATTTTTAGACTTTTTTCAAGTCCTAATGGATTGTATATGTGTTCATATATTCAAAACCGCATGAACTTGACTACATGAGATTCTGTATGCAAAAGACCACTGCATAAGCATATGCGGACCATGCGGCCGTATTTTAAAGCACTGCTCTTGAGAGACACAAACATCACTCTTTCTACCTTCTCCCTTTTTCCTCACGTGTCTAAATATTTTATGTAGATGTCTTGATCCGCCAACTACTTTGATTAAAAGATGAAATTTCGGATTATATATCAACCCTCCGATCGAATATTTTGACTCCATGCATTTTTTTTTTTTTTTTTTACGTGTAGGAGTCTAAATTTATTTATACACGTACTCACCACATGTAAATTGTATCATATTTCTGATTGATTCAGATTTCTTTCCATCTTTTAAATGTCATTTAAGGAAATTTTGAATTTATTGGTAATTAATCGACCATGTTTTCCTTTCTTTCTATTTTTTAATAGAGGAGGGATCGAGTTACAACAAAGTTACCACAATTATTTTCTATATTTTCAAATTCCAAATCGCTGATCCAAATCATTCAACATGATCTCCACAATAAAATGTGCTTGCAGATCAACTTTTACATTTTTTGGAATTTTTTTTATTATTTATTACGTATTTTAAAAAAACTAGTCAATTTCAGACTATTGAATTTTGTACCCATCTTAATAAATAGTAAAAAAAATTCAAAAAATATAAAATTTGATCTGGAACCACATTTTATTGTGGAGATCATGTTGAATGGTTTGGATCGATTATTTGAACTTTGAAAATGTAGAAAATGATTGTGGTAATTTTGTTGTAACTCGATCCCTTCTCTTTTTAATATCATTTAAGAAATTTTATTTGTCATTTAATATGTCATTTTATTTGAAATATTTTATAAAAGTATGTAAAAAATATATATATGTGTCACTTAATACATCACTTAAGGAATATTATTTATGTGTAGATATCATTTAAGAAATATTATTTGTCATTTAGTCTAATTTTTTTTTATAAAATATATTATTTTGTATAAGATTATTTTTGTTCTCTTATAGTATGTTTCAGTTGCAATGCACGCACGATACTAGTATATATGATATACATTTCTTTATTTACTATACATCAAGTGACATAAAATTTTGATTATATAAAAATTTAAAAATAATTTTTAGACTATCAATATGTCCAACAATATTATACATAAAAATCTATTGTTTAGTTTTAAATCTAAAAGTTCAAAAGATTATTGTTGGAATTGTTAAGATAATCGCGGACAAGTGATCCTATATACGAATGTTAATTGTGATTGCTAAATTGTTATTTGAATATCAATATATTTTACATGTGCATTCGTGCACCAGGTACGTCGTAAACCTGGTTCATGTAGACCGTTCAAAGGAGAGAGTCAGGGGGTCCCCCATTGGACAGAGTGAGAGACCCCACATTTATCAGGTAACATAGTAAAATCTGATTAATTACATCCATTAATCTGCCTCCAATCCATAATAGCACGAATCTTGACAAAATGTAAACGGTTACAAATTATGAGATCATGATAAGTTACTGGAGAGGATATAGAATTCCAAATTTCACGCCTTGTCCATTTAATTAGCCGTTGTCTCTCTCCTTTTTTAAACTAAACCACTAAAATTTAAAATTGCATGCCAATGAAATTACATATGAACTTTTTGAGTTCTGATCCAAATTAAAAAAAAGTTTGCTACTTAATAATTTTATGTTGTTAGCGATTAGTAGATAACTCAAATATGCTTTGTTACATAAATATTAAAATATTAGATAAAATAAAACTAATTTATATCTAAAGATTTGTTTAGTCTAATAGTTTGTGTTCTTTATTATATTATAAATGTTATAGATTCTAATCTCTTCTAATGCAAAATAATTTTTAAGTTTTTTTCAAGTCCGCATGGACCGTATATGTGCATGTATATTCAAAACTGCATGAGATTTTATATGCAGATGACTGCTGCATAAACATATGCGACTCATACGACCGCATTTTACAGCACTGTCCAAAATCCACACTCTTCATCCTTATAAAGAGAATAATGATAAAAATAACACTATTTCAAATGGGTAGCGCTATATTGAGGGCAATTTTTGTTATTTTGAGAGCCAAGACAATTATTTTTTCTAAATACCTATATTACCCTTTCACTCTTTTGTATCTAATTAATGAAAGAAGATAATAAAGGAATGTATTTAATTAATGAAAGAAACTAATAAAGGAAAGTAATTCCTTCCTACAGGCAAAATCCCACGCCTTGAATTCTTCTTGTATCTAATTACAAATGTATTTCCAATATTCCTCTTATTTGCATTTGATTATAATACACAAATAACATCTCAATTGCTAGATTATACATACGGTATACAATTTGTTAACTCAAATGCAAGAGTCGTTTTTATTTTTTGTTCTTTCAACCACATTTATTAACTGTTGGAAATATTTACATGATCGAGTTATTTTAACTGAATTTACCATGCCACATTTATTTTAGAAAAAAAAGTTCATCACTAGCCTATGAATTTCTACTAAAATGAAAAAAGAATCTTCATCACTGCATGAAAATTGAAAAGTCTAATTATGAGTATACTCAGAGATAAGGTCAGAAAAATAAAATAATAAAGTGCAAAAGAAAAAACTTTATGCTAATGACAGCTTGTTAAAATCCAGCTCCTAAATCTATTCCTATGTGTAGAAGCCAACATTTCATTAATTCGCAAAGTTTAAATGAGTACAACCTATAGAAGGTCGAAACTATTGAAAGATGTTCCCCAAACTGTTAGATGTTTAATCTATATTAAAATGTGTTTGGAGACCAAATTTTACATTTTTTGAAATTTTTTTACTATTTATTAAGATGGTTTGAAAATCGCTGTTTTTTAATGGTACAGAATTTTAATAAAAACAACGATTTTCAAACCATCTTAATAAATAGTAAAAAAATGCCAAAAAATGTAAAATTTGGTCTCCAAGCACATTTTAATATAGATTAAATATCTAACGGTTTGGATCAGCTATTTGAACTTCGAAACTAGATATATGAGTGCGAATTAAAACATTATGTTTAATTCGCGAAGTAGCGTAGCCTTACTCTCTCTCTATATATATATATGAGGAGGGTTCAAATGCACCCAAATTTTTGTGCACCCTATCATTTTTCTTCGTTTTCAAAGTCCGAATAGTCAATCCGAACCGTTAGATGCGATCTATATATTAAGATGTGCTTGGAGACCAAATTTTACATTTTTGAAATTTTTTTACTATTTATTAAGCCACTTTGAAAATCGCTAATCCAATGGTCCAGAAAATGTAAAATCAGCGATATTCAAAGTGGCTTAATAAATAGTAAAAAAATTCCAAAAAATGTAAAATTTGGTCTCCAAGCACATCTTAATATATAGATCGCATCTAATAGTTCGAATTGACTATTCGGACTTTAAAAACGGAGAAAAAGGATTTGAAAGATAGGGTGCATTTGAACCCTCCTCTATATATATATACATATACCCGAAAGAAATTTAAATAAAAATCAGAAGAAGCTTGGCGGAACGTTATAACGAAGAGAACTTCAAATGTAATGAGGTCCAAAAAAAACAATCAATTATGTAAATTAGAGCAAAAGAGTTCTCAGGAATGTAGCTAGAGTGAGGAAAGGAGATATGAGATAAAAAACATTTTTTTTTATTATTTTTTCTTTAAATAACATTCTCATTTAATAAGATAGATATTAGAGAGAGAAAGACTTGAAAGGTAAAACAAGTACTTAGAGAGGAAATTTTCTCTTAGTTCTCAATATTATAATAGTTGACCTCAAAATAGCACTCCCTTTCAAATTGGAACGAAATCCTGAGAAATTTCTTTCTTCCATCGATCTTTGCAAATTTTGTTCTCCATTTAATCGAAGTCCATATTCAAATGAGTACTTACGCGAATAAAAAAAGGTAATAACATGAAGATATGAAATTACTTTTAAGAAATTATGAGAATCTTTAAATTAAATTTTATATCTGAAATTTGATTTTGTGGACATATCATAAGGCCATTTTTATTAAAAACCCTAAAATAAAGTTTTTTACAAAATTGCCCTCTATTTCAGGTTTTTTTTTTTTTAAATGCCCCGACCGCCGGGCCTACGAGCGGTCCACTAGGGACCTGACCGCCCCTCTGCTGGGCGGTCCTTGTCAGTTGGATATCACAAGTCTAAAGATAACACTAATTAAGGACTTGACATTGATTCTTAATAATTTATTTTATTCAAATATACACAAGGAAATATTGTTAGATTGTCTCAATGATGTCAACTTTTTCTTTTTTTTAGAGAATAATTGGAGAGCGAGAGAGAGAATAATTGAATTATTTGATTATTGTCAACATATACCATTTGCTTGGAGATAGGCAAACGAACACAATAAATAGTAAATATATTTTAAAATAATTATATGGATAATTTTTGAATAATCTCTTAGGCTTTTGACTAAACAAAATACCAACCGTTGTACGTCTACCATTGAACAAAAACTTAAACTGAATTTTTGAGGCACTAAATGATATTTTTTTGAAATCATGATGCTTTGGATGCCTGGAGATTTCCCCTATAATGATATTTGAATCCGTCTCATCCTCCACTTTTAGAAAAGTGGTCATACGCGCAAATTCGACTTTCCTAGCCAAAGTTATGGTTGTTTAAAGTTTTTTCAAAAGCTGAACTTTGAAAATTCGTAACTAACTGTAGAAAAATCCAAATAAATTGAAATTTGTGTCAATTCTGTGTATTTTGAATGATCTACATGCTGGTATAATCACTTTTGCAGTTTGATCCATGTATCAGTCCAAACTTGTTGATTTATCAGCAAAGGTCAAATTTGATATTTTTAGTGCATTGCACTATACTAGTGGCATTTCCTTAGTGCTTGGCTGCTGAGTTTGGATTTGGTATCATACCAGAGGTCAGTCTAGGGTGCTTTGTGCGTAAACATAGATCTAATTTGAGGTTTGAATATATTTTAGTAGCTTTAAACTACTGTTTTAGTACTAGAAATAAAGAAAAGAATATCAAAGCTCCAAGAAATCATTTAATCAAATTTTTTTAAATATCAACAAACTGCCATAACTTGGAAATTTTTGAATCAAGGCCAAGTCCTTAATTAGTGTTATTTTTAGACTTGTGATATCCAACTAACAAATCAAATCAAAGTTATAAAGAGTTGCAACATCTCACTCGTAAATATATCAAATGTCTTATTTTTTTTTTGCATACACCCTAAACCCTAATGGACCTCCTCTGTCCCGGGCAGTCTGCTAAGAGGGTGGACTGACCTAGGCCAGGCGGTCAGGACATTTTAAAAAAAAATCTAAAACAGGGGGCAATTTTGTAAGAATTTTTTTTTTTAGGGTTTTAATAAAAATGACCGCATATCATATACGTAATACATACTATTTTTTTTTATTAATTCTACACCAGAGATCTAAATTTTTGTTGATAAAAGATTAACGATTTATGATGCATCACAGATGATATTTCAGCTGTATAGAATAAAATTACTTTTTAATTATCTATATGTTCAAAAATATTATACATTAAATTAATGATTAATCATGCACCGAGTTGTTTTCCTGTGTAGTCGTGCACCAGGTACGTTGTAAACCTGGTTCATCCAGATAAATAAAAGGGAAGTCAGAGGGTCCCCTTCTGACAGACCGAGTGGCAGACCCCACATTGTCTCGAATTCACATCCTCTTCAATACCTAATAAGGGAATCTTTTACAATTACTAGATCTGAACTGTTATTTTTAACTTGACACAAATCTCAAAGCTCTCTCGAATTCACATCCTCTCCAATACCTGATAAGGGAATCTTTTACAATTACTAGATTTGGACCGCTATTTTTAACTTGGCACGAATCTCAAAGCCCAAAAATCCAGCCCCTATGGTGACCTAAATCCCAAACCGGTTGAGATTTAATCTCAAACCATAAAATGAGGTGATCCTCTGAAATACCTGAAAGGATACGGATTCCGTCCTCTCAGATAACATTGCACGAACGGATTAATCACATCCATTCATCTAGCCCACGATCCTTAAAAGCACGAATCTCAACTAAAATTAAACGGTTACAAATTATGAGATCGTGGTCAGTTACTGTAGCGGATATAGAATTCCAAATTTCTCGCCTAAGTAAGCCAATTGAGCAAGTAAACCATTAAAATTGCACGCCGTTGCAATGATAAAATTACAGTGTTAACTTTTGTTCGAAATAAAAAAAAGTTGTAACTTCATTTTATTAGATTGACTGGACTGAATGAAGTTATATATTTCTACATTATTGTATGTTGTTAGAAATTAGTAGATAATTCAAACGTGCTGAATGAAATTTTTTTTTGCTATCTAATTTTTTAGGAGCCTGATAATTGTACTTCAAATAAAATTTTCAAGCAGGTCTTCCAAATAGTTTAACAGAAAAAACTTTCAATTCCAGCACTAATATTCAAACATTTAAGACTCTGTTTATAATATTTTCAATGCTACTCGCAAGCATTTAAACCTCTATCTGCAAGCATTAAAATTTTAAATCTGTATAGTTTTAACTTCTAATTACTTTTGGTTTCAAGCTAAAAACAGAAATATTCATTTCACCCACTTTTTTTTTATTTTTTCTCTGATCACTCTCGTTCATTTTCGTGACGATCCGTGATGACTTTTACGAATCTAAAAATACGAATATTTTTTACCTAATTTTCTCTTTCAAATGAGATCCATGAATAATAACTTTCGAGTTATATTTGTGTTGTAATTTTTTTTACCACTCTAAATCTCTGTCTTTTAGTTTTTTTATTTTGCTTCAAAATAATTTTACATGCCTTCAAATCTTTCATATAAGTCTCATGTAGAAGCATATAAACCTCATTAATAACACTTTAAATCTCTAGAATAAAGCGTATAAACCTCAACAATAACACTTCAAAACGTACAAACCTCAACATAACACTTCAAAGCGTACAAACCTCAACAATAACATTGCATTTACAAAGCTCATGTACAAAACATATAAACCTCATGTACAAATGATTAAAAATTTTAATGGTTGTAAACTGAAATTTAGAAACTTTAAAATTTAAAGTGCTCATGAGTTTTACTTTAAAAAAATAAAATAAATAACTTCAAAATTACTCAAAAGTATTTATTCATGGATTTTATTTGAAAGATAAAATCAAATAAAAAAGGTTCATGTTTTTAGATTTGTAAAATTTATTACGGATCGTCGGGAAAATAAATTAGAATGATCACAGAAAAAATAAAAAAGAGTAGGTGAAAAGAATATTTCCTTTTTTTGCTTGAAAACAAAAGTAGTTGAGAGTTAAAACTATCTATAAATGTTTTCAGATAGAAGTTTAAATGTTTGTGAGTAACATTTTCAAATGTTATAAACATAATTTTAAATGTTTTGATATATATTAGCGCTGAAAATGGAAGTTAGACAATATTGAAAGTTTTTTCTGTTAAACTACTTGGGGGACGCGCTCGGATATGATGGCTGAGGGGACCAGAACACTTAATTTTTTAAGATAATCTTTTGAAAAAAAAAATAGTTATTTGATAACAAAATAACAGTATGACATGAATGGTAAGAAACACAAAATATTTTATACTTGACAAATGATTAATATCAAGTACTAAATCAAATAATTTTCTCTTTTTTTTCCTATATTTTATTATTTATTATATATTATTTTGTTTAATGGATTGACTGTCAATGAGTCGGCAATTAGTACTTATTCTTAGTTATTTTTCACATCATTTATGGGTTCTTTATTTTCAATACTTGAAAGCAAATTTATTAAATTTTTGTATAATTTTCAAATTCTCTGCCAACATTTCAAATCCTCTTCTATGTCAAACTAAGGGCATGTTCGGCCTCCAATTGGGAATGGACATGGGCACATGAATTGAACCGAAAAAGTATTGTTTCTGTGGGAAAAAAATTTACTGAATTTTTTTTTCTCACAGAAACAGTAATGCAGTCAAATAGAACTAGTGATTTGCTCTCGGGTAGGGTACGGGTACCTCGGGTAAGCCCGGGACGGGTAACAGGTAGGGCGGGTAACGGGTAGGTGGGTACTCGGGTAGAACGGGTACGAGTAGGCGGGTTTTTTTTTCCAAAAACTCTACCCTACCCATTTCATACCTGTGCCCGTCTCGGGTAGGGGTAACGGGTAATGGGTAACGGGTACCTTGGGTAGGGTCCGGGTATTTTATTTTTTTTATTTTTTTTCTGTTTTTGAAAAAAATTTGAATTTCAAAATTAAATGGGTAAAGGGTGCGGGTACAACGGGTAAAGGGATGCGGGTTCAGGTTCGGGGTAGACGGGTGCGAGTACGAGTACAACGGGTCCGGGTGGGCGGGTTTCGGGCACGGGTAAGACGGGTACAGGTTGGGTGGGTTTTTTTTCAAATAATGGTGTCCGGTCCATCTCAGACCCGTACCCGTGTACCCGTTTACCTGCCTATACCCAGGCACGGGTACAAATACCTCAGATAACAGGTACGGGCGGACCGAGTTCAGGTAACCCGTCTAGGGTTTTAGCAAACCACTAAACAGAACCTAATATTCTAATAATGAACTCCTTCCACTTCCAGCAATTAATATTTTATGATCTGGTCCCATAACCTTTCTTTGTTTTGTTTTTTTTTGAGGGGAAAGGCCTGTAGGCATGGTCCCATAACCTTTCTAATTTTAAGAATGCACCACTTTATTATTATCCTTTCTCTCTCATCATCTAAAATTCACATGTTCGTACACAGTCTGTATCCTAATAAAAATGGGATGAGATTGGCATGTTATGTTTTAATATGGCAATAATTTATAATTTAAATGAGGAATACCTCATCATATCTTATATTATACGTATATCTCTGTTTTTAAACCGCTCAACATGATATTCATACTAAAATATGCTTTGGGATAAAATTGTATAATCTTTGCAATTTTTTTACTATTTTTTAAGATATGTACAAAATTACTGTATCTGGACTGTTCAAAAATAGTGATTTTTTGCCTATCTAAAAAAATAATAAAAAAGTTCAAAAATTATAATATTTCATCACCAAACATATTTTAGTATGGATTAATTGGATATCATACTAAGCGGTTCGAATCAACACGTTAGACTTTGAAAATAAAAATACAAAATATTAAGTATGATGAGATATAAAAGACGTGAGGTTGCAAACCCTCAATTCAAATAGGCATCGGAATTATTTTGATCAGTTATGAGTTATTCCATCCCCTGCAGTACCGTAGTGGAATCTTAAGAGATATCTTTCTTTCAAGTTCATGTTAAATAACCAGGTACACAAATTAAAAAAACAAATATGTATTCTGTACAAGCTAATAAGATGAAGATATGAATTCAGTTAACAATCATTTCTCGACAATTTTGAGAATCTTTAAATTAAATTTTATAATGCAGACATATCATACATATTATTTTTTTATTTTGTCTCGATATGACTTAAACTTTTGTTGATTTAAAATTAATAATTAATGATGCATCAAAAATGATATTTCATTGTATAAATTTAATTTTAGACTATCTAATATTAGAGGAGGGATCCACTTACAATATTTAAAAGTTACAACATCTTATTATAACTTAGTTTTTTAATTTTTAAAGTCCAAATAGTCGATCCAAACCACTCGACATGTAATTTGTACTAACATGTGTTTGAATATCAAATTTTACATTTATTTGAATGTTTTTACTATTTATTGAGTATTTTATAAAACTGTTGTTTTTCAGTGGTCCAGAATTATCTAAAAGTAGCAGTTTTATAAAATACTCAATAAATAGTAAAAAAAAATTAAAAAAAATATAAAATTTGATATTCAAACACATGTTAGTACAAATTACATGTCGAGTGGTTTGGATCGACTATTTGGACTTTAAAAATTACAAAACTAAGTTATAATAAGATGTTGTAACTTTCAAATGTGGTAAGTGGATCCCTCCTAATAATATACATATGAATTTTTTCTTTAAATTTAAATCTGAATTAATTTAAAAAAAAATCGTAGAATTATTAATTTAATTGTTGACATTGACAATTGATCCCATATTTAGGGATGACAATGGGCCGAGCTCACAGGTATTTTACTAAGTTCATGTCCGGCTTATTCGTTAAAAACTGATTGTCCACTTGCCTGGTCTAATCTGATGGGCTTGAAAATCTATGCCCGGCCCGCCCATGGGCCTTTTTCCCAAGCCCATACCTGCCCGTCCTTACATGTCCCAACCCATGAGTCTACCTGGCCCACCCATACCCGCTGGCCCATCCATATTCAACCATATCAAATGAACCGTACAAGAAAGAAAACAATTCATAATGTGATTTTTCTAATGGAAAAAAATAATTCATAGTTTAATAACAAATAACAATGTGATTTTGCTATTGGAGCAACAAAATAATTTATAATTTAACAACAAATAAAGGCGGCTAGCCTGATTTTTTTTTTTTTTTAACATAAAGGCTCATGGGCTGCCTGTGGACTTTGGCATAAGTCCAAGTCCGACCTGTCCCATCACAGTGTCGGACATACTGAGTAAAGAGCGAGCCGGACGGATAAGACCGGGCCGTCGGACCAATTGGACTTTTTTGCCATTCCTACCCATATTCCCATCCGATGATACGAATGTTATTCGTGTACCAGGTCTTCATAAACCTGGTTCATCCAGACAATTAAAAGTGGGGCAGTAGTGGAAGGGGCTACCCTATAGACATGCGGCCACATCCTGTCAGGTATCATAGTCCGAATAGATTAATCTCAGTCATTCATCTGACTCCAGATCCAACCAAGCACGAATCTCAATTAAATTAAACGGTTACAAATTCTGAGATGGTGGTCGGTTACTGGAGTGGATATAGAATTCAAAATTTCACGCATAGTCCGCCAATTCCGCTCTGAATTCGCATCCTCTGAGATATCTCATATTTTGCGTGATTTTTTGGAAAATCTTAACCGTGGAAATACGTTCTGTGCGAATCTCAAAGCTCAAATAATACTGGCCCCCACGTCACCCCCGAATAGGCACCGGACACGTCAGTAACGCAAAATATGAGATATCTCAGAGGATACGCACTCTTCAGCTCTTCACTTGACCTTACTCTTTTACACTCCGCCTCTGAATTCGTATCCTCTGAGATACCCCATATTCTGCATGACTTTACGAAACATCACAACCGTTCAATACGTTATGCACAACTCTCAAAGCTCAAATTACACTGGCCCCTGCGCTATAACCGAATAGAAACCGGACACGTCGGTCACTCAAAATATGAGATACCTGAGAGGATTCGCACTCGGAGCTCTTGCCTTTTCAAGTTAGCCATTGAAATTCTGTCGTCCCTCTTTCTCCCTCAGCCCGCCTTTTAGTTTTCCCCCATTTTGTTCTCTCCTAAAACCACCCGCCGTGCTCTCTCGTCGTCGATCATCCCTTCAAGGTAACCTCGGCTACCAAATCTCGCGATTTTTCTTCCTTTCTCGTTTAGATTGCGCTGTTTTCCTTAGTTGTTGTTAGTTTTTTTTCCTCTTTTGTTAACAATTTCGGGATTTTCTTTCGAACAGGTTTCCACTAGTGCTTCTCGTCGTCGAACGTTGCTTCAAGGTAATAATCTAGTATATTTTCTTCATTTGTTGTTTACATTGCGCTATTGTATTGTAGTTAGTTCTTGTGAACTTTCTTGTGAACTTTTTTATACTTGTAAACTATTTTCTTTTCAATGTGATGGTAGATTTTTCGTTTTTCCTCTTTTTTTGAACTAATAAATGATTTATCCTCAGTTATTAGATTCAAATACTTTGAAAAATCTATTTTGGGCGTTTTTTTCTCAGTACACCCCTTCTAAAAGAACAAATTCGTTTTTTATGTTTTTTTTTCTTCAATTTTTTGAACTGTCAGACTGTCAGTTGCTTGCTATTTCTCTTAAAAAGGTACTTTTGCAATAAGGTTATAATAAGTAAATTTTAATTTCGTTGGTGTTATTTGCATAAGAGTTAACAGAGTGAGCTGGATTGACTATATTTGACTGCTTTAGGAGCAAATCTCTTGTTCTGTTGTTTGCCTGATGAGGAAATTCTGGTATTAAAAGAAAATGTCAAAAGTTTTCTAGAGTTAATTTAGGATGAAAGGGATAATAGAGAGTGTCAAATATTTTATTTTATTTTTTTAATTTTGGTGAATTTTTGAAATACGACATCTCTGCTATAAATTTTCATTGTTTGGACGGAGAGTGAATAGAAGGGGACAAAGGGAATGAAAGAAAATTTCTCAATTAATTTTTTATTAGTTGGTTAGCTAATTGGAGGGTAAAGTTAATTAATATCTTTTAACCCCCTAAAAGTTATGTTTATTACCACCCCTGCTACTTTTTTACCTCTTCTTCTCTTACTTTTCATCTCAATTACACTTAGGGCTGTATAAAAAGCTCGCCACTCGTGATCTACTCGAACTTAGCTCGGTAACGAACTCACTAACAACTCGTTCATTTAAAATTCGAGTTACTCTGACTCGAGTTGAGTTCGAGATGGACTAAATTTGCTCGGTACAACTCGTGACTCGTTTGATTAATGATTTCCTCCGTAACTTTTGGCCCATTTCATTTTCCCGACTAGATTTGACTGACCCATGTTGACCTAACTCATTTCATTTGATCATTTCATTGTATTCAATATTTACCAAACTCGTTTGTTAATTCAATATTTACTTCTCATATTATTACATAACAACAATCATTAGTTTAAGTCTTCAACATTTCAACACCTTAAACAAGTTGACTCATGAGTCACGAGGCAACTCGAGTTACTCGCGAGTTGAATTCGAGTCAGTGAGCCAGCTCGGCTCAATATTCTCAACTCGAGTCAACTTGACTCACTATCTTCCGAGTTGAATTCGAGTTATCCATAAGTCGAGCTAACTCGGCTCGTTAGCAGCCCTAATTATACTGTTATTATTTGCAGATGGCGACCCTTGAGGTTTCACCTCTGCTCAACAGTGAGCTGCGTAGGAGTTCGCGGCTCACTAGCAGAGAGAAGCCGTCATACAGTGATATAATACCAATAACTGAACAAATTACTTCTCTGAAAAAACGGGGCCGTCCTAAGAAAGAGAAACCTTCTCTGAAGATAATTCCCAAGAAGAGTCCTAAAAAGAAGGGACGGCCAGTCAATGAAAAAAAGGTGAAGAAAAGTGCTCCAACAAGGAAAATTGGGCCTCCAAAAAAGAAACCAAGATTGGTTAGGAACCCCATTCTAGAAGGGATGATTACGGAAGAGCTGGCAGAGGTGGCAGAGGGTAATGGTAACCTCGACCCGTTACCGGTAGCTGTGAAGAGCTCGAAAACTAGGGTTAAGGAGACTCTTCGTGCATTCACCAGTCATTATCTTTATTTCGTACAGGTTATTATTTGTCTTTTATTTTGATTTATGTACAGTATTTTCTATTTTATTGTATTTTCAAGTACCACCAAGTTTTTTATCGTACTTTATAAAGTATCCTGAAATATCTATTTTCTTATAAATGTTATTATTGTTTGTTGGTTTTTAGGCGGAGCAAAGAAGAGCTCAAGAAATTGAGGCTGACATAGAAAAAAAGAGAAAAATTAAGGTAAAAAGCTTATATTTATGTTCAATTTTAACATAAAGAAAGTGGAGGTGATATAATAGTATCTTCAAATTGCTCTTTTCTTATGCATGTTATCATTGTTTGTTGGTTTTTAGGAGGAGCAAAGAAAAAAAGAAATTGATGATGCCAAAGAAAAAAAGAAAAAATCCACGGTAAAAACTTGTATTTATGTTCAATTTTAACATAAAGAAAATGCAGGTAATGTGATGTATAACAGTGTATATATGCTGTCTTTACCTTTTTTAAATAATTGGCCTTTGTTGTTTTCTTTTCTCTAAAAGGCTAAGAAGAAAGAAGAGGATGAAAAGGCTAAGGAGGAAGAAAAGGATGAGAAGGCTAAGGAGGAAGAAGGGGATGATAAGGTTGAGGAAGAAGAGGAGGATGTAAAGAGACCATCGAAGCGACCTGATTTGAAAGCTATTACTAAGGTGACACCAGAATAAATTTACAAAAGAAGATTTCTAACTTAATTTTTTCTGTTCACAGTACACTTTGCTTCTAGCTTAGTTTTTTGTCAAACCATTGGATGTGAATTCTTTATTGCAATGTGCTGTGAAAAGTGATTGTAGTTCTTTTGTCAATAGATGCAGGAGGAAATGACGGTTCTAAACCCTGTAAAAAGATTGGGCCATATACCAGGTACGTTTTTGCTCTTTATTGACTAGAATCATTATTGAATCTAACTCCAGGTCTGATCAAAATCTAGTCTAGTAAACCAAGCAAAATTTCTATTTTGTATTGCATTAATTGAATTCTGGTCAGATAAGGGTGTGCCTTTTGCAGTGTTTTAAAATGCGGCCGCATGGGCCGCATATACGTATGCGGTCGGCAGCCTCAGAATGCCCATGCGGTTTTTTCATGCGGCCGCATATGCGGTCCGAATATGTGATCATGCGGATTAAAAATGCGGCCATGCGGTCCGAATATGCGGCCATGCGGATTGAAATATGTGGCCATGCAGTCTTCCCATGCGGTTTTGATAATTTGATTGTATTTTAATTAAAATTTATATTAAAAAAATCAAAAAATTATTGTTAGTTATGTTATTATGTAAAAATAAATTCAAATATATGAATATGAATATATATATATATATATATATATATATATACGTGAATTTTTATTTTAAAATTCGCATATATAAATCCGCATGAAAATCCGCATATGTGGTATGCAGTGGCCTTCCGCATGCATGAACAAAACCGCATTTTAAAACACTGGCCTTTTGTGCCAGTGAGGGGCCTTAAAATGATTTATATGAGCTTTAGAATCTTTACATGCTTTGTGCTAGAAATGAGAATGGTCAAGCACATATCATTCAAGTCAATTTTGGGTTTGCCAGTAAATAAAACTAAATAGATTTAATTGAATCAAAACTTGATTCTTGTTGACGAAAACAACTCGGATTTTTTTTAGAAACCATAAATAAAAAAAATAATTTTACCAAACTAACTTGATTGGTTTGTTTTTTACGAAAACCGTAAGTACCAAGATGACATCTCGGCACCAAAGGTTTTTTTTTTTTTTTGCTTTGCCGAACACACCACCATATTTCACAGTTCTGTGCCGAATAGGCTGTTCGGCTCCAAATTAGTAAAGATAATATATAAACTAAGCTACAGATTCAGTTTTGCCATGTCCTTCTGTTTTGGATTTGACAAATTAAATATTACCACCAGGTAGAGAACTAAAGATAATATATACAATTGGAAAATTGACTGATTCAGAGTAGTGATGATGCGAAGTCTGTGCTGAATCAGAGTTAAAAATGAAACTGAGACGAATTGCCTATTTGACACAGAGGCATTACACCAAAGTCACACCGCCTTGATTGAAAATATGTGAAATATGGTGGTGCCGAATTGGCTGTTCGGCACAACAACAAAAAAAAAACCTTTGGTGCCGGGACACCATCTCAGTACTTAAGTTTTTTCTAAAAACCAAATCAATGAAATTGGTTTGGTAAATTTTTTTATTTTTTATTTATGGTTTCTAAAAAAAATGCAAACAACTCACACTGCATAAATTACATTATGTCTTTTCAGTTTGTAACAATTGTATTTGTATTATATGCTTTAGGTATTGAAGTGGGGGACCAATTTTTCTCCAGAGCTGAGATGGTAGTGGTGGGCCTCCACAGCCACTGGCTTAACGGGATTGACTATATGGGCAAAGAGTACAAGCATGTGGTAACTATTCTTTTTGAATTTGTGAATTTAGTAGTTTTCTCTTTGCAGTTCTGAATTATTTAACCTAGCAATTGGGCCATTTTGTGTTTGCAAATGAATTTTCTGTCAATTGTCTTCAACTTTGCTTCAATTTAAAAAAACCTCTATTCTTTTGATTTAGAAATTATTTATTAGAGAGCCTATTATAAAAGTTATTAACAACACATTTTCATTAGTACTTGTTCATATAAAGATATGAATAATCTCAACCTATCAAGTTTTTAAATATCACGATATAGTGTGCCATTCTGTAGTATATCACATTTTGGAACCTTGCTGCTAAACAATTATATATTACTCAACACACTTGCATTTCTACTGTTTGATTATATATTGTTTACATTACTTTAACAAATTATGTAATATAGTGTAATAGAATTAATATTTTTCAATTCTAATGCTGAGACATTAGTAATAATGTGGGCTTTAGAGGAAAAAAATATGATTTTACAAAACATCCCGATATCATGTTTTTATTGTCCACTATATTATATTATATTAAAATGCTAACTTTTAAATGACCCCTCTGCCACTAGATGGTACTGTACCCTATTTAGAACCAAATATCATACTTCAATAAGATCTACATAGTTGTTTTTAAGGGATATTTAAGTAACCAAAACAATACACACTATTTGAACCATCCATTCTTCTTTTTCACCTATGCAAAACGTATTTGAGATTTTTTTTTTTTAATTGTGAGCAGTATGGGGAATATACCTTCCCGTTGGCCAGTTGTATAGTTTTGTCAGGGCAGTACGAAGATGACCTTGATAACGCTGATACAATCACCTATACTGGGCAAGGTGGTCATGATTTACTTGGAAACAAGAAGCAAATCAGTGACCAGAAGTTAGAGCGTGGCAACTTGGCGCTCAAGGTTTGTATTTACTTAAATTTTTAAGTTCTTCATATAATTCATTTAATTCTTCACAGAATTTTTTTAGTTGTTCATATAACTTTATTTTATTTTTTAATTCTTTTAACTTGGTGCTGATTGTAAATTGAATTTGCAGAATAGCATTGACAATAAAGTGCCAGTGCGGGTTATACGGGGACACAAAGCACTTAATAGCTACACTGGGAAGATCTATACCTATGATGGACTCTACATGGTTTGAATTTAGAATGTCTCTCTTTCTCTGTCTGTGTTTTTGCCAACAATATGTTGTAGCTTGACATCTTTCATTCTCTATTGTGTAGGTTACTGATTATTGGCCTGAGAAAGGGCTTCAGAAGTTCATTGTCTACAAATACAAACTTAAGCGGCTTGAAGGACAGAAGCAACTGACCACCTCTCAGGTTCTTGTACCTGTTATTTCTCAAGTTTTTATTTTTTTTGTTTTGAGATGCATATCTGATCCTAACTAATCCAAAAATGCTCTAAGTTTCACAAAAGGCATATTGATAATTGGTTCTCTGTTTGATATATACTTGGTTTTTTTTACACTAGGTTCGATTTATACGTGAAGATGTTCCCCAGTCCACGGCTGATCTGCGAGGGTATAGTTTCATTTTTCATAACTTTAGATATTGATTTAGTCAATTAATTGTCCACTAAATCAAAGACGGGCAAAGAAAATAGAAAATGTGTAGATGCAGCTCTAACATAAACTAGTTCTTGCACATCATTTATTTTACATTTAACAGTCCCTTTTTTGCCCCTTTTGTCCTGTTCAGTCAGTATGGTCAAAGAAAATAGAAAACATGTAGATGCAGCATTAACATAAACTAGTACTTGCACATAATTTATTTTACATTAACATTTCCCTTTTTGCCCCTTGTCGTGTTCAATCAGTTTGGTTATTAAAGACATCAGTAATGGTCAGGAGACAATTCCTATTCCTGCAACAAATACCGTTGATGATCCACCATGTGCACCATCAGGCAAGTAATCTATAATTTTTTTTAATTTGTTCAGATTTCGTGCATTAATGAGGTTAAGATGGATGGAAAGATGAAATTATTTCTGTTATACCAATGTGCAGGTTTCGAGTATATAAAGAAACTCCGCATCCCGTCAGAAATTAAAATTCCAAAAAATGAAGCGGGTTGCAAATGCCATGGAGATTGCGCAAGTTCACTCGACTGCCCTTGTGCTAAATTGAATGGAACTGACTTCGCCTATGTTAGGATGGATGGTGGAAGGTAATAAGTTCATTTTCTTTTGAAATGTTTAGGAGATGTATGATTTGTCAAATTATATTAGATTATACTGTAGCCAGATCACATACACAAGGTATTTGAAAAATAGTTGGTCAAGTTGTAGTCCATTTGGCATTTTAGTTAGCTTGTCAAAGAAAAATAGTATACTGTTTGGTAGGTACTGTTCCAGATCAGTCTACGTGTACTTCTTTTCTTTGGTACCAGTCTTGAATTAGCACTTTGGACCTTACATATATTGTACTTTGTTTTATTGTTTTTATTTATTGCATAAATTGCTGGAAAAGTCTACATATAAATAAAATACTAAATTGATTTCTTCTCAAGTAAGCAATGATTTTTAGAATTGAATTTTGAGGCTATCTTATTTTTTAATTTCTTTTATCACACATAGGCTGGTGGAGGCGAAATCAATTGTGTACGAGTGTGGAGCCGGATGCCAATGTGGACCTGACTGTATAAACCGTACATCCCAGAAAGATATGAGATATCGTCTTGAGGTTTGTAATCTTGACTTGATTTGGGTATTAAAAGCAAACCACAGCTTCAGTCTTTTTCATAAAATAAAAAGAGTGAGGCTATTGTAATATGCATATTATAGGTTGACCTGTGCTATGGATCCATATCTTTATTTTTAAGTTTAATTAGTCAATCCGAACTGTTAAGCATATTCTTCATATCAGAATGTAATTCTAGACCAAATTTTTATATTTTTTTTAAAAGAATTTTACTATTTTTTTAGATAGGTAGAAAATTGCTGTTTTGGATGGTCCATAATTCTCAAATCAAGTGATTTTTTACCTATCTAAAAAAAATAGTAAAAAAATCTAAAACACTTGAGATTTTGGAATAGGTGTTGAACAGTTTGGATCAAACTTTTTAACTTTGAAAACAGAGGTATGAGTCCATAGCACAGGCTGTTGTGTAATATGCATATTACCATAGCCTCACTCAAATATATGAAATAAAACTCACCAAAATATGAAATTCTTTTGCGATAGGTGTTCAAAACTCCGACAAAGGGATGGGCTGTTAGGTCATGGGACACGATTCCAGCTGGTGCACCGGTGTGTGAATACACCGGCATTCTAAAGCGTTCTGACGAACTTGACTGCAATCATTTTGAAAACAAGTACATTTTTGACATCGATTGTCTACAGACCATGAAGGGGCTAGATGGGAGAGAGGTACATCTTATTTTCTTTCTTTCTTTTTATCGCCTTGACTGGAAAAAATAGAAGTTTACCACACTGTTCATGAAAAAAAAAACAGTACTGTCAATATCTTGTGAGCTCGGTGGCTAGTTTGCAAATTTCTAATTCTGGTTACTGCATGTAAACTTGGAAGGTAATGCCTATTCGGTGCCTATTTGGATTATAGTGGAACCTGTTTTCAGATCAAGTGTGGTACTTCCTGTGTAAAATGAGATCTGCATAGTTCTTTTTTAATCTATCACGGATCTTAAAGCAGATAGGTGCTGAAATTTTTTGTGCTTGGTTGGGAGCTCATTGTACCGTGCGGTACCCCAAAGAATATGCTTCTAAAAAATAGTATGCCTATTGTGAACTGCATTTAGGCTGATAAGCGATAAAAACATAATCAAGTATTTGTCAATCAACTGTAGAAAAATCTGGTACCTAAAGCAGTAGCCTTCAATAGCATTGGGTGATGTTTTTATTAGCTTATTTTCTTTTCTTTTGTTGGTAAATAAACATTAGTGAGACTATGATAATATGCATAGCGCATATTGGTTTGTAACATGAAACAATATCTCCGTTTTCAAAGTCTAAACAATCGATTTGAACCATTCAACATAAAATGTACTTGTAGATCAAATTTTACATTTAAAAAAAAATTACTATTTTTTTAGAATTAGTGATTTGTCAACCATTAAAAAATAGTGATTTTCTACGTATTTAAAAAAATGTAAAATTTAGTCTCCAAATAGATATTTATATGAAAATCATGTTGAACGGTTCAGATTGACTATTTGAACTATTAAAACAAATATATTGATCCGTAGTACGCATCAATCTGCGCTATGCATAGTACCATAGCCTCCCTCAATAAGCATTGTAGCCACTATTATTCTGTGTCTACGGACAAGCAATTGAGTTTTGGTTGATACATGTCATGTCATTAACTATTACTGTTTCATTCATTGGTGGTTTCAAAAATAAACAGCAAAGAGCAGGGGAGGTTCCCTCAGTGGACCAAAACAGCGAGTCAGAATCGCCAGTAGAGTACTGCATTGATGCAGAGAGGGAGGGAAATGTGGCCCGCTTCATAAACCACAGCTGTGCACCAAATCTCTTTGTGCAGTGCGTCTTGAGTTCTCACCATGACATCAAGCTTGCCAAGGTCATGCTCTTCGCTGCCGACACCATTCCGCCCCTTCAGGTCTCATTATTTCTCTTTCTCTCTCTTCTTTTACAATCTTTTAGGCCCAAAAATGCAATGCTAACCAACTGCTACTGTTGGTATACCATTTTTTAGCCCTGTATTGCATTTTTATGTCATAGAAATAAAATTTTATTCCTTTCTGCTACATATAAAAAGTTTATTTTGATATATCTTTTCTTGACTTCAAAATCAAATTTATATTCTATTTAATAGTAGGAAAAAATTGGATTTTTTTTGTTATTTTGGTTTGGCTCGTTAAAAGGTATATTCTGACATTTGAGTCATAGGACAGCTTGGGATTTCAATATTCTAAATAATCATGAAATCGATAGAGTTTATGGATTTACCTAGAATTTGTGGCTTAATAGAAAAAATTAGTATCTTTGAAACCCCTTGTAAATAAGGGCCTCTCCAAAATTTTGTTGGCTTTTCTTTTTTTGACTTTGTATGAACAGATGTGTGAGGCTATTATACTATGCATAGCGCAGATTGGTCTGTATTATGGATCAATATTTTTGTTTTCAAAGTTCAAATAGTCAATGTGAACTTTTCAACATGATCTCCATATGAATATGTACTTTCAGATTGAATTTTATATATATTTTTTAGAATTTTTGTACTATTTTTTTAGATAGGTAGAAAATCACTACTTTTTTTTATCTTGATCCATAGTACGGACCATTATGCGCTATGCATAGCACCATAGCCTCACTCCAGATATAATCTGCACCTTTGTGTTCATTTCTAGATCTCTATTGTTTGGACTTTGAACTGATTGTGTTTCTAGATACAGTCTATGCATTTGTTGCATGCTTATTGTTAAGTTTTGGTTGATAAGTGGGGGTGAGCAAGTAAGCTGTAACAGTGGTTGCTGTTTGTTTATGTTTATTTGAACATGGATTTTTGTATAGTTTGAGTCAGTATCCTCTGTAATAATTCAAATTTTGAGTTTAAACCCAAATCATCCGATCAGAATCCATGCCAATCTGACCCGAGGTGATATGAATTTATATAGGTTGGTCCTGATATTAGCTTGGTCCATGTGAATTGTTAAGGATACTGGTACGGATAACAGTGGTGGCTGTTTGTTTATGTTTATTTGGGCATGGATTTTTGTATAGTTTGAGTCAGTATCCTCTGTAATAACTCAAATTTTGAGTTTAAACCCAAATTGTCCGATCAGAATCCATGCCAATCTGACCTGAGGTGATATGAATTTTTATAGGTTGGTCCTGATATTAGCTTGGTCCATGTGAATTGTTAAGGATACTGATACGGATAACAGTGGTGGCTGTTTGTTTATGTTTATTTGGTTGGGCATGGATGTTTGTTTAGTTTTGAGTCAGTATCCTCTAAAGTAACTCAAATTTTTTGTTTAAACCCAAATCGTCCAATCAGAATCCAGGCCAATCTGACCCGAGGTGATTGAATTTTTATAGGTTGGTCCTGATATTAGCTTGGTCCATGTGAATAGTTAAGGATACTGGTATGATACTTAATGAGTTGAGATGCAGCAAGGATGCTCTTCTTGTTAGCTGAGACATTACAAAAACCCTTGTACTAAGCTGAATCAGGTTTTAGGGCAGTTTTTAAGAAATTGTGATGGTTGTCTCCAGTTTTTTTTTTAAAAGAAATAATAATTTACTGATCTCCTGAGTCCTAATTAGTTCATATTTTATTGTATGCAGGAGTTGACATATGATTACGGTTATGCAATGGATAGTGTAGTGATGCCTGATGGCGAGGTCATAAAGTTGGCCTGTCACTGTGGTGCAGCTGAGTGCCGAAGGAGGCTCCACTAATTTCTCAAAGCACCATATATAGATATTAGTTTCTTATTGCTAGTTACTAGAGGTCATATTTTTGTTGCTATTGTTGCATTTAGGCCTATAGATTATATCTTTAACATGAACCTCTAATGTTAGTGCCTTGCTCTTTTTTGTGATTAGACTTAGTCTAGTAAAGCTAATGAAAATGCTCCATTGGTAATTTTTGTAGTTGATGAATTGAAGATTAAGGTGCATTTTAACTTGTTTCTGAAAAATTGTAAGTACTACTTAATATGTAGTGAAAAGCGTATTGACATTGCTTTTGTTTGGCCATAATGTGCCTAGCTTTAAGTAAAGTTTAGTAGTATGATTAAATTTCATGTTGGTATAATGATGAACTGCGAAACAAACATCAGTATTATACAAAATATTTAACCTTTATCACAATAAATTTGGTGTTTACAAATTAAGCACTATAAATCTACATCGCAAACAAAAATAAACATAAAATAAAATGAACTACAAAATTTAGGAAATTATTTAATGACATGCTTCTCTATAACTGGTTTATTAACAACTGGACAAATTGAACTGAAATAATCCACACAAAATATACTAGATTAACTACGCATATTTTAGGGGTCTAGGTTTTTAGATACCACATTAATCTAGAAACATGTTTCAGATTCGTAGACCCAATATCCCATTAATTATACTTGTAATTTAACATCAAAATACAATTTTTATAATGAATCAAATTAAAACAAAAATACGGATTATAGAGAAATCCGGTTACCTGATAGCGAGACATTTTGAGAATTCAATTTGGATTGTAATCGACTGTTCAGAATCACTCTCAAATATAGAACCAAAACTCTAATTAAACAGATCCAAAATATACTTTTATTTTTCTATTTTAGTTTTCTCTCTATTTTTCTTTTTCATTTACCGGATTGATCAATGATGGGGCGGAGTATTTATAGGTTTCAAGGGAAAAATAAACAGCGGAGTTGTTGGAGTTTAGTTACCATGCACAACGCCAAGTGGCAAGGGGGCCACGTCTTTTTCCTTCTTTAAACTTCTTACAATTTAAACCTTAAATTTTGATATTGAAAATAAAATTTAAAAATACAGAGCTAAAACTGAATTAACGCAAGATACAGAGCGAGATCTGATGCAGCAAGTACGCTATATAAAACATTAAACATGCATTGATGTAATGTAATATTACTCGATTAGTTTTGATTCAGACATTTCATCAAACACTTTGAGAGCATTGTAATTGTTCAATCCAATAAATAATAGACTCTGTGTTGTTCTTTTGGCCCTCTAATCTCTCATTTTCAGTACTCAAAATCTAATAAGCAGAGCATATGTAGAGTCACCCACTTGTTCCGTGTAAAAAAAAACCAGGTATATTTGTTGCACGGTCCACGGTTTTCATGGGAAACCGGTCGATTAAATCGGTTCTCACCGGTTCAGTAACATAAGCTGTCTATCTAATTCTAAAGAGTCAAACTGAAAAGGTAATCGGGTCCGTTTTTTTTTTTTTACCGCCAGTCTAATCCGGTTTTAACAACACTGGTTTAAACTGAATTAAATTTCAATTTGTATGGCTGAACCGAACAATTTCAAAAAGTGCTAACATAAACTAATAAAAACGGCATAGCATTCAACGACAAACTCATTGGTACCTATAAAATCAGAAAGAAAACATTATGATAATACAAAATCTGAAATCTAATTGATAAATACAAGAGTAAGGCTAGGGTGCTATGGGTTGCATAGAGGGCTACAGTGCTATGACTTAATATTCGAGTTTTCAAAATCTTAACGGTCGATCCAAACTGTTCATCTTGTTCTCTATTTTAATGTGTTTGGAGACCAAATTTTATATTTTTTAGATAGGTAGAAAATCACTTGATCTAAAAATTTTTGCACCATTCAGATATTTGATTTTCTACATATCTAAAAAAATAGTAACAAATTTTTAAAAAATATAAAATTTGGTTTCCAAACACATATTAATACGGAGAACAAGATGAATGGTTCAGATCGACCGTTAGGATTTAAAAAACTCGAATATTGAGCCATAATACCGTAGCTCTCTATGCAACCCATAGCACCGTAACCTTACACTAAATACAAATCTGAAATAATAATACATGTGATAAATAAAATGTCAGGAGTCTCATTGTAATTTTGACATATAAGACTTCGACTTATCTAATCTTTAGAACCTCCTATTCCAGTGGGTCATGACATATGTCTATGATTTTTCTTAGGATTTTTACATGTTTATTTAATTATTTCATTTGACTGTTTTGGAACGCATGTTGTACCAATATCTGTCATAAGCTTAATAGCAACAACATATATGAAATGAAATACCTAATCAAATGTGAACTTGTTTGGGGCTTGGCGCACTCTATCTGGGTATCTGCGCACTGGTTGTTTGTCCACTCTCTTACGTCTGACATAAAATTTATTGTACGGTGGAGTGCCAAAAAAGTTTTCTACTGCTTGTGTACGTGGTGTAACAATCTGATTAGGTTCTGTGTTGTCTTGTGTACCAGTAACAACTAGCAAGGACAACTTCATATGATCATCTGATTCCTACAACAATCATTTTAATATTTAATAAACATAATCAACAATTATTTAAATAAAACTTGCAATTTTGAAATTATTATCTGATATTCATTCGATCCCTATAATAAATATTTTAGTATTGTAATAAACATAATAAATGATTATTTGAAATTTCTTACAATTTTGAAAGAATTACCTGATAGATTTGACTAGGTCCTTTGTTGTGTTGTGTACATGTAACAACTGACGCAGGCCACGTGATAGGAATCTCTGATTCCTGCAATAATTATTTTAGTATTTAATAAACTACATAGATTATTTAAATAACACTTACATTTTTGAAATAATTACAACATATTCTTGACTAGATCCTGTGTGATCCATATGCAGCAAGGAGTCTTGGGCGGGGGCTTGATGGTACACCGAGTTGTCCAACAAGTCTGACATGAACCATCCAACTGGGTCCTCCGCTCCGTACATTTTTTTTAGTATTGTAATAAACAAATTTGACGATTATTTCAAATTTCTTGCAGTATTAAATAATTACCTGATAGACCTGACTAGATCTTGTGTTGCCCTGTGTGGCTGTGCCATGATCCTCCGCTCTCTGTAATAAATATTTCACTATCTTAATAAACATAATCGATGACAAATTAAAGTATTTTAAATTTTTTTACTTACCATATCAATCTGATTAGGTCTGGTCGGGAATATTTCGAGATAATTATTTAACCCGTCATTTGTTTCTATCCATCTCTCATGATAGTTGGGATCTTCGTCTTGGGGAAAGTCGGGGATGGATTCTTGATCATCTATGTCGTCACCATCTGAGATGTCATCAATATTGTCTGGAAGATCGGCCGCCCTAAACATGCTTTGTAATTTAGCATCCATACCATTGTCTCTGAGAAGGCCACAGCTTGCTTTGAGAAAAAACTTCCCTAATTTTTTGTATGTCTTCGTTTTGGTCAATCGTATAGCCGCCGATGTTATCTTTATCTCTCGTAATGCCTATAAATTAAGTAAAAAAGGTGGTAACCTATATGGAAAAATAATATCATCACATAAATATTTTTAATCTAATAAAACTTACATCACGTGTGGATTTCGGAGCACCGGGGATGTACCCTATTTCACCAACCTCATCTCTGTATATTGGAATGGGATCATCAAGACCCTCTATGCATCGTTTTCCCAAAAATATATTGAACATGCAATAATCCTGAAACCAACGTCTATATGGCAATATCTCGTGATGGCTCCAATACCCGGTTGAAACAACCAAGTGGTTTGCTGGATTAGATGCCTCATTTACGTAAGTCTGGTGCACAACATACCAATTTGTTTGTCCTACGTTGGCACCGTGAACAAATTTATGTAACCGACATACATCAACCTTAGAGAGTGACAGTGGTGGTGGGATGAGTTGTGAATATCTGAGTTGACGCATCACACGATCTGGATAATGATGCTCAATGATCCAAAAGTGCACAAGTGGCACACGAGCTAGCCATACACCACTTTCTTCATGAACTCGTGACGGCAGCTGAGATGGTATTTGATCTAACATCTCCTTGTAAGGCTCCCATTTTATCATATAATCTTCGAGCTTCTGTAGTTCGTTGCGGAAGTAACTAACTCCACTTCGATGGTGATCTACACAATAATCATGGAGACAACACCACTTCTTTCCGAATGCAGGACACTTTTGTGGATCTGGGACGCCCCAATTTGGAGTCCAAATATGCAAGCGATGAGGACAGCCGGTCGAAAAACGGGACCAACACCAATGTTGTAAAAGCACAGTTGGCCCCGACATAATCTTTGTTTTACGTTTAACCGCAATACAAAGGCTCCTATAGAGATACGCTAGAACAGCCCCACCCCAGTTGTATTGATTTGGTGAATCAAGATTATGTAGAAATTATAAATACATTGCCGAAACTGAATCTCCCGACGAATCAGGAAAAAGCATAGACCCGAACAAGTCGAGTACATACGCCCTTGTGTACTGGCGTACTTGCTCCTTTGTAGGCTCACCCGACTGCGTGTTTGGCATGGCAGCAAATCGATTACGCAATTCCTTTAAATTTATAGCATACCCAAAAGTCATGCAAACCTCATCATCGTCGTTCGGCCCCGATCTCTTCTTCCTTTTAAGCACCGCACTTGCGGCCCCATCTCCGAGAAGCTGATCCACTAAGATAGACCAAGTACCGTCGGAAGGGCCCGTCACCGGTAACCCCATGATCGGCAATGCCCAGAGACAAGAAACATCCTGCAGAGTAATTGTCATCTCTCCTACGGGAAGATGGAAACTGTGGGTCTCTGGTCTCCATCGCTCCACGAGACCAGCGAGCAGTGATTGGTCAATATTTATGTTATCCATTTGAGAAACCTGGTACAAACCGAGTCTAAGCAAGAATGGTTCGCAAAGGTTATGGTATGCAATCCTAGTCTGGAAGTGTCGAGAATCCACTCCTATATCTCTGTAATCTTGTCAATGTTATACAAATTGATTAAATAAAACATTATAATTCAAACATTTATATCATTTTATAAAAAAATATATATTATATATTTCATTGAGTAACTTACATCATCATAGATCCGTGAGATCTTATGTTGGTCATGCGGCATCCATAATAAATCGCTAAAATTATTTGCTGACAATGTCGGATCCAAAACAACTTCATCATATGCAGCTGCAGCATCTGTAGGGTCACACGAACCACGACTACTTGACATTCTGCATGCATAATATTTTAAAAGAATTAGATATAATCCTAGAATTAATAAAAGTCTAAATTTACTGAACACTCACATGATTAAATAAATTACTAAATTAAACAATTATCTATAGACTCTAAAACTCACATGAATAAATAAAGTAAGAAATAAATAAAGTAAGAGATGAATAAATTTTCTAATTTATTAATTCTTGCAAACTAATAAATGAAACCTAATCAATTCAATTCAATTTCTTAATAGATTCTAAATTAATAAATTACTTACATCATCAAAAATCCAAAATGAATAAACTATCTATTTTATTTTTTTTAGAACTTTAGGCTCAAATATAGTCAAAATAATGGTATGAATTATTCATATCATAGATGATTGAGAATTCAGATAAATTATTCTAATAATTGAGAGTAGATGGTTGATCTCAAGAATAATCAAATAATGCTATGAATATTCTCAATTCTATGTTATGCTATGGACTAATCAAAATAAATTAATTAAACTAAATTGAAAATATCATATCAAATGAGCCTAAAAATAGATAATCGATTTTTCTAAACCCTAAACTCTAATTTATCAATTCTTCTAAAATACAATTAACAAATTAATAAAATTAAATATAATCAATTACTTGATAACAAATCAAATAAAAAATATTGTTAATTCGACAAATTGGAGAGGAGTGGAGCGGAGGAGGGCGAGATTCACGGAGCCGGACATGATCATAAACCAACCCGTCCGGGTAGGCGTGCGTCGTGGGGTCGGTCAAGGCGTGCCTGTCGGTGAGGCACAAACCGAAACTCTATGGAGACAGAATAGAGAGAAAGGATTACATAGGTTGGTTTTTTCGTTGGGTCTGACACGGAACAAACTAACCTGTCCGTAAAAATCTTCTTATTTTCTTGGCTGTCAGAGGAAACGAATTTACCGTCCCTTGTTTTTTTCATGTTTAGTTAATTTGATTAGCGGACGATGGAGTTGGATCAGTGGGACGGATTAAAATGTCATGTTCCGTTGGACAGAATAAATCAATCCGGTTTACTTTGAAATCGAATTTCCGCCAAATCGATTCCTTATTTATTTATTTTTTATTAATAAAAAGTCGGCAAATGATATATTTTTTTTGCACATGGCAGTTGGGTGGACCGTGGACACCTCACACCAGACCTGAAATACTAGTACGTTTTTAAGCAGTTGAATCAAAGGCAACTTGACAATTTCCTTTAACACTTCGTGAATTTAGTATGTTGATCCATCAATAGATGTGCCAAAATTGAAATTACTATATATATATATATATATATATATATAGGAATATGCTAGCATGCTATGCATAGCATAGAACCCCTCCATGCAACGGCTTGGATTTTGAGTTTTCAAAATCTTAATGGTCGATCCGAACCGTTCATCTTGTTCTCCATATTAATATGTGTTTGGACACCAAATTTTACATTTTTTGGAATTTGTTTACTATTTCTTTAGATTTATTGAAAATTACTGTTTTTTTATGGTCCAGATTTGCTAAAAACAGCGATTTTCAATAAATCTAAAGAAATAGTAACAAAATTCCAAAAAATGTAAAATTTGGTGTCCAAACACATATTAATATGGAGAACAAGATGAACGGTTCGGATCGACCATTAAGATTTTGAAAACTCAAAATCCAAGCCGTTGCATTGAGAAGTTCTATGCTATGCATAGCATGCTAGCATATTCCTATATATATATATATATATTAATGTTAACAATGGGAGTCAACGGTACGGTACGGATCAGGTATAAATATTTTTGCACCCATATATTAATAGCTAAATGACTTAAGCTCTAACTTTTACTAAAAAATATATATCAAAAGGGTAGAAATTACCTTGAATCCGTTTGAGGAACACCATGCTCATGTTGTAAATCTCTTGCAAGAAATATCTGGCCTCCGTTCAATCTAGTAAAACTCTGGTCCCCTCAAAATGATCACAAGTAGAAAAAGCAAATATAAATATAAAATAATTGAATTGATAATTATTGAGTAAAGACTGGTGTTGGTACCTTGAATTTTTTTTATAAACCATGCATAATTAGAAAAAAGATTTTTATGAAACCAACACGATTATTTTATTTTTTACAAAAATCATAAGAACCGAAATACTATTTCGGTCCCAATTTTTTTTTTTGAACCGAAATGGTAATTCGGTCTCAAGTGTTTTTACAATTTTTCAGCGTTTTTTTTCTTCTCGAAATCTGTGAAACAGCTGGGACTGAAATGTCATTTCGGTCTCCAAAAAAAAACGTGTCCGAAATAACATTTCTGTTATTATTATTTTTGTAAAAAAAAAAAAAATAATCATGTTGGTTTCATAAAAATCTTTTTCTAGTTATGATTTATAAAAAAAGTTCTGGTACCTTACCTTACCGGTTTGGGCAACTTGGGGGCACAACAATGTTTTTTTTTTTTATTTGTTGTTCTTTATTTTTGTGTTTGTGCTCATTTCATCATGAGAATTAAGCTACTATTTTGAAAGAAAATTTGTACCAGCAAACGATTGATGAGGGCAGCAATGCGGGGCATTATAATACGTGAAGATACATCAGCAACAAATGCAGAAATGATGGAATCAGCCACATAACGGAATAGAATCCGCATGGCACTGTAAATAAGAGCGGCGGCGTAACTGAATCGGATCTGCATAACTAATTAATAGGAATTTTGTATGTGCTTACAGAAGAAGAGGAGGAGATGTCAATAGAAAGGAATTAAGAAGCAGTTGAAGAGAGGTAGGAGAGAGGTAATTACGAGAGCAATTAAAAACCAGGATTCAGGTCAACCGGTTGGTGGGATATTATGTCAAACAAATAAATCTTATCCACCGTCTCCTTATGATTCGGTAGATATGATAATATAAAATAAGGAAGCAGCTAATATCTCCAACTCCAGTCCCTCAAAAATTTCCCGGATATTTTTAAAGATTATGTAAACTAATGGAGCAAATTCGGTAAATTTTAATACTAAATCATGTAAACTAATTCAACGAATCTTGTCAACATAAAAACTTCTCATTTCTGTGTGGTCCCCAATAACCACTTTAACTACTTTAACTTTCACTTTAACCACTTTAACCTCCACTTCAAAATCAATTTGTTTTTTGAAAAAAAAAAAATTTGAAATTTTTTTCGAATTTTTTTTTCAAAATTTTTTTCCAAAAATTTTTTCCAAAATTTTTTCCCGAAATTTTTTTCGAAATTTTTTTCCGAAATTTTTTCAAATATCCTCCTAGATGCTATTTTCAATTATTTTAAATTATGTAAACCTTATTACATAACTCTATAGATAGTTTCATTAAATCATGTAAACCAAACGTTTAAATAGCGTTTATCGCGTCATAGCGGACTAATTAAAAAAACAACGCTATGTCCAAATAGCACAGCTATAGCGTGGAATAGCGCGCTATAGCGCTGATAGCGCGGAATAGCACGCTATAGCACTGATAGCGCCATAGCTTTTATGGTCCGAAAACGCTATAGCACGCTATTTAGAACCTTGTTGTAAACTGATTAAAAAAAATTCAAATTTTAATTTTTTTTCAAAATTTTATTTTTTTTTCAATTTTTTTTTTAAAATTTACATCTAAATGATACTTTGAATTGTTTTGAATTATGTAAACATAATCACATAACTCTGTAGACAATTTCATTAAATACTGTAAACTAGTAAAAAAATTTCAATTTTTTTTAATTTTTTTTGTTTAAATTTGCATCTAGACGCTACATTCAATTATTTTGAATTCTATAAACCTTATCACATAACTCTGTAGACAGTTTCATTGAATACTGTAAACCGATAAAAAAATTTCAATTATAATTTTTTTTTAATTCTATAAACCTTATCAAATGACTCTGTAGATAGTTTCATTGAATACTGTAAACCACTAGAAAAAATTTAATTTTTTTTACAATTTTTTTATTCTACATCTAGATACTACTTTCAATTATTTTAAATTTTATAAACCTTATTACATAACACTGTAAACTGTTTATTTGAACACTGTAAATCTAATACATGAATTCAAGTACAAGCATGTAATGTATACAAACTATAAATCATTCACTCAGCCTATACATCGGCTCTTGCATCAACCATAATTAAGCATCTCCATATAATTCAAAATTGAGTTTAACCTCTGAATCTTGAGTTGCTTCTTGAACCGATTGATGAAATCATTTGCTCTAGACTACATATAAAATAAAATAAATCAAATATTTACTAAACTACGAATTATCTAAAAAAATTATATAATAATATGATGATATGTACATTTCCATCCAAAAAACAAGTGATATTCAAACCTTTTAAATGGATAAATCAAATTAATACAAAATTCTACTCTAGAAACAAAAAATTAATCTCAAACAAGACCCTACAAGTATATGTAATAAAACTAAATTCTAACATAAATAGAGAAAGTTTCCGATACAACAGACATTTCATGCATTTTATGATTATAAAATTACAGAATCCACTTTCCCAAATAAAATATTGTAAAATGCTCATGTCATTAGTTCAAATGCTAATAGCATTTACCTGATCTAGTGTATAAAACGTAACAATTGTATAAAATATATGACATAATGGAAAACCATACCATCAAAGACATAAGATTGAACCTGCTCTTTGGTGTTTGTGAGCTTGTAGAAGGCATCAAAAGCCTTGTCAGCCAGAGCTCCCAAATCAACAAATTATGATTCTTTAATTGATGAACTCAGAAGAATTTGAATGTTACCAGTATTGACACCAAAATCTGAGCTGCTCGATGTGGTCGGGTCGTTGCTCAACAATCAGAAAGCACTCGAAAGCCAGGAATGCATATCCAAACAACAACCTGAAAAATTCAATTCAGAATCAAATTCACCAACGAGAACGAAATTGCTTATGTAATTTTGTTTTCAGTTTAATAAATTCAAATTATAAACTTACGTGAGTAGCTTTGCTAAAAAATCACAGAACATCTTGGTTGACCAAAGCAAAAGGAAGAAATTAAGCGCATATATCAAGTAAGGTTGGCAAATTCAGTATCATGTCCCTTTCTTCTCCATTTTCTTCGCTTCAATAGAGAGCGGCTGTGATCGGAACCAGCAAACAAGAGCCGGTTTTCCATTCGACTTTCCATTTGAGTTGAGTTGAGACGATAATTTTGTAATCGACTGGTGTAAAGTGGCAATCATTCAACGCGTCAAACATGCACAATGCTTTCACTGGAAAGCATAGGGCGTACCTTCGCAAATTGAGGCAACTGGAAATGCGATCACATGAAAACCTAGCTTCGATTTGAGAGAGAATAGACGTGGGGTGAATATGAATATGAGTACCAGTACAGTAGAATGAACCCATCTCCAACTCATGCCTTGTGCCTCAAGCTTTGGCTTCAACCTAAAACAATTCTCAATCTATATCAGATCCAATTTTAGAATTACGTTGATATAATACTCTCCATGAATCCTATAAACCTAATTAAAGAATCCTGTACACTGATAGTTTCGATCCTGTAAAATATATATCTCATTTCATAGTGCATGCGGTACTGAAACATAAATCTCACTGTGTAAGTATTTTGTAAAGGCCTTTTTCTATGCAAAATACTTACACAGTGACAAAATATAAAACAACTCAGAAGACGTATCACTCTATGCACTTCAATTGTTTGTCGGTAATACAATGATGCACTGCCAAAATTTCCCAAAAAATCCAATGACAACACCAAAACTGTAAAAATAAAAAGATGTTCTCTCATAACTTACCAGTCTGGTAAACAGACTTGTACTGACCATGCCCAAGAAATATCTAGTTGATCGGACGAGACTTGGCGAAGCAAGTTATTTTTTGAGCTGAAACCCATTTTTAGAAGGTGAACTTCAGAAACTCACTAAAAATCACAGAAATTTTCAAATCAAGAAAAAGAAATTCCAGTGTTTTCATCTAGGTGTCTACTATGTACCCACGCAACAGTTTAGTCAAATTCAAACCAGAACTTGGTGTGTGGCCTGATTTCCATTAAGGGATCATTATGGGGATGCACAGTACCTATCTGTTTCACATTGCAAGACTCCTATAAACCTTTCAACAAAATAAATGTCTGCACCTTTGAACAGCATACTAAATGTGATAAATCAGTATCAGGTATCATTGAGTTCTATGGAAATATTTAATCAAATTATTTGCTACCATGGGTCAGTAAACTATTTTTACAGAAGCCGAACCAGACCTGACAGTTCAGTATAACAATAAGAACAGTAGGTACCTGATGTGGTGCTGTCAGTTCAGAAATCTGGCATGGTGAATGGACTTTGCCATACCTCTCTTGAAAACAATGGTTTGAAGCCTTCTCGACGGTAAATTCTCAACAGTTAGTGCAAGGACATAATCAAGCTTGTTTTGCCTCTCATCCAATAGATCATACCTTAGACATGCAAATTGGAATGAAATAAAACCAAATGCCTATGTTGGAACAAAAAATTACAAACTAACCTTCTCTACTAGCTAGGTGAGGTATCTGTGTTGTGATTCACAATTAAGTGAAATACGAGACTCATTTTCTTCTATAATTGCTTCATCAATTAACTCCACCCATGCCTATGTTGTAACAATGCCCTTTAGTTCTTCCGACATGATCAATTTACCAACTTGAATTTTGCAAATTTAACCATCTCAACATTGAAGTGTATCAGAACCGAGTATAGGCACTGATACTAAATGATACAAGTGTCAAGAGATGGAAATCAACAAGCAGCCACTTTCAATCTTTGTTTGCAATACAAATTAGTACCATAAGGTATTCAATTATTGCTAGCCTCTTAACAAAAATAAAAATCTATTCTAACGGGACATATCTAGTTAGATCACATTGACTTGCAACAAAAAAGATTACTCTGACATGGATTCACGGGATTTTCTGGACCTTACTTTCAGGATCAACCCGATAACCAATCCAGGCCTGATAGCTCGAGGAGAGATGCTTGTTTGTTGATGAGGATTTAAGAAGTCTAATGATAGTTAAATCTTCCTGTAAAATGTAAAATTGAGAATCAAAGAAAAACAAACATTGTAAAATCAGTGAAAAACAGAAATCACTCCACTGATCAAGAACAAATTGACGAGGTTAGACCCAATCCGATATAATAACAGTTCTGAAACAAAGGGGGTAAATCATTATTGTACCGATTAGAAGCGGAGCTGTAAACACCGCTGAAATGGGAAGATCGCGCTTACCTGAACTACTAAATGGCAACAAGCAAGGCGTGGCTGGGCGGAGAGAGCAAGGCGTGATCGGAAGCGGCAACGGAGGGGTGAAAGGCAGTGGCAGCGGCAACATCCTCTCGTTTCACTGGCGATGAAATCGTCTTTAGCCGTTCGATCTCCGATGAAATTGTAAGGCTTCACTAGTGAGACGAGATCGACGGTCGTCGGAGGTTCAGAGACTTGTCGGAGGCCGTGGGAGGGGAGGTCGGGTCGAATCTCTGTGATCAGAAATTTCGAAGAGAGAGCAAAGAGAACGGAAAATAGATCAGAGAGATCGGATTTAAGATAAAAGTAATCTGGAGTTTGGAGTTGGACCGTTAAAAATCAGTTAAAATCTTATTCAAAACAGGTCCGGAGATTACTGGGGATTTAATCGGGGGACATTAACTTTTCTCGTAAAAATAAAATAAGCATTCCAATTTTCGAACCCCTTAATTTAATCAATCGTATTTGCTAGGTAATTTCCTGCTTATATAATATGGACCCACCTCTTATTGTTTTATAACTTTCTAAGAGTATTTCCAATGGAGCAATTAACTTTAATTGCTAAAAAGTCATGTCATTACCTTTAGCAATTAAATGTATTCATAATTACTAAACACTCCATTCCTAAATTGCAATTAATGCCACATCAGCGAAAAATTAAAAAAATAGCTCCTTCCTTCCTCCGTTGGTCAATCTGAGAGACCCTTTTCTCCTTCCTCCGTTGATCAATCTGAGAGACCCTTTTCTCCTTCCTTCCTCCGTTGGTCAATCTGAGAGACCCTCTTCTCTCGCTCCTGCTCTCTCCTCTTCGCTCCTGCTCATGCTCCTGCTCTCTCCTCTTCTCTCGCTCTGCTCTCTCTTTCCTTCCTCCGTATTTCAATCTAGAGAGACCCTTCATGAAACGATAACTACATGAAAATAGCTACGGCTCACAATACTTCATTGGATTAATTTGTTTCAATGATCATTATATAGGTTGATAGTTCTGGCCAGACAATTCTTCATTGTCTAATTAATTAACTAATTTGTGTAGTAAGATCATGTGCAAGCACACACAGATATTTCAATCAGAAGTTGATGGGGAGAGAGAAATAGTGTCAATCAGATGGAGCCATGGAGGTAAGCAAATAAAATCATGGAGCTTTTCCCACGATTAATTAATTTTGCAGTAAATGGAACACTGGAATGGAAAAATACTGGCAATTGACAATAGTGAGCATAATCAATCACCTCATCTGTAGTCAATTGCTTAACTACATATTTTGCCCATTCATTACCAGTCATTCGTACAAGCGGTACCATGGTGCCTTCAAGTTTGCAAGTTGCAACAATTATGTGTATTTTTTCTGGCTTGGAAAAAATAATCTCCTCTTATGTCAGAATTTCATTGAGGAACTTACATCATCATGGATCCATGAGATCTTATGTTGGTCATGCGGCATCCATAATAAATCGCTAAATTATTTAATGACAATGTCGAATCCAAAACAACCTCATCATATGCAGTTGCAGCATCTGTAGGGTCACACGAACCATGACTACTTGACATTCTGCATGCATAACATTTTAAAAAAATTAGATATAATCCTAGAATTAATAAAAGTCTAAATTTACTGAACACTCACATGATTAAATAAATTACTAAATTAAATAATTATCTATAAACTCTAAAACTCACATGAATAAATAAATAAAGTAAGAGATGAATAAATTTTATAATTTAAAAATTCTTGCAAACTAATAAATGAAACCTAATCAATTCAATTCAATTTCATAATAGATTCTAAATTAATAAATTACTTAACTGCATTATAATACGTGAAGATACATCAGCAACAAATGCAGAAATGATGGAATCAGCCACATAACGGAATAGAATCCGCATGGCACTGTAAATAAGGGCGGCGGCGTAACTGAAACGGATCTGCATAACTATTAAGTATGTGAATGTGCTTACAGAGAGAAGAGAAGGAGATGTGAATAGAGAGGAATTAAGCAGCAGTTGAAGAGAGATAGGACACAGGTAATTAAACACTCTGTTTGGATAGAGAGTAGAGAAAGGAAGTGAAGGTCAAAAATATATTTAACATCTTTGTGTTTGAATGATTAATGAGAAAAAATAAATTTAATTTTTCTTTCTATCTTATTTCTTATTTAGTTGATTAATATTTGGAACAAAATTTATTTCCATCTGTTACACTCTAAATTGAAAAAGAAACCGATTCTATTAATTACAATGATATAAGGTTAAAATTTTCACCTCCTATACCATTTACCTCCGAAATAATGATTAATGAGAAAAAATAAATTTAATTTTTATTTCTGTCTTATTCTTATTTAGTTGATTAATATTTAGAAAGTTAATGAAAAATTCTGTGATTGTTGTAGGATTGTGACAAAAAACTTGTATGAGAATTATATTCGTAGAATATAGACTTAGACATTTGTGTTATTTTTTCTAAATATATTTGCAACAAAATTTATTTCCATCCGTTACACTCTAAATTGAAAAAAAAAACGATTCTATTAATTACAATGATATAAGGTTAAATTTTTCACCTCCTGTACTCTTCACCTCCGACATAATTTTATTAACCAAACACGATTCAGCAGAATTTTTCTTTTTCTTTTCATTCCCCTCCCTTCCTCTACTCTCCATCCAAACAAGGTGTAAGAGAGCAAAAACCAAGATTCAGGTCTACCGGTTAGTGGGATATGTCAAGCAAATAAATCCACCGTCTTCTTATGATATTTTTGTGATTCGGTAGATATGGTAATATAAAATAAGCTCGAACCCCTTAATTTAATCAATCGTATTTGCTAGGTAATTTCCTGCTTATATAATATGCCTTATTTGACTAAAACAAGTGCATTCACAGTTTCACACTCACTAGCTCGAGAATTTTTTATTCATAGAAATTATTAAAAAATAAGAAAGAAAAATGAAAAGAGTACCTCACTCGTCACATTTATAGAAAAATCATAGACATGACTAAATCGGATAACGATAAAAAAAAAAAAAAATTATATTTTACTTCTTCATTTTAATATATGCCGCCGTATTATTTGTAGGCCTGCTAATGAGCGGGCCTTAATTAGCTCAACTCAAATTTGTATCCTCTGCATTAACTCAAAAGAGAATCTTTTGAGTTAATGAATATTGGTCATCATATCTACTTTAAGATTCATGCAGACTAAATCTGCACTAATATTAAAGGACTCCCTATATCATAAGTAGAGGACGGATTGACTCCGTTTAAAATCAGACGGTTGAGATTTATTAACTCAAAATATTCATTTTTGAGTTAATGCAGAGGATATGCATTCGCTCAACTCAGATCAATTTATTTTAAAGAACAACAAAAGCTCAACTCAGACTCAGTTTTGAATGAAAAAATTCAGATTGGCTCGGCTCGGATCGGTTCAGCTTGAAACTCAGCCCGGCTTGAAAAATTCCAATTTGATCTTTGTGCTGATCGTTTGGGTAATTGGACTATTGGTCCATGTTTGACATCAAGGGGAAGAAATAAAATAGAAGTATAAATTACTAAAAAGGAGAGCAACTTGGCAGCTTTCTCTGCCAAGGTTAGAGAGAGAGAGAAACAACTTGTAGTATTAGGCTCTTATGAAGTATGAAATTAGGGGATATCGATATGGATATTAAACATTGTAGATACAGATTGGATATCGGACGGATACAAATATTAGATCTAAAATTTTCCTAATAAGTTTGTTGATTACAAAACTTATATCATATTATTAAAACATTAGTCATTATTTGTAAATATTTTTAATTTTAATCATCAATGGAATTGACAGTGTTCGAACTGTCATTCAAAAAATATTAGTCATTAATCATATCATAGTGATGTATTATTTATCAAAATATATATGTATATGCAGTTTAATAAATTATTGATATGAATATATAATTTAATAAATTAATTTTAGAATATATAGTATATTTGTAGTGGTGATATAATATATACTTTGAAGACAAAATGAAAATTTGTCTGTACACCAAAAGTACAGACCCCACCACGTGGATGAGGTTTTCAATTTTTTAACGACTACCGAAATTTTTAAATATACCATACTTCTAAAGAAGATAAATCAAACAACCACGATTTTTAAAAAATTCGAATTTTGATACAGCCGCATCTTCTAGGTGCGGCCACTTTTTTTCGGACTGCATCCCCTAGATGCGGCCACCTCTTTTTTTCGTTCAGATTGAACTGCCGCACAAGAAGGATAAAAAAAAGGTAGCCGCATCCTTTAGATGCGGCCCGTAGAAAAGTGGCCGTATTTTGAGGATGCGGCCGTGTCAAAATTCAAAATTTTAAGGAAAAAAAAAAGGTAGCCGCATCCCCTAGATGCGGCCCGTAGAAAAGTGACCGTATTTTGAGGATGCGACCGTGTCAAAATTCAAGATTTTCAAAAAACGTAATGGTTTGGTTATGGCATATTTAAAATTTTTGGAAACGACTATACTCGCTGCACTATTTCGTGCGAAAAAAAAAATAGATTTGAGCCGTTGAATCAAAAGTTACGTGTCCCTCTTAATAAAAATCAATCTGTACATGAAACATTTGATGGGGTCAGGATAACAATATGTATTTAACTCTTGATTATTTTAAATTTTGGTCAATGATCACGGTAATCATCAAATCCAAAAATGATTAAAGTTCTTCTAATGTAAATGTGATGTATTGAAAAAATTAAAAATAATCCTCAATTAATCTCGAATTATATCCGAATACCTCTATTTTCAAAGAGCAGGATTTAAATACCTCCATTTTTTAAAATTTTAATAACTCAAAATTTAAAACTTAAAAGTCAAAATAAAACCGTTAGATGTGATCTATGTTATTTTCTCTATGTGCTCATAGTATCACATATTTTGTTTTTTGTGAATCAATAAGTTGAAAAATTAACGTTTAGAAATTATCCACATTAGTATGTTTTTTACAAGCCTTTGATGACAACTAAAATAAAATTGAAACGTCATAATTCTTTACACATGCATAGAAAAAATGATGCAGATCATATCCAAATGTTTTATTTTAACTTTTAAGTTTTGAATTTTGAATTATTGAGGTTTTTAAAAATGGAGACACAAAAAATAGAGGCATTTGAACCCTGCTCATTTCCAAATTATTAAGTTGTTATGTAAGATGATGGAGGAGAGATGAATTCCACAGAGGAAGAGGACATTAAAAAATAGACATTATAAATACATTAATTTTGGATGGGGTGTACTATAGAATGAACAGTGCCACCCCGCTTTTGTGTCGTTTGATTAACAATTAAGGGCTCTGGATGTGCTCTGCCGATATATGCTAATACCATCCCAAATTACCCAGCTTTAACCTTTCCAATTACTCCTGAAAAAGAAAATACGCTGACACCACTTCCCTCAATTGGTTCCAAAAATCTTCCTCTCGGATCCCTCCGTTGTTGTCTGCTCTCATTCCCCCCCTTTTCTTCCTCTTGCCTCAGCCAATTTTCCCGCAAGCCACTCTCTATCCATCCGCAGCTTCCCCTGTCTTCTGGTCCTCCGCTCATCTCCATCCTCCCTAGGTACCTTTAGCGTAAGACCACTCTCTAGCTACAGTGACGATACATATTGTTTACCAACTACCTCATTGATGATTATATTAGAGTGCTAAATTACATTGATGTATGTCACAATTGCAATGCTTAATTAACTAAAATGCTGTAAAACCATAAATTAAAAATAAAATTTGAAATTGTTATGCTAAATCTAATTAGTTAATCTTGTTTGACATTGCATAAATGATAGGGTTATTAAGATTAGTTTATTAATTTTCTCTGATATTTTATTGTAAAAGTTTCGAAACTAATACAAAATTTTGAATATAAAGATGAAAACTATGTTTTATCATCTTTTGTAAATAAATATAAGCTTATATATTGATCACTTTAGAGTCTTTTTCTATATACAATAAATCATAATCAGTAGTATATATATATATAATTCAAAAGGTATTCAAAACAAGAAATAAGATATGTATGATAGATCATCCAAAATACTTCTTCCCTCTTCTTGTCCTCTATACACACAACAAACATGTTGCAAAGTAAATTTTTAATAAAGACTAAAAGTTATTGAATTTAATATTAATAATTTAAAAACGCTAAAAATACCCAACTGAAGAATCATGAAAGTGAGAAAATGGATCTTTCTTCATGCTTTTTGTAAAAGAGGGAATGCATAATGAAGACAACCTCCACGTGTGCAACGGCATGCACCAAGGAGAGCAAGTGGCATTTTCAATTTCATGATGCCGTGAGAAACACTGTTAACTTACATTAACTGTGGTAACTACAAGTAACTTTTCGATATATATATTTATATATATTCATCAGATTGGTTAATATCAAAATATTTGTTTAGATTGGTTAATATCAAAATATTTGTTTATAGACAATACATTCAACAAAAGTTTTGATTTTTATATTTTAAAGTCTAAATAGTCGGTCCAAATCATTCAACATTCAATCTATATTAAAATGTGATTGGAAACTAAATTTTACGTTTTTTTTTTGAATGTTTTTACTATTTATTAAGCCAGTTTTAAAATTGTTGTTTTCAATCATTCAAAAAAATTTCACTGTTATGTAAATCAATGATTTTAAAACTGATTTAATAAATAGTAAAAATAAATTCAAAAAATATAAAATTTGGTCTCCAAGTCCATGTTAATATAAAGATCACATCTAACTGTTTGGACTTTAAAAATCAAAAAATCAATCAGTTACACTATAGTTCCAAAACAAATATTTTTTATATTAGCCAATTTCTATAATCATTCTTGATTTCAGGGAGAATTTTGTTAATTTCCAATAAATAGGATTTGGGTAAAAAGTTTTCCGATGTCAAATTAATAAAACTATACATAGTAGAATGCACCACAACATGACTTTAGTTTGAGATTATAAATAAAATAATAATTCGTCTTAGTAAAAATAAAGAACGAAAATCTATTTAAAAATGTTTTTTTGATATATAGAAATTATAATATATATATATATGAGATGAGCTACGCTACTCCATGGAGTAAAACGCATTGGTGCTCCATGGCACTATATTTTTATTTTGAAAATCCAAACGAATCCGAACCGCTCAACATGATCTCCATATATATTGAAATGTGCTTGGAGACCAAATTTTATATTTTTTGGAATTTTTGTACTATTTATTAAGCAATTTTGAAAATTGCTGATCTGATGGTTCAGAAATTTGTACTGTTCACAACAAAACATCAATTTTTAAAATTGCTTAATAAATAGTAAAAAAATTTCATAAAATGTAAAATTTGGTCTTCAACCACATTTCAATATGGAGATCACATCTAACGGTTTGGATCAGTCGTTTGGACTTTCAAAATGAAAATACGGTATGGAGTACAAATGTGTTTTATTCCGTGGAGTAGCGTAGCTCATCTCATCTCATATATATATATAGAGGAGGGTTCAAATGCACCCAAATTTTTGTGCACCCAAATGCACCCTATTCTTTTTATCCGTTTTCAAAGTCCGAATAGTCAATCCGAACCGTTAGATGCAATATATATATTAAGATGTGCTTGGAGACCAAATTTTACATTTTTTGAAATTTTTTTACTATTTATTAAGCCACTTTGAAAAATTGCTGATCCAATGGTCCAGAAAATGTAAAATCAGCGATTTTCAAAGTGGCTTAATAAATAGTAAAAACATTCCAAAAAATGTAAAATTTGGTCTCCAAGTACATCTTAATATATAGATCGCATCTAACGGTTTGGATTGACTATTCGGACTTTGAAAACGGAGAAAAAGGATTTGAAAGATAGGGTGCATTTGGGTGCACAAATATTTGGGTGCATTTGAACCCTCCTCATATATATATATATATATATATATATATATATATATATATATATATATATATATATATATATATATATAGGAATATGCTAATATGTTATGCGTAGCATAGAGGGCCTCCGTGCAACGGCTCAATATTTGACTTTTCAAAATCCTAACGGTCGATCTGAACCGTTCATCTTGTTCTCCATATTAATATGTGTTTGGAGACCAAATTTTACATTTTTTGGAATTTTTTTACTATTTTTTTAGATTTATTGAAAACCGTTGTTTTCAACAAATCTAGACCATAAAAAAACAGCGATTTTCAATAAATCTAAAGAAATAGTAAAAAAATTCAAAAAAATGTAAAATTTGGTCTCCAAACACATATTAATATGGAGAACAAGATGAACGGTTTGGATCGACCGTTAGGATTTTGAAATGTCGAAATCCGAGACGTTGCACGGAGGGGCTCTATGCTACGCGTAGCATGCTAGCATATTCCTATATATATATATATATATAGGATTTGGCTAATATGCTATGGGTTGCATAGAGGCCTCCCGTGCTACGGCTCAATATTCGAGTTTTCAAAATCCTAACAGTCGATCCGAACCGTTCATCTTGTTCTCCATATTAATATGTGTTAGGAGACCAAATTTTATATTTTTTGGAAATTGTTTACTATTTTTTTAGATTTATTGAATATCGTTGTTTTTTATGGTCCAGATTTGTCTGAAAAACAGCGATATTCAATAAATCTAAAAAAATAGTAAAAAATTTCCAAAAAATATAAAATTTGGTCTCCAAACACATTAATATGGAGAACAAGATGAACGGTTCGGATCGACCGTTAGGATTTTGAAAACTCGAATATTGAGCCGTAGCACAGGAGGCCTCTATGCAACCCATAGCACCGTAGCCAAGTCCTATATATATATATATGGGTAAGGCTAAGGTGCTATGGGTTGCATAGAGGCCTACGGTGCTACGGCTCAATATTCGAGTTTTCAAAATCCAAACGGTCGATCCGAACCGTTTATCTTGTTCTCCATATTAATATGTGTTTGGAGACCAAATTTTACATTTTTTGGAAATTTTTTACTATTTTTTTAGATAGGTAGAAAATCAAATATCTGAATGGTGCAGAATTTTTTAGATCAAGTGATTTTCTACCTATCTAAAAAAATAGTAAAAAATTTTCAAAAAATATAAAATTTGGTCTCCAAACACATATTAATATGAAGAACAAGACGAACGGTTCGGATCGACCGTTTGAATTTTTAAAACTCGAATATTGAGCCGTAGCACCGTAGGTCTCTATGCAACACATAGCACCTTAGCCTTACCCTATATATATATATATATATATATATGAGTAAAACTAGGGTGCTCTTAAGCTCACCAAAATTTTGGTGAGCTTAACTCTAAAACTCATCAAATCGATTTCAAATGACAAATCCGAACCGTTGAAACCCGCCTACCTTACGTGTGATGCATCTACATGTGAAATTTTTAAAAATTCGAATTAATTTAGTATAAAGTCAAGTGGTCAAAAACGTTCAAAAAATGAATGCACTAAAATTAATTTATTAACCTTCTAATTTTGACCGCTTGACTTTATACTAAATTAATTCGAATATTTAAAAATTTCACATGTAGATGCATCACACGTAAGGTAGGCGGGTTTCAACGGTTCGGATTCGTCATTTGAAATCGATTTGATAAGTTTTAGAGTTAAGCTCACCAAAACTTTGGTGAGCTTAAGAGCACCCTAGTTCTACTCTCTCTCTCTCTCTCTCTCTATATATATATATATATATATATATATATATATAGGCTAATGTGCTTTCGGTAGCATATGGGTCGAAATACACACGGTCCAAATTTGAAGTTTCAAAATTCAAAAAGTCGATCTGAACCGTTCATCTTGTTCTCCATATTAATATGTGCTTGGAGACCAAATTTTACATTTTTCTTAATTTTTTTACTATTTATGAAGCCACTTGAAAAATTGCTGATCCAACGGTGGCTTAACAAAACAATAAAACCGTTGGATTAGCGATTTTCAAAGTGGCTTAATAAATAGTAAAAAAATTCAGAAAAATGTAAAATTTGGTCTCCAAGCACATATTAATATGGAGAACAAGATGAACGGTTCAGATCGACTTTTTAAATTTTGAAATTTCAAATTTGGACCGTGTGTATTTCGGCCCATATGCATATATATATATAGAGGTTGGCTAAGATCAAAGTGGTAGTTTTTGAGCTTTGGTGCTACCAATTCGTTTTTTAATTTTCAAAGTTCAAAACGTCGATCCGAACCGTTCAAGTTGTTCTCCATATTAAATTGTGCTTGGAGACCAAATTTTACATTTTTCTGAATTTTTTTACTATTTATTAAGCCACTTTGAAAATCGCTGATCCAACGGTGGCTTAACAAAACAGTAAAATCAGAAGCCACCGTTGGATCAGCTGTTTTCAAAATGGGTTAATAAATAGTAAAACAATTCAGAAAAATATAAATCAAATACACAGATGATTTTAACTCTAAATTTATGATGCTTTAACTTTGACTTGCAATTTCTGATCTATAGTACTCGATCAAAAAAACAACACTTTGACTTGCAATTTCTGATACTTTAACTTAAATTCTAATATCAATCATAATTCAAAAAAATTATTTTGATTTTAACACTAAATTTAACCCGAATTACAAATCAAACATACAGAGGTGACAAAAATAAAATTTCAAAAGAGGACAAAGTCGATCAGTACCGATAGATTACTCATAAAACTTAAAATTCATGAGAGGAGCGGCTACCCCCTTGTTACATGCTGGGTCCGCCCCTGTATGTAGGTCATTATTAAACTCAAAGTTTACAGTACAAGAGCTGTTATACTGGTTGCAGCATGCATACACATCTATATATACTAGAATACTTATCAGCTCTTACCAGTACAGATATACTACGAGTAAACTCCCTGAGTCATAAATAAACAAGGAAATTAAAACATAAAACAAAGAACTGAGAGTCTGAGACGTGCTTGTATTGAACCGTCAGTTCTTTATGCTAAGATATGGAGATGTAGTGAGGCATTAGTCATCCTGATTCTTAGCATCAATGACAGAGATATCCAGAAAAAAACAACTTATTTTCCTGATTTATTACCAAAATAAAAAAACAAGAAAAGAAAAGAATCATTGCGAGTGTTGGGGAGATTTTTCTTGTGTTCGCCACGTGCTTGAGTTGGTTCAGGACAGTAGGAATTTTTTTTATAAACCATAATTAAAAAAAATGAATTTTATGAAACCAAAATGATTTTTTTTTTTTACAAAAATCATAAGAACTGAAATACAATTTTACTCCGAACTTTTTTTTTCGGGACTGAATGGCAATTCAGTCTGAAATATTTTCACACATTTTACAACATTTTTTTAAAATCTGTGAAAATGGCTTGGACCGAAATGGCAATTCGGTTCCAAAAAAAATAATACTTCGGACCGAAATGACATCTCGGTTCTTATGATTTTTGTAAAAACCAAAGCAATCAAGTTGATTTGATAAAATCTATTTTTTTATTTATGATTTCTAAAAAAGATTCACTCAGGAGTGTCACTCTTTTTCAATTACTTGCAAAAAAAAAAAAAAAAATTCTTACCCTTGTAAGATACTCTGTCTGTTGATATTTGGTGTAATCTTTTGTGTTAAAGTTCATACAATGAAATTATCATGACCGCTTCACGGAATGTTATATACTTACACTGCATAATTCATTTTTAACTCAACGAGCACCTGTATTTTATTCCACAAGAGAAGAAAAACGAGCAGTAGATTTTGTTCTTAAACGTCCATCATAAAAAAGGAAAATAATATATAAAAAATGGAGGTCTAATATTTTAAATTTTAATGTATGTGAATGAAAAATGAGAAATGTCGTAAGAAATGAAAAATGTTGTAAAAAGATTAATCACTCTCTTAATAATAATAAATAATTAGCAAAATAAGGAGAACCTTTATTTATATAAAATATTATAAAATAAGAGAAAGAGAAAAAGAAAAAGAGTATTTTAGTTTTTTAATATATTAATGAATTGGTGGAATTTTTTCCGATTCAAACTTTAGACTGATAAAAATTACATCCTGATTCTAGTTCCTAACTTTCATTCATTATCTGATTAATTTGGGAACTCCTGATTTAATTTGATGCTACATCTCAATTAATCAGAAATTGTTAAACATCTTCTATGTCTTGGATTGTAGATTTTCACATTTTTCCTTATAGGGAATAAAAACCAAAATCTCAAATGAACATGTACATCAAATAATTCAAAACAAAAACCAATTAACAATCAAAACCAAATTAATGAGAAGTCATGATAAATGCATGCACAATTTGGCGTAGTTGTCGCCAGTGACGAAGAAGAGTGTTGTTGTAGTTGTCGCCAGTGAAGCCTTTGTGGACAAAGAAAAATGAGCAGTAAAATAAGGAGAACGAATGATGGAATTAAATTCTGATGTTTACATGTTTTCAGGCAACAAAATTAAAATTAAATTCTGATGTTTCTCTTTGTTGGTACTAGTTGTACCAGCACACCCCTCATGTACTGGTACATGTTATTATCTTTTCTGGTAAACTGAGGACCTATCTGTGAATTCGAAAAAATTGTTGTCCTTTTAGTTAAATTGTGAAAACTTGAAGAAATTGAATGGAACTAAATTACAAAATTAAAAACTTGTACAAATTGTCAATTCAGTCACTATTCCAGCAAAATAAAGTGATACATATTCCTCCAATCCAAACATCATATACACACACTGATACCAGATCAGACCTTGCACTAAAAGAAAAATTAAAGATCTTCCTAATTGCCCCCAAATCAAACCCTAAAAAACCTACGCACTAGTAAACTTAGTAACAGCCTTAGTCCCCTCTGAAACAGCATGCGTCGCCAATTCACCAGGAAGAACAAAGGTCTGGATCTCCCAAGAATTAATAGTAGATGTACCCTGGGACGGAACCAAAGAGTGAAAGATCAAGAACTCGAGTGTTATGGTTCACGGCATAACGGATCCAGTCTCTTTCATGCACTTCATAGTTCATACCTCGAGCCGAGTTTATGACAGGACAAGCAGGGGTGGAATATAGTGGTAGGGAAAGGGTGCTAAGCACCCCCTATAGTTTAAAAATTTGTAGTTTGATACATTAAATTTTGTAATTTTTATATGCATTAATATCTTTTAGCCTCCTTTACAAAATGAAATTACACTATATTTGATTTTTCAGCTCCCAATTTCTATTTTCTAGTTCCGACCCTGAGAAGCAAAACGCATCCAAATCCAAGGGCTTACGCCTTATCACCACTGCATTCACAAATTTGAGAAACCACCCTGCCCTGTCATTGTCAAGTTTGAAGTTGAGGGACGGTATAGACATCCAAAGGTGTTCCCACCTCTTTGACAACACACGTCATCAAAATCCCAAGATACAGTGAAGTATTGAGTCGGGTAAATGACTTATGAAATCACGGTTTCTTTTACTTGGGGCAATAGTAGTTGCCATGGTTAGCACCTCTCAGTGGCATTAACTCGAGCAGTTGCTGCACCGACTGCCTTTTTATAACAAAGAAACACACAATTTGGGTAGCATTAACTAGACGGATATAGAAACATTAAAAATTATCAATACTAATGCGAAAATTAAACACAAAAACAAATAAAAATAAAATAAAGTTATTGATAGATACATCAAGCAGTGTGTAAATCGATGAACAAACTAGATAAAATAAATCCTATCTGCAATGTGAAGAAGATTGAAATGCCAGTATTGAAGGAGAAACATGCCTCTATGTGTGTATGTATAGGTTTCGGTTTAGTTGTTTCAGAAATAGAAAATTTTACAAGTTTAACACACAGTTGTGGTTAAATTTTGTGCCTCTACATAACATAAGTGAGCCTGTGTTGGCAGATTTGTATCAGAGGCATTCACTCGAACACCTTTCACTCGCTAAAAAAACAAAGGCAAAATAAGAACTTCAACTAAGTCAAGATTCCACAAGAAGGTAGTTACTGGAACAAGAGAAATGAACAAAAACTAAACCATGGCAACTAAAATCAAAAGAAATAAGTGAGATTTAACAGTGCCGTTCAATTTTCGCGATTAGAAACTAAATTTGGGTTTAGAAGTTTAAGTTTGATGCCTCCTCTACTTAAATCCTGGTTCTGGCCCAAAAAAGAAACAGAAATTTTGTGACTCTGGTCGCGCTGAAGAGAAATATGCCTCTACATAACATAGACCAAAAAGATATGTAGGTCCCATGGACTCGTCTCAACCGTTCAAATACGCACTGCACGAATCTCAAAGCACAAATAATGCTGGCCCTGCACTATCCCCGAATAGGCACTGTATACGTCGGTCACGCAAAAGTTGAGATATCCAAGAGATACACACTCGATGGACTCCGCATCCAATCCATTCAATTCACTTCAACATTCGTGTAGATTAAGCATGCACGGATTGTGAAACGGATCGGATGGACGAGGAGCCCATCAAACTCAAAAGTTACAGATGTGGATAAATATATACATACATATTTTCATAATATATAATAAACTATATGATATATATTTAGTGTTTTGATACGGATAATTGAAATTTAAAACTATATTTGTATAGATATTCCGTATCTAATTTTTAAATATGAATCCATATTGAATTAGATAATATCCAATCCGTTTTCACCCCAATCAGAAGTAAATTTGATGAGCATCAAACATACTTCGCTCTATACATAACACTGGTAAGCCTGTGTTAGCAGAAACACAAGAGGCACAAGCTGTCTCACATTCTATACTACCATAACACTGGTAATTAATAAATTGTTTTAAACTCATTGAGTGTTGGAGAGAATCATTGCTGCAAATTAAGGGTTTTATTGAAATCAGTTAATTTGACTCAGCTTGAAAACAACTACAATCTAGAAAGATAGTCTTCAGTCTATTTACATCTAGCTACATCAGCCTAACGTAATAAGCACACAACATGAATAAGATTATACATGGTTCAGTCATAAAAATTATATTTACATCTTCATATAGAGTAGAAAAAGTAATGCAAGAGCCAATGGATACGGACTATTAAATTTCAAATCAAATGGATAAAAATATCAATGAAATGGCATTGCTAAAAAATTTGAATGCTTAATACCCTCTTTATGAAGTATCAAGTACAAATCAAGTTCTAGTGTTTCTCCATGCTGGTACCAGTTGTACCAGCACACCCCTCAAGTACTGGTACAGGTTGCTATCTTTTCTGGTAAACTGAGGACCTATCTGTGTCAAGATTTGAATAGTATGGTACCAAAAAGTGCAATTATTGTTTATGAATGTAATTTGTCTGATAAACAAAGATCTCAATACAATACCTTTCTACCAGAAATTAATACTGACATATGCCTATTAATTTCTAAAATAAATTAGATCCTATATCTGATTTTACCTCACTTATGCCAATTGAAATTTTGTACAGTAGCTAACAGAGTTGTTATACCAGCATTTCATTTTTCATTCCAAATCCAATGAACAAATTTATCCTGTTTCAATAACAATTGTTTTCCCAAGAATTATAAAAGAAACGGGTAGTAATTCCCACATTAAGCACAGAAATTAAAGTAAAATTGAATAGAAATTAAATAGCAAATCAAGAACTTGAACAAATTGTCAATTCATTCACTATTCCATTAAAACAAAAGAGATACATATTCCTCCAATCCAACCATCATATACACACTCCAATACACAGTTACCAGATCAGCTTACATATTCAAATCCCCTAATTGCCCTTTACCAGAACCTCTAATCAAACCCTAACCCTAAAAACCCTAAGCACTGGTAAACTTAGTAACAGCTTTAGTCCCCTCTGAAACAGCATGCTTGGCCAATTCACCAGGAAGAACAAGTCTAACAGAGGTCTGGATCTCACGAGAAGTAATGGTAGGTTTCTTGTTATACCTTGCCAATTTCGCAGCCTCCGTGGCAAGTTTCTCAAAGATGTCGTTGATGAAGGAGTTCATAATCGACATGGCTTTGCTAGAGATACCAATGTCGGGATGCACTTGCTTGAGCACCTTGAAAATGTAGATCTTGTAGGTTTCAGTGTTCTTTGCCTTCCTCTTCTTCTTCTTCTCACCTCCAGCACCGTCTTTGGAAGGGATGCGCTTCTCCGCCTTGGGTTTCTTCTCTGCGGGTTTCTTCTCCGCCTTCTCCTCTGCGGGTTTCTTCTCCGCTGGCTTCTTCTCTGCCTTAGGCGCCATTTCTGATTTTTCTAATTCGAGAGAGAGAGAGATCGAGATTGGATTGATTGGAGAAATGGGATGGGGTTTGTTGTTTTATAAGGGAACGGGTTGGGTTTTGATTGGTTGGATGGAAAGGGCGCGGATCGATGACGTGGGAAACATCTAGCCGTTGGTAAGAGGATAGATCAAAGGGTCTGAAATTAGGGAGGTGACCGGATTGCGGATTTGTGAGGTCAAATGCGCAGAGTCAGGAGTTCAGATCCCTAAAGTAATACAATGTTTGAATTTAAATCCGGACTGTCAGATTCTAATCGAACGGTCGGATTAAAGGGTCCGTGCGCTCCAGCACAGGCCGGATCGGCCCAGATTCTAATCGAACGGTTTTTATCTTAAACTCAAAAAATTGGGTTACTTTTAGGGGATCCGTACTCCAGAATCAGAGGGGTAGAGTTTTTAACAGAATAGATTTTGCTTCACTCAGCGCACTAACCATATTATAGCGCTGCTTTGGTTCTATAGTATGTGCGCTGCATCGAGTTAAAACTCCTCTGTTATACTCTTTAACCAGTCAGAGCTGTGAATATACTATTATTTTATAAAGCCACTGTTTCACATCAACACGTATCCTCTGCATTAACTCAAAAGAAAATATCTTTTGAGTTAATGTATTTTGGCCTTTTGATTTTATACGGAATCAATTCGACCGTTTGATTTTAATATAGGATCCCTTTAATATTAGTATGAATCTAGTTTGCACGAATTTTAAAACGATTGGATGGTCTGGATTCATTAACTCAAAACATTCTCTTTTGAGTTAATGCAGAGGATACGAATTCGTTTCACATTAGGTCTACAATTATTCTGATCAGTGTTCTAAATAGTGCACTATAGTAGCGCTATAGCGTTTTTGAACCCTAAACGCTAAACTATGGCATCAAAATGCACTATTTGAGCTACAGACGCTATAGCGTGTAGCGCAAATAGCGCGCGCTATGCAACATAAGCTGTTTTTTTTTTCTTTTCAATTTATATGGACTTTAAATAAAGGCTCAAATTAGATTTTAACCGTGATTTTTTTTTTTGCAATTGACGTACTAAGCTTTATATTAAAATATTAATTATTAAATGAGAGATCTATCAAACAAAATCAAATAAGGAAGCTACAACAAGCTAGAAATAAGAAAGTTTTCAAGGAACAACCATCCTAATGAACAACTTAGGTAATTTTAAGTTTTAACATTTAGTGCAATTTATGTAACTGTTTTTTTTTTTATTTCTTGAAGTAACAAAATGATACTTGCTATAAGGTAGTTGGAATATTTTGAATAGATTAAGATAGTTAATTATGCAATGATGTCTATAATACAGTACAAATATATAATATAATTTTTATAAAAATAAAAAAATGCTATGTAGCATAGCTTTCGCTATAACGACGCTATCCGCTATAGTTTTTTTTGTAGACTTCCCGCTATGACGTGATAAATGGTATTTAGAACCTTGATTCTGATAATTAATAAATTTCCAATTCCAATACTTTTTCTTATATTTAAGGTCTACAATTTCTCCCATATTTTGCCAGACAAAACTATTTTTTTTTTCGATTTCATAACATTTTTTTTTCAAAGAGAAATAATTAAAGGAATTCTAAGTAATTAAAACATCCCATGAGTTAATTGAGAAAAAAAATAGTATCTTGGCATAGCATTTGGAATTCCATAACAAAAACTCAAGTTAGTAAATTTTCCAAAATTATTGACAATATACATTATCTCATTTTTTGTAAACATTTTGTAAATTAATATGCTGAACACTTATTTTGTATCAGTGTTCTAAATAGCGCGCTATAGCGCCACTATAGTGTTTTTGGACCCTAAACGCTAAGCTATGGCATCAAAACGCGCTATTTGAGCTACGGACGCTATAGCGCAAATAGCGCACGCTATGCAACATGAGCTGTTTTTTTTTTCTTTTCAATTTATATGAGCTTTAAATAAAGGCTCATATTGCATTTTAACAGTGATTTTTTTTTACAATTGACGTACTAAGCTTTATATTAAACTATTAATTATTAAATGAGAGATCCATTAAACGAAATCAAATAAGGAAGCTACAGCGCTATCCAACATGAGTTATTTTTTTTTCTTTTCAATTTATATGGGCTTTAAATAAAGGCTCAGATTGAATATATTAAGATATTTCTTGAAGTAACAAAATGATACTTACTATATGGTAGTTTGAATATTTTGAATAGATTAAGATAGTTAATTATGCCATGATGTCTAGGTTATTTTGAAATTTAAATAAAAAAAAGATATATTATGTTATGATGCTGAATATATTTTGAATAGAAAAAGATCAATAATTTATGATATTAGTATTACTATGGATATTTTGAGTGACAATTTGGACTTTGTATTGGTTCAATATGAATATTATAATTTTTTAATTAATTTGTTGTTATTTATTGTTCTATGAGACTTAGATAATGTTGATATTTAGTACAAATATATGATATTTTTTTATAAAAATAAAAAAGCACTATATAGCATAGCTTTCGCTATAGCTTTTTTTTGTAGGTTTTTCGCTATAACGCGATAAACGCTATTTAGAACCTTGATATTAATTGAACTTAATAAATCTACACAAGAACTTATCAAAAACTGTTATATTCAAATAACCTCCTATAAAACATTTATAATGCAGACCAGGTCCATCACTTTTTTATTGAAGGGGTTTTGTGAGCATAAGCTCAATACTAATATAATATTTTTATTTATCAAAAATAATATCTTTAAATAGATCTAGTTCTTTATTGTTACTAAAATGAATTCCTTTTTTCATTTATAATATCACCCATATTTATTGTTATTTATTGTGTCATCTCATTTTCATTTTCATATTTTCTGTGGCATTGGAATTGTAGGAAATTTCAGCTTAATGCTGATGAGTAATTTCATGAAAACTTATTTTTAGTATCACTTCTGACATCACTTACAACAGGTGGTGTCATAGCCAGTTGTTAATAAATATCTCCACCATGCTCTGAAATCATGAATAAATATATATTTTGAAAGCTTATTTTTGTTAACCGTCTTAGAATTTTGCATTGCACTTGAAGTTATGCAGTAAATTAAGGACATAAACAAAGGTAACATACTTTCAATTTCATAATTCTTTGGTTCCGTGTTTTTAGCGTTTTTAAATTACAAATAAAAAAATCGTAAAATTTTAGATTTTATTAGAAACTGACTTTGCAACAAGTTTCTTGTGTGGACAGAGCAAACACAAGAGAATTAGGAGAAAAGAGAAGTGTTTCACATGATATATCATACATTTCTTATTTTAAATATTTCTTGAATTGTATAAATAATGATAATCGATCATTATTTTTGTAGAGAAAAAACAGTAAAAGTTTCTCAACAAATAAGCATGTCGTTATTTATTTTACTGAAAATGTTGATAAGGCATAACTTTAGTAATTATATTCAAAAATTTATCGTTAATTTCGCAATAATATATCAGAGAAAATCAATAAACCAATCTTGATAAACAGTTACAATTTCTCTCGCCAGCTCTCAATAATGAAAATTCTTATTACAAAACATAAAAACAAGTAAATAACAACTGATTAGAAGAGACGATTTAGGCATAGAGGAGTTTTATAAGATAAAGCAAATGTGACTTGAACAGAAGAGTCTGCTTCCCCCCGGGTACCTAAGGTACAATCCAAAAAAACAAACGTTCTAGATTAATCTCAGCTGATTCAAATTAATTAGATATGGTGCCTATTGAAGCTATAGGGGGTCTGCTTTGAGATTTGTGTCAGGTAAAAAGAACAATTCAGATTTGACACTTGTATCTCAGGTACTTGGGGTGATACGGATTCTGAACAAAACAGAGGAGGCTGGTAGCAATAGAGTTGGTAATATCCTGAAAAATCAAATTATTATTGTTCATTATACGACTATTTTGTAATAATATAAAAATATAAGTAAAATTAAAAAAAATTGTAATAATAGAAACAAAATGGGGTTTGGTGTAATAAAAAATATATTGTTGATTAATCTCTCGTCAATGCGATGATGGCAGTTCACTTTAGAAAATAAAACTGACAATGTTTACTTTAAAATTAAAATCGCAAATCTAGATGCTCTAACCCGCTTACTGATATTTTTAAATAGATTTTCCTTCATTATTGTTACTAATATAAATCTTTTTAGCATTTATAATCTTAAACATGTTCAAACTTAATTGATTTTGAGGTGCATTAAATAATGTATAAATTTTGAATTCGATATCAATAATTTTTAGTGTATATAGAAAAAGAGTAAAGCCTTCTCAAAAAATTATCCTCCAAAAATAAATTCTCAATAAATAAGCACGTCTTTATATTTTACTAAGAAAATCAATAAAACGTAACTTTAGTAATTATATAAAACAAAATTACATAATTTTGTAAATTTTTAAAATATAATATCATATAAAATCAATAAGTATATATATCTTCTCTTTAGAAATTAACCTACATAGTTTCTTTCCTGTTCTCTGTGACGCCTCGACCATTTTTTTTTGTCGACAGCTCACTAATGGTGAAAAATAAAAGATAGAAACTATTAGCAACTAGCAACAAGTGTTTAATTATTTTTTTGTTATTTGTAATTATTAGAATCTTAATTATCTACAAACAGGAGATCAAATCATATTACAGTAAGAAAAAAAATCAATAAAGATTTATGTTGTTCAATGATTTATTTTTTTAAATATAATCAAATTTTATATTTTTAACAAAACAAGCACCATTGATTGAAATTTTACAAAAAACAGCTCCACCGATCGCAAGCACAAACATGTTTCGGTGGAGCCATTTTATGAGTTATTTATAAAATCTAACCGTAGAAATCAAATCTAACCACAAGAATTAATAATAAATAGCTACACCAATCCTACGGATCGGTGAAGCTGATTTTTATAAAAACCAAATGAACGTATTATTTGATTTAAAAACCAAATCTAACCACAGGAATTCTCTGTATCCTACGGATTGGTGAAGCTGATTGTGTTAAAATATTTAAAATTAGTTCTATTTAAAAAAAAAAATCTTGTTCAATCTATTTGATTTAAAAAAGCAAATATGGTATCTATTACAAAACAAAAACAATAATGAGTGACAATCAATCGAGAGATACAGAGAAGTAGACGACGAGAAAGGACGAGTCAGCGGATCACATTTTAAACAACGCTCAGAAATGGAATTCAGATCCAATGAGACATCACACCGTCCATTTTAACTTGACACGAATCTTAATGATCTCCGTGAATCTAAAGTTGGTAAAAAAATGGAATGGAAAGATTTGATTTAATTTTGATTGGAGGGATGGGATGGGATGTGATGTGATGGGAGCGGATCGATGATTTGAGAGAGATCCAGCCGTTGGTAGGAAGATAGATCAAAGGGTCTAAAATTAGTGAGGTGATCGGATTGCAGGATTTGTGGATTTCAGATTCTCTGAAGTAGCTCAAATTTTGAGGTTATATCTGGATGGTCCAATCCTATGTTGCATGGATACGACACGGGTACGGCGACACGGTAATTTTAAAAAATCTAGGACACGACACGTTTATTATATATATTATTTTTTATTAATTTATATATATTGTATTTAGATAATTATAACTTAAATTAAATTTGTTTAGAAAATAAAGACTTCATATAAGTATATTAAATATTATACTTGCTAAAACATAACATATATGAATGTTTGGTGTAGTGGATAAAGCTTTTGACTCTCAAATGAGAGGTCCAAGGTTCGAATCCCGCCAGCAGGTTAATTTCTTCGGTCCACAGTCGCGGTCCACAGGGGCGGATGGGTGTCCACGAGCTCGGTCCACGGGCGCGGGCGTGGCTCACAGTACACAGGTGCGTGTCCAGTCCGTATCAAATGTGTCAGGCCGTATCGGCAGGGGTCAACCAAGTGTCGGAGACCGTATCAGGCAGGTAGGGACACGCCAGCTCACCTGACACGCCATCTGGCGTGTCAGACACGTATCGTACGCGTGTCGGAGGCGTATCGGTGTCGGATACGTGTCGGACACGGATACGATGGTTTCCTAGGAGTGTCAGGGTAACATAGGTCCAATTAGAATCCAGTTCCTCAGAATCAGGGTCTCTTTTATTTCGTGCCAAAACAGATTTGACGGTCGTGATCTAAACACAAAATTTGAGTTACTTTATATGAATTCAGAGTAGTGAAAGAGAAGAGAGCGGGGTAAAAAGAAGAAAGAAGACGTAGAAGGCAGCGAGGCAAAAGAGGTAGTGGTTCCGAATGAATTTGTTTTCACTGGCACTGCAACGTGTGATGCACTACGGCCACTGCAATGTGCTCAGGCAAGCGTGAGCGCTTGGAGATGTGCCCGTGGTTGGTGTCTGCGATCACTCTCAACAAGGGCCCATCTGTCACTCCGCTTCATGATAGGTGAGTATTTTATTTGAGCATTAGATGCATTTGTTTATAATAATTTGGTTTGATTGGATGGAGGAACGGTCAATCTAGGTGGTACCAATGGTTTTTTATGGTACTAGAAATGACCCTGATTTGGAAATAGGGTTCGAAGCTCTGACGTGTCTTGAAGATCCATCCCAGCATGCAGATTCCATCCGGGTACATAATATGTACCGAAAAAATAAGGTCATCTTTTTACTAACTTGTATATTTGCAATTCATTGTTGAGTTGAAATTACTGTATCACTACTTGCCCCTGAATTGTGATTTGATATTGTTTCATTGTGAAATTTTGGTTTCAATTCTATGCTTTAGTGATTCAGAAAATTTATCATGTAATTTCATGACTAATAAATTTAGAAATTCTTTGTGAACAATTCTGAAAGAATTCCTTTATTGATTAGGTAAAACCTTGATAATTTTTTATTAAGTATTTTGCTGAGAGACACATTGAATCAAGTCGAGGAAGCTAACGGACTTGAGGCGGTTGTATGATCCTGGTCGGTTGCATAATTAGAGCAAAATATGGGATGGAAGAGATGTGTAACGTTGACATTGACACTAATTTATTTGTTCATTTTATAAATGTTGGACTATATCGAAAAGGATCAATAACACTTCAAGAATTTTTTTGTGTTTTATTTGATTCTTTTATTTATTTATTGTTGTTTCTTTTACTTTTATTTATTATTTGTCTTATCTTTCGTTTTTTTTTCTTAATTCTGTATGATTATCAATAACAAAATCTTTTCATATTTTATTCAATTTTATAATATGTTCTCAATACTGTCACCACTTTGTTCTATGCCTTGGATGCATCTCTTATATTTGGGATTAATTAACTTCAAACCCTCTCTTAATTATACAAATTTATGCATCAAACATGACTATATAGAAGGATAAATAAAATTACAGTTCCCGTTGCAACGCACGGGCACGATACTAGTTATAACATATGTACATATCAAAATAAATTATTTTTAAATAGATAGTTCTTAATTCGTTCTTTATTGTAACTAAAATGATTTTTTTTTTCCATTTATCATCTCAAACGTATTAAAATTTTATTTTGTGGTGCATTCTATCATGTATAAATTTTGAATTTGACATCAAGAAACCTTTTGCCCAAATCTTATTTATTTGTAATTATCAAAATTAACATTTCAAAGACAATTAATTAATACTTGTCCCGTTGTGCCATTTCATTTTCATCTTCCGTGTGACATATATATATTGGAATTGTTGTCAATAAATGTCTCCACCATGCTCTGAAATCATGAATGAATATATATATTTCACTAATATATATATATAGGGTCTGTCTAAATTGCTGATGGCAACATTTCAACAGAGGTGCTGCCGGGGCTATATTTAGCCGTGTGATGTCCAAACAACAAATCCAAACCGTTAGATGTTTAATCTATATTATAATCTACTTGGAGACCAAATTTTACATTTTTTAGAATTTTTTTACTATATATTAAGCTGGTTTGAAAACTGCTGATTTTAGTAAATTTCTGCAGCATTGAAATCAGCGGTTTTCAAACCAGCTTAATATATAGTAAAAAAATTCCAAAAAATATAAAATTTGGTCTCCAAGTAGATTATAATATAGATTAAACATCTAACGGTTTGGATTTGTTGTTTGGACATCACAAAACAGAAAAATGGGCGGCAGCACCGCCGGCAGAAATGCTGCCGGCAGCAAATTAGCCATAGCCTATATATATATATATATATATATATATAGAGAGAGAGAGAGAGAGAGAGGTTGGCTAAGATCAAAGTGGTAGTTCCTGAGCTTTGGTGCTACCAATTCGTTTTTCAATTTTCAAAGTTTAAAACGTCGATCCGAACCGTTCAAGTTGTTCTCCATATTAAATTGTGCTTGGAGACCAAATTTTATATTTTTCTGAATTTTTTTACTATTTATTAAGCCACTTTGAAAATCGTTGATCCAACGGTGGCTTAACAAAATAGTAAAATCAGAAGCCACCGTTGGATCAGCTGTTTTCAAAGTGGCTTAATAAATAGTAAAAAAATTCAGAAAAATGTAAAATTTGGTCTCCAAGCACAATTTAATATGGAGAACAACTTGAACAGTTCGGATCGACGTTTTAAACTTTGAAAATTAAAAAACGAATTGGTAGCACCAAGGCTCAGGAACTACCACTTTGATCTTAGCTAACATCTCTCTCTCTTTATATATATATATAGAGTGTGACTAATATGCATTCGGTAGCACTTCGGCCAAAGTGCTACCGATTCATTTTCTGATTTTTAAAGTCCAAATGATCGATCCAAACCTTAGATGTCATCTCCATATTAAAATGTGCTTGGAGACCAAATTTTACATTTTTTGAATGTTTTTTTACTATTTATTAAGCCACTTTGAAAATTGCTGATCCAACGGTAGCTTCTGATTTTTACTGTTTAGTAAGCCACCGTTGGATCAACGATTTTCAAAGTGCCTTAATAAATAGTAAAAAAATTTCAAAAAATGTAAAATTTGGTCTCCAAGTACATTTTAATATGGAGATGACATCTAACGGTTTGGATCGATCATTTGGACTTTAAAAATTGGAAAATGAATCGGTAGCACTTCGGCCGAAGTGCTACCGAATGCATATTAGTCACACTATATATATATATATGTATATATATATATATATGAGGAGGGATCAAGTTACAACACTTGAAAGTTACAACAAAGTTACAACATCATTTTTTTTCATTTTCAAAGTCCAAATCGTCGATCCAAACCGTTAGATATTCAATCTATATTAAAATGTGCTTGCAGACCAAATTTTACATTTTTTGAATTTTTTTTGCTATTTATTAAGATGGGTACAAAATCGCTGGTTTTATTAAAATTCTGCACCATTAAAAACAGCAATTTTGTACCCATCTTAATAAATAGCAAAAAAATTTCAAAAAATGTAAAATTTGGTCTGTAAGCACATTTTAATATAGATTGAATATCTAACAGTTTGGATCGACGATTTGGACTTTGAAAATGAAAAACAATGATGTTGTAACTTTCAAGTGTTGTAACTTGATCCCTCCTCTATATATATATATATATATATATAAGGGTTAAAATGCACCATTGGTTTTGCGTCACAACTATACCCCACGTCTCTATTTTTATTTACAAAGTTCAAATAGTCGATCTGAACCATTCATCTTGTTCTACATATTAAAATGTGCTTAGAGACCAAATTTTATATTTTTTGAAATTTTTTTACTATTTTTTAGATAGGTACAAAATCACTATATTTGGACCATCCAAAAACAATAATTTTGTACCTATCTAAAAAAATTCTAAAAAATATAAAATTTGGTCTCTAAGCACATTTTAATATGTAGAACAACATGAACGGTTTGGATCGACTGTTTGAACTTTGCAAACGAAGATAGAGACGTGGAGTATGGTTGGGGCACGAAACCAATGGTGCATTTTAACCCTACTCATATATATATATATATATATATATATATATATATATAGGATTTGGCTACGGTACTATGGGCTGCATAGAGGGCTACGGTGCTACAGCTCAATATTCGAGTTTTCAAAATCCTAACGGACAATCCGAACCATTCATCTTGTTATCCATATTAATATGTGTTTGAAGACCAAATTTTACATTTTTTTAGAAATTTTTTACTATTTTTTAAGATTTATTGAATATTAATGGCTTTTAATGGTCCAGATTTGTCTGAAAAATAATGATTTTCAATAAATCTAAGAAAATTTCAAAAAATGTAAAATTTGGTCTCAAAAAAAAAAAACGCTTCCAACATTTACTCAAAAAAAAAAAAACATTTCAATAGTTGGATGACTGGACTTCCAACCTTTACTCAAAAAAAAAAAAAAACGCTTCCAACTGTACAAGGATTTGTTCACGAATTGTTTATCAAGCTTATATACTACTATTTTTTTTTTCTTATGTATCCTTGATATAAATACCTAAAATAATATACAATATGATCTATAATTAATTCTATATGCATATACATTGTTTTGGTTTTGTTCTCCTCACATTATATTAACGAAGTTCATCCATGTACGGCATCATATATTAAAAAAAAATTGGTTGCGGCATAGCCGCAATGACGTATATAGTTCTTCTCAATTATTCATAATAATTCTTAAGTACGTATTTTTGGCGTTTTAAATTACAAATATTTTTTTATAGCTTTTAATTTTTTTTATTAAAATTGACGTCGCAGCAAGTTTTTTTGTGGAGACAGAGAAAGGAGAAAGAAGTGTTTTGCATGATCTATCATGCATTTTTTATTTTAAATACATCTTGAAATGTATAAATAATAATAATCATAAATATTATAAACATAAGTAAAAGTTTCTCAAAAAATATATATATTTTTATTTTTTTTCTTACTAATAATGTGTGAATAAGACATAGCTTTAGTAATTATATTTAAAATTTCATGTTAGTTGCGCAATAAAATATCAGAGAAAATCTAGACCAATTTTTTGAGATTTGTAAAGTATATACACGGGTTACAAAGAATTTTTTCATTGAAGAAGAACAAAGATTGTAAGGATATAAATTATTTAGGTGAATGAGAAAAAAAATATGTGCACTAAAAAAAGTTTGAGGGTTAAAGATTATTGATATCGTGGTGCAAAAAACATTTTACTCACCAAATGGGTTATGCAAAATCGGAAAAGAACCCGAGGCCATTAGACCACTAAAATGAGGTTACTATTTAACATTAGAGAAGCAGATTAAATCAGAGCGGGCAACTACAACTTTTACTTATTAAAAAACTTGGCAAATTTGTCGTTCTTCCATGAATGCTTAATAAGAGTTGATGTGCAATGTGAATTATCATGTAAATTTGAATTATAATGTAGTAAATTTGATAAATTATGATACAATAAGGTAAATGTTTGAGTTGGAAACTTAATTAATAGTGTGTTGTATCATGTCTTTGACCAATCAACATAATAAAATAACTTAAAACGCATCTTTATTTAAAAAAATATATATTTTTTTCACAGGAAGACGCATGTATAGATAATTTAATCTAATGAAGTAGATTGTGCTTCTTTACAAATTTAATCGTCTCTTGTGTGAATAACCATGTTTCATGGATATGGATATAGGTATTGTGTCGGATACAATACATATATGACGATATACATTAATTTTTAAAATAATTAAATACAATACAACTATCATATATGTGTGTGTCTACACATAGACATACAGAAAGAGAGGAGTTGGCTAATATCAAAATGTTAGTTCCTAGACCGTAAAATAAACGCTTCAGCTTTTACATTTTTAAAGTCTAAACAGTAGTCGATCCAACCCGTTTAACATTCAATCGATAATAAAATGTGGTTGGAGACCAAATTTTACATTTTTTGAAACTTTTTTACTATTTATTAAGCTAATTTTAAAATTGTTATTTTCAATGATTCAGAATTTTTTTAATGTTTATTAAAATCAATAATTTTAAAACTGACTTAATAAATAGTAATTAAACAAGTTCCAAAAAAATGTAAAATTTGGTCTCCGTGCACATCTAATGGTTTGAATCGGCTATTTGAACTTTGAAAATTGAAAAATCAATTAATTGCACCATGACTCTAGAACAAAAGTTTTGATATTAACCCCTCTCCACATCATATGATAACTTAGATTATATATGATATTATATGTTGACAGTTTCTAAAGCTAGTTTGATGTCATTATGGTAACTTGGAGGTTGAAGGGCAAAATTGTCATTATATATAAACCAACACTGTTGTGAGAAATAAAAATGTAAGACCAGTAAAGGTGCAATCTCAAATTTACTAGTAGTTGTCAACTTGTATTGGTTGGGTCATATAATTGAGTGAGGCTGTGGTAATATCCATATTACAGGTCAATATATTAGACGAGGTGGACCGACTAATTAACACAATGAGCGATTCTAATCCTCGTGAGGTATGTAAACTATTTTTGTTGTTAGTTTACTATTATTTAACTTATTTAGTGTAAAATTTGTAAGTTGGGTTAAAATGACTGATATGCAAGTTGTAAACTATTTTCAGAAATGATGTGTTTATATTATGGAGAGTCCTCACTTTTTAGATACTGTTATTTTCAGGTACAGACTCTCTAGTCGATAGCATAGTCACAAGATTCGTTAATTAAATTCGAATAATTCGGTTGTTTGGTGATGCCGAACTAAACGCCGAATTGTTTGGTTGACCAAACTTTGATTGAATTAAACCTGAATAATTCACAAATTTTATAAACTTTTTATGAATTTTTTCCAAATTTTTCTTAGAACAATTTTTTTTTTCTTCTGATTTTTATTTTTATTTTTGCTCTCTTGGAAGACTGAAATCTCTGGTCCGAATAATTCCGAATTATTCCCGAATTATACTCAATTATTCCTGAATCACGAAATTTTAACCTTGTCAAACCGAATCCGAATAATTCATTTTGTCAATATAGTCCATATATAGGGATAACTACAAACTTGAAGAATTGATCGATTATTTAGTTTATCACCAGCACTGGGACCCATCATATATTGGCTCAAGCGCCCAATAAGAATTGCCTTGTAACATATTTTTCAAAAAAAATATATTGCCTTCTAACAATGGTTTTGAACTTTTGATGCAAGACAAAACGTACAATTTTTTTTTTCAGAAAATGAAGATTTCATTTGTCCTGTAATGTATTAACAAAGATATTCTTATAGAAATTGAATTTTACTGATACTGATTTGTTGTGGTAAATACAAAAATAACATTGCCAATGATATTAATTGTGGTAAATCTTCTATGTACCTGTCTAGAGATTGATTTGTTATGCATATTTACTTCAAGTATGAATCTATTGATAATAAATTAATTTGATAGTTCAACATCATAAATTAATTTAAATTGAAATTACTAAATATTGATAAGTACCTAACTACAACGAAACATATATGAAAAGTAACACAATAAAAATAAATTATTATATTAAACTAAACACAAACTAAAAACTAACAAAAAGCTTCAAAAGCCAACTACAACTGAAATTAATTACAAATTTTTTTTCGATAAGCAAATAATATCGCCTCTTTTTAATTGCAATTCATCTATTTCATTTAAGTCATAAAAGATTAACTCAACAACCAACTTATTTCAAAATAAATCCACATCAGCCTACAAAATAAGGAACACAAGTTAAATATTCCATAACTTCAAATTATACTAGCATTTGAGGAACATACTCTTTTAAGAAAAAAAAAATTAACATACCTATAAAAATGGTATTTTAATGTTATCACCATCCCAAAGCTACGAACATTTCAAACAAAAAATGCCACAGGAAATCCTAATGATTAGGATAAGAAATATCAGGTATATACAATTTAGATTTTAGAATCAAGTTAATTAAAAAACTTGAAATATAACTTGTTAATCATACCTATCAGATTGTTTTGGAATATCCTCTATTATTTTGATAGGCCATAATATTATATTTTCTGGAGGATTTTCCAATATTTTTCCGGTACTCAAAACCAAAAACATTTGAATTTCCAATATCTGTGCAAATAAAAAAATATTTTTTGATTTATGTTTTTTATTTTAAATAAAATTGTTGGTTTACTTCAATATCTTAATTAAATTAAGACTTCTGATTAATTCATTATCTTCCATATTTATCTAAATTAAAAATATAGTTGTTATAAAGACTTAGATCAAGGGAAACACCAAAAATGTATATGCTAAAAGTTGTGTTTGTTCACACTAATCAAATGTTTGAGACGCATGTTTATTACATGTTTCAACTAATATACAAGAAGAACCTTAAAAAAAAAATACTAATATGCAAGAAAAATACTGTGATTGATTAAATGAAAATGTTAATTAAATTTGTATGACCAAAAAATGACTAGAGAAAATGTAATTTGTAAAAAAAATATTTTTTAACTTTGGCTTGATGTATCGAGATAGGACGAAAAATGCCATAGAATGAATGAACTATAATTCATACATGATTTATTTAAAAAATAATGAAATAAAAATGATTGTGTGCATCATAAATATTTTCTTTTACCACTTATTGTGTGCAACGTAGATATATTTTCTTTATTGATCTGAACTTATTTTAAGTAATTAAATCGTCAAAATTGATAGTATAGTATATATGTTATGGATCTGTATATTTTCTTGGTTTTAGATGAGAAAATTAAAAGTAACAGTAATCGTATTAGTATATGCACATCCTACAATTATAATCTTATATTAATATTTGATGATTTTTTTTAGCCGCAGGTTCAGTCTAGCGGCACGAGCTTCCGTCTCTCCGTGGAGAGATACAATTTTAATTATCAAATTAAATAGCATATCATAACTCTTTAATAAAAAAAAATGGAATACTAAATGAAATGCATTTATATTTTGAACATTTTTTTTTACCACTTGACTCTATACAAAATTAGTTCAAAAATTAAATTTTTTTACTTGTAAACGCATCACTCGTAAGTAAATGGATTTCAGTAATTTAAATTTATCATTTTAAAATAATTCAGTAGATTTTAAATTACGAGTTCACAAAGATACACCGTACTTTAGGCCCAACAAGCACAACTAAAAAAATACCAAATTTGCTTAAATGTTAAAATAATTAGAGTGTGATTATTCGGCCACCTCATGTCTTCATCAAACAAACAAAATAAAAGATATCCAAATTAAGCCAAATGCATGTGGGTCCGGATCTCCTAGAGTAACTCAACTTTTGGTTTTGAATTGAGATCATTCGATTCGAATCTGTTGTTCGAGATTGCTTCGGGATTCGGATTAATTGCTCGAGATGTGTACCCTCCACTTCGGATATTAATTGCTCGAGATGTGTGAACTCTGTGATACCTTGGATTTGATAATTGATTCTTTTTTTTTTCTTCAATTGTCGTGGGGTCACACGCTGCCACATTGATTGGATCTAACTATTTTTATATTTTTTGCATTTGATATTCAGCTCCAAAAATTGCCTCATTATATCTTTATCAAAAATGATCCGGTTTCTGAAACATAGAAATAAATAATATAAACATATTGGCTTTCCCTTTCGGTTACCAAAAGAAGTTCATACATATATTAGCTTTCATTTTCTTTTATTGAAATGAGTTCACACGTTTTTAATCTGTTCAAATGTTAAAAGCACCCTTTTCAATTTTGCTAGTAAAATAAGCCTTTTAATAGGATTCTATTGTAGTCTATAAGTTATATAAGAAATAAATAAATTCGGTATATGCTGTAAACTATTATGCTTTCCGTCATAATTATTTCAAAGTGTAGGTTTTCAAAACATGAATAAAGCTAGCGTGGAAAATTTACCAAGATGGTTATGACTTTTAACTCCAAATGCATCGGTCTTGAAGTACGGATATAAATTGTCAAATTGATCAACATCACAAATAATATATTTATACAAAGTTTGTAATTTTTGAACATAAATGAATCTGAAATCAAGAAAATAGAAAAAAATATTTAAAAATAAACGTTTAAACCTCTATTGATTTAACCATCGCATTTTTTTTTATCTTGACAAATAATTTAATTTTAATTGACTGATCATGCATGAGTGATGAATATTCGACCGTTAAAAACTTTTTACTCAGACCATCCAAAGTTGCACATAAAATTTTCTTTCGCATCTATCTATTTGATTAGTTTAAAACTGTTTCAAATATTACCAGTTTTCTAGTTGAGATAGAACTAGTAACCAAAATAAATAAATAAAAAATAATGTACAAATATACTGTTCAATTTATATGTGTAAACGTTTCTTAAAATTAAGACAATTAATTAAGGGGATTACTTGGAGACTGGAATCATATCCAACAAAAGGTGAAAGAGAAAGGTTATGATGGTTTTTCTAATCAATTGAACTTATGTATGACCATCACTTAATTAATTAGTACCATCATTGTCATTTGGACTCATCACTTCGTAATCACTTACGTCAATAGGGGTGTCAACGGTAGTGGTTGGATACTCGGGCGGGTACGGGTACCCCGGGTATACCCGACTCGGGTACGGGTACGACTCGGGTACGGGTATAAGGGTATTCGGGTACGGGTATGGCGGGTATAGTTTTCAAAAACCATACCCTACCCGCCCTATACCCTTACCCGTGTACCCTTGACGGGTAAGGCGGGTACGGGTATTTTTTTTTTTTTTTTTTTTTTTTTGGTTTTTTTGTTGTTTTTTTTTTGTGTTGTTTTTTTTTTTTTTTCTTTTTTTTTGCCGGTTTTTCTGATGGTTTTTTTTTTTTTTTTTTTTGCTGTTTTTTTTTGGGTTTTTTTGTTGGTTTTTTGTTGATGTTTTTTTGGTTTTTTTGCTGTTTTTTTTTTTGCCGGTTTTTCTGTTGGTTTTTTTTTTGTTTTTTGCTGTTTTTTTTTTCTGTTTTTTTTTCTGTTTTTTTTTTTTAACAATGTCGTTTAAATGTTATTACGTGTTTATAATTCGACTTTTAAAATATGAATAATTCAATATCAAATAGTGTGTGTATATATACATAAAATTATCAAGTCACATCTTTATAATTCCTAAATAATTAAAATTTGTAACTTATATATATAAATTATTCTTGCCAAAATTTGTTTGTTTAGTCGCCTAAGTACAAATGTATTTATTTATTTCTTTACACGAGTCATTTTATTTTATTTTTAAATTCTCGTTCTAATTATATAGTTTCATAATTTATTTATATCTCGAAATTTTTAAAACAATAGAAGTTACCCTCCTCCTTTATTCCGGGCTTGGGACCGGCTATGTAAAAAAACATAGGCGGAGTTCTAACTTTTTTTTTGTTAGTAATTCTTCTTTAAAATGAATAATTTAAAAACTAATTGAAATATTTAGAAATTTATAATTTAAAAAATAACAATAAAGACTAAAAGAGGTTAGAAATTTATACCGACACTACCTATCTAGAAGTTCTCATTCCTATACCATTCTTCGCTCTCTTCCGCACCGTCTGAATCCGAATTAGCCTGGTGCTGTGCCTCGGTACCGCTTTCTTCAGTGTCGACTTCGGATGATGATGCTTCAGGCACATGTTGCCTGCGCTCTTCAGCTTGAATCCAATCTTTCAAGCACACAAGTCTTTCAAAGACATGTGGACCCAACTTACTACGTTTATCGGAGAGGATCCTGTTTGCCGAACTGAAACAACTTTCGGAAGGGACGGTTGACACAGGCACGGCAAATACATCGCGGGCCATCATCGCCAGTGTTGGAAAGGCCCTTTGATGCCTCCTCCACCATGCCATGACGTCAAGTCCATGTTCACTTTCGTTCATCATCGATACATAGGTCACTAGCTCGCTTGTTGTTTGTGGTTCGATCTCCGACTGAAAATCTGCTAACAAACCACCACTGCTAGTGCTCCTGGAAGTGAAACTATTAAAAAATTTAAAAAAGTTAGTGGACAAATAATGTATATATTATAAATAATAAAGATTAAAAAATACATGTATATTTATATTCATACCTAGGGGTGGCACGGGACGAAGACGGGTTTTGGTTGGCACTCATTCTTGAGTTGTATATGTTAAACATCTCTTCGAATTTCGAATCCACGTATGCCTCCACCCTGGTATTGTCTAAACGTAGATTATCTTTGTACCTTTGAACTACTTTGATCGTGTAAAACTTCTTGTATGCCGGGTTGAGGCAGTTCGCGATAATCGCGACGAGCGGTACATCTTCCCAATATTTGAGAAACTTTTGTTTCATGGCATCTACGATTGGTGTGAGAGATTTATCGTGGATTTCAGCTTGTTCCAAATGACAATACACCTTGGAGATGTCATAGAGATGTCTGAGCAACTGAAATGACGTCGGTGAGTATGAACAGGATAGTTGTACGGTTGCTGTAAAAAAGGTTTGAAGGAAATTGCATAGCCTTTGTAGTTGCTCCCATTCTCCATCGGTGAGTTCCAATTGTAGTGCCTCGGGGGTGGAGCTTCTCAAAAACTCCCCTATGACAGCTTTGTAAGGAATGCATCGGTTCAACAACCTATAGGTAGAGTTCCAACGGGTATCTATATCCTAAGGTACTTTCAACTTATCCAATCTATATTTGGCACACAGAGCCCCAAACGTTTGTTTTCTTTCTTGGCTCGAAACAATGTGGTTGAGAGCATTTTTAAATTTAATTATCAATAGTTTTACGGCTTCTGTTTTAAGAACGTTTTCTTTCTTGGCTCGAAACAATGTGGCACGCACACTTTTGGTGAAACATTTCACCATTCATGATCGGGTTTAGTGACCGTTTAAAAATCTCAATGGAAGCTATGTTGTTGCTCGCATTATCGAATGAGATAGAAAAAACCTTGTTAGCCATATCCCTCTTAAGGTTATATTCTTCTAAAACGGAAATAATGTATTTGAAAATTACATTTGCAGTGTGCGGGGAATCTAGCACTCCAAAACTTAATATCCTTTTTTGTAATAACCAGTGATCATCGATCCAATGCCCGGTAACACAAGAGTACCCAAGTCCATGTTTACCGGCAGTCCATATATCGGATGTAATCGAGACCTTATTATTTTGGTATGCAAATAGAGCTTTGAGGTCATCTTTCTTAGAGAGAAACTGTTTTTTTATTTCACCAACCATCTTAATATGATGCATCCTCTTGTACATTGGTTGGCCTAACCCCCGAATGCATAACCGGGAAAAACTCATGCAACTACCCATACTTATTGGTTGTTCTTTGTGGGTAATGTACTGAGCCAATTCACTAAGCATTTTTTATTCATCGAATTTTGGGTTGGTTCTGGTACCATCCGCGTTAATAAGGGTTTGGATTATTTTCGGTTGAGCATCTGCACTTGGTTCCTCATGCTTTTTTTCATGCATTTCGGAATGTCTTTTAAAACTGCTCATACCACTACCTCCTTTATACTCAAAATGTCTATTGCAATTTTTTACCAGACAATCTAGATATTTCATAATACCTCTTTCATCTTTGGTAATCTCATAAAATCTCGCCCACGGTTGATTGTATTCGGGAGGAGCTCTTTCTCTTTTAGTCTTCTTTTCTGTTGGTGCTTCTGGGGGTCTACTTGTCGAAGGAGCGACAACTTCTTCTTGAATTTCAGGTTCAGCTGTCGAAGGGGCAGTGTCAGTGAATTGACTCGATGCTACAGAAGAGCCCATGCCTCCATATGTATACGATGGTGTCGGTTGAAGTGATTCTTGTGGAATGAATACGTTTGGATCATTTGAAGTATAATACGGTGGCGGTGTACTCATTTGTGGGGGTTGTTGATAATTTAAATCTAGCATTTGGTCCCTTCTTTGATAATTTTGTGGATAATTGTGTGGATAATTTTGTGGATAATTAGGTGGTGGCATTTGGGAGGAAGAACTATCAAGATAATTAGGTGGATAATTTTGTGGATAATGAGATCGTGGCATATCGGGGCCAAAAAATGAGGCCGACAATCTCGAGGCAAAATCTTCTTCCCCGTCCCGAGGAGGAGTTGTCATATTTTAAACCTATTCAAAAAATAGAAACAAAAAAACAGAAATTAAAAAACAGAAATTAAAAAACAGAAATAAAAAAACAGAACTAAAAAAACAGAAATTAAAAAACAGAAATTAAAAAACAGAAATAAAAAAACAGAACTAAAAAAACAGAAATTAAAAAACAGAAATCTAAAAAACAGAAATCTAAAAAACAGAAATTAAAAACCGAAATTAAAAAACAGAACTAAAAAAACAGAAATAAAAAAACAGAACTAAAAAAACAGAAATAAAAAAACAGAACTAAAAAAACAGAAATTAAAAAACAGAAATCTAAAAAACAGAAATCTAAAAAACAGAAATAAAAAACCGAAATTAAAAAACAAAACTAAAAAAACAGAAATAAAAAAACAGAACTAAAAAAACAGAAATAAAAAAACAGAACTAAAAAAACAGAACTAAAAAAACAGAAATTAAAAAACAGAAATCTACAAAACAGAAATAAAAAACAGAACTGAAAAAACAGAAATTAAAAAACAGAAATTAAAAAAGAGAAATAAAAAAACAGAACTACAAAAACAGAAATTAAAAAACAGAAATTAAAAAACAGACATAAAAAAACAGAACTAAAAAAACAGAAATTAAAAAACAGAAATCTAAAAAACAGAAATCTAAAAATCAGAAATAAAAAACCGAAATTAAAAAACAGAAAATAAATCTAACTTATTCAAAATAAATCTAACATTTTCAAAAATAAATCTAACATTTACAAAAATAAATCTAACCTATTCAAAATAAATCTAACATTTTCAAAAATAAATCTAACCTATTTAAAATAAATCTAACATTTACAAAAATAAATCTAACCTATTCAAAATAAATCTAACATTTACAAGAATAAATCTAACCTATTCAAAATAAATCTAACATTTACAAGAATAAATCTAACCTATTCAAAATAAATCTAACATTTACAAAAATAAATCTACATAACAGAAATAAAAAAACAGAAATTGAAAAACAGAACTAAAAAAACAGAAATTAAAAAACAGAAACAAAAAAACAGAAATTAAAAAACAGAAACAAAAAAACAGAAATTAAAAAACAGAAAATAAATCTAACCTATTCAAAATAAATCTAACATTTTCAAAAATAAATCTAACATTTACAAAAATAAATCTAACCTATTCAAAATAAATCTAACATTTACAAAAATAAATCTAACCTATTCAAAATAAATCTAACATTTTCAAAAATAAATCTAACATTTACAAGAATAAATCTAAAAAACAGAAATTAAAAAACAAAAATGAAAAACACAAATAAAAAAACAGAAATAAAAAAAAACAGAAATAAAAAAACAGAAACAAAAAAACAGAAATTGAAAAACAGAAATTAAATCTAACCTATTCAAAATAAATGTAACATTTTCAAAAATAAATCTAACCTATTCAAAATAAATCTAAAAAACAGAAATTAAAAAACCGAAACAAAAAAACAGAAATTAAAAAACAGAAACAAAAAAACAGAAATTAAAAAAAAGAAATTAAAAAACAGAAAATAAATCTATCCTATTCAAAATAAATCTAACATTTTCAAAAATAAATCTAACATTTACAAAAATAAATCTAAAAAACAGAAATTAAAAAACAGAAACAAAAAAACAGAAATTAAAAAACAGAAACAAATTTAATTACTTTACATCTAACAAATCTAACATAAACTAAATAAATCTAACATATTCAATAAATCTAATAAATCTAATTACTTAACAAATCTAACATAAAATAAATCTAACAAATCTAAATATCTAATTACTTAACATCCAATAAATCTACATAAACTAAATTTACTCTACAAAAATAAATTAATCTAACATGAAATAAATATAACCTTTAAATCTCGCGGAAAAATCTTGCGGAAGCTCCCGAACTTCGTAATTCCGTTTGCTTATTTGTAGAAGGAATTAAATGAACAACTATATATTTTTTTAACAATAAATTTAAAATTTGAGAATTATAGAAATTTAGATTAAGAGAATAAGAGAATGAGAGAATGACAATTGAGATAGAGATGTAAAAATGAAGGGAGGAAGAGGGGTATTTAAAGAAATTTTGGTTGGAGGGATAAAATTTAAATTTTTAATTTTTAAAGAATAACAGTAATAGTAAACAGAAAACAGAAACAGAAACAGAAAAAAAAAAAAAAAACCGTCCCATCCGGTCGGTCGGGTCCGGTCGGGTCCGGATGGGATGGCACTGGTTTGGGGGGGGAAAAATCAAATTTTTTGAATTTTGAACTGTGGTGAACAGTACTCGGGTATACGGGTATGGGTACTCGGGTAGTCGGGTACGGGTTTAGTCGGGTACGGGTTAACTCGGGTAGGGTAAACTCGGGTATTGGTCTAAAATAACGGGTCCGGTCCGGTTTTTGCCCGTACCCGCGTACCCGACCCATACCCGGGCTCGGGCACGGGTACCCTAGGCGGCGGGTATGGGCGGGTATACCCGTTAAGGGTATTATCCAACCACTAGTCAACGGTACATAACTGTCACATGGGCTGTACCGTTCCGTGCCATTTTGTGCCGGAACCGGCTCCGCTGTGCCATTTTTCCCACTCTACCTACAACTCATCATTTCTCTTTTGATTATTTCTTAGTGTATGCAACATCATGTCCCATGTGTAATTAAATATATATGTAGCATCTCTTTTGGCTAAAATTGCAACCTCCTTTCTCACTTCTCAAGTCCAAACCTCCAAAGATCACTCAACAATTCAAATAGCATTAAATATATATACTCATGGGAAAAAGAGTGCTATTATTGTTTCCACTGCCTTATCAAGGCCACATTAATCCCATGCTAGAACTCGCTGCACTTCTCCATTCTCGCGGCTTCTCCATCACTATCTTTCACACCACCTTCAACTCAATAGATTCCACCAAATACCCTTCGTACCGCTTCATCTTGGTTGAAGATGGAGAAATAGCAAACCGGTTCACATCCACGGTTGATGACACGGTGCTTCGAATGATAGCTTGGAACAATAGTTGTGAGCAGCTATTTTATGATTGTTTGACAAGTGTACTTTCGGAAAAAAATGAAGAGCCCAACGCGTGCTTGATCATGGACATGCACTGGTACAACTTGCAATATCTTGCGAATAGGCTTCGAGTTCCGACTCTGGTACTTAGGACAGGTAGCGCAGCCACTCTAAATTGGTTCATGACATATCCTCAGTTAGTCCAGAAAGGCTTCATACCAGTGCAAGGTTAGTATATATATATAGAGAGAGAGATTTCCTGCTCAACAATAACACCACTATATAGATAGACTTCTACATGTCCATTACTGTAACTAATATATTTATTTGTTGAATTCATATTTGAATAGAGTCACAACGGAACATGCCAGTAATCGAACTTGCCCCTCTCCGAATGGGGGACTTGATTCGTGTTGACAATTGCAGCCACGAAGTGTTACGTGACTTATTGACACACGAGATGGATGCTATAAGAACATCCTCAGGGGTCATTGTAAACACTTTTGATGCCATTGAGAGTACAGAGGTAGAGAAGTTCCAAAAAGCAATACCAGTTCCTGTGTTTTGTATCGGTCCTCTCCACAAGTTTACTCCGCCGGCCAGAAGCAGTTTGCTAGTTCCAGATCATAGTTGCTTAGAGTGGTTAGACACACAAGTTGTCGGCTCTGTGCTTTATGTGAGTTTTGGTAGCCTCGCTTGTATGAACTATGAGGAGTTCATTGAGACTGCATGGGGTTTGGCTAACAGTGACCAGCCATTTGTTTGGGTGGTTCGACCGGGTTCAATCCTCGGAAAGGATGAGGTTGATTTGCCTGACGGGTTCATCGAGGCAACAAATGGCCATGGGAAGATAGTCAGTTGGTCCCCACAACATGAGGTCTTGGCACATGCTGCAGTTGGTGCCTTCTGGACACATAATGGTTGGAATTCGACACTCGAGGCTATCTGTGAAGGTGTTCCCATGATCTGTAGGCCCCAGTTTGCTGATCAAATGGGAAATGCTCGATATGTCACGGATGTTTGGAAGGTTGGTATCATATTAGAGGGGAAACTAGAGAGAGGGATGATTGAAAAGGCGATCAAACGGTTAATGAGAGACGATGAATTTGGTGCTGAAATTAGGCAAAGAATGAGAGCTTTGAAACATGAAGCATCTTTATGCATCAAGAGTGATGGATCTTCTTCTATCAATATTGACAAGCTCGTCAACTTCATATCATCCTTTTAAGATTCTTTAATGCTTCTCATCAAAAATTGTTTTACTTTGACTTGATTATTACCGAACTTATATTATCAATAATTCTTACTGGTCGAAGAAACTGTGTTGTATCTATGAAAACATGCATATGATTTATTTACTGATTTTCATTATACTAAAAGGTGTTGTGCTAATTTTGATAGTATAATTGAGATCAGGACTAAATAAATTATGATAGTATAATTTTATTTTAAAGGAGAAGCTAAAATGTATAAGTATTTATATAAATTATAAAATTTTAAGAATTGAAGTGCTAATTTATAATTTATAAGAAGGGCACGGCTAAATTGCTGCCGGCAGCATTTCAGCGGAGGTGCTGCCGGAGCAATATCGTAATTTGTGATGTTCAAACAACAAATCCAAACTGTTAGATGTTTAATTTATATTAAAATCTACTTGGAGACCAAATTTTACATTTTTTGGAATTTTTTTACTATTTATTAAGCTGGTTTGAAAACCGCTGTTTTCAATACTGCAGAAATTTACTGAAAACAGCGATTTTCAAACCAGCTTAATAAATAGTAAAAAAATTCCAAAAAATGTAAAATTTGATCTCCAAGTAAATTTTAATATAGATTAAACATCTAACGGTTTGAATTTGTTGTTTGAACATCACAAATTACGATATTGCTCCGGCAACACTTGGCTAAAATGCTGCCGGCAGCAATTTAGCCGGACCCTTATAAGAGTACTAAGTCACCTCTAACTAACACATAGTTCCACCACTGAATAGCTCATTCGTTTATTACCTATCTTTTTATAAATATATTAGAAACCTAATTACTTTAAAACATTGAACCTAATTTATTGAATACGAATGTTTGAAATTTTGCAAGATATTTAGGAGATTTATATATAATAAAGCCAAGAAACTCATTGTATCATGTCATTTTTTCACCTATATATATATAGGTATGAGCATGAAATTTCAATGAACTCATTTCATCTCTAGACAAAATAATTTCGGTCAATTAATTTGTGTGGCTGAAACCCATTATCAAACCCAATGTATCATGCATTGGGCTTTGCATATCTTTTCTTTTGTACACTCTCATTATTTTAACATTTAAGCGAATTTGGTGTTTTTAGTTTGTACTTGTTGGGCCTAAAGTAGGGTGTTTTTAATTATGTTTATTAAGTATTTTTTGTGAAGTCAATTCTATTTTTTTTTTAATTGTCTTCAAATGATAAGTTTAAATTATTGATCATATATTCAGACGAAATCCAGCTTACAACAATTTTAAAAATATATATATATTGGGAAAAAAAAAGGATCTAGTTAATGGTCAGATCCATTGAAATTCTGATATTTGAAATACCGGTCCACAAAAGCGATATATATGTATAAATTTATTAATTATTTCTTGATTCAATTACTTTAATTATTTTGTTTTACATATGTTAATCAAGGATAATCCCTTGAATTGAAACTTCAAATTTCTTCAGTCTAACATGATACTTAATTTGTATTAACCAAAAAAATAAAAGATAATTTTCTTTAATAAACAGCAAATTCCATTACAACCTCAAAAGTCAAAACTAAACAAGCAATACATTAATTATATATCCTAGCAAAGAAACTTACATTAATTATATATCATCTAAATAACCCCTAATGTATACATAATATCATCTAAGAAACCGTAATTTAAAGTCATTAATCAGGCTCCAGCTGCTGCTCTATTTGTTTTCCAAGCTTTTTCCGAAATCTGAAGGTTTAAACATTTGTTATTTTCAATTTACTCCCTACACTTACATTTTTCTAAAATTGGTTTTAAACCCAGATATATTTGATAATTCAATTCAATTCAACAAAACTCTGATAGATGGCTCGTCGGAATAAAGTACTTGGCAACGCAAGCAAGATCGCTTTATTATCTAACAAAACAAAAAGAGTTTCAAATATAATTTTATTCAATTTAAGTTCAACAATAAAAGAAGAACAAATTAAAAAAATAATAATAATACCTCAGCCACACTTGTTTTCAACAGTTTGCTATTTGAGCAAGGCAAGAAAATATGAATCATGTGTTCACCTCATCAAAAGAGATGGATATCCTGAGAAAATATGAATAGAAAAAAATATTGTTTGTTATTAACTTATTATTGTAATTGTTTCTCATTTAGTTAGAAGTCCCCAAGACCCAAACTATCTTTCATTAATATAAAAATTAGTAGAAGCCAACAAAAATGTTTCCCTAAAAATATTATTGGTTGTTATTGTTACTGTTTCTCATTTAATAAAAAAAAGTCTCCTTAAAAATTATTACTTTATTGGTTTGGGATAACTTTTTGGATCCACTATCATCCAATTAAACCTAACAGAAATTAATTGAACCCAACAAAATTGTTTCCCTAAAAAGAAAAAAAAAAGTAAATAAATGAAAGAAAATACAAGATTTATTCTGCACCTGTAAGTGGCTTGACTTTGTAATTCAAATATCCAACAACTGAGACAATAAAATGAAAAATTAGAAGGAAAAACAAATTAAGCAAAACACAAAATGAGCGTGTATTAATTAATTCTTACAATGAGATTAATCTAAATGCACACCTTTTAGAAGGGACCCCCGACACACGAATGCTCTACTATATTTTCATTAACCTGATTAAAAAATAAAACAAAGGAAAAATTTATCAGCTTTTTTTTAAAACATAAATGTATATACTAATTAATTAATCATTGATCACTGTATGAAGAACCATTTTTCTTTTTCTTTTTTTATAAAAAAATGTTAGACCCAAATTGAACTGCAATTTTATTGAGAAAAACCAGTTTCAAAAGATAAGACGTACATAACAACTACAATGAATGTTGTAAAGTCAGAAAATTCTCTGAGGCTGACAAATCTAAACTCTTGATTAGAAAAAATTGCTAAGACAGATGATGCCCTCAACATGTAAAGAGGTCCTAATGTAAACATATAAACTGCAACTGTCGGCCACACATAATATGAAATTTACGTCCCATGTACCATCTTCGGGTAGGAACTCTATTGATTTCCTCAAATATCTTAACAAATCAATACATATTATCTTTTACATCTTTCATGACATGTATTATATATCTTTTTATAAATTTATTAGCAACTTAATTACTTACAAAAATGAACCTAATTTATTGAATAAAAATGTTTGAAATTTTACAAGATAATTGGGATATTTGTATAGATAAAGTCAGCAAGGAACTCATGTTACTTATTGGATCATATCATTTTAATTTTTCACCTAAAGAGGTATGAGCATGAAGTTTCAATGTACTCATTTCAACCTAGACAAGAGGGTTTTGATCATTTAATTTGTGCGGCTAAAGCCTAGAAAGAATTAATTATTAAATTTAATATATCATTGGGCTTTGGATATCTTTTATTTTGTTTGTTTGATGAAGACATGAGACAGCCCAATAATAACACTGTCATTATTTAAACTTTTAATCAAATTTGGAATTTACAATTATACGATAAATACAAGTAATTGCAATTAACTTCTTTAATTCATTCAGTTACTTTTAATTGTTTTGTTTTACATATACATTAATCAAGGGTTTCCCTTAAAACTTCAAATTGATTGTGACAAGGGGTTGGTTGTTCATGGACAAGATGATGTTGTACCAGTATTCAGTTTCAGTTTCACAGAACACATAAATGGGCTTTTTTGGGCTCTAAGAACCTCATTAGACCTTTCTGTACTTTTTTTTAGTTTTTTTATCTTATCTAAATGGGTTGCCTGTGATCTATTTATTGGTTATTTAAGAAAATGGGTTCATGTGCGTATCCTCTGAGATATCTCAACTTTTGCGTGACCGACGTGTCCGGTGTCTATTCGGGGATGGTGTGGGTGGCCGTATTATGTATGCTTTGAGATTTGTACACAACGTATTTAAACGGTTGAGATTTTCCATAAAGTCACGCAAAGTTTGAGATAACTCAGAGGATACGAATTCCAATAAAAGAAGGCACAAACAAAGCAGGAAGCCTTCAGCATGTTTTATTGTGAAGTAAAATCTATTCTGTTAATATCATTACCCTTTTGTCCTCACAAATCCCGCAATCCGATCACCTCACTAATTTCAAACCCTTGGATCTATCCTTCTACCAACCGCTAGATCTCTGCCACCTCATCGATCCGCTCCCTTTCCATCCAACCAATCAAAACTCAACCCGTTCCCTTATAAAACACCAATTCAATCGAGTCTCTCTCTCTCTCTCTCTCTCTCTCTCGAATTAGAAAAATCAGAAATGGCGCCTAAGGCAGAGAAGAAGCCAGCGGAGAAGAAACCCGAGGCGGAGAAGAAGCCCGCAGAGAAGAAACCCAAGGCGGAGAAGCGCATCCCTACCAAAGACGGGGCTGGAGGTGAGAAGAAGAAGAAGAAGAAGGCGAAGAGCACTGAAACCTACAAGATCTACATTTTCAAGGTGCTCAAGCAGGTGCATCCCGACATTGGTATCTCTAGCAAAGCCATGTCGATTATGAACTCCTTCATCAACGACATCTTTGAGAAACTTGCCACGGAGGCGGCCAAATTGGCAAGGTATAACAAGAAACCTACCATTACTTCTCGTGAGATCCAGACCTCTGTTAGACTTGTTCTTCCTGGTGAATTGGCCAAGCATGCTGTTTCAGAGGGGACTAAGGCTGTTACTAAGTTTACCAGTGCATAGGGTTTTAAGGGCTACGGTTTGATTAGGACAATTAGGGGATCTGAATGTGGTAGCTGATCTGGTAACTGTGTGTATCAGATTGTGTATATGATGGTTGGATTGGAGGAATATATATCTCTTTTATTTTGCTGGAATATGAATTGACAATTTGTTCAAGTTCTTTGTTTTGTTAATTAATTTCAATGGAATTTTACTTTCATACCTGTGCTTAATGAGGAATTATCTCACTTTTCGTTTATAATCTTGTGAAAACAATTGTTATTGAAACATAATAACTCCATTTATTGGATATGAAATGAAAAATTAAAAGGTGTTTCAGGGGTATGAAGGCTGTTACTAAGTTTACCAGTATGTTGATTTTTTGGGTTATGGTTTGATTAGAGGTTGTAGTTGTTGATATTTAAATTTTCTTTTGTAGTGATGGAAACTGAAGGAGTTGTCTGATCTGGTAAACTGTGTATATTAATGAGGAATTATTAGCCCTTTATTTTATAATTCTTGTGAAAACAATTCATTGTTGAAGCAGTATAAATCCTTCATTTGACTCAAAATTAAAAGTTATATGCTGTTATGTTGAATTAGTTAAAAATTTGGATGGTATTGTTGTATTTGGTAATCATTTGTTTTTATTCTTATTAAAATTAGTTCTAATTTTAATTTTGGAGTCATAGTTAATTGTATAAAATTTCAATTTGCATTAGCAAGGTAAAATCAGATGTAAGACTTTTATTTATTTGCTTTTAATTGCAATGTTGATTTATTGAGATCAGCAAGAAGTAAAATTGTTCTTAATTCATATTTGCATAACAATGTATCTTTCTTTCTTGGTCTTTAGTTTGATTAGAGGTTTTCTAGTTGAGGGTAATTAGGGGAATCTTTAATTTTCTTTTGTGCAAGGGTGTTATGGGGACATTATATTAGTGATCAAAACTGAAGTTGTTATCTGATCTGGTAACTGAGTGTATCAGTGTGTATATGATGGTTGGATACTTGGATTTGATGAATATGTATCTCTTTTGTTTTGATGGAAAAGTGAATGAATTGATAATTGGTTCAAGTTCTTGATTTTGTTATTTAATTTCCATTCAATTTTACTTTGATTTCTGTGGTTAATGTGGGAATTATTACCCCTTTCTTTTTATGCCTCTTGGGTAAACAGTTTATTTATTTGTTTTTAATTTGAATAAACAGTATCTTAATCTAAAAGAGACAATTGCTTTAAATTCTGGTAAAATGGTATTGTATTGAGATATTGCTGAAAGAGAAGTATTTACTGGGTATTTGAAGAAACAATTTTGCATGTTTGGCTTCATGGTATATGTATTGTTTTTATTTTGCTGGAATAGTGAATGATTTGACAATTTGTTCAAGTTATTCATCTGGTCAAAAATACAAATTTTTTTTTTTTTAGATTCTGGTACCATACAGATAGGATGACAATTTCTTAGAATTCACAGATAGGTCCTCAGTTTACCAGAAAATATAAATATAACCCGTACCAGTACATCAGGGGTGTTCTGGTACAAATTGGTACCAGCATGGAGAAACACCAGAACTTGATTTGTAATTGATACTTCATAAAGAGGTATTAAGCCAATCAACTTTTTTGGCAATGCCATATCATTGTCATTTTTATCCATTTGATTCAATTTCTCTTTGTTTATATTTCGATTGGATGCCTCTTGTATCATGTTTTTTTATTGATAAGACAAGTATTTGATGTGTCTAAGATGGCATTATAAATTCTTAAATAATATAATTTTTGGAAGTCCTGGACTTTTGGTACAAACATACGCAAACTTCATAGAATTAAAAATATATAACCCATAATGGAAGAAACCACAAATAGTAGTTTCTCATGATAAAATGAACACATATATAAACAAAATAAAGAAAAATAAATAAAAGAAAGAAAGAAAAGATTGTAGTGCCTAGTGAATTGAAAATATCCAATTGGGCCAGACTCGATCCGGCCAAATCGTGGACCACCTCCGAACCGGTCCAACCCTAACTAGACTTCTGGACCGGTTCGGACTAACTCTAGGGTTGGATCTAACAAGGATTTGGGCCAGTTTTTTGAACTAGACCTCCAAAAACCTGACCCGACTAGCCTCGACCTGAACCAACTCGAGACCCGCCTAAACCCGGACCGGATCAAACCTGAACCGAATTGGACTAAACAGAAACAATGTTGTTTCAGCCAGAAACAGTACATTGTTTTTTTTTTTAAGAAAAACCAGACTCGGATTAGATTCGGACTCAACCTGCATGCTCGGATTAGATTTGGACTTGACCTGCATGCGACCCGTGCTAATTTTGGACAAAGGTCTAGCATGAATTTGATCCAACTCCCCCAAATTAGACCCACCGGACCCTGACTAACCCGTAGACCAGCCGGATCCGAAGACCGTGAGAACCATGGCCCAGGCGAGTTCGGACCGACGGGACCCGACCCGATGGTAAACACTAGTAGTGCCCCAAGTGACCCTAACCGATAAGGTAAGTTACCACTTTACCACCACCACCGGTCTTTACTAAATAACTAGCAATTCAATTATTTTATTTTTATATTTTATATTTTATTTTGCTATTTTTTATATTAGTTAGTGTAGGCAAAGGAGTGTATTTGATGGGCATCCGAATAAATCTGCTTGGATATTTCAGTTTAGATCGTTCAATTTGCTTTAAGATTAATGTGCAAACTAAAATTATAAATAATTCTATACATCTAAACGCTAAGCGCAAATTTCAACACAATTCGAACAATTTAGATATAACATCAGATCAAATTTAGTTTGATATCTATCGATTGGAGATTTCGCTCCCGTTAGCAATTGAAAATGCCGCTTATTCTTCTTATTCAAAAGCATTCAATTATGAGTCATCTACCTTTCCATTAATGTATTGTTTGAATTTAGTTCCGGATCGTTTGATCAGAATTTAAAGTAATCTAACCAATGCCTCTATTGTTCTGGGTCCTTTAATATCCATGTGGATTCCGATCAAACTGTTTGTTAATATGAATTCTGCAAATATTGGTTTGGAGTACACAAAGCTCGTAAATTAGAAACATTAACAAAGATATAATTTTTCTCAGTTTCAAGATTTTTCAGACCGGTGTTTTTAGCGTTTTTAAATGACTAGTAATTTTTTTTAATAACTTTTAGTTTTTATAACAAAAAAGTTGATTTTACAATAAGTATCTTGGGTATATAGACAAGGAGAGGATAAAAAAAATATGTTTTGCATGATCAATCACACGTATCTTGTTTTGAATACCTTATGCATTATATATAATGTTAACTATCATTTATTGTATATAGAAAACGAAAAAAAATTCTCAACAAATAAGCATGTCTTTATATTTTATTAAGAAAGTTGATAAAACATAGCTTTAGTAATTATATTTAAAAAAAATAAACGAGTTCCTAAATTTTTAAAATATAATATCAGAGAAAATCAATAAAATATATCTTTATATATAATTGTTATTATTGTCAAAAAACCGATTGATAAATATATTTATCTAAATATTAAGGCATCCAAACTCCATCCTTCCATAAACTAGTATATAATAAAGCGATCATTTCCTTTAAAACAGTAGCATAAATGTTTCACAACATTTGAATGGTCAAAGCTAGTGATTATCTTTAACTTATTTTGAAATTTAAAACACATAATTCTACAAACAAACAAAAAATTAAAACAAAATAACCTATCAAATTAAGATTACCTACCAAACAATTTTTTTTCTAAATATTTAGCTATTTATGGTCCATATTTTCCCTTTTCAAAACTTGTGGTTCTACAAATGCTATATACCATATTTGCATACTACCACAGTACAACTTAGTTCTTATTTATTTTTTTTTATTAATTTTTTCGAAAGTAAAACTTAGTTGCTGTGTTTAATGAACTAGATTTTTCATTTCAACATTTAAAGTTACAACAAAATAACCTATCAGATTAAGATTGCCTACCAAACAAAACAAATGTTTGTCTAAACATTTAGCTATATCTATTTTTAATTTATAAAAAAACTATCTCGCAGAGCATTAGCAAATGATTACTTTACAAAAAGTTATATTTGTTGTATATTTATTTGAAGTAAATGATTATTTCCTTCTTTCCAAAAAGTTATATTTTGTTGTATATTTATTTAAACGTTCATTGACCACAGTTATTGGTCATTACACACAATATATATGGTACATATTAGCAGATGGATATCTACAAGTACAACAAAAAAATAATATGCACTACAAGTTCATTTGGCATAACTCAAATTGTTTGAGATCATGATAAGGTTTCATTCACTTGATAGCAACTTTCCTTTCTCTTAGTACCATGATATACTGTAGCCTTCTCTCCTTTTGTGATTGTTTCCATGGACATAATAACATTTAAGATAGATTTATTGATTATTCTAAATTTTGTACAAGAATTCTAAAAAAAATGTAAAATTTAATCTACAAGTACATTTTCGAGATCATGTTGAAAATAAAGATATTGATTCATAATACATACCAAATTTGCGCTATGCATAGTATCGTGGATATAATAATTGTTTATAAATCTATGTTTATATTTATTTATAAACATAATAGTATTTCTTCTTTGTCAATCAACAAATAAGCATGTCTTTATATTTTACTAAGAAAGTTGATACATAGCTTTAGTAATTATATTAATTTTTTTTACACAAGTTCATAAAATTTTAAAACATAATATCAGAGAAAATCAATAAAATCTATATTTATAATTGTTATTATGTCCAAGTAACTGATTGATTTATAAATCTAATATATTTAAATATTAAGACATTCAGACTCTATTCCTCAAATATCTTAATGAGTCAATACATTCTATCTTTTAGATCTTTCATCACATTTATCACCTATATTTTTATAAATATATTAGCAACTTAATTACATTAAAACATTGAACATAATTTATTGAATAAAAATGTTTGAAATTTAGCAAGATATTTAGGAGATTTATATAGTGATAAAGCCAGTAAGAAATTCATTGAGTCATACCATTTTAATTTTGCACCTAAACAAGTATATATGAGCATTAAGTTATCAACTTTATTTATATTTCTTGTTTTAATATATTTCTATCTTTCTTTGTAAAATCTGATCCCATTAATTGATGTCCGTATTAATGGAATCTAGATGCCTGATCTTCATATTTCAATTTTTTTTATAAAAAAAGAGAACATGTGTTTCTTTCTTTAACCACTTCCATTATTTTTATTAATAAATATTTGCCTAGTGGGACCCGTACTTAAGTGGAAATCATAATAATTAATTTCTCAAATAATTACTTGTTTGAATGAACTTGATATTACAATGTTTCCTTTAGATGAAGAAAATGGAATATATATATTAACTAATCTTAGAACAATAATTTGTTGAATTTGTTTTTGTTCTAAGATTCAAAGCTTTATTAATTTATTTTTTTATGATCCAAAAAGTAGTATACAAAGGACCATATAAAAAGATGATAATTTAAAACTACTTTAATTTTTTTTTCCTAAACTATCTGATCATATTCAGACGAAATCAAGCTTACAACAATTTTAAAGCAATTATTGAGAAAAAAAAAGCACATAATTATCGGATCTAGTTAATCGTCAGATCCATTACGAAAATTTATTAGATTCATAATCAAGTCCATTAGCTGCAGTTAATGGTCAGAGTGATCTATTATGTACAAGTATATTTTTAAATATAAAATTGCAATTATGTTTAATTATTTCTTCATTTAATTACTTTAATTGTTTTGTTTTCATACGTTAATCAAGGCTAATCCCTTTAAACTTCAAATTTCTTAAGTCTAACATGACATTTTGTATCAACCAAAAAATAAAATAAAAGAGAATTTTCCTTAATAAACAGTAAACAATAACAACCTCAAAAATAACCAAACAATACAATAATTATATATCATAACTAAGAAACTAACTTATATCAGCTAAAATTAAACCTAATGTACCCTGATTAGGCTCCAGCTGCTCTTCTATTTGTTTTCCAAGCATTTCCGAAATCTGAAGGTTTAAACATTTGTTATTTTCAATTTACTCCTTACACTTATATTTTTCTAAAATTGATAATTCAATTCAATTTAATTTAACAAAATTTGATTGACAAAGAAGAAATGTACCTCAATCGTGTGGTGTTTCTCCAAATCAATAATTTTCAATACCTAGCTACTGTGAATTGTTCTTTCTATGTGCAATATGACAGTGCTGTCGCTGTGCCATTTGTATTAAAAACAAATGGGCTATAGTGATATACAATATTATCATTATGAATTGATTTGTGTTATAGATACATATCTCTATTTTTAATGTCTAAACAATGAACCGTTAAATAATTGTTATATAAAATCATTTTGTATTCTTTTACTATTTTATAAAATAAGCACACTTCATATAAAAATTATACACAAAGTAGTGATTTTTTATCTATCTAAATAAAAATAAAAGTGTTTAAAAATATGTAGATTTCAGTCTTTAAGTACATTTTCATATAGAGATCACGTATCGACTGATTCAAATTTAAAAATAAAGATATAAATCCAGAGCATAGGTCGACCCATAATATGCATATTACCATATATAACCTCACTCAACAATAAAAAATAATTATTTCCTATTATTCTAATTATTATAAGCAACTAACTTGATTTTTTTTTTCTAAAAACAAATACCGTAACAAAAGAACCAAATAAATCCTGTTAATTACCTTCTTATCCGGCTACAGAAGACCCCTAAATCGGTCCAATTTAATTTTAAACTTGTATTTAATTAATACGATTGCACGACAGGCCACTTCCCGGCACGCGTTTAATGACCAATTAATATCCCTAATTAAATCATATAAATATAGATAGAGTAAGGCTTGGGTGCTATATATATATATATATATATATGGATATGGATAGCAAAAGATTATCCGTGCTACGGCTTTAAAAACTTATCGTATAAACTTGAAACTTCTATTTAAGTATTTAAATAAATTGGTTATATAATAAACTCATAGAATACTAACTTTTACTATTTTTGAATTTTTTTTACTATTTTTTATGATCTATGAAAGATGACCTAGAAATAAAAGAAAATTGTCAATATTTTAAGCTATCTTTTGTCATTTTTCATTAATCATAAAAAATAAAAATAAAAATTCAAAAATAGTAAAAATTAGTATTATACTATATAACCAATTTATCGAGCTACTTAAATAGAATTTCAAGTTTATAAGATAAGTTTTTGAAGCCGTAGCACGGATGACCTTATGCTATCCATAGCACCCAAGCCTTACTCAATTAGCAACCAAAATCAATCTCAAACCCATCTTCATTCATTCAATTCATCATGCATAATATAGCATCAATCCTTCTCCTTCTCTTGCTGTGTGTTACAAACATTTCCTTCTCTTGCAGCACACGAACCGAACTGATCCACATAGATGCCGGCACCAACTACACGAAGCTCGAGCTATTACAATGCATGGTGCAGCATAACAAGACCCGAGCAAGATTCCTTGAATCAAGATACATCGATCCCCCCACTAGTACTAGTCAAATTAGCGTCCCGTCGTCATCCCCAAGCAACGGGCAGTACCTCATATATTTATCGATTGGTACACCGGCTCAACCGGTTGCTCTTACTTTAGATACCGGAAGCGACTTGATCTGGACTCAGTGCCAACCATGCCTCCAATGTTTCAACCAACATCTCCCTCTCTACAACCCGTCTAATTCCTCTACTTTCTCTGACATATCATGCGATTCTGAACTTTGTCAGGCACTACCGAACTCTGCATGTCATAACAAGTGTATGTATCTTTACGGATATGGAGACGGGTCGATAACAGTAGGTTCTCTAGGAATTGAGACTTTCACATTAGGATCAACCCAAGTTCAAAAGGTTGGTTTTGGATGCGGGTTTCTGAACGACGGTATTTTCCAATCAAATGAATCCGGTATAGCTGGTTTCGGCCGTGGACCCTTTTCATTGATATCGCAGCTTGGGTATCGAAAATTCTCCTATTGTTTCACATCCTTAGGTGAATCCAAGGGCAGCCCAGTTTTGTTTGGTTCGGCAGCTGAGTTAAACAGTACACAGACCAGAGGAAGAATTCAGTCGACACCATTCATAATCAATCCTGCTATGGCTACATTTTATTACCTCAATTTGACTGGTATAACAGTTGGTACGACACTTTTGGAAATACCCAAGTCGGCATTTTCATTGAAAGAAAACGGCACAGGTGGGGTGCTCATAGACTCGGGCACGAGCATTACTGTACTAGCAGAACCCGCTTACAATCAAGTAAAATTAGCATTTTTGTCCCAAATAAAATTACCAGTTGTGAACAGTACTGTCAATGAATTTGATCTTTGCTTCAGGTTGCCTTCCTCCTCATCTGACAAGGTTCAAGTTCCGAAATTCACATTCCATTTTGACGGTGCAGATTTCGAACTACCAACCGAAAATTATATGGTTCCAGATGCCAGTAACGGCTTGATATGTTTGTTCATGGAAATTTCTCTCGACGGAACAACGACAATCGGCAATTTCCAGCAGCAAAATTTTCATATACTGTATGATCTTGAAGGAGAGAAGCTATCTTTTGCCCCGGCACGATGCGACCTGTTGTAATGCTACTGAGTCCTGACTCTATTTCGGTTGAGGCAGTATTATGCCTGGCTGGCCAACGCCTGATATATTGGTCTTACTGCCTTAGACTAATTAATTAGTTTTAGTTGTATTACAAATATTCTTTTGATTTGTAGATTTTACTTGTATCAATAGATTTGAGGCAGCATTATGCCTGGCTAGCCGCACCTGATTTCATCATTGATCACGATATGAAGAACTATTTTTTTTTCTACCAATAAAGATTGAGTATTATACTATTTATTGTCAATTTTCTTTAGACTCAAAGTGAACTGCAATTTTATTGAGAAATGCTAGTTTCAAGAGATATAACATACACAACGACTACAAAAAATACTGATAAGCCAGAAAATTCTTTGAGGCCAACAAAGATTAGCTCTTAAATAATACAATTTGCTAACACTAATGATTTCCTCGAACGATGAAAATGCTCGGTTGCTAATGAACATGTTTCATGACGATTCTGTGGCGAGAATTACGTTTTATGCACTATAGTATAACTCTATTGATTTTCTCAAATATCTTAATGCATTATTACATATTATCTTTAAAATCTTTTATCACATTTATGATCTATCTTTTCGTAAATGTATACTAGCAATCTTATTACTTTAATTATAACATTGATCCTATATTTATAAAGTTGATCAAGTCAGCAAGAAACAAATTGGATCATATCATTTTAATTTATAACCTAAAAGGTATATATGTGCATGAAGTTTCTTTTTTTGAAATGCTTGATAGTGGCTATCAAGGTATAATTACAGTCTTTGTTCATGTTAGAAAACACATCTCAGCACTAGTAAGGCAAATGCAACAGTTGCATTTTTACAAAACTACCCAAAGAAAAACAGCCCCATCTCCCTTACTATTCTATGCCACTTCTGTTTTTGGAGCCCCTGCAATGTCACAGTCACAGTCCACTTTCAGTCAAACACTGATCTACTAGCAGTGTAGGTGGCATCAGTTTATTTCAGAAAATTTTCTCATTCCTTTGTCGCCAAATCAGCGATAGCACGAACATGAACCTGGATATATACCCATTCTTTCTTCGGCAAAGATCTGTGACTGGCGTAAGTGCATGAGAAGAAAAGGTGATGTGCTGTCTCGTGGTCACAGGATTCACAGAGAACACATCTCATCTCACAATGCAAATTAATACCGCGCGCTTTGCCATGACTTCATGAGTCAGGACTTTGTCTTGCAAGAGTAGATAAGCAAAAATTCGGACCTTAGATGGTGTGTAGCTGTTCCACACTTCATCACACTACAGCAGAAAGGATTTTCAGGGACCGTTATCAGCGGCCGGTGCTGACGTCAGTCACAGAAAATGATTTTCAGCGATCGGTATCAGCTGCTGCCAAAAGACTGTCTGTCATTAAATATTTCCAATGTATCATGCATTGGGCTTTGGATATCTTTCCTTTTGTTTGTTTGATGAAGACATGAGATAGCCCATTAATAACACTGTCATTATATATTTAAACATTTTATCAAAATTGGTATTTACAAATGATTGCAATTAACTTCTTTAATTTATTCAACATGGTTTGTGAAACCATGAATAAGGTTGGAATCAAAAGAGGGATTTCCTACCTAATGAACACAAAAGTATAATTTAATTGAGAAAACAAGAACTACATCTTAGCAAGCAACCACAATTTCAAATATCCTTACAAAATGGCATTGACAAAACTTTTAAAAATAAATAAATAAATAAAAGTTTTAAGTTAATTTTTTTTTGTTAATCCAAAATATATATTTCATTTATTCTTGTATTCATCTATACTGATGCGTGGCAACTAAGTGGATAACTTTGGATCCGAAAATAAAAATGAATTCCAAATTATTTTCTTTAATCCATCACTATTACGAAAATAACACAATTATTCTCCCTGTATTATTTAATAATAATTTAATTATATAAACAAAAAAATCTGGTTGTGATGAGCTTTATCTCATTACTACTATTATATTTTGTGTATATACCTAAAAAAAATTAAATAGATACTCGTTCTCTATTGTTACTAAAATGAATTACCTTTTTTATTTATAGTCTCAAACATACTTAAAAAAATATTTTGTGATGCATTCTATTATATGTGTATATATTTTTTAGTTTGACGTCAAGAAAGTTTTTGCTCAAATCTTTTTTTATTGTTGTTTAACAAAATAAAGTTCCGTTTACGATTAATACTTGTCCGGTTCTGCCATTTAATTTTCATTTTCCCTGTGGCATTGAAATTGTTGTCAATTGAATATATTTCTCCACCAAGCCCTGTAATCAAGAACGAATATTTATATATTCTTTTCAAAGCTTATTTTGTTAACCATCTTAATTAATGGTTTTGATCGTGCGATCTGTTTTATAATTTTTCAGCCTATTTTTTTTAACGTTTTTAAATTAGTAATAAAAAATTCGAAATTTTTTAATCTTTATTATAAATGATTCTGCAACAAATTTTTTGTGTCATGAGAAGGAGAAGAGAGAAGGGACGTTTTGCATGATCTTGTTTTGTATACGTTTTGAATTATATATATAAATAATATTTGCTACGATTTATTGTATATAGAAAAAACAAGAGTTTCTCAATAAATAAGCCTCCATTTATTATTTACTAAAAAAGTTGATAAAATATAACTTTAGTATTTCTATTCAAAATTTTATATTAGTTTTGAAATTCTTAAATTAAAATATTAGAGAAAATCAATAAACCAATTTTGCTAATCTGGTTACATGGACATTATACTTAACAAGGTTAAACAATCAGAATTAACCGTATAATTATTTCAAGTTTTACTATTATATAACATTTTTACGGTATTGAAAACCAAGATTGAAAATATACAAAAAGTCAAACTGCTTAACGATATTAATAGAGTCGATTTTTTTTATTAATATTCTTAATTAAATAAAAATTACACAAATACTTGCTGTTTTTTTTTTTTTTTTTTTCTAAATCTCCAAACTTCCAAAAATTATGGTAGTCCTGAGTGTGTGTGTCTATATATATAGAGAGAGAGGCGGGCTACGGTGAGTTGCGAAGTAAAACGACTATTTTACTTCACGCTTATATTATGCGATTTTAAAGTTCAAAACATCGATCCGAACCGTTCATCTTGTTCTCCATATTGAAATGTGCTTGGAGACCAAATTTTATATTTTTTGAAATTTTTTTACTATTTATTAAGTAATTTTGAAAGTCGCTGATCTGATGGCCCAGAAAATTTTACTGTTTTTTACTGTTCACAGCAAAACAGCAATTTTAAAAAATGCTTAATAAATAGTAAAATAATTCCAAAAAATGTAAAATTTGGTCTCCAAGCACATTTCAATATGGATTAAACATCTAACGGTTCGGATCGATCGTTTGGACTTTCAAAATAAAAATACGGCGTGAAGTAAAAATGCGTTTTACTTCGCAACTCACCGTAGCCTATCTCTCTCTCTCTCTCTCTCTCTCTATATATATATATATATATATATTTGTAAAATTGAGAAGTATTTGAAGAGTAATTGAGTAGTAATTGAAGATAAATAGTGTTATATATTGTTGTGTTATATTGTTATATAATTTTTTTTTTTTGTGTTATATTGTTTTTTTTAATATATTGGCCGTTATGTTTGACAATGTTTTTTAGTACATGTTTATTTGTTATTTTTTAATGTTTGATAATGTGTTTTTACATGTTTATTTATGATCTTGTAATGTTTGACGATGTTTATATTAATTTTTTGATACAATTAAAGTTATATTTTGTTTTAGTAAAGAAGCATCCAGATAAATTAAAATCCAAACATAAAATATCAAACATAAAGTACCAAACATAAAATACCAAAAAGTATTTGATGTATATGAATTTGAAAGAGATAATTAAAGAAAACTATTCAGACACAATAAAAATAAGTATTATAAAATAATAGAATAAAAGTTTAAATAACAAAATTGATATGGAAGACTACAAATAGAATCTGATATTTATATATGAAGGTGTTCGGCTGGACCGTCCGATCAGCATCTAAACACAAAATTTGTGAACTTAAAGAGGTATGAGCATGAAATTTGAGTTACTCGAGTGAGGATGAAAATGTTTGAACTTCAAGAGGTATGAACATTAATAATTTATTGAATAAAATGTTTGAAATTTGCAAGATATCTGGGATATTTGTATAGATATATAGATAAAGTCAACAAGGAACTCATTGTATCATATCATTTCAATTTTTTTCACCTAAAGAGGTATGAGCATGAGGTTTCAATGAATTCATTGAAACCTTGACAAAAGGGTTTTGGTCATTTAATTTGTGGCGGCTGAAGCTCAAAAGGAATCAATTATTAAATCCAATGTATCATGCATTGGGCTTTGGTAATCTTTTTTTTTTTTTTTTTTTTTGATGAAGACATGAGATGACCCAATAATAACACTGTCATTATTTAAACATTTAATTAAATTTGATATTACTACTTGGTGAATGTTGGGCCTAAATAATAGTAGATTAGTAGTCCACCAACAAAGTAAAAAAGAAGAAGTTATAGACAGAATATCGGATACATATGGATACAGATTGGATATTAGATGGATAATCGGATATCAGATATCCATAGATTATATATAAATATTTTCATAATATATATTAAATTGTATGGTATATATCTACTATATATTCGGATAAATATAATTTAAAATTGATAATTATAGATACAGAGATATTAGACGGATACATATAGATATAGATCATAGAGTAAGGCTTGGGTGCTATGGATAGCATAAAAGCATCCGTGCTACGGCCTCAAAAACATATCGTATAAACTTCAAACTTCGATTTAAGTAGCTCAATAAATTGGTTATATAATAAGCTTGTAGAATACTAATTTTTACTATTTTTGGATTTTTTTTTTTTACTATTTTTTATGATTTATGAAAGATGGTCTAAAAATATAAAAATAAAAAATTGTCAATATTTTAAGCTATTTTAGGTCATCTTTCATAAATCATAAAAAATAGTAAATTTTATTTCAAAAATAGTAAAAATTAGTATTCTACAAGCTTATTATATAACTAATTTATTGAGTTACTTAAATCGAAGTTTGAAGTTCACACGTTATGTTTTTGAGGCCGTAGCACAGATACCCTTATGCTATCCATAGCACTCAAGCCTTACTCTATATATATCAAATATATGTAGATATATACATAAATATTTTCATAATATATATTAAATTGTGTTGTATATATCAACTATATATTCGGATACGAATAATTAAAATTTAAGATCATATATGTACCATTAGGGCCTGTTCGTTTGTCACGGAATTGTGCGGGATGAGATTTGACGGGAATGGGAATGCACTTTTAAAAAATGGGAACCCATGAGTACGGGAAAACACATGACTGATTATGAGAATATACTGAAATGAGTGTTCGGTTGTACAATGAGATTGGTTGTGAGAAATCGTATTTTACTTTCTAAATGTTTGATGTTATACAATTATTTTTATTAATAAAATTATTAATAATGCAGTTAAATAAAATAGATTAAATATAAATATTACTTATATTATTATTTTATAAAATATATATTTATAAACATTAAACAGTCGCAACTAACTTTGAAAATGTATGCTAGATAAATTGTGTCAACATCATATATTCAACATGACAATCGACATATGCAACCTATTATTTTGTTTTAAATATAACATAAAAAGAAGTATCCTTATATATACATATCATGATTTGTATTTGAGTGAGTCTATGGTACTATGCATATTACGATTTGTTACCGTGCTACGGCTCTATATTCGAGTTTTCAAATCCTAACGGTCGATCCGAACCGTTTATCTTGTTCTCCATATTAATATGTGTTTGGAGACCAAATTTTACATTTTTTGAAATTTTTTTAGATTTATTGAAAATCACTGTTTTTGGATGGTCCAGAATTTTCAGATCAAGTGATTTTCTAAATATCTAAAAAAATAGTAAAAAAATTTCAAAAAATGTAAAATTTGGTCTCCAAACACATATTAATATGGAGAACAAGATGAACGGTTCGGATCGACCGTTAGGATTTGAAAACTCGAATATAGAGCCGTAGCACGGTAACAACCTGTGATATACATAGTACCATAGACTCACTCTTTGTATTTGTTTGGCAGAAAAAGAGAAAGAATGTAACATTTCACAAGAGAAAGATCCTTCCTTGGAAGGAGAGAAATGTGGTCCCCTCAAGATAATCAAGATAGAGAAGAAATGGTGACTTGAGGATTTTGTACCCTTGAAATTACACTGAAATGAAGATTTTATTTGGCCAAAAATTGACTCGCCGAACACGGTATCGGTATATGAATATTCGGATTTTGAATATTCAAATCTAATTTTCAAATATGGGTTCGTTTTCACCCTTACCTCCAACGGTCATACAACTACTACCTTGTAGGAAAGCGAATTGGCCGCGTCTAATTGGTCAAATATTTGATGTCCAGGTCTTCTTTTGAAATCCACATTGGTTGAAAGTTAAAGTTTAAAATAATAATGTACCAACTATCAAGGGATCTACTGTGAATTGTTCTTCCTCTATGCAATATGCATAGTAACAAGATTTGCGTATTATATCTGAATTATATCTGAATGATTTGTTTTTTTGATGAAGCCGAATCGAATGCCGAATTATTCGGTTGACCGAACTTTGACCGAATTAAACTTGAATAATTCGTGAATTTTACTAATTTTTCTTGAATTTGACAAATTATTAGCAAATTTTTTTTTTTGGCTCTCTTGCAAGACTGAGATATCTGGTCCGGATAATTCCGAATGATTCCCGAATTATACCCGAATCACAAATTTTTGACCTCGCCGAACCGAGCCCGAATAATTCATTTGACACTATGGCAATATGACGGTGCTGTCGCTGTGTCATTTGTATTAAAAACAAAAGGCTATAGTAATATACAATATTATCATTATGAATTGACTTGCGTTATAGATCTATATCTTTATTTTTAACCTCTAAGCAATGAACCGTTAAATGATTTTTATATAAAAACATTTTATATTTTTTTTTACTATTTTATTAAAAAGACACACGTCATATAAAAATTATACACAAAGCAGTGAATTCTTATCTATCTAAATAATAGTAAAAGTGTTTTAAAAAAAATGTAAAATTTATTTTTTTAAGTACATTTTCATTTAGAGATCACGTATCAACTGATTTAAATTTAAAAATCAAGATATAAATGCAGAGCACAGGTCAAACCCATAATATGCATATTACCATAGTCTCACTCAACAATAAAAATAATTCTTTCCAATTAGAAAATTATAATAAGCAACTAACTTCATTTATTCATTTTTTTTTTCTGAAAACAAATACCATAACAAAAGAACCAAATTAATCCTGTTAATTACTTTCTTATGCGGCTACAGAAGATCCCTAATCCTAATACAAAGTACTTATACAGGCGACCATGCATGTCCAATACAGTGGTCTGGCTTAATTATTTAATACAATGCTCTGGCTTAATTATTTAATTTTAAACTGTAATTAAGCCACATGCTCTGGCTTAATTATTTAATACAATGGAACGACCCCTTCCCGGCCGGCACGCGTTTAATGACCAATTCATATTTATATATAGTTTCTCAATTAGCAGCCAAAATCAATCTCAAACCAATCTTCATTCATTCAATTAATCATGCATAATATAGCATCAATCCTTCTCCTCCTCTTGCTGTGTGTTACAAACATTTCCTTCTCTTGTAGCACACGAACCGAACTGATCCACATAGATGCCGGCACCAACTACACGAAGCTCGAGCTATTACAACGCATGGTGCAGCGTAGCAAGACCCGAGCCAGATTCCTTGCATCAAGATACATCGACCACACCACTAGTGCTAGTCAAATTAGCGTCCCGTCATCATCCCCAAGCAACGGGGAGTACCTCATATATTTATCGATTGGTACACCGGCTCAACCGGTTGCTCTTACTTTAGATACCGGAAGCGACTTGATCTGGACTCAGTGCCAACCATGCCTCCTATGTTTCAACCAACCTCTCCCTCTCTACAACCCGTCTAATTCCTCTACTTTCTCTGACATATCATGCGATTCTGACCTTTGTCAGGCACTACGTCCTCAGTCTGCATGTCACAACAAGTGTATGTATCTTTACGGATATGGAGACGGGTCGATAACAGTAGGTTCTCTAGGAATTGAGACTTTCACATTAGGATCAACCCAAGTTCAAAAGGTCGGTTTTGGATGCGGGTTTTTAAACAACGGTATTTTCCAGTCAAATGAATCTGGTATAGCTGGTTTCGGCCGTGGACCCTTGTCACTGATATCACAGCTTGGATATCGAAAATTCTCCTATTGTTTCACATCCTTAGGTGAATCCAAGAGCAGCCCGGTTTTGTTTGGTTCGACAGCTGAGTTAAACAGTACACAGACCAGAGGAAGAATTCAGTCGACACCATTCATAATCAATCCTGCTATGCCTACATTTTATTACCTCAGTTTGACAGGTATAACAGTTGGTACGACACTTCTGGAAATACCCAAGTCGGCATTTTCGCTGAAAGAAAACGGCACAGGTGGGGTGTTCATAGACTCGGGCACGAGCATTACTCAACTTGCAGAACCCATTTACAATCAAGTAAAATTAGCACTTTTGTCACAAATAAAATTACCAGTTGCGAACAGTACTGTCGAGGAATTTGATCTATGCTTCAGGTTGCCTTCCTCCTCATCTGACAAGGTTCATATTCCGAAATTCACATTCCATTTTGACGGTGCAGATTTTGAACTACCAACCGAAAATTATATGGTTCCAGATGCCAGTAACGGCTTGATATGTTTGTTCATGGGAAATTCTCACGACGGAACAACGACAATCGGCAATTTCCAGCAGCAAAATTTTTATATACTGTATGATCTTGAAGGAGGGAAGCTATCTTTTGCCCCGACAAGATGCGACCTGTTGTAATGCTACTGAGTCCTGACTCTATTTCGGTTGAGGAAGCGTTATGCCTGGCTGGCCGATGCCTGATATTTCGGCCGTAGACTAATTAATTATTTTTAGTTGTATTATAAATATTCTTTTGAGTTGTAGATTTTACAACTTGGTGATGGAAAATGATATGTGTACAATTGTGAATGTAATAAGATCTTATTTGTAAAATTTGCTGCTATCAATTGTTAATTAACTTTATTTTTTCCTGGTTGAATATGAAGTGCATATATAGTTGGGACCAATTGTGAATTTATTAGTGTGTTAGTTTCTTCAAGAATCAGTATGTTTGTTTCAGTCTTGTTAGGCACTGCACAACAATATAATGAAATGAGATCAAAGTCTCTATTTTAAATCCAAGTTGCTACTATGATTTAATGCAAAAAAAAAAAATCCAACGACTGAGACAAGAATATGAAAAATTAAATGGAAATAAAAAGAAAAAACAATATCTTATCAATAACTCGAAAATACAAATCTTATAGAAGGACTGTCAATACACAATTCTCTACTATGTCAAAAAATATCAGTTCTCTTAAACATAAATGTATATACTAATTAATTATTGATCACGATATGAAGAACTATTTTTTTTTTCCTAGCAATAAAGATTGAGTACTATGGTCAATTTTCTTTACACCCAAAGTGAACTGCAATTTTATTGAAAAATGCTAGTTTCAAGAGATATGACATACATAACGACTACAAAAACTACTGCTAAGTCAAGAAATTCTCTGAGGCCGACAAAGACTAGCTCTTAAATAATACAATTTGCTAACACTAATGATGTCCTCGAACAATGAAAATGCTCGGTTGCTAATGAATATGTTCAACAACTTGGCGACCATGTGGCGAGAATTACGTCTTATGCACTATAGTATAACTCTATTAATTTTCTCAAATATCTTAACGAATTAATAGATACTAAATTTAAATCTTTCATCACATTTATTATCTATCTTTTAGTAAATGTATACTAGCAACTTTCTTACTTTAAAACATTGATTGTAATTAATTTATTGAATAGAAATGTTTGAAATAGTGCAAGATATTTAGGAGATTTATATATTGATAAAGCAAGCAAGGAACTCCTTTGTACTCATTTCATCTCTATACCAAAGGGTGTTGGTCAATTAATTTGTGGGGCTGAAACCCAAAAGGAATCAATTATCAAACCTAAGGTATCATGCATTGGGTTTTGGATTTCCTTCCTTTTGTTTGTTTGATGAAGACATGAGGTGGCCCATTTAATTAAATTTGGTATTACTACTTGGTGCTTGTTGGGCCTAAATAAAGTAAGTTAATAGTTATTTCAATAACGGTATCTTTTATAAGTTTAGCTGATCTCATCAGGAAGATTAATGATTCACAATTTTCCAACTAGAGATATTAGCTTTCAATCGAGAAAAGGTTTTTGTCCACACTGTTTTGTTCACCATCTGTCAACAACACTAATCTAACGAACTGTCAACTGTATCCAACCTTCCTTTTATAAAAGAGATGCTAATCTCTTTTTCCGCTCTCTCTCTCTCTTCACAGAAGCAAAACTTCTTTCTCTCTTTCCGATCTCTCTTTCTCTCTTCACAAAAGATTCTCCTCTCCTCAACCCCTTCCCTCCGACGACCTCTCCTTTGACGGTCTCCTCTTCGACAGGTTCTTGATCGTGCAAATCTAAACGGCCTCATCTCCTATAGTTCATTTTTCAACGGCAATACCACTACTCGCTACTCGCCGACGCCACTACTCGTTAGCACTTTCTTCTCTCCAACAGACTTCTCTGGCATCTCTCTTAGATTCTAATGGAGAGAGACGATCTAAGAGAGGCAATCTGGAGGAGCGATTTGGTGGAGAGAGATGAGATTGAGGCGATCTGGAGAAGAGAGATAAAGAGCGAAGCGATCTGGAGCATAATCGGGTTATTTTACAGTATTCAATTAGTAGCTTTACAATATACATCTTGTGATTTTACAGTATTCAAAACAACTTGTTTATTTACTAATTTATTTAAGTTTCGTTCCTTCTATTGATTTGAATTGATAATCATGATTTCCTTGCTTCTATTGAAGTTTTATTTGAATTGATGTAGTCTCAGGTATGTATGCATTATATGAACATTGATTTGAATTTTAATTGTATCATTTACTGTTCAATAACGGATCTCGCATTATCTGATGGTCTGATTTGAAATGCATAGTTCATTTTCTTTATATCGTTGTTTTGAATTGTCTGATGTATGAAATTACATGATTCTATATTTTGTTTTACAGCATTCGATTTCACCTTCGAAAGAAGAACACGACGGGATTTTGTCGTCTCTGAAGTAGTCAATTAACATATACCACTTCAGATCTGGTGAAATATGTAGAGTATTTTTACAGGATATAGTTCACGTTTTTACATGACATATATGCACTATTTTATAGTATATATTATTATTGATGTTTACAGGTTTACAGTATATAGTTCACAATTTTACATGATATAGTTCACTGTTTTAGATGATACATGTGTTTTATATGATATAGTTTACAGTTTTATAGTACCTGCATGTAATAAATCCAATTTGTTACATTGTTTATTTTATTTGTATGCAGGATGATATCTCGAAAGAACGTGTGGTTTTGTGATGAGGCTTCTTACTCATCCCAACAATGTTCACAGGAAGTTGTTAATATAGAAGTTTTATTTTTTCATAGTTTGTTTGATGTTATTTTGGATGTTGAATGATATACATATGTTTGGTATTGTGTGATGAATATTATGGATGTATTGAACAGATGCTGTTGAACTGATGTGTTTTGTTGAGCAATTGTGTATTACAGTTTGGATTTATTATATTTGTAGTTAAGATGTGTCATTTTACAGTATTGAGCTATTGTTGTTTTTATTTATTTACTTTTTATTTTGAATGTTCTTAATGTTGTATACATGCAATTGATTTATAGTTTAGATATAGCAATTTTACAGTATTGGTTTTTATAGGTTGTATCTTTTACTTTTATAGTTTAAGTTGACAATTTTATAGTATTGAAATTTTGTATTTTTTACATTTTGTTTTATCGTTTTCATCTGCTTATTTTACATTATTGAAATTTTATAGTTTTTACGTTTTGTTTTCACAGTTTAAGTTGACAATTTTACAGTACTGAAAATTGATACTTTTTAAATTTTATTTAATCATTTTCATCTGCTAATTTTACATTGTTAAAAATTTATAGTTTTTATGTGTTGTTTTTACAGTTTAACTTGATATTTTTACAGCATTGAAAATGAATATTATTTAACATTATATTTTATCGTTTTCATCTGTGAATTTTGCATGTCTGTAATTTTATAGTTTGTACATTTTATTTTTATAGGTAAAGTAGTCAATTTTACAGTATTCAATATTTTGATGATTTATTTGTGTGTTCATTAAATCGATAAAAAAAAATAAAAAAATAATTGAAAATTTTAATTTTGTCTTTTTATCAATTTTTTTTAATCAAAATAACTACTAATAACTAACATTAACTGCCAATAACTTCCTAAAACTGCAATATCCGAAAGTACAATTTTTTTGCCATGTAGTGCAAGTTGCAATTTGTTTTTAACTATCATGAGACCACTTCAAATAGTTGCTGGATGTTTTGTGATTAACTGATATATTTTATGTGATATATTGTATAATTATATAACATATAGGAGTAGTTTTACAGTATTTGCGCATGTCAAAGTTGTAGACAAATGGTGGACAAAAGTCTGTGAACAATTTGACGCTTTCCAAAATTAAATATCCATGCATTACCCCCAGATTCCTTACCAAGTTTATTTATCTTCCTTGATTTTTTTTAATTTTTTTTACAAACTATATATGACACCTCAACATTTCTATGCATTAAACATCATTTGAAAAATGAAATGAACTTGTCCGACGATGACTAATTCTTCTCTGAAAAAAATATTTTAAAATGTAATTTTCAAAAATTAATTTTTTTTTTTTTTAGAAAGTTCAACTATCAGCGTTAATTTCTTCAAGAATTACTTGTTTGTGTTTGCTTTAGATGAATAAAATTTTGATTTTCCTTTAACAGTCAGGACTATATGTCGATATTATTTTTAAAAGAAATCATCTAATATTAGTAAGATTATTATTATAGGATGTGCGTATAATAATACGATTACTATTCAAGCTTTATTATTATTATTATTATTATTATTATTATTATTATTATTATTATTACTACTATAATTATTATTGTTGTTGTTATTATTATTTTTTAATGATCGAAATAGTAGTATAGAACAGACCATATAAAAAAAAATGATAATTTTAAACTACTTTCAAAAATTTGTCCAAAACCATCTGATTATGAACAGACGAAATCCAGCTTACAACAACTTTAAAATTATTACTGAATGAAAAAAAAAAAAAAAAAAAACGCGTCTCAGCAGTACATAATTATTGGATCTTGTTAATGGTCAGATCCATTACGGAAATTCAGAGGTTTTAAATCAAGCGGTTCACAAAAGCGATGTATGTATAAATATTTATTAGATTCATCAAGACCATCAGATGTAGTTAATGATTAGAGTGATATATGTACAAGTATTTACAATTATTTTTTGTAAATAAAAAAAATTGCAATTATCTTGAATTAATTATCCCTTGATACTTCAAATTGGCAAGTGACACAGGGTGGTGAAGATTTTAAAATTTATGGTATTTTAAAATTTTTTTGATGATCATTATTATTGGATTTATTAGGCTCATGATGAAAAATTACACAACAAGAAATATAGAAATCGTACAACTATATTCTAATTTGGCTAAAATTTCTTGAGCCTACCATGACATTTTGTATCAACCAAAAAATAAAAGAGAATTTTCCTTAATAAACATCAAACAATTAACACCTCAAAACTAACCAAGCAATACATTAATTATGTATCATCGCTAGCTAAGAAACTAAATTATATATATATATATATCACCTAAAAACCTCTTAATGTATAAAACCATCAATTAGCTAGCTAGGTTATTTTATACATTAAGAGGTTTCTCTCTATTTTATACCTAAAAACCATCAATTAGAGTCAGGCACTAGCTTCTCCTCTATTTGTTCTCCAAGCTTCTAAAAAGTCTACAGGTTAAAACATTTGTTATTTTCAATTAAAAAAAAAAAACTTGATTGACAAAGAACAAATGTACCTCAATCGTGTGGTGTTTGTCGAAATCAATAAATTTCAATATATGCGAACATCTAGAAAAAATCATGGCCCTTTTACTGAATTTTAAGGTGTTTATATCTTTAAATTTAAGTTGACTTGAGCAGGTGACTTCATATATATATTGACTGTCACTGTTGCCCATCAGATTGTTTGGTTAATGATGAAGACAACTAAGAAAAAATCACAGATGCATGTGGATGTTTGAATGAAAGTAAATTATTGATAATTGCCGATTTTTCTTCTGATATTTTTTTTATAACATTTGTTCCTAAAAAACTGATTAATTTATCCACTCATTAGGGATAATGAGTGTATATAGGGCTGACGAATAAATTCGTAGTTCGTGATTCGATTCGGGTTTGATTCGAGTTTAATTCGATTCGAAATGGTTTCGAATTGAAAGAAACCAAACCAGGTTCGGTTTGAAATTAATTCAAACCAAACTCAAACCTAGCCTAGTTCGATCGAAATGGGTTCGGTTACTTTTATAGTTTGAATCTCATAATAACATCAGCCGTCTATTTACCTGATGAAATTAAAATCCAAGATAGACATTCATAATTTAACTTAGCCGACACTCTCTCACTCTCAAATCTCAATAACCTAGTTCTCTCTCCACCTCTCCCTAACTCACTCTCCCTCTAGCTCTAAAATCTAGCCGACGCTCTCGGCGACTGGCTGTCTCTCCAGCTGTCACTCCTCTCTCCGTCCTAGATGACTGTATCTCCTCTCTCTTCGGTCGTCTCTCATAGTTCATACCAGGAAAGCCGTCTCTGATATATTTTTTCATGAACAATTTTTTAACTTAAAAACACTTATTTCATAGTTCATACCGGTAAAAGGAAGCCATGTGAATTTTGTCCCGCGAGAAAAAATTAATGTATAAACTACCGGTATAACTAGGGCTGCTAAAAAATATTTTAGTTTGTGATTCGATTCGGGTTCGATTAGAAAAATGTGTAGTTCGCAATTAATTCGATTCGAAATGGATTCGGTTCGAAACGAATCAAACCAGGTTTGATTCGAAATTAATTCAAACCAAACTCAAACCTAGGATAAGTTCGGTTCGGTTCGATTCGTTGCCACCCCTAAGTGTATATATGGACATTGATGAGTTTCAAAACAAAATAGTGATAAATTAATGTGTGGCTGATTAATTATTTTGAGATTATTATTACAAAATAGTGATATTAAAAATAGTTTGGAATTATTCAAAGGAATGAAAAGTAAACAATGACTATTCAAAATAGTGATATATATATATATGAATTAATGTATGGCTTGCTGGCTTTGAAATTTATTTTCATTCTATAATTATATTAAGCGTGTCCTTTTGAAGAGGTCATCATTTTGGAAATATCAGTACGTCTGATCGATGTTAACTAAAATTGAGAAGAGCCTCAAATTAAGTGTAGGAAAGCGAATTGGCCGCATCAAATTGGTCAAATATATTATCGATGTCCACCTTGGTTGAAAGTTAAAAGTTTAAAATATATAATGTACCAACTATCAAGGGATCTACTGTGAGTTGTTCTTCCTCTCCTCTGTGCAGTGTGCAATATAATACGACGATGCTGTCGCTGTGCCATTTGTATTCAAAACAAATTAATCCTGTTAAGTACTTTCTTATGCGGCTACAGAAGACCCCTAAATCGGTCCAATTTAATTTTAAACTTGTATTAATTTAATTAATACAATTGCACGACCATCACGGCACGCGTTTAATGACCAATTCATATCCCTAATTAAATCATATAAATATAAATATAGTTTCTCAATTAGCAGCCAAAATCAATCTCAAACCAATCTTCATTCATTCAATTTATCATGCATAATATAGCATCAATCCTTCTCCTCCTCTTGCTGTGTGTTACAAACATTTCCTTCTCTTGTAGCACACGAACCGAACTGATCCACATAGATGCCGGCACCAACTACACGAAGCTCGAGCTATTACAACGCATGGTGCAGCGTAGCAAGACCCGAGCCAGATTCCTTGCATCAAGATACATCGACCACACCACTAGTGCTAGTCAAATTAGCGTCCCGTCATCATCCCCAAGCAACGGGGAGTACCTCATATATTTATCGATTGGTACACCGGCTCAACCGGTTGCTCTTACTTTAGATACCGGAAGCGACTTGATCTGGACTCAGTGCCAACCATGCCTCCTATGTTTCAACCAACCTCTCCCTCTCTACAACCCGTCTAATTCCTCTACTTTCTCTGACATATCATGCGATTCTGACCTTTGTCAGGCACTACGTCCTCAGTCTGCATGTCATAACAAGTGTATGTATCTTTACGGATATGGAGACGGGTCGATAACAGTAGGTTCTCTAGGAATTGAGACTTTCACATTAGGATCAACCCAAGTTCAAAAGGTCGGTTTTGGATGCGGGTTTTTAAACAACGGTATTTTCCAGTCAAATGAATCTGGTATAGCTGGTTTCGGCCGTGGACCCTTGTCACTGATATCACAGCTTGGGTATCGAAAATTCTCCTATTGTTTCACATCCTTAGGCGAATCCAAGAGCAGCCCGGTTTTGTTTGGTTCGACAGCTGAGTTAAACAGTACACAGACCAGAGGAAGAATTCAGTCAACACCATTCATAATCAATCCTGCTATGCCTACATTTTATTACCTCAATTTGACAGGTATAACAGTTGGTACAACACTTCTGAAAATACCCAAGTCAGCATTTTCGCTGAAAGAAAACGGCACTGGTGGCGTGTTCATAGACTCGGGCACGAGCATTACTCAACTAGCAGAATCCGCTTACAATCAAGTAAAATTAGCATTTTTATCCCAAATAAAATTACCAGTTGTGAACAGTACTGTCGAGGAACTTGATCTTTGCTTCAGGTTGCCTTCCTCCTCATCTGACAAGGTTCAAGTTCCGAAATTCACATTCCATTTTGACGGTGCAGATTTCGAACTACCAACCGAAAATTATATGGCTCCAAATGCCAGTAACGGCTTGATATGTTTGTTGATGGAAAATTCTCTCGACGAAACAACGATAATCGGCAATTTCCAACAGCAAAACTTTCATATACTGTACGATCTTGAAGGAGGGAAGCTATCTTTTGCCCCGACACGATGCGACCTGTTGTAATGCTACTGAGTCCTGACTCTATTTCGGTTGAGGAAGCATGCATTATGCCTGGCTGGCCGACGCCTGATATATCGGCCTTAGACTAATTAATTATTTTTAGTTGTATTACAAATATTCTTTTGATTTGTAGATTTTACAACTTGTATCAATAGATTTGAGGCAGCATTATGCCTGGCTAGCCGCGCCTGATTTCATCATTGATCACGATATGAAGAACTATTTTTTTCTACCAATAAAGATTGAGTATTATACTATTATTGTCAATTTTCTTTAGACCCAAAGTGTACTGCAATTTTATTGAGAAATGCGAGTTTCAAGAGATATGACATACATAACGACTACAAAAAATACTGTTAAGCCAGAAAATTCTCTGAAGCCGACAAAAACTAGCTCTTAAATAATACAATTTTCTAATACTAATGATGTCCTCGAACGATGAAAATACTCGGTTGCTAATGAATATGTTTCAAAAAATTGGCAACAATATTGTGACGAGAATTATGTCTTATACACTATATATAGTATAACTCATTAATACATATTATCTTTTGAATCTTTTATCACATTTATTATCTATCTTTTTGTAAATGTATACTAGCAATTTTATTACTTTAATTTTAACATTGATTCTATATTTATAACGTTGATAAAGTCAGCAAGAAACAAATTGGATCATATCATTTTAATTTATAACGTAGAAGGTATGAGCATGAAGTTTCAATGAACTCATTTCATCGCTACACAAAAGGGTGCTGGTCATTTAATTTGTGCGACTGAAGCCCAGAAGGAATCAATTATTAAACCCAATAAGGTATCATACATTGGGCTTTGGGCTTTGGGCTTTGGATGTTTGTTTGATGAAGACATGAGATGGCCCAATAATAACACTGTCATTATTTATACATTTAATCAAATTTGGTATTACAATTATTTGATAAATACAAATGATTGCAATTAACTTCTTTAATTTATTAAATTACTTTTAATTGTTTTGGTTTACATACCTTAATCAAGGGTATCCCTTGAAACTATTTGATGTATTATTTCATGAACAATTAAAAGCAGTTGATGGTTTATCTGAAATTCACAATAGATACAACTCAGCTTCTCTCTAAACAAAACAGAGAAGTAACAGCGGGTTGAACAGTAAGAGGAATCTCAGAAGGGAACTGCGCACAGAGGCGAGAAAAAAGTGGGACCCACTGTTCTTATTATAAACTCAAGCCAGAAAAATGGGGCCCAGATGTCAATGAGATTGAAAATGCTTAAAACGGATTCTGACCCAGTACTGACTGTCCTGATATGATTGCCCGCTCTGCACAAGCTAACCGGAACCCTCAACTGGATAACCACCTCAGTGTTGGTACAATTTAATGGTCTGGTAATTTTTCAATGGATGCTTGCTTCTGATATTTTACTGAGAGAAAGCAACCTGCTCTGATACAATCTCTATTACAAAGCTTATACATATCTATCCATAGCTAAATCTCTTTTTCGACCGTGGGTTACTTTCTAATTTGACAAGATTTTATATGGCTTATTATAGTAATTAGTTTTATACCCTAATTAATCTAATTACAACGGCTAATTGATTGGTATGCATTGTTGGCTAATCTCTCAATTAGCGATAAGCTGTATAAATCACAAAGAAATAGATAAAAAGAACTGAGCGAAGGATACCGAGATAAAAACAAGAGCTATGATTGTCAGATTATTATAATCAAAGATTTCAAAGTGGATCCAAAGTCCAAACAATAGATAACATAAATTCACAATTATAAAATAACAATAGAAAATCATATCATAAATTTGATTAAGATTTAAAATCATCTCACCAACAACTACAACATACTGTTAATTGCCTTTGAACTAGGTAATATGTTTTGTATCTCAACTGCTGGTGCCAATTACCCACCGTCCTGTATCTTTAATTAAAGCCACCATTGCTGCCTCCTCCGCTAGCACCATTTCATCTCTTCCTCCTCTAATCAATGGTGGAAAGAACAACCAAAAAGCAGTCACCGCTACAAAACCCAGTGTTAGCGGTGTCGCCACTGCTTTCGGTGGGCTCCACCACTTTTGATACTTGGTCCACCACCGTTCCACAAGAACACAAATACTATGCAGCATGAAGAACGCCGTCACTTCTCCTGTCGGCTTTCTTAGTGTGTTGTAATAAAACATAAGCTCGTGCATTAAACCGGAGGTTAAAAACACGGCAAATACTCCAGCGTTAGGTCCAAAATAGATTTTAATGGGCTCATAGATCGACGGTCTGAGAATGGCAGAGACCATTAAGTTCCACCGTCGACCCCAGAAGTCTCTGAGAGAGGTTGTAAAATAGGGTTTGTTAAAATGAGGCTCTAATTCCATGCCAAGTGCTTGGCTAGTAATGGCCGAGGTGGAGAGAACTAATTCTAAGAATAAGTAAATATGAATACAATACACCAAGAGGAGGACATAGTAATTTAGTTCTTCCTTGAAACGGTAGATGGAGAATAGTGCAGCTAGGAGCGCAGCTCGAATGGCAGTAGAAATTACTAGTTTGGGAGAAAATGTTGTAAATGGTCTTGAGTTTGGGTTGTGATCTTGTAGTTTCACAGGAAGGGTAGAAAGAGCAATGAATTGGATGAGAGGAAGCGACGGGCCAAGTGGGCCACGGCCGAAGGAGAGTAAGAGAAGTTTGGTTAAACAAAGCCATGCAAGGAAGAACCCGGAGATGCCACGAAGATGGATTCCAGACAAGGTTAAAGGGAGAAAGGGGAGAAGAGAGACTACGGGAAGAAGAGAAAGGAAGCGTGGAAGGCCAGGGCGGAGAATGGACGATGCGAAACGGGCATAGGTAACTAAGATGATTACAGTTAGTATTAACTTTGGGAGGGTTTTCAGATCTGATTGAAGGGCTTCCATGGCTTCATCCATTTTGCTTCTTGGAATATATATCAGAGAGGCTTCAAAATTTGAAATGTACTTAAGAGGGACTGTGTCTGTATGACCCTTTGGAATTGAGAGTAGGTCCAATGCTCATCGGACCTATTTTGATTTGATGGGTTTAATGACCATCTGATTCACTTTGAGATGTGTGCGTTCTACTTTAAAATTTGTATGTACCGGTTCTAATTTTTGTGCGTAAAGATCTGAAAGCAGATCGGACGGTCTTGGAGCTTATTGGACCCAAAAATCAATTTGATGGGTATAGGACCTACTCCGTTCTTGACCCTTTGAGGTTATAATTAATGTTTTTTATTGAAAGGTCAGTAGAACTTAGGCCTGCTAATGGGCTGGATCCAACCCAAAACTCGGTCCGGCTCAATCAACCTTCATTAAAGGTCCAACTCGGACTCGGATCAAATATGAAGAAAATAGTCCGGCTCGACTGGGTCCATTTGCAGGCCCGAACTCGGCTCAGCCCGAACTTTTGATTCAGAGTCAATTTCCTATGCTGGTAGCTTCTACTGAAATGTAAAACATGAAACATGAATAATATTGATATACCACCAAATCGACCACTGATCATAGTGCCAAATTATAATCAGCATTGCATGAGGCAACATATGAATTTCTAAGATCATTGTGACTAATAAAGGTTGCACTAGTTGGTTATCAAATTTACAAATAGTGTTACTCAGCATGATCATGGATTATTCGGATTTATTCCATAGAACCATTAAGTATTGACAAGAATACAAAATTCATCAATATAAAAATATTTCACCAAAATCATAACCATGCTTTTAGAAATTCACTTTGCTACCAATAAAACCTAAGTCACAGAAAGTCGGGGATCATCAGCTAAAATTAGAAGTCAACAATTTAATTACCCTTTTACAAACCATGATGACATACCTGTAATCGATCGATCCGAGACATTTCCTCACAGCTAAAAATAAGACCGGAAGTATTTTTCATCAGTAAGAACACTCAAGCATGCTGCTCCATTTTCCTCATAGCTTTGAGCTCTAGCCACCTGTTGATTTGACCCATATAATATATTATATCAGCAAACAGTAAACATTCCCAGCAGGTGTGATCAAAAGATAGCTGGGTTTTCAGAGTTTCGATGATCTTTTGGTTCCATTACCAGAATCTTCACAAAGATAGGTGTGATCAAAAAAATTCTATTTTGTAAAAGAAAACAGAAAGGAATTACAAAATAAATAAAGGTTTTATGCTGTGACAACTGACAAGAGAAAGCGCACTTCACAAAGAAAAAAGTTAGAAGCAAAAAATTACAGCCAAGCAATACATTGAAACTTGAAAGTAACTTTTTTTTACTAGAAGTTACTGTTACAACAGAAAAGTATAATTAGATCTTAAAAAAGATGGGTGTTACAGATAATTTCATATCTCAACATGGGTTTTACAGGGGCCAAAACCCAGAATGGTCCCAAATTGTACCAGTATCAGCGCTACGATTGTACCAACTAGCTAGCGTTTTATCCAGTTCAAAAAATCTAAATGCAAGCAAGAAAGAATCTAAAATTTAAATGCAAGAATCCTAAAAATACAGCCAATTTAATTAGCAATTAAAACTATATGATTCATAAACTCTTAAGTTTTCAGGTTATAACTAGGTTATACATATATTTTTTTTAAAAAGCAGTTCGAGTTTAGCTACAAAGCACAAAATTTAAACGAGTCATTCAGAATTCTGAAATACCAGAATGCAACAGAAATAAATAGGAGATGGGGGGGCACCTGTAAAAGGGTAAGTTGAGCAGAGAGAGTGGTAGCCTCGGTCTGAAGGGTTAGCACCTTCCTCTCCAATTCACTTGTGTACTTTATCTTCCTTTCTTTTGACCGAGCAGCTGACAGTCTATTTGCAAGAATCCTAAAAATACAGCCAATTTAATTTAGCAATTAAAACTATATGATTCATAAACTCTTTAAGTTTTCAGGTTATAACTAGGTTTATCTAGAAAATCTGCTTGGTGTCTGTAAATATCAACAGACAATGAAACAGTACCAGCTGATGCCTTCATTCTCTTTCAGAATACATGGAAGTTAACAACATAGTCATAAGCTCTAAGTTCGGCACAGCAACTCAGCAAGGCCTATAGTGCCGATTGTTGGCTGAGAAGGTTCTACATGATGTCCTGATTGCATGTTTTGGAAAAGGAAATTTTAATGTGAAAAGTTTGTGAAATGAGCCCCCATAACATAAGAAACCCTGAATTAGATAGAAAGACCAGATAAGGAAAGCAATTACATCATAATTCAATCCTTCATAAAAAGAAGTCAAAGCCAAAGCTACGATAATCTACAAAGCCTTAGTAAATTAAGTAAATTAAAGGTCCTAAGCTATATACTATAATCTTCATTACAATAAAAACACAATAACAATAATATAATTGCAGAAAAACTAGACAAACAAGGAAAGAGTAAAGAAATGCACCTCTTGGCCCGTTTAGGATCAATCAATGACAGTTCAGCAAGACGTTCAGGTGCCAGCACCTTCTTTACTGTGTAAATTTATATGACTTAAAACTTAAAAGTACCAGTATCATGGCTTTGCCAGTATCACGAAAGGTAGGTACCAGTATCACGAAAGGTAGGTACCAGTATCATGGTATCAGTTCAACAATTAAAATTTCATGGTACCACTGATACACTGTAATCCAAATATCCAAAAAAAAAATTAAAATGCGGATTGTTGCAAAGAATGGACTGTCCAATAAATTTGAATATATTTAGAGTGAGGGTCAATTGTACAATCGGGAGCTTAATTAGATCATATTGGGGTTTAATTGTTAAATAAGGGAACAGCATATTTGAGCAAAAAGGGTCTAGCTTTAAAGCGGGGGATCACAACTACACAAGTCATTCGCATTCCTACTGATACTAACACAGAGATCATTTCTTAAGCTCATTAAGTGCATTCAAGAAGTAGGCTAAAAACTAGTAAATTAGGAAAAAAAAAATTTCAGTCGAATTGGAGTAAGGAAAATAATTCACTAGCTGAGTGAGAAGGAGAAGTGTAAGATTGAAGAGAAAGGGATGGGAATTGGAAAGAAGATCTTACGATTGGTGAGGAGAGAGAGGCATCGCCATGATCTGACGAGGGAGACGGTGTGCAAAGAGAGGCGAGCAGAATAGATAGCGATCTGGGGAGGAGGAGAAGAAGAGGAGGTGAAGAAGACGAGGAATTCGCATCCTCTGAGATATCTCATATTTTGCGTGACTTTTTGGAAAATCTCAACCGTTCAAATACATTCTGCACGAATCTCGAAGCTCAAATATTACTGGCCCCTCAAATATTATATGAGAAGGGTTAAAATGCACTCTCCCTTTTGTGCTCCTAACGTGCACCCTATCCTCATATCTTCATTTTTAAAGTTCAAATAGTCGATTTGAACCTTCTCTCGTGTTCTTCGTATTAAAATGTGCTTGGAGATCAAATTTTATGTTTTTTGGAAATTTTTTACTATTTTTCAGAATTTTTGAAAATTATGACTTTGCTGAATTTTTTATTATTGTTTAGTTTAATCAAAAATTCTGGAAAAATAGTAAAAAAATTTCAAAAAATGTAAAATTTGGTCTCCAAGCACATTTTAATGTGAAGAACACGTTGGAAGATTTGAATCGACTATTTAAACTTTGAAAATAAAGATATAAGAGGACGGTGCACGTTAGGAGCACAAAAAGAGAGTTCATTTTAACCCTCCTCAATTTATATTACAAAACATAAATAAAGACCAGTGACGACCAATCGAGAGATTGAGAGAGAGAAGAGACAAGGTAGCCAAAGAGATGAAAGCGACAGGAGATGAAGTGCGCTCGACTTGTAAAGGACAGGAGAGGCGAGTGTGGATCAAAGGTAGAAGAAAAGAAAAAGAAAAACATAAGAGGAGAAAGGACGAGAGAAGAAAATGACTAAGAAAATATATACCGAATCATTAAAGCCGGTCTAAATTGTAAGTAAACAGACATCAAAATTCAAAAATCAAACTTAAATTCACAATCAAAGAAAAAAATATTTGATGTATATGAATTTGAAAGAGATAATTTTAGAATACTATTCAAGTACAATAAAAATAAGTAGTATAGAATGATAGAATAAAATGAAAATAACAAAACTTATAACAATAATAATATAATTTCATGTTTATAATAGATACAAATATATGAAGGTGATTGGCTGATTGTTACTTGTTAGTCTTGAATAAAATTCTAACAATTGAATTTTTAAGAGAAGGGGTTGAAGTCTTGAATAAAATCATATTTTGAACCACTGTGAATGCCGAAATTTTTAAATATGCCATCATTCCAAAAAAGATAAACCCAAACACCCCGGTTTTGAAAATTTTCGAATTTTGACATGATCGCATCGCCTAGATGCGGGCACTTTTCTGTGGGCCGCATCTAGGGGCAGCGGCCCATTTTTTTTTTTTTTTTTTGCTTTGCTTTTTTTTTGCCTTTTTCTCATGTGACTTTGAACTGAAAACAGGGTGGCCGCTCCCTCGGAATGCGGCCGTGTCAAAATTTGAAATTTTTCAAAAAAAGGATGTTTGGATTTATCTTTTTTTGAACCATGGTATATTTAAAAATTTCGGCTGTGAATGAGAATTTGTACAGAATTCCTTATTTTAAATATATGATATTTAATGAAGAAAATTCATCATCTTTTTACTTAAAATTTGAACAAAATTCGTTCTTTAAATATATAATATTTAATTTTCTGTGCATCAAACGTAATACCAACACTGGTTGAGAAGGCAATACTTCGTTGGCAGCGTTCAAGAAGAATTTGGATCCCTATAGTACCTCAAAATTTGAGTTTAGATCCGAACAGTCATCAAAACTGGCACAAATATTAAAGTTGCCTCTCTAAGACGCAATTGGTCCATATTTTAATAGGACGATCCAAACCCAAACTCGAGATTTGAGTTACTTTAGGGGATTTGGCCCCCTCAGAAATGGAATTCAGATCCAGTGAGGTACCCTGGAAATAAATCTGCTGTGATTCTAAAGGGATCGCAGCACCCTGTGATTTCAAATCTAACCTTTAACTTTTTGAAATGCATAAATTTTCATAGCACTTTTTTGCACGAATTTCTAGACAAATAAATGAATGGATTTGGAATAACAGGGTCCTACGATCCCTTTAGAATCACAGCAGATTTATTTCCGAGGTACCCTACCATGTAGAATGAGAGATCTGAATTGATTGTTTGAACATGACACAAATTTGAAAGGGAATTTTTTATTCATAGTAATTATAAAAAAAATTTACAAAAATATATAGAGTACCTCGTTTTCAACTAATATAGTAAGATTGTCAGTACAGATCACGATCCACATTTTATGGATCGTGGGTACTAACAACGATCCATCTTTTTTTTTTCTTTAAACCGTTTTGCAAAAAAAAGAGATGGATCATTGTCAGTGCCCACGATCCATAAAAAGTTGGATTGTGATCCGTGCTGATGATTTTACTATATTAGTTAAAAACGAAGTACTCTATCTGTTATGTACATCTGAATTTAATGATTACTATGAATAAAAAATTCTCAATTTTAAAGATCTCCGTACATCTAAAGTTGGCCTACAAAAATCGCTCGACTAAAATTGTATATAGAGAATGTGAATATGTTTATATAACTGAAATTTTATTACCTTAAGAGGGAATAATTTGTACGAACAAGAATATATTATGAAAAGCTGCATGTTATATTCAAATTGCCCCCTATAAAACATTAATAATACAGATCAGGTCCATCACTGTTAGATTGAAGGGGCCTTGGAGATTAAACTCATTACTATTATTAAAATATTTTTATATATCAAGAAAGAAATTTAAATAGATCTTAGTTCTTAATTTATTGTTACTAAAATGAATTCTATTTTCATCTATAACATCACACACATTGAAAATTTATTTTGTGGAGCATTCTATTATGTGTATTTTTTAATTTGACATGAAGAAATTTTTTAGCTCAAATCCTAATTATTACTGGTAGTTTACAAAATAATATTTTCAAAGATGATTGTTATTATAATGCAATCCAAAAGATACTTAGTCATTTATACAATTTTAATTAATTTAATTATATTTTGAAAATTTAATAGAAAAAATTCTTCAAGTTATAAATATATTAGTCCCTCTCATGCATAAAATATCACATATAAGTAATTTGTAGTCTAATAATTAGAATTACACATTGCGATTGAGAAAGACAAGCTTAAATCTCATCTACTACACATTAAAGATTTTTTATATTTTACTTTTCAGGTATTTCTATTTAAATTTTTTTAGTTCCGCCTTTAACATTAAACTTGTTGTCAATAATTGTCTTCAGTGGCCACTTAATTAATTAGTTAATTAGTGCAGGGAACGGAGTGTATTTGATGGGTTACATGGATGTTTAATTTTGACCATTTAATATGTATTAAGAATATTGTGAAAACCAAAATTATAAATCACATCTAAACAGAAGAGTAAATCTCAACACGAGTCGGACAATCTCAATTGTTAATGTAACAATGTAATAAAGGCAAAATTCTTCTTAGTTTGATAATTTTTCAGCCCAATATTTTTTAACGTTTTTAAATAACTAGTGAAAAAATTGATAACATGTTGGTTTTTATAAAAAAAAAATAATAATTTTGCAACAAGTGTTTTGGGAGAAGAAGAAGATGAGAGAAAAGGTGTTTTGCATGATTAATCATGCATATCTTGTTTTAAATGCCATATACACAATATAAATAATGTTAACTATGATTTATTGTATATAGAAAGGGATAAAAACTTCTCAACAAATAAGCAAGTCTTTATATTTTACTAAAATAAATTATAAAACAGCTTCAGTAGTATAATTGTTATTAAAAAAATTAAAATTACATGAATTCATAGGTTTTTAATATATAATATCAGATAAAATCAAAATCTTGATAGATGTTATTATGTCGAAGGAACCGACAGAAATATAAATCTATTGAAATATTCACAATGGTTGAAAACTTATGAGATTTTGAAAATTCGATGAGTTGAAACAAGAATTCGAGCTCTGGCAAGAATTGGGCTTTGATAATTTAAAGGGGTGCTAAATAAGTCTCTATGATGCTACTGTGTGTTTTTAGTGTTTTTAGCGTTTTTTAGTAACAATTGACTTTGCAACAAGTATCTTGGAGACTTGGATGTACATAGTAACAGAAGAGAAGAGAGATGTTTTGCATAATCAATCATACATGTCTTGTTTTAATTACCTTATGAATTATATAAATAATGTTAACTATGATTTATTGTGTATAGAAAAAAAGAGTAAAAACTTCTCAATAATAAAGCATGTCATTATAATGTACTAAGAAAATTGATAAAGCAAAGTTTTGCAAATATATTAAAAAAATATATGAGTTTGTAAATTTTTAAAATAAATATTAGAGAAAATCAATAAATTAATCTATCTTATTTTGTTATACCTATAGTAAACTTGATAAAATTAACCAGTCAAGTTGTGAACAACATTTTCCAATTTCACTAATAATTTATTATTTCATATATTTTTTATAACCCCTAAACATTATATAATATTTTTTCCTTGTCCTTTGTGATCTCTCTGCCACTTTTTTTTTCAACTCATCGCTAATTATGAAACAAAATTAATAATGATGAAAAATAAAAGTTATGAATTGTCTAGTCATTCAGTAATGATAAAAAAATGGATGGAAACAAAATAAACTTTGCTAAGAAGTGTTTAATTATTTTCTATTATTTGTAATTACTAAACTCTTAATTCTATATATAAGTGACGAAAATTATTGTAAACGCTAAGTAAAATTAATAAAGATTTATGTTTCTATCTATCTTTATACAAAAATAACCGAAACTTTTATTAAAATCCAAAAAAAATTAAAAAAAATTAAATTCTACCCGCTTTTCAGCGGAATTTCGGAAAATGCCCAAACCGGTGAGAATCTCACCGGTTCTATAATTTCTCTCCGATGAGATTCTCACCAATTCTCTAATCTCTTTCCGGTGAGATTCTCACCGGATTTTTTTTTTTTACAAAACATTTTTTATTTATTTAATTTTTGTATTGAAATATTAGAAATGTTTAACATATTTCTTTGAAAATAGATGGAATATAATATAATTTGATTTATTAGAGAGACTGTGACAAAAAATACCCGGATCAATTTTTTTCAAGCCGGATTTTTCGCGGCTGTAAGAATAATTAAAATATTTCTTTATATGTTAATGGAAAAAAAATATGCTTTGAATGTGAGTTATTAATCGTTGTTTAAAAGTCACTTCTAGGTAATACAGAAAATATTGTTATCTTCTAGTACATTTAATTTCTAAAAGGTGTATCTATTTTTGAAAAATACAAACATTAAATAATTTATGTTTGAAAGTTTTTGGTTTTCTCAAAAATAGATACAACTTTTTAGAAATTAAATGTCCTAGAAGGATGACAATATTTTATGTTTTTACTTAGAAGTGACTTTAATTTGAGCCAGGATCAATAACTTAGAATTCAAACATTTTTATTTTTTGCCAATAACACATAAAGAAATATATTAATTTTTTTACAGCCGCGAAAAATCCGTCCTAAAAATATTGATCCGGGTTATTTGTCACAATCTTTCTAATAAATCAAATTATATTATATTTCATCTATTTTCAAAGAAATATATTAAATATTTCTAATATTTCAATACAAAAAATAAATTAATTAAAAAAATTGTTTTGTAAAAAAAATTATATAAAATAAATTGTAAGTAAACAGACATCGAAATTTAAAAATGAAACTTAAATCGACAATCAAAGAAAAAAATGTATATGAACTTGAAAGATATAATTTTAGATTACTATTCATACAATAAAAATAAGTATTATAGAATGATAGAATAAAAAATTTAAATAACAAAACTTATAACAATACTACTAATATAATTTGATATTAATAATAGAAACAAATATATGAAGGTGCCATTCTTACTTGTTAGTCTTCAATAAAATTCTAACAATTGACAATTAAAATTTGATAAATATTTGCTACATGTGCCGTAAAGCATGTGAGTCAGTGGATCACCTTTTGACTGCGATTCAGAATTTGTACAGAATTTCGTTTTTAAATATATAATATTTAATGAATTTAGGGGTGAAAACGGTATGGATAATATTCAATCTGTATTCGATTTGTATTTGAAAACTTAGATGTGGATATCTTTTTAAAATATTTTTATATATCAAAAAAAGAAATTTAAATAGATCTTAGTTTTACTAAAATGAATTCTATTTTCATTTATAATATCACACATATTGAAATTTTATTTTGTAGAGCATTCTATTATGTGTATTTTTTTTAATTTGACATGAAGAAAAATTTTAGCTCAAATCCTAATTATTACTGGTAGTTTACAAAATAATACTTCCAAAGACGATTATAATTATAATGCAATCCAAAAGATGCTTAGTCATTTATACAATTTTAATTAATTTAGTTATATTTTGAAATTTTAATAGAAAAAATTCTTCTAAGTTATAAATATATTTGTCCCTCTCATAAATTTTTTTTTTCTTTTTTTTTGAAAGCTTGATAGCGGCTATCCCCTCTCATAAAATAACGCATGTAAGTTTGTAATCTAGTGATTAAAATTACACATTGCAATTGTGAAATACAAGCTTAAATCTCATCTACTACACATTAAAGATTTTTATATTTTACGTTTAAGGTATTTCTATTTAAATTTTCTAGTTCCGCCTTTAACATTGAACTTTATCAATGTCTTCACTGGGCATTGAAATTACGAATAAATATTAATATTTTGAAAACTTGTTCTGTAATCATCTTAGAAATTTGCATTACATACTTGAAAATACTTATATATCACTTAATTAGTTAGTGTAAGTGTATTTGATTGTCACACCCCGGAACTAGGGGTCGTGCAGTTACGCCGTGAATATATAGATGACTATACATTCACAAGGCAATTACGGTGTAAACCTAACATAATATCGGTTTACAACATCACCACTTATCATTTAATTCGATTTAAAATCATGTTTATACAAATACATTTATAGATTATCAAACTATACTCAATAGTATATGTATAAATTCGTGCAATAACTATATAATCGAAAGATTAAACAATCCCAAATCAATTCTCATTTTATACCATTTCTCTTCCCCGATTTCAACTCGATCGATCCCCATATTTCCAAATCAATATAAATCATTCCCATTAACATTTTATACACAGTTTAAAACATAAAAAAAATTCATATTAAATCACAGTAAACGTTTAATATACAATTAGGTTTACAAAACCACTCGACACGGTCCGATAACATGGTTATACACAAATACCATACCAAAACCCTATCGACATCAAAATGGACTCAATGTGAGGCATACCCTATCGCTATGCGGCTTAAACCTCACTGGTCGAGCACTCGAATCCCTTCTATTCGCGTTTACCTGCAAACACATACGAAAGAATAAAGTTCCCCGAGGGGATAGGGGGTGAGAAAACTTGTCAACCGTTTTCTCAGTGCGGAATTTAGTCAGGGCTACTGGATTTGTAAGAAATCCATTACCGGAACTAAATAAACCCGCAACGAGTTTCAATTCAACAATTCGATAAAAGAAATGCATATGCAACATATATAGAAGCAATTGAAATCTAACTCATATCACAATCAAATGAAATCGAAGAATTCATAGAATGGTTTGGTACAACAGATACAATTGCTAAGTCCAGTTACAATTGATAGATATCGACTATCCATCTCATTTGGCTTAACATTTCTCTGGTCTGGTTTATAGTCAAACATCCATATCAATTCGTCAATTTCCAATTTAGGATTGCATATCTCCCGATCATGCAACGGGTTGTCACTCTTCCAAAGAGAGACCAATAACAATCAATTATCCACAGTTTCAATCCTCCTGCTATACTCTACCTTTTTGGTATCAGTTAACCTAGCTCTGCCTTTCTCCTTGGTTACCGATACCCTCCACAATTAGGGTTATTCACCGTATGCGCATATGGGCCCTGAGACAAAGTCTAGTAGCTAGCTAGACATTGTCCCTACAATTCACTCATTTCATTCACAATTAACTTATCCTCTGCCCTCTTCACATTTCAGTACTGTGGTTCCATTCAATTATCAAAACGATAGAACAATCAATCGAATAACAATACCAACATGCTAGATCAACAATATCATATCAATTCAATTATATCATTACTTATTTTCATGCAATGCTGCAAATAATGCTAACAATAGAGATCCAACATGAGGTCATGCACAATAAGTCAATTAACAATTCAATCGGTATATATATATAAGCACACACATATATATATATACATGTACCGTTATTTAATTCTAAGTAATAGAATCCAAAACAGATCCCGTGAACCCCCGCACCTGATCAAGTAGGGCACTTGGGTAGGATCCGGTATCGCTAAACTCGACGACCTCGTCTAATCCGCTAATCCTCGGTCAATCGGGTCTTGGCCTAAATTACATGGCATAGCAAGTCAATTTCAATATATTTCATAATTCCTATACCCAATCGCATTCTAATACTCGTAAACGGTCAATTCAACAAATTCGGACGTTTTACCATCTTACCCTTGCAATTCACCCTTTTTTTTAGGGTTTAAGTCACATTTCTTCTCAATTGGGGTTTATATCGAATAGATAGCAATACGGAAGTCTCAATTCACTCAAACTCGTAATCACGGTCATTTACAATTCAATTCGTTCGAAAGTTGGTTCAAAACCCTAATCAATTTGGGATAATCTCACCATTCGGGTTTTAGTTGGAATTGAGACATGAAATCAATCAAATAACGCTCAAGAAGCAACAAAGACATTGATTCTCGAGTTTGGTTCAATTTGGTCGGGTTTCACCGAAACCCTAAAAATCAAGGGACGAGAAAATAGAGCAAACGAGAAGAGGGATTACCAAACCAAGTGGAGGAAGGGGCGAGATTCGAGCTGCTCTACGATTTTCTCAAGTTTCGGCCAATTCCGCGGGAAATCAAACTCTCTCTCTCACTCTCTATCTCTCTCTCGTGTCTCTCTGTTGGGGCGGCCAAAGAGAAAAAAGGGAAAGGAGGAAGAGAAAGAAGGAGAGAGAACAGGAATTTTTGCTAAATAAACCCTCACTTTATCGGATAAAACGTTATGACGTTTTGTTAAATCGTTATAACGATTCAGCTAGTGAAAAACGCAGGAAATAGTGTATAAAACGCATAATTTAATGTATAAAACGTTATAACGTTTTCTGAAAACGTTATGACGTTTTAATTGAATCCAGCCTTCATAAAATCGTCGTTTTTCATCAAGTTTTACAGCGAAAAACGTTACATAACGTTTTAAAACGTTATAACGTTTTAGGAAATTTTTTTTTTTTTTTTCACGATGTTACATTGATGGGTATCTTATCAAATTCATTCGGATGTCTGATTTTGACCGTTTGATATTGTAACACCGTGAAAATAAAAAAAAAATAAATAAAAAAAAATAAAAATAAATTAAATGCAAATTGAATTAAAAGCCTAATTGTTAAATTAAATTGTATATATATATATGTAGAGGGAGAGATAAATGTATAATTTCCTTATTTATTGAATATTGAACTATTGGAGGGGTTTATTAGCAAAATTCCCAAAACATGACATGAGGGCCCCCCTTTCCTTTTCTTTTCCTCTCCTTCCTTCTCTTTTCCCTTCTCCCTGCGCCATTCTCCCTCCCTTTCGTTTGTGAGCCGCCCCAAAGAAGAAAGAAAAAGAGAGAGTGAGAGAGAGAGAGCTTCCTCCTTGAAACCACCCGAAAATTTGAGAAAATCGAAGAGGAGGTTGATTCTCGCCCCCTCATCTGCTCCATTGGTACTTCCCTCTTCTCATTTTCTCTACATTTCTTCTCTTGATTTTCTAGGGTTTCGGTGAAACCCGAAAGATTTGAACAAATCTCGAGTAATCCCTTTCTATTTTGCTTCTCGAGTGTTAAATTGTTGATTTCTTGTTTCAATTGCAACCAAATCCCGATTCGTGGATTTTTTTTCCAAAAGTTGATTAGGGTTAGAATACCTTTCTTGCAAATTGACTCGAATTTGACCTTGACAGTGAGTTTGGGTAAACTGAGACTTCCGTATTGTTCCTATTTGGTATAAAACCCTAATTGCGAGAAAGTATGCCTTAAACCCTAAAATGGTATTTTACAAGGTTAAAAGGGTAAACTTGCAAGATTTCCGAATTTAGTGAATTGACCATTTACGGGGTATTAAAATGCGATTGGATATAGGAAACTATGACTTTTATTGCAAATGACTTATTATGCCCTATAATCTAGGAATAGATCCTATTGATCACGGCTTAGTGGGATAGAAGGAATTACCGAATCTAGCGAAAGCGGATCCGCTCTGCGCACCCTACGTGATCAGGTGCGGGGGTTCACGGGATCTGTTTTGATTTGTATTTCTTTGAACTAAATAACTGTGCATATATATATCTATTGGATTTCTAATTGAACCATTGTGCATACTAACATGTTGAATCTCTGCTTGAAAGCATTATTCGCCGCATTGCATGAGGAAAAGTAATAGTATAATTGAATTGATATGATTGTGATGATCTAGCATGTTGGTATGGTTTTATCGATTTCTGTTCTATCGTTTCTGATAATTGAATGGAACCACAGTACTGAATTGAATTGAATTGAATGAATGAATTGTAATTGCAAAGTCTAGAGTCGGCGCTAGACTTTGATTCAGGACCCATATGCGCATACGGAGAATGACCCTAATTGACCCAGTACCGGTTGGGTGAGGGAAATTGAATTGTGATTGTGATTGTAGGAGTAGTGAAACTGTGGTAAATTGAATGTTTATTGGTCACTCTTTGATAAGAGTGATGATCCGTTGCATAATCACGAGATATGCGACCATAAATCGGAATTGATGAATTGATATGAATGTACGACTATAAACCAGAGAATATAATGGTTAAGCCCGATACGATAGATAGTTGATATCTATCATTTATAACCGGACTTGGTAAGTTTATCAGTTAAGCCCAGAAAATTCTGAGAATTTCTCGATTGCTTTTGAATGTGATATGAGTTGGATTTCATTTGATTCTATTCTTGGTGCATGTGCATTCATTATTATTGCATAATTGAATTGATACTCAAATGCGGTGTGTGTTTAGTTCTGGTAATGGATTTCTTACAAATCCAGTAGCCCTAATTAAATTCCGCACTGAGAAAACGGATGGCAAGTTTTCTCACCCCCCCCCCTCCCCCTCGGGGAATTTTATTTGATTGAATGTGTTTCAGGTAAACGCGAGTAAAAGGGACTCGAGCTCGACAAGTGAGGCATAATCCGGATAGATTTAGGGTATGCCAACTCAATGTGTCCATTTTGGTGTTTGATTAAACCATCGTATGGTATTTTGTTGTATAGCCTCTTATCGGACCATGTCATGTTGATTGTAACCCTAAATACGACCTAAATATATATACTTTATGTTAATATCGATTATTATGTTTTAAATGTGCTTAAAATGGTATTGGAAATGGGTATTGTATGTTTAACTATGCGGGAATTGATTGGTTCGAAAAATGGGAATGGTATTATACAATATGGAGCTAAATACTAAAAACTGGGGCTACTTTGCGGGCCGCAGAGAATCGGTTGCGGGCCGAAATCAAGGAATAAAATCAAAGTACTGCAAAAAAATGAAAATCTGAATGGGCCTTGCGGGCCGCAACAATTTTATTGCGGGCCGCAAGATTCAAGTCAGAGACTTTGTAAAATGCTGAAAGAAAAATAGTCAGCTTTGCGGGCCGTAGCCCAACCCATTCCGGGCCGTAACCCAGCTATTGCGGGCCGCAATATGGACCTTTACGGGCCGCAAGAAGAAGAAGAAATTGTTGTTTTTATTTGACAGATTTGAGTGCCGATTGCGGGCCGCAATAAGCCTCATTACGGGCCGCAATAGGTCATGCAGAAATGTTTATTTGATGGTAATAAAGTCTAATGGAATTGGAATCGAACCGGATTTATTTTAAATCTAAATTAAATAGTAATTGTATGATTTAAATATGTTTGTGAGTATATGTCGAAATTATATAAATCATATTTGTATAAATATGATTTTTGATTAATTAAATGGTAAGTTAGATTGGTTGTAAACCGTTATTATGTTAGGTTTACATCGTACTTGCCTTGTGAGTATATAGGAGACTATATATTCACGGCGGGACTGCACGACCCCATGTGTCGGGGTGTGACAGATATATGTTAAGAATATTGTGAAAACTAAAATTATAAATCGTTTCGTACATCTAAACAAAAGCGTGAATCTCAGCACGAGTAGGACAATCTCAACCGTTAGCGTAACAATTTAATGAAAGTAACATTCTTCTTAGTTTGATAATTTTTTTGATAACAAAAGCGTGAATCTCAGCACGAGTAGGACAATCTCAACCGTTAGCGTGAATATTTGTAGCGTTTTTAAATAACTAGTAATTTTTTTTATAACATGTTATTTTATAAAAAAAAAATTTGCAACAGATGTCTTGGATGAGAAGAAGAAGAGAGAAAAGGTGTTTTGCATGATCAATCATACATATCTTGTTTAAATATTTTATAAATTATATAAATAATGTTAACTATGATTTATAATAGTGTATATACGAAAAAAAAAGGTTTATCAACAAATAAGCATGTTTTAATATTTTACTAAGAAGATAAAACATAACTTAGTAATTATATTAAAAAAAATTACATGGAATTTTAAAAATATAATATCAGAGAAAATCAATAAATCTATCTTGTCTGGTTATTTATATCACGCCTAACAAAGTTAACTAGTCATATTTAAAACAACAATTTTTAATTTCACCATTAATTTATCATTACATTGATTCTCGATAACTCTCTTCATGACAGTTTACATATTTTTTTAGTTTTTATTTTTTGTGATGAATCGACTATCTGTTTTGCTAGCTCATCACTAATGATTAAAAATAAAAGATAATAATTATAGGCAAACAGTGTCATTCAGTGCTTCTACAAATGAACAACAACAAAGAGTAACAATGATTAATATTATTAGATGATTAAGAATAACATAATTAGTTATAACTAATTATGTTATTAGACTTGCTGTTAGGAGTTGTAAGAACTATAGTTAATTTAACTATTGTTGTTAGGACTATAGTTAAAGATTAGTCAGGATGTAAAAGATATAAATAGCGATTTAATGCCTCTCTGTAAAAATACAATTCATGGAATAAAATCAAAGATTGGAATCTCTCTCTATTTCTTACCTCTGTTTTTAAATATTACTTTAACGATTTTATGTTATTTGCAATTACTAGATTTTTACTTCTCAGTAAATAAGACATCAAATCATTACATGTTAAGAAAAATTCAACAAAGATTATGTTTGTTTCTCTCTCTTTTCAAAAATAATATGATATATATTACAAAATAGAAACAAAGATTAGTGAGAATTGAGTTTGCAATCGAGAGAGAGAGAGAGAGGGGAAAGACAAGGCATATAGAGAGAGTGCGCTTGACTTGAAGTGGACGGCTGAATGTGAAGAGAGAGGGAGAGGGAGACGAAGAAAGAGGAATAGAAAAAACAAAAGAAGAGAAAGGGTGAGAGGAGAAAAAAAAATGATGAAGAAAATAGTTTTATTTTTGTATGTACACATTTATCACAGTGATCAAACATGTGGCGGTTTTAATCTTGATTCGAAAGTAACATAGTTAAGCCTATTAAATCTCTTCATGAATCTAACACTACAGCAGAAAGTACTTTTTGCGACCGGAACTGACTCTACTACAGCAGAAAGTAACATATAATATGCGGTAACTGACTCTACTCATAAATATAATATAAAATAAATTGTAATTAAAATTTAAAAATCAAACTTAAATCCACGAATAAACAGTATACGGTAAAATATTTTATGTATATGAATTTGAAAGAGATAATAAAGAATACAATTCAAGTACATTACAGAAAAATAGAATAAAAAATTTAACTAACAAAAGTTACAAAACTGATAACATGACTACAAATATAATTTGATAATTATAATAGAAGTCCGGCTAATGTCATAACGTTATAATTTCAATCTAAGTTATAACGAGTTAGTTGTTGAGATTTCAAAGTCCGAATAGTCAATCCGAACCGCTCAACACGGTCTCCATATTAAAATGTGCTTGGACACCAAATTTTATATTTTTTGAGATTTGTTTTTACTATTTATTAAGATAGGCACAAAATCATTATTTTGGATGGTCGAGAATGATCTGAAAACAACAATTTTGTATCTATTTTAAAAAATAGTAAAAAAATCTAAAAAAAAATAAAATTTGGTCTCTAAGCACATTTTAATATAGAGGTCATGTTAAGCGGTTCGGATCAATAATTCAGATTTTGAAATCTCAAAAACTAACTCGGTATAACTTAGACTGAAATTATAACGTTATGATATTAGCCGGGCTCTTATAATAGTTACAAATATGAAGGTGCTCAATAAATTCTAACAATTGAAAATTTGATGAGAAGGGGTTAAAGTTTGGTAAACATTTGCTACATGTGCTGTAAAGCATGTGAGTCAGCTATGGTTCTAAATAAACGCTATTAACAGTTTTTTTTTTAATAATAATAATTTTAAATAACTAGCTATAATTGTGTTATAAGCTATAGCGCTATAATCGTTATTTAGAACTTTGCTTTTTAATCACTTTGAATGAGAATTCTTTATTTATAAGAATTATTATTAAATAATAAAGAAAAATAATAATACGTACTGTAGTTTTTTTTTTATGACATGGATTCGCAAAAAAAATCGGATTCAATTTTTGGAGCTGATTTTTTTTTTCGGATCCAAAGTGTTCTATTATGTTTCAGAAAAAAAAATTTTGACTACTCTTTCTGTTTCAAAAAAAAAAATCAACCAATCTTTCTATTTCAAAAAGAATCCAGCCACTTAAAAAAAAATTACTTTGGTCCCATTAAAAAAAATCAACTTCAAAGTTTGAATCCGAAATTATTTTCAAATCTATCTATGCCATGGTGCACTCTTTTCCTGATTTTCTTTATTTTAAGAATGATTTTTATAAATAAAAAATTATCACCGTGAAGTAACATTGATGCTCAATCGTTTGGTTCTACAGAGATCTTTTTAATGAACTTATTAAATGTTGGGGCTCGTAGCCTGGATTACATCCAACTAACGCAGAATAACCTAATAGATTCAAAAAAAAATATATTGAACGCATAATTCATATTTAGAGGTGTATTTCAACAAAAAAAAAACTATGAAAGTAGTTCAACAAAAAGAATAAAAAAAAACTTAAAATTCAAAAATCACAATTCAAATTGATAATTCGTTTGGAATATGGAGGCTTGACCTCCATCTTTCTTTCAAAAAAAAAAAAAATTATTCAGATTCGAATATTCGCATATTTATAAATTGTTTGATGTTTGATAATTCAAATTGTTTGGTTTTTTTATAACACAACAACAAAGTAGGCACTTTTCGCGAGAGAAAAAACGTATTTATGACGGAACTCCATTGCAAAAAGTACCGTCGCGAATAAAAAAAACACGTTTATGACGATACTCCGTCGTGAAAAGTGCCTGTCTAAAAAGTCCAAATTGTAAAGAGAAATTGAATGCACCAAGATAGTTCATTTTTAGATTTTTTTTACAACAAATATAGAACTCTACAAATTCAAATTTTGAGATGTTTGAATGCACCAAGATAGTTCATTAAATAAACCAATATGAAATGCTTGAATTTGCAATCCAACATCTTTCTAAAATTAAGCTCATAAACACCTATGATTAAGCTCAATACAGTTTTACTAATTTAACATGTTTAGTAATTATATATTAAGGAGCTAGCTGTTGAAGGATTGACAGCTATACCAAACTATGTATATATAATATAATACAAATATCAATATTACTTGGCGGTTGGATTTTCGGTTTTTTTTTTTTTTTTTTTTTTTTTTAAATCGTATATGTTTCTTTCCTTTGGTTCTTTTGATGTTTCTTTAATCCATTTCCTTTGATTGTAATAATTGGATGTTTCTTGTTGAGTCCGTTTCCACAGCAGGTACTTGTCACAATCTAATTTGATAGGGATTTTATGTTCAAATGGTGTAATATGTGCCATTGGAGAGGCAAAAGGGGTAATTAAGAGGAAGAAAGGGTAATTTGGAATTCGTTTGTTGACATAATTGGTACATTTAAAAAGTTATTGGTAAGTGATTTCAATTTTGATGATTCTCAGCGACCAAATTATATGAAACTTTTACTAAATTGATATATAAATAATTTACATAATTAAAAAAATAGAGAACCAGTTTTTGATATGGTGGCAAAGACAATGTTCTTTGTGTGAGAGGTTTCTGGTTGAAAACTTAAATAACAGAATTTGTTGTAGTTATTAAAATAGATAATTGGATGGTTTGAACTCCAACCTTTACTCAAATAATAATAATAACAATAATAATAATAATAATAATAATAACAATAATAACAATAATAATAATAATAATAACAATAACAATAATAATAATAATAATAATAATAATAATAATAATAGCAACAATAACAATAATAATAATAATAACTTAATAGGTATACAATCCATTATAATCACAATTAATTAGCTATTCATAGGAGGAAGCTAAGATTCATTCATTCATCATTTATAACCCAAAAAAAGCATTATTCAATTTCAGCTACAATGCCAGCCATGAGCCATGCCACTGCCACTACATATATATATAATTCCATTGTATGATTGTAGGTCTCTCTCTCTCTCTCTCTCTCTTTTGAGAAATTTTTCGCAGAAGCTGCGAATTCGTGAAAAGGAATCGAAATCTCAACTTTTAAGTACAACAACTTTAGACAGAGGTTCTTTAATTCCCTCATTCTTTCTCAAAATTTTACTGTTCCTCAGTTCATCTGGTTTTTTAAAGATGAATATATATATGCGAACAACTAGTTTTGTAATTTTCTTCATCGCAGACACACATAGTGAGGCATTGTTCTTCGTTGTGGAGCAAAAGCAACGAAGAAAATTACAAAACTAATTCTTCGCATATATATATATATATTCTTGTTAAAAAAAACCATGAAGTAAGGAGCAGTAAAATTAAGAGAAAGAACGAGGGAATTAAAGAGCGATGGAGTCTTAAACAAGAGTGTGTTGGAGTTCCAGTGACAAAAAACAATACATCACTAATGTGTGTTTGCGAAGACTTCACCGGTGACCATAGTGACAAATGAATTATTCGGATTCGGTTTCGATGAGGTCAAAAGTTCGTGATTAGAATAATTCAGATATAATTCAGAAATGATTAGAAATTATCCGAATCAGAGATCTCAGTCCTGCAAGAGAGCAAAAAAAAAATGTCATGAGAAAAATTCGGAAAAAATTTGCGAATTATTCGGTTTAATTCGGTCAAAGTTCGGTCAACAGAATAATTCAGCGTTTGGTTCGGCATCACCGAAAAAACAAATTATTCAGATTTAAAATTAGAGTATAATTTTTACCGATCTAAAGTTGAATCCAAAAGCTTCACCGATCTTTTATGTATAGAAAAAATAAGGTATTTTTTCTCTTTTTCTCTATTATTTTATAATATATTTTATAAGTATTTTTTTCCCTTATTTGCTCAGCAAAATAGCCAACTATTTATTATTATTAAGAGACTGAATAGTCTACCCACAACATTTCTTATTTTCTCAGGTATAGATATTGAAATTTGGAAAACTAAATCTCACCTTCAACTAAAAAAAAAAAAATCATTTCTCTTTCGCTGAGAGCTTTTTTTAATATTTTATTTTTCTTTTATGGCTGGACCAGATTCTCATTGAGTTACAAATGAATTGTGCAATTTAAGTATATAACATTCCGTGAAGCAGTCAGGATAATTTCATTGTATGAACTTCAACACGAAAGATTACACCAAATATCAACAGAGTATCTCACAAGGGAGGCAAAGACGAATAACAGAGTATTTCATTTTTTTTTTTATGATATTAAAATACAAAAAAATCACATACATGACATATCGGATTTTATATTTTTAATTAGAATCAAAATTGTTCAACACTTATATTGAGAGATTTAGAAATTCAATTTATTTCTTGCTCTTCTAATTTAGAGATTTGTTAATCCAGTAAGGCCTCTACCCAATTAGAATCAAAATTGTTCGATATTTTTTTTTATAAATCAAAAAGTCAGAATTGTAAAAAAAAAAAAAAAAAAAATGAATGCAAGGTAGTTCAATTTTAACTCATAAACTTTATATACAAAAAAAATCGACAAATTCAAATTTATAACTTATAATACTGTAAAAGCATATAAAAATAAAAATAAATAGAAATATTGATAGGGTTAAATTGTAATTTTCAATTTTACACAACGAAATAATATTACAGACGTGATAAAATAAAACATGAACTTATACTTAATAATTAAATAAAAAGAAATAATATTTTCTTTTTGTAATATATAAAATTTAATCACTTGTTCATTTTTTTTTTCTTTTTTGCATCAGTTAGTTATAATGTATTTGGTCTGAAAATTTAAAAGATTAAACTAATAGTTCATGGGCTTTCATGGAATTCAATTAATTGGACTAAAAGTCTCAAAAAATCTTATTTTGACCGCTTGACTTTATACTATATTAATTTGAATGTTTAAAATTTTCACAGGTAGACGCATCACTCGTAAGGTATGCGGATTTTAACAGTTCAAATTCGTCATTTGAAGCCGATTTGACGGGTTTTAGACTTAAGTTCATCAAATAACTTGGTGAACTTAAGAACATCCTAGTTCTATTCTATGCAAGTATGTAACACGAGTAGAACTAGGGTGTTCTTAAGTTCACCAAGTTCCTTAGTGAATTCAAGCCTAAAATCTGTCAAATCGGTTTTAAATGATGAATCCGAACTGTTGAAACCCGCCTACCTTACTAGTGATGCGTCTACATGTGAAAATTTTTAACATTCGAATTAATATAGTATAAAGTCAAACGGTCAAAATTAGAAAGTTAATAAAATAATTTTAATGCATTCATTTTTTGAATAATTTTTTACCACTTGACTTTATGCAAAATTAATTTCAAAATTAAAAATTTTCACATGTAGATGCATCACTTGTAAGGTAAGCGGGTTTCAACAGTTCGAATTTGTTATTTTTAGCCGATTTGATAAGTTTTAGCCGATTCTTTGTAACGTCCTGATTTTTTTTCTTGTATCAGGCCGTGATATTTTATAACGTCGATAACTATTATGTAATTGGTTGGTATCTAGACGTTGTGGTCTATAACGTCCTCTGAACGTTATAAACCATCACATTTTTCTTATACATTAATTTTCAGCAAAATCTTTTCCTATTGTCGATATTTATTTATTTATTTATTTATTAATAAAAATTTTGGGTTTATGTGTATAGAGAAGGAGAAAGTAGGAGGGGTATTTTGCATGATCAATCATGCATGTCTTATTTTTTGTTTTAATATTTCTTGAATTATATAAATAATACCAGCTATGATATATTGCATATAGAAAAGGGTAACATGTTCTCAACAAATTGAACTGTCTTCATATTTTATTAAGAAATTTGATAAAACATAGCTTTAGTAATTGGATTCAATAGTTTACATGATTTTCTAAATTTTTTAAATAAAATATCAGAGAAAATCAAAAAGTCAGAGGGTTGGTACAAGAACTGTGCACAACACCTAAATGCCTATATGCAAGCTATTACATATTTTTAGGGTTTTGGTTGTTTGCTTTATTTATAATTATAAGAGTATCTAAAAGAGATGAGTCAGAAAGATTAAACTTTTGTCAGCGCCTATGAACAAAGTTTAACAAATTGGTCCCTGTTTTCATAATATTTACACTTTTTATTGTTTTTATCAATTCTTGACCGTAGGCTCTTTTTGTGAAATCAAGTTCACTTGTGCTGATTATTGCCTTGTTAGACTGTACATTTTATATATCCAACTTCACTTTTATGTTTACTTACACATCTCTATCAAAAGTTTATCTTTACAAGATTCAATACAATGGGTTGTATTATAGAGAGTCGTGAGGTGTTCGTATCCAATCATGGTACTGTGGAGTCAAGTCCACTGTTTACACCTTCATCTCACAACTTTGCACCTATATCCTTGTAACTTGTTTATTTATAAAAATAGGCAAATGCTTCCTAACTTGGTTCTAGTTGCAAAATTGAAATATTGCGTTGTATGCATAAACAGGTTGGTGTAATATGTAATGTTAAGAAATAAATTAAAAGTTACATTATCAAAAATAAAAATAAAAGCTGATAATTGCAATCATTTGTGTCTTTTGTAATTGTAGGGAAGGTGCAGGAGACTGCAGTTTGGGCAAATAGATGTAATGTTGGAGCTTGTTGTGTTTACAAGTTTTTACTGGTTCGTGCATAGCTGTCTTTTGGTTATGCATGAAAATAATTTGTAGGAGCACCGGAGGAGGGATAATGGTTTTGACTTAAATATTCACATGACATGAAACCCAACATTAAATTTTCAAACAAGTAAAAAATCAATGCCGTTTGCAATTGGAAAAGAGTTCCTGTATGTCGTGCTTGTAACATGATACTCGAGGCCTTGATGCGTTGTTCTTTAAATTAACATGGGTTTTGGATTGTAATTATGTGCTATTACTGACCTAAGCGCAAGAAATTTCTCCTTTTTTCTTTTATAACTCAATTTTGAGCTTTGTTATTGTAGTACACCGACTGAAGTGTAAGAGAAGATTCTGAAAGGGAGGATGGATCACTAACGTGGCTATATATTTTTTGACGAATCCCGCCTAAGAGAGGCTATCATTTCATTTTACCTCCCTATACCGAAATTTCAAATAAGCCTTAGGTAATTTTGACGAATCCCGCCTAAAGGAGTATTGTTCTGCAATAGAGCATCTACATTCCTGAAATTATTAGAGTTTCTAATCTGACGTGGCAGTTTCTAATCCAGTTTCAGAGATGTGGGAGAGTTTTTTATTTAGAAACTATGCAGGAAAGTTTCTTATTAAGAAACTGTCACACCCCAAATCCCGGGTCTGACAGCCTGCCGCGTATATTTATTAAGTGTCACATATACACGCAAGGCAGTGGATCTTTTTATATGCATTACCAATATCCTCATTTGCTATATCCGTGTAATCAACCTGAAAATAACCCAAAGGGTGGGGGTGAGAATAAATTATCAGTGCGAAATTTGCCACAGTTTAGATTATTGGACTTCCAATCAAACTCCATATTCAAAAATGAAACCCAAACCAAAACAGTTCAAACAGATATATATATTCATAAATAACAGAATGCCAATGCTCGACAACAATTAATCAGATGAATCACAGTTAACGTAATTTCCAAGATGAATTTCAAACACAACAGATATTTTGGCTTAACTCAATTCAGTAGGGCTTGTAGCAATTACAGATGTTCTTTCGAGCTGGACCCTTTATCAAACCCACATCTGTAGGGTTACTGACACCTACAGATGGCCAACCGAGCTGGACCCTTTATCTGACACCCATCTGTAATCGCTTGGCTTAACCGTTTATTAAAGTCTGGTTCAAGTCAAATAAAGAAAATCCTTTTTAGAATCGTTTCCAATATTCGCAATATTCAATTGACCTTCCAAATGCATTAACACGTAGGAGAATGCCACCGAGCCATAGACGTTACACACTAGTCATCCACGATTCCAATTCACACCTCATAACATAATCACCCTCCCTCGTCCCAACCGGTACTGGGAAACATTGAGGGTCGTTCACCTAAGGCCATTTAGGATCCTGGGAATCAAAGTCAGCATACAGCTCGACTTTGCAAATTCATTGGATCCAAGTACTTAACTTCGTAAATCCATTCACATACATATCAAATCAAATCGTGGTGACTTTCAATCAAATCAGATCATAATAGATCGACACATCCTACAACCATACCAGCATGCAAATGACTCAAGTCACATCAATTCGAGTTTAATTTGATTGGGCTATGCAAATGCTTTACACAATTCAATGATGCAATCAATGATATTCAACATGACAAACGAATAAACAGTTTAATTCCTGAAAATAAAGTATCAAACAAGTCCAAGAATCCCGCACCTGAATACGACGAGCGTACCGCTTAATTAAGGATCGGACGTCTCGTATTGCCTCGCAACGTCTTGCTCGACCGAGCCTGCACCTATATTACACGTATACTAGGTTTAAACTTGGTTCACGATCGAGAGGTTTACTCGAGTTACTCCTAGGGCTTATACCTTCTTTAATCAATTCCTATGCCTTTGGTATCAATTCGTTCGGTTCATTATTTCTTACCAAAATCCTCTAAAACCTCACACAATCTCATCTAGGTCCTCGGGACCATACAAACTCTCAATTGGGTAACAATTCACTTACTAGTTCATCAATTTGGTTCTCGTAACAATTCGATTTACCGTTTGGTTAAACCCTAATTTGGTCAAATCTCAAATCAGTCGTTAAATGTCCTAGGAATTCAAGATCAGGAGGTAACCCTACCGATTACAAGTCTAATTGGTTGGGTTAAGCAAATCAATTCACGATTATGCCCAGTTTCAATTTTGGCACGAAACCCTAGAAATCCAAAATCAACAAATCAGAAGAAATCGGGAAAAAGATTGACAAATAAACAAGCAAGGAGTGTAGAGGAACTAATCCTCAAGCAATTCGAACACAAATCTCGAGTTTAAAACGAGAATCTGAGAAATCGAGAAAATTCGAGGTTTAGAAATGTTATACTTAAGGGGCACCGCTAATTAGCTCGAAAACTGAAAATTAATTGCAATTGAAAGTAAAAGAGATGAGTTTAGAGAAATTGACACGCGGGATGATAACGGAGTTCGGCAAAACAATGGCCTACGTCTCCGGGGTGTCGCAACCTCTTTCTAGGTGCGCCTTTCTATTACCCAATATGAAAGGATTACAATTGTGAACCGTGAGCCCTTACAAAACGGGAAGTCACGGCCAACGAGAGATGAGCGCCGGCGAGCCCTTACAACCAGGGGATGTCACACGAGCAACTCGAGAACAAGAGAAACATTCAATAGATCACTCTAACCTAATCTAACTAGAGATTAGTGAAGTGGATTTGAGGTTGTTTGAGATTGATTGAGAGATATTGAAGTTTTAAGCTCAATCAACAATGGTGGAACCAAGCTCTCAGAAAATCGCCTCTTTTGAAGTTTAGGGACGGCTAGGTTTTTTTTGAAAGTGATCCCTTCGGTCTATTTATAGTGGCAGCTCAAAAATGAGCTGATTGAGCTAAAACGTTACAACGTTTTCCAGAAACGTTGGTAACGTTTTATGAGCCTTCAAAAGTCCGAGAGCTGCACCAAAACGTTACACAAACGTTTCAAAAACGTTACAACGTTTATAAAACGTTACAACGTTTATAAAACGTTACAACGTTTATAAAACGTTACAACGTTTATAAAACGTTACAACGTTTATAAAACGTTACATAACGTTTTGCACTGTAAAAAACTTGATCAAAATCAGGAATTTCTGAAGTTTGGAAATTAATTAAAACGTTACCAACGTTTTAAAACGTTACAGCACCATTTTTTGACTTTTTTTGACTTTTTTTGACTTTGATCGAGTTGTTTCACAGCGTTTTCTTAAGGTATAATCGTTATAACGTTTTACAAACGTTACCAACGTTTTTATCCTGTTGAAACAACATCAAAAACACTTTACCAAGTTTAGATTTTACAATTTACATTCTTGATAAGTCTTCATGATTTCTTCAGTTCAAGTATTCCATATTGCAATTCCATTTGACTTGAACCTGCATAATTCTAAAATAGAAGAAATCGTAAAATTCAATAATTGTATGTTTTTGCAAATTAGTCAAATAGACTAAAAGGATTATTGCTAGAACAACAATCTCCCCCTTTTGACGATTTGCAAAAATATACAATGCGAGTAAGTGCATAAATGAGAATTTTTTTTTCTCAATTTGGTTTACCCAATTGTTATTTTGCACGTTTAGCAATTTCTCCCCCTTTTGGAAATCGACGAAAGGGAGAAAAATTAGCACAAATTAAGAGTGCTCCCCCTCAATTTAGTAATATGATACCGATAATTCACAAATGAGATAAAATTGAGGAATTACTCTAATACTTCATGTCAAACATTTTACAAATCCATTTAAATGTCGCAATTTTAAAGCAATGATTATCAATCGACAAATCAATTCAATGCATATCAATATATCACACAACTTGTCAAGATTCTAAGATACACAATTCTACTCATTCAACAATTTTGCAATTTAACCCTTGACAAGTTATCAATTCACACAATTCAAATAATTCATACATCTCATACCAACAACAAATACCAAATTAACTAAGATATAGCAATTCAAGCAATTAACATTTTTGCATTCAAACCCTTAACAAGTTTACAATTCATGAGACTCAACAATTCAAGGATTTCGTGAAAATATTGACAATTTGGTTTTTGGTGTCGATATATATGAGTTTTTTTTTTTTTTTTTTTTTTTTAGTTCTAGAGTGAAGAACCACATTTTGAAAATCATTTTAGCACTAGTGTTGTCACACATAATTGGTATGTTGCGGAAGCGAATTTCATAATCATTCAGAGTTTGGATAATTCATAAAATTTGTGTGCAACAACTATCAATGATCCAAGCATTTTCATTACGAGATTTAATCAAACACTCCTACCTTGTTTAATCTCCCCATTTGTTTTTAGCAATTTGAATAAATTAGGGGAGATTTAGTATAAACTTAAGCTAGTTTAGTTTTAGGAACCCAAACAACATTTGGGTTGTTGTCTCCATTTCTAAACCTACACTCTAAGGAGGTATGGCCAATTTTGCAACAATAATTACAAAATGTAATTGATGGCTTTTGAGCAATAGAACCTTGCTTGAAAGTGGATTGGTATTGATGCTTAATTTTATGCATGCTACATCTATGACTATCATGAGACCTATTTGCAACTTTAGATGTGACACTCTTAGTTTTGTTGAAATCAAATCGATTGTGATGTTGGGGAACATCTCTAGCTACACCATTTCTTTGAGTTTGGTTTTGTAAAGCATTTTTATTTTTAAGTTCATAAAACCATCCATCGGGTCCTTTGAAATAAGTTTTGTTTGACCCCTTTGGATTAAACATGTTCTTATCACTATTTTGAAAAGTATTTTTGTTCTTGAAATTTCTTTTATTGTACTTATACCTAAATGCATAATTTGGTGACTTTTTATCTTGTTTAGCATTTGAGGCATGAGAAGACTTCAATTTGGATGACTCCTTGTTCAAAGGAGTTAAACCCTTTTTGGTAAAAAATTGATAAGTTGAGTATTGCTCACAATTAAACTTAAGTTTGGCATTTGGAATACTTGAAGTTTGAGAATGTTCCCCTTTTTCTTTTGGGCCTTGTATGTGATTGGATTTAAATGAGGATTTACCCTTCTCAAATCCAAGACCAACTCTATCTATTTTATGATAAGATTGATCATGTATCAAATTACTCACATAATAAGGATCTAGACTAGTGACATTTGAAGATTCACTAGGAGACCTTAATGCCCTATTTTCGATCTCTAATGTTTGAACTTTAACCTTTAATATGCCTATTTCACCTATGTGCGATGTTTTTAAATTTCTAACTTCACATTCTAACATGTCATTTTTAGCAATCAATTTTTGAATAATACATTCCTTTTCAACCAAAATTCTATTGGACTCATCAAGGAGAGATTGCCACCTAGGTTCATCATCATACCGTGTTAGAATCTCATTTGTGAAATTGCTTGTATCATTGGTTTCTAACCGATTGGTACACAAGTCATGTTTGGTCTCATCAATTGAATCATTATATTCTTCACCACCTTCTTCCTCATCGGTCAATTCATCTTCGGTATCAAGATCATTAAGACCAAAACTTAAATGTACCTCATTAGCGGAGCTAGTTGAGGCTTCAATTTCATCACCTTCCTTGTTGATGTTTCTTGATTTGACAAGGTCTTTAAGAAATTCGATGGTGATCTCATCGGTGATATTCTTGCTTGCGATAATCGAGTCGACATCAATTGCCGAGAGACCTTCATCTACACTTGCCATCAATGCAAGGTTTGTCTCTTGTTCATTTTCCGACTCCGTGTCGGATTGCTCCGCCTCACTCTCATTCGAGAATAAGGCTTGCAAGGCTTTAGCCTTTTTCTTGGCCTTGTACCCATCCAATTGGAAGCAAGTTTGAGTGGTGTGCCCTTTTCTATGACATGCGAAGCACGTCACTCTTTTGTTTTTCTCTTCTCGTTCCTTGTTGTAATTTATTTCAAGATCAAGCATGTCTTGAAACATTTTGGATAGGAGAATGGTATTTTTGGAGGTCTTATGATCAATTTTGTTTATAAATTGATCATTTGAGAGACAAGTGTTTGAGGAGCTAGAAGGTTTTCGGTTTTGAGCCGGAAATGCCATGGTTTTGAATTTTGAACTTTTCTTTGGGTTTCCGGATTGCCGAAGTTTCTCTTCGAAGCTTCGTAAGTGTGCATAGAGGTCATCCGGTGTGAGTGAGTCATGTGTGCCTTGAATTGCTTCTAGCGCACTCACCAAGCCGGACCATTTGTCTCTCGTGAGCATGATCCTCAATAGCTTCCCTACAATTTTATTGTTAGAAAGCGGTTCTCCCAACTCGGTAAATTCATTTTGGATATGCATAAGTCTATTATACATATCCTCAATGCTTTCGCCATCTTCAACCTTAAAGGTTTCAAATTTGGCTTCTAAACCGGTTAATTTGGTTCGTTTAATTTGGGTATTTCCCTCATACCGGTTTACAAGAGCATCCCACATTTTTTTTGCGGTTAAAGAGCTACCAAAGATTAAGGCAACCGATTCACTAACCAAGTTAATTATGACATTAATTGCAAGATTATTGTCTTTCTTGGTTTGTTTGGATTCGGGAGTCTCGATTTTAATGTCGGTGGTAGTGGTAGTGAATATTGGTGTATACCCCTTGTTAACCACATCCCATAACTCAAGAATGTTTAAATAATTGATCATGGTTTTCTTCCAATGCATAAAATTTTTGGTCGAATTGCCAAAAATTAGGGGTTCCTTCACGGGTCTATAGGGTGCCATTTGACAAGTTGATCTAACTCTAATTAAGTGTGTCTTAATTTGAGTAACTTGCTCTGATACCACTTTGTTATACTTAAGGGGCACCGCTAATTAGCTCGAAAACTGAAAATTAATTGCAATTGAAAGTAAAATAGATGAATTTAGAGAAATTGACACGCGGGATGATAACGGAGTTCGGCAAAACAATGGCCTACGTCTCCGGGGCGTCGCAACCTCTTTCTAGGTGCGCCTTTCTATTACCCAATATGAAAGGATTACAATTGTGAACCGTGAGCCCTTACAAAACGGGAAGTCACGGCCAACGAGAGATGAGCGCCGGCGAGCCCTTACAACCAGGGGATGTCACACGAGCAACTCGAGAACAAGAGAAACACTCAATAGATCACTCTAACCTAATCTAACTAGAGATTAGTGAAGTGGATTTGAGGTTGTTTGAGATTGATTGAGAGATATTGAAGTTTTAAGCTCAATCAACAATGGTGGAACCAAGCTCTCAGAAAATCGCCTCTTTTGAAGTTTAGGGACGGCTAGGTTTTTTTTGAAAGTGATCCCTTCGGTCTATTTATAGTGGCAGCTCAAAAATGAGCTGATTGAGCTAAAACGTTACAACGTTTTCCAGAAACGTTGGTAACGTTTTATGAGCCTTCAAAAGTCCGAGAGCTGCACCAAAACGTTACACAAACGTTTCAAAAACGTTACAACGTTTATAAAACGTTACAACGTTTATAAAACGTTACAACGTTTATAAAACGTTACAACGTTTATAAAACGTTACATAACGTTTTGCACTGTAAAAAACTTGATCAAAATCAGGAATTTCTGAAGTTTGGAAATTAATTAAAACGTTACCAACGTTTTAAAACGTTACAGCACCGTTTTTTGACTTTTTTTGACTTTTTTTGACTTTGATCGAGTTGTTTCACAGCGTTTTCTTAAGGTATAATCGTTATAACGTTACCAACGTTTTTATCCTGTTGAAACAACATCAAAAACACTTTACCAAGTTTAGATTTTACAATTTACATTCTTGATAAGTCTTCATGATTTCTTCAGTTCAAGTATTTCATATTGCAATTCCATTTGACTTGAACCTGCATAATTCTAAAATAGAAGAAATCGTAAAATTCAATAATTGTATGTTTTTGCAAATTAGTCAAATAGACTAAAAGGATTATTGCTAGAACAACAAGAAAGAGGAAAGGAGAGAAAAGAATACCGAATCAGGGAGTTGGGAGAGATTCACGGGCGCTTACTCGGTTCCAGTTTCGATTTCTCGCAACAATCGGGGGTTTAAGATAGACGGGAAACTCTCTCGCTCTTTTTTCTTCTCTCTTGGCAGAAATTTCACTTAAAATGATAAATGAATGAAGTGGGAGAGAGAGAGACAAAGGAATTATGCAAATAAACCCTCAGATTCATTCAGTACGGATCGCTCACCCGCACTGGATCTGAGTGCGGACGCACTCAGCATTTAGTAGGTCTTTCCAGCGCTTTCCAGAAGAAAATTTGGTGTCGGTGCGGGTCCTCCACCCGCAGTGCGAGTCACTTCACCCGCACTCGGCACTTAGTCAGTTTTCAGAAATGCATTTTAACACAGAAATCACCCGCAGTCAGAACTTAGAAAATTTTCGACATAATTTCAGAAAAAGTCCGAGCGTAATGCGGACGCACCCACCCGCACTCACAGAAATTTCAAAGGCAATTTAAGGAAAACAGAAGTCAGTGCGGGTCAGTCACCCGCACTCACCACCAGTGCGGACGCACTGAGCCTATAAAGTCTCAAATTCTCGAAATTTCGACGCGGTTTCGATTCACACTTAACTTACCTTATTAGAGGAACCTAAATTAAGGTTTTAACTTTCATTTTGTTAGCACAATTAACTTGATTCTTACTTTTAATTCATTTGAATTTAATTGTAAAAATTTCGTAACGTAACAGAAACTATTTATAAATTCTATGTTGGTTAAATGATTGGCTCAAATTATTTCTCCTTTTTAATTTATTGCTGACGTGACTTAATAGAAACTCATTTTTGTGAGAGTTAGAAAGTTTAGAGACCATAATTTCTAAAAAGTAGTTAATAGTTATTTAGAAATCCTAATAATAATAATAATAATAATAATATTTATATAAAATAATGTAGATATTTATAAGTACACTTATAATGAGTATAGTTAATATAACATCAGTGTCATTTAAGCCTATATAACACCAACTCCAAGATCTATCGAATCGACTTCAAACGGTGAATTCAAACTGTTCAAACCGATTTACTTCATTAGTTGTGTGTTTGCAAATTAATAAATTTTCAAATTTATTTAGTATCAAGTCAAGCGGCCAAATGAGTGAGTTTTTAAGTTAATTTTAATACATTCATTTGTAACGCTTGATTTGATACTAAAATAACTCGAAAATATAAAAAAAAAAAAAATACATGTAAACGCATCACTCATAAAATAAATTGGTTTTAACAATTTGAATTAATCGTTTGAAGTCTATTTAATCAATTTTAAAATTAGTGTCACATGACATCAATGTTATACTAGCCGGACTCACTTATAATTCTAAAAAGATGCATTTAATTGAATCCGTTTTGTATCTGCCTTCTACGTTATCTTCAAATAACAATTTCAAATTCTAACACTAGATCGAGACATTCCAATATATTTCTTGCACATTTTTCATTAAAAAAAAAAAACTCCACAAATTAAAATATTTAATTAAATTCTTAGCTCATTAAGTACACCAATATCCAACGCACGAATTTGCGGTTTGAAGACAATCAGTAATATCAAATTATTCCTATCCAACTATGATTAAGCAAATTATTATCCATCTATGATTAAGCAAATAATTTTTTAACAGCAGATTTCATGAATATCTTGTTGAGTCAGTACCATCCATTTAAGGAGATACATTGGCCATTGTTTCCTAAAACCCTGTACCAGTCTGGTACTGCCAGATAATCCAGTATCTTATAATTCTGATATAGAGGTTACCGAGGTGTTTGGATCAACAGAACCAAACTTATTTTCCAAAACAGATTAGATATCAATGCTACCTAGTCCCTACCAAGGCAAATAACATAGATGTTTCTAGATGTGACATGCATTATACTGGTAGAGGAATCAAATTCTTCAAAATCAAAATGACTGACAATAGATCTAGTTAAATGTTTTGTGTAAGAGGGCGCCTTATCGGAAGGAACCATTATATACCTTGTCTCGAATATATTTTGCATTCATACTTGTAACTTGGCCCATTATCAATTTTGGATACCGGCTTGTCATACCATTTGAAAACCAAACCAGTAATGGTGCCGGTGAAAGACCGCGACAATCTTTTGATTTAATCAAAATTGGATTTTAAAGAGAATCTAGAGTGGTAAGGAAGATCCATACTATGCAAAGAATAATACTGGTAACAGTTGGCCCAGTACATGCTAGAGCCAGTATATCATCTGATAGTCACAGTCTCTACTCTTTCATCTAGCATTCAAATTTTGTACAGTACTGTACTGGTTAGGCATGTTACTGGTACATGTTACCACCTTATGGCAAGGCAATCCTAGTTCCCTAATATAATGACAAGCTAGAAAGAAGAATATTTCAATACTGTCAATATAATAAAATCCAGCATTCATGCGAAAGAACAAAGGACCCATAAGCATATATATATAATTGATAAACTATCCATAGATAAGCACATTTAAAGTACACAAATAAGTGGTCATATCTACAAAAGGGTCAAAATTTGAAACACATTCAAACATCTCTTCCATATTCACCCTCATAATTTACCAGAATACATTTCTAGAAACAAAATTTTGAGGAGGCTAAGTACAAAACAACCAAGTATTTTCAATGGTGTATGCAAACTACCTGAGATTCAGAAAACCCTATCTGAGTTGCTCACTACTGAGGTCTAGTCATTATCAAGTGAGAAGCTAATGCATCCCGCATTCTCACACCACCTTCATCTCCTTCCCCTTCAAAATCTGCAAAGCCGGGTAAAGGTTCTGGTACAGTCTCTGTACTGAGCAACACCTTCTCTGGTACCGGTTCACCACAATTCTCCAAGAAATTGTGAAGCAAGCAACCCGCAACCACTACATAAGGCAAGGCCTCGGCTTGTCCCTCCTTCCAACTTTGACCGAGCAAGCGCCACCTGTCTTTTACCAGCCCAAAAGCTTTGTTAACAATCTCCATACCGCACGCATGCACCTGATTGAATACAACATGACCCGAAGGAGACTCAGACCCGATTTTATAAGGTGTAATTAGCCATGGAAGAAGGGGGCAACACGAACCGCCTAACACATACCGGGGTAGGGTTACAAGCTGAGTCTGGTACAAGTTGGTTTGAGTAAGGATCTGAACCGGTTTCATTGATCCATGCCACCCGATAGAGAGATCAATAAACCTCCCATTTGAATCAACTAGAGCTTGCGCAATCAGAGAACCTCCTAAAGATTGGTGTTTTATGGGGAATCGAGTGTAACCGAGAATGCCGCAACAGTTAGGAAGTGAAAGATGGTGAAACCCTTGAGTGAGGAGAGGGATGTCGGAATTGAAACCGAAGAGGTGGCAGAGACGAGTAGTGACAGCATGGCACACTTCGTAGAACGCCTGGCAAGCGAGGGATGGTGACGAGAGGCCGAAGCGGCGAGCAATGATGTGAAACGGCACAGCATGAGCAAGACGAAAGAGAGCAATGCCAAGTCTGTGTTCAGGTGGAAGGGTAGAGAAGGGGAGGTGAAGGGATTGAAGGAGGGAGTAGAAGGTAGGACGGGAGAGGTGGAAGGAGAGAGGGAAGGCAGAGGGGGAAGAGGAGGATAAGAGGCGGAGGAACCAGGAGGAAGTGAAGGGGGGAGAAGGGGAAAGGGAGGTAAGGGAGATGGAAAGAAGAGGGAGAGGGAGGAGGGAAAGGAGACGGGAGAGGGAGAGGGAGGCAGAGAGGAGAGAGGAATCGAGAGGGAGAGAGAGAGGAGGAGGGAGGGAAGGGTCAAGAGAGGAGAGGAAGTGGCGAGAGAGGGAGAGGGAAGAGGAGAGGAGGGAGAGGAGGTGAGAGAGACGGGAGTAACTGAGGGGTTTTAGCTTCTTCTTTTTGAGAGGAGGTGAATGGGAGGGAGGGGAAGGGATTTTGCGCTTGGCGCCGACGCTGCCGCTCTTGGTGGCAGCGGCTGCGGTGGCGGAGGAGGAGGAGAGCATGGTTGATGGTTTTGGGGGAGTGTGCGCAGCGCGTGAGTGAGTGAGTGAGAAAGGGTTCTGGGTTTTGCCATTTTGGGTTTTTTGTTTTTGGAATTCGTGTTGCCTAAGGTAACAGAATATTTCTGTTTGAATCTGGACCGTTCGATCGGAATCCGCACGAAAATTAAAGCCGACCAGTGGTCCGGACTTCGATCGGACGGTCGTAATCTAAACATAAATGTTCTGTTACCTCAGAGGATATGGATTCTTCTTTTGGGGAAAGGGAAAAGAAAGACAAGTGACGGAGAGAGAGCGACGAGATTAATGGATTAGATTGCGTTAGATGATAGGCATCGGAGACCTGTTGGAGCCGTCCGATCTACATCAAGATTTGTGTTTAAAACATAGTTCGTGGGATTATGTTTGCACGACTCTTGATGCCAATCGGACGGCTCAGATCTAAAATCAGATCTGATGGGCGACTCCAGTTAGATGATGTTGATAAGGGTAAAATCGTCAATTACAAAAAATCTTTAATAAAAAATGAATAGTTTTAAGATTTGTACTAGAGTACTAATTTATGGGTAAATATTTTAACAGAGCAGTCTTCACTTCATGCAGCACACGGACTATAAAATCAAAACGAAGACGCATATGGTTTGTGCGCTGTATGAAGCCGAAACGACTCTGTTAAAATCTTTACTCTAATTTATCAGAAAACCTCTTTCAGGTGCTGCACACAGCACACAACACACAAATTGAATTATACAAACTGCCAGGGTTAAGTTGGTTAATTCCTACTTTAAAAAGAAAGGTTTGATTGCTTTAATCTAAACTCACTAATTTTGTTTCAAAAAATGGAAGGAAATCAAGACAGACACCTAATTTCTCTGTAAACAACACTAAGCCTCTGCAAGTGCTTCAGAAAGCTTTGACAAAGTAGAATCTATCTTCTCTGCAACCATTGATATCCATGCCTATTAAGGTAAAAAGGAAATTAACCGAAAAAGAAATAAAATGAAATCAACATTTTTGTTTTCGAAATTCAAATAGTCGATCTGAACCGTTCAATGTGATCTTCATAAGAAAATGAACCTGCAAACTAAATTTTATATTTTTTAAAAAAAATTTTACTATTTTTTAGATAGGTACAAAATCACTAGTTTTGAATGGTCTAAAAATCTTTTGATAAAGTAATTTTCTGACTATCTGAAAGAATAGTAGAAAGTTTCTAAAAAATGTAAAATTTGATCTACAAGTACATTTTCATGTGGATATCATGTTGAATGGTTCAGATCAACTATTTAGACTTTAAAAATGAAGATATTGATCCATAGTACAGACCGCTGTGCGCTATGCATAGTACCATAGCCGAACTCTTCTCAAAATCATTAATTTTAAAGAGAAATGAAAAAAAAAAAAAACCTGATCAGTAGTTGTGAATCCTTTTACAGTGTCTCCTCCTATAATAGCAACCCCTCTATCACCAATTGGTTGTAATATAAGAGCCTAAATAGGAAAAAAAGAAAAAAGAAAAAATGTAATACGAAATTTTACAATGAATTGTTATCAACAAAGTAACTGACAAATGAAAATAATAAACACCTGGGTATTGTTAGGCAAAAATGGAAGCTCTGATCTTCCCGGATACAGGGGCAAATTTGCCAGATAACTTTCTGAGAAATAAAAAAAAAAAAAGATAATAGTAAGTGATAAAAAGTCCCTTAAATATTGGTAACTAAAGAGCAATACAAACATGTAACTGCGAGCGATAATTACAAATCCACCTATATCCAGGTCAGCATTTTACCAGTATAGTGCAAGCATGCGTTAATCACGCTACAACCAGAACTGGTACAGGTACCAGTTGGAGTGGTCTTTTTTTTTTGGATTTATAAAAAAGGAAATTCATAAAATAAAAAAATTAAAAAAAAGGATTACCATCCAGGTCAGTTTTTTTTCTACCAGAAACTGCGTAAGCATGTGCTAATCACACTATAACTGGTGCTGGTACAGTATCAGCTGGGTGGTCCTATTTTTTTGTTTTTTTTTTATTTATAAAAAAGATAATTCATACGTTTTGAAGATTGCATGCAACTTTTGTAAAGAGACCCTTGGGTTAACTTATTTACATCCACTGCCACTATGCCACCATCTCCCTCATATGACTCAGCTGCAACTCCAATTTGAAGAAGGCAATCATTTCCGTATACTACAACTAGAGATTTACAGCACGTGGCAGTTGAAAGAGATTCCCAAAACCTAGAAAAAATTGTACTCAATATATTTTCATTATTTAAATCAATTAGGAAAACAAAACCAATTAGGAAAATCACAAATCATAAAAAAGTTGGTTAAAATAAATAAACCATGCCACTGCTTAGATTTTCATGCCGATTAAATATATCGTACCATATCAACTCACGACTGGCATCGGTCGAAATACCAGGTTTAACCCACTTGCATTCTACACCTGATGGGACCACCTAAAAGTAGGTACAGCACAAAAGCAATTAATATGAAATAAAATAGGAAAGTCAAAAATTATATCCATTAAAAATGTCTTCGTATATGAATAATTGAATAGAACTTAACAATTGAAGAGCCGAGATGCAAATGTTCAGGGGCAATTTTGAAATTTCTCTTGCTTTAGATTTACAAATAAGTAGCAGGATACGAGTTTAAAGTGTCTTACTGGAGGTATATATTTAGGCCGAATAGAGAGCCAGATGAGGCCGGTTAGGATGTCAGTGACAGCCAAAGAGAGAGTTAATATATCGGCACGTGACTGTGAACTTTCCAGAAGGTTGAACAGAAAAAAAAAATGAGAAAGAAAAAGAAACTTAAATTCAAAATGGAGATTATAATTGAGTAACAGTTATCGGGTCGGGTTTTATAGGCAACAAAAGTTTAGTGTAACTCCATATGCTGGTGATTCGGTACGTTAAAATCATTGTGTCAACCTGACCCAATCCGATTAAACCCTCGACTTTTTGGGTATTTAGTTTATTTAATTTTAGAAAAATTCACTCATCAGACCCTGACCCAATCCATCTCTTCTCTTTACCAGTAGTGTGCCAGACCAACTGATAACCATCCGGTACCACAGTGCTTATGACATGAATTTATAGGTACCTACCGCGGCAGAACTATGAATTGAAAATTTTCACTTCTGAGAAAGAGAGAGACCTGGAGGCATCAGCAACAGGTGCAATACCAGAGAAGGCACGATTGAGAAGTACTGCTACCAAGGAAAAACCACCAACAAAAATCGGCAAAATCCTTACAAAATCAGCATTGTTAGAAGCCCATTCACCTATCCAGTCCCTTTGCGGCTTCACTCCTCTATACATTCCCTTTTCAGGAAATTAAATTAGAAAAAACAAGATTTTCAGAAAGGAAAGAAGCATTTCTTAGCTAGCCTTAAACATCCAAACCTTGTATCACTGACAAGTGGGTCCCACTTTACATCTTTCAATGATAGTTGTGCTAAATTTCCACTTGATTACCTTACCAGTGAACTAATTTGAATAAAAGCATTTCTTAGATAACCTAAACCCTACAAACCTGATATCACTGACAAGTGGGTCCCAGTCTACATCTTTCAATGATAGTTGTACAAATATTTCAATTATTTACCTTACCAAGGAACCCATTTGAATAAAAGCATTTCTTAGATAACCTAAACCCTACAAACCTGATATCACTGACAAGTGGGACCCACTCTACACCTTTCAAATGATATCCGTACAAAATTTCCAATTATTTACCTTACCAGTTACAGTTAGCAGTGTGGTGGTAAGTCCGTAAGTGAACTTATTTGAATAAAGATTGAAACTTTTGATACCTGAGAAGAAGAAGAAGTAACAGGAGGAGGAGGGGGAGAGGAGGAAGCTCTTGGAACTGGAGAGGAGCGAACAAAGCTGAAATGGAGGGGAACGAATGGAGCTGGTTTGATAGGTCGCGGCGGCGAGAGCAGGGAGCAGGAGCTCGCCTCCATTGATAAAATCTAGCGTTGTTGGATTATCCGATAACATCTAGTGTTGTTGGATTGAGTGCGTATCCTCTGAGATATCTTAACTTTTGCGTGACCGACGTGTCCGGTGCCTATTCGGTTAGGGGGTGATGTACCGACGTGTCCGGTGCCTATTCGGTTCGGGGGTGATGTAGGGGTCAGTATTATGTTGCTTTGAGATTCGTGTAGAACGTATTTAAACGGTTAGGATTTTCCATAAAGTCACGCAAAGTTTAAGATATCTCAGAGGATACGAATTCATGTGTTCTTGGATCTGGATCTGGATCTGGAACAGAGTCCATGAAACCGATTTGCGATGCAAAATGATCCCCAGCCGCTAGACGGCTAGAGAAAGGGATCAGGATCGACTGATTCGTATCTATTTTTAAAGGATTGTATTTGTATGGATCCTTTGATTCTGCTCCGAACATGTTGGAGAGGATCCAATTAATTAGTTATGCTATGTCGCTATGCTTCAACTATTTCGGATTATTTTATAGAATTCTCCTCATCTTTGAGCTTGACGGAGTACTAAGACTTCTTGTTTCATCATGCTTTGTTAAATGAGATTAATTTAGAGTAATATAGAATTATGACATAATAAGTTAAATTACTTACACAAACAGATTAATTTATTTATATATATTTTTTATTTGTACGGTCTACTGTTATAAATAAATTTTTAGTTTTTCACTCACCGTATAAATTAATTTAAATCATGACTTAAATTGTTAAATGATATATAAAATAGAAGGAATAAGATGAGATAAACTAAATTAATTCCCTTAAATTTAAGTAACAAATAAATATGATCTAAGTGCATAATGAAAATTTGATATTTGAGAAAATTTCTAGTGTGCCCATGCAAAATTTCAAAATAATCAATTTCTCCGTAAAAACACCATAATATATATCCAATATCCCCACTAAAACTAAACATATTATCCAATACCTATTTTACTTATTTAATCTTTTATTTAATTATTTTAAAAATTTATATGACAAATATATCCTTTGTGTCAACTCCCAGATGGAGCTCTCTAATTATCGAGACCGAATCTCCTGCACCTCTGGGGGAAGGAAATTCCTTTCTCTAGAACCACTGCCGGTGAGATTCGAGGTGAACCCGAAATCAAATATTTATATGTTAAAAGTGATCCTGACCTCATCCGGCAGTGACTTTAGGGGCAAGAATTTCCTGCACCTTTGGAGGTAGGTGATCTGGTCGCCTGATTATCTTCTCCTAGCTATGTGCTGACATAGTTTCTGCCGCGCGATTTGAACATTCCACGGTACTCATTTCCCGTCATAGGTTGCTTCGGATTATCAGTGGAGTGTAACCTGACTAATTTAATTTCCTGAATCAAGAAGAATTAATGTTACAGTACCCTGGTACTCAATTTCGCTAGAAACCTTGCAATTTGCAAGTATTAAGAGTAATTGAAGATAATTTAACCAAAGAATATTATATTTCATGATGAATTCAGTACATGACATATATGCATTCTTAATAGAGAAGGGATTACAATTCAATTTGTCTAATTAATTTCACTAACTAATTAAATATCGAACTGACACATCATTGAGTTGTCTTAGCACCTTCACTATAGAAGGAAATACTGACGGTGGGGGCCATTGTCAGTCTTGTTTATTTAACAGCAGCGGTCAGGTCTTAATTAACGGGGCCCAAGGTTCAGAGGAAGCGATAGTTTAATTCTGCATGCGTTTCCAATCTGATGCCCTTTTCCTCTATCTCTTCTATTCGGAAATTTTTTATTCATAAAATCATAGTAATTATAAAAAAGAGATTTATGAAAACTGATAGAGTATCTTGTTCAACCAATATAGTAAGATCATCAGCACGGATCATGATCCACATTTTATGGATCTAAGGCAATGCCCACGATCCATCTTTTCTTTTCTTTTTTAAACTTAGATTACAGTTTTAAACCGTTTTACAAAAAAAGAAAAAAGAAAAAAAGATGGATCATGGATATTGCCTTAGATCCATACTGACGATCTTACTATATTAGTTAAAAACGAGATACTCAATCTGTTTTCGTACATTTCTTTTTTATAATTACTATGAATAAAAAATTCTCCTTCTATTCCGCACTAGACCAAGTCAGACTGGAATGCGATTTCTCTCGATCCGAATTGGGTTCGTAACGAAGTCCAAATTCAATCTCTTTCCATTGTGCCTTCAGTAACCAAGACACGCTGCCAAAGAAAACATAAATCACTGAAAAAGTCAATATTTCGTCAAGCCATCTCAGTAGCATTATGAATCGATTGCTAATTCTTTATCATGTCCCTGCTCCTCTCTCTTATTTACTTGTACCACCTAGACAAACTGGCCCAAGGTTTACCTGTTACTAGGGGTGCAAACGGATCGGTATTTGTATCCGGAAAATAAAAGAAGATACGGATATGATTTTACCACTATCTGATCCGTATCGGATCCGTTTGCACTCCTACTTGTTACCCTCTTTCTCTCATATTATGGGGCACGTTGGTAGAACTCTATTTAATTGTTTCTCATTGGAAATTAAGTTGAGATTTGGTAAATTAAGTAGATCTGATGATTCTGATCAGACAGTCCGAGAACTAGAAATGGATCCAAGTCAAAAGTCATATTTTGCTGAGGCATGTGAAAGAGAAGGTTACGTACGCAAAGCAACTCATGAGTTGACGTGAAGGATATATTTGTCATCTAAATTTCTAAAATAATTAAATAAAACATTAAATAAGTAAAAGCGGATATTGGATATAATGTTAAGATTTATTGGGGAATATATATCAAATATTATGATGTTTTTATCTGAAAATTGATTATTTTGAAAATTCGCATGAGCACACTTGGAAATTTTTCCTTGATTTTTGATTCTAAGGTTCTAAGTAAATTTGGCATCTAAAAATAAAACGTAAATTTCACTGGATATCACTAGACTTTGTCGTTTGTCACGAATTGATCACTCAAATTTGATTAACCCTTTGTACGTAGCTACTGAAATTTTAATTTATCCCAATTAAGTCACCATATAACTTTTTTTATCCAAAAAATTAATAAAATACAGCTTTTCCGTTAGTATTTGGACAGAATAAGCATATTCCATTAAAATTTTAGACGGAATGAGTATATTCGTTAATATTTTGGACGAAAAACTTATAAAATGACTTAATTGAAACAAATGAAAAATTCAATAGCTATAAATAGACAGATCAAACTTGAATAAACTCATAATAGAAATCAAAATATAGTGACCTCTAACGAAATTTACCCCAAAATAAACGACCACTAGTTTAAGTGTGTGATTGCTATTTTTAACAACTCAAAACAGAACATCTTTAGAAAATAATCACCCTTTTATGTACTCTTTTTTTTAATGCGTGACAATATTACAAAATACAAGATATATAAGAAAAAAAAATATATCGTTAAGAGTTCAAAATTTAAACGTTAGAATTTGTCTAAATTTAATTTGATGAATTAAAATATAACTTTGTGATTCTTATTAGGTTTTTTTTGTAACTTTGTGTTGCGTCGCGTATAATTTCCTGCGTATCATGTCGGATTGCGTATAATTTCCTTAATATTTTTGCACGATCATGAATCAAAATATGTTCCCTTTAAAAAATAATGAATCCGTACACTAAATCCCTCAGCCAAAATTTTAATGAAATATTTTTCTATTGATCATAAATAGGGCTGGTAAAAAAATTCGAGGTTCGTGATTCGATTCGAGTTTGATTCGAGTTTAATTCGATTCGAAATGGGTTCAAATTGAAACAAACCAACCAGGTTCGGTTCGGAATTAATTCAAACCAAACTCAAACCTAGCCTAGTTCGATCGAAATAGGTTCGTGATTTTTTTGTGGTTCGAATCTCATAAAATGACCAGCCATTCATTTACCTGATTAAATTAAAATCCAAGATAGAGAGTCATAATTTAACTTAGCCGACACTCCCTCGCTCTCAAATCTCAATAATCTAGTTCTCTCTCCACCTCTCCCTAACTCACTCTCCCTCTAGCTCTAAAATCTAGCCGACGCTCTTGGCGACTAGCTGTCTCTCCGGCTGTCACTCCTCTCTCCGGCCTAGATGACTATCTCTCCTCTCTCTTCGGTCGTCTCTCATAGTTCATACCAGGAAAGCCGTCTCTGATGTATTTTTTCATGAACAATTTTTCAACTTAAAAACACTTATTTCATAGTTTATACCGGTAAAAGGAAGCCATGTGAATTTTGTCCCGCGAGAAAAAATTAATGTATAAACTTCCGGTATAACTAGGGCTGCTAAAAAATAATTTAGTTCGTGATTCGATTCGGGTTCGATTCGAAAAATGTGTAGTTCGCAATTAATTCGATTCGAAATGGTTTCGGTTTGAAACGAATCAAACCAGGTTCGGTTCGAAATTAATTCAAACCAAACTCAAACCTAAGGTAAGTTCGGTTCGGTTCGGTTCGTTGCCACCCCTAATCATAAACAGAGCCAATTTTTTTATTAATACTCTAAAAAATAAAAATTACCAAATCTGCCCTCTAAATTTTTTTTTAAAAAATATGCCATGACCGTACAAACGTGGGACGGTCAGCTTTTTCTACCAAATCGTCCCGTGTTGAGGCGGTCAACTTCTTTCTTTTTCTTTTTTTTGACCAAATCGCCTAGGGGCGGGGCGGCCAGCTACAATAACTTTGTTTTTTTTAGATTTTAATATTTTCATCTAAAAATGATAAATGGTAAAATTAATATTATATCAACTTTGAATGAAGATTATTTGTTAACTTTTAATATATCAATATTTTATATATCAACTTTTAATGAAGATTATTTGTGAAATTTCGAGTGCACGCATATTATATCAACTATAAAAGAAAATGACTTAATATGTACGAGACCATAATAACAAAAGAATTTAACTTTAACAATAATAAATAAAATATAACATATCAAATTATGTGTTTGAATAAAAAAACATTTTAACATTTAACATATATGTGAAAGTAGCTCTTTTGTTCCATTCCCCGATTTTTTTAAAAATACCCAAAAAAATAATTATTTTATTAAAAATAACCAAGTTTTGGATGGAATTTTAAAAATATCCAGGCAGCAGATTTTTTCTGCGCTCCCAAATTTTTATTCCGGGCCGCAGAAAAAATTTGCGCCCTGAAATTTTTTTTTTTTTTTTTTTTAGAATTTTTTATTCCGAGCGCAGATTTTTTTCTGCGCTCCGGATTTTTTTTTTTTTTTTTTTTTTTTTTTTTTTTTTTTTTTTAGAGTTTGGAGAAAAAAAAATCCATTATGTATATGTATGTATATGTATATGTATGTATATGTATATCTATGTATATGTATATATATGTATATGTATATGTATATATGTGTATATAATATATGTATATGTATATAATATTTATGTTTATGTATATGTATATAATATTTATGTTTATGTATATGTATATGTATATGTATATGTATATGTATATGTATATGTAGATGTATATGTATATTTTTTTTAAATTTTTTTTTTAGAGTTTGGAGAAAGAAAATATCCATGGTCTGATTTTTTTTAATAATATATGTGTATGTATATATAATATAATATGTGTATAATATATGTATATGTATATGTATATGTATATATGTGTATATAATATATGTATATGTATATATGTGTATATATGTGTATACATATACATAAACATAAATATTATATACATATACATAAATATTATATACATGTATATTTATATATATGTGTGTATATATATGTATATTTATATATACATATATTTGTATATTTATATATACATATATATACATATATATACACATACACATACACATACATATACATACATATACATATACATATACATACATATACATACACATATACATACACATACATATACATACATATACATAATGGATTTTTTTTCTCCAAACTCTAAAAAAAAAAAAAAAAAAAAAATCCGGAGCGCAGAAAAAATCTGCGCTCGGAATAAAAAATTCTAAAAAAATTCTAAAAAAAAAAAAATTTCGGGGCGCAAATTTTTTCTGCGGTCCGGAATAAAAATTCCGGAGCACAGAAAAAATCTGCGGCCTGGGTATTTTTAAAATTTCATCCAAAACTCGGTTATTTTTAATAAAATAATTATTTTTTTGGGTATTTTTAAAAAAATCGGTTCCATTCCATAAGCCGCACCATATATGAATGCATAGTCATAAATTAGAATATGAGAAGTCAAAACTAAAAATTATACAATACTTTTACTAATCTCATTTCTCATATCAATGTAGATAAGATTTTTAATATTTTCATATACAAAGACATAGCCATATATTTTCCATTTATTTATACAAAGACTAGCTATATACAAAGGCTCTAACATTGCTGACTTTGCTAAGCCTCCCGAAAAGATCTCTTACCCTCAGGGTGTGCTCCAATTGAGGTTACGCAGAGGGAGAGGAAGGAAAAAACACTGTGCGGAGGGGAAGCCTGCCTTAGACCGCAACTGCCAGAAAACTTCACCTGCTTCAGAACTGAAGAAGAGGAGAGGAAGCGGAGGTGAACGCGTACTGATTTTTGGTGACAATCTTGACCCCCAAATCAGAGTGTAAAGATCATTGTTCGGGGTTACGCTTCTTCCTTCGTCTTCTATTAATGAAGGTTTTCACTCTCAATTGCGGAGCACATCCTCAGCAAATTGGTATGTTTGTAGTCAATATCAACAGAAGAACTTTTGCTTCCTACTATTTTCATATATATATATTTTTTTTTTAAAATGGTACGGTAATAATTAACTTGTTTTATGAATTTTTTAACAATAGCTCAAACTTTTGGTTTGCTTTTATGAGGGGCAACCTGCAAATAACATAATAGTGCTGGTAATTTAATCATGATGAGAACTAGTAAGGTTTATCTTTACGAGTGAGAATTAGGTGCACAGCGAAAATATTTGGTCTAGTTTGCAAAAAGCCATTCAATTTTGTCATCTTTATATAGAGTTAGGCTAATATGACACTAGTGTTATATCAAACTAAATAACACCACATCTTAAACTCTTAGATCTGCTTTAAGATTCGTACAAAATGAAGTGCTTGAACAGTAAAAGCGGATAGTACGAATCTTAAAGCAGATCTAAGGGTTTAAGATGTGGTGTTATTTAGTTTGATATAACACTAGTGTCATATTAGCCTAACTCCTTTATATATAGTTTGACACAGTGTTGTAAATAACAGTATGCAGTCGTCGGACAGACAAGGTATCGCCAAGCGATTAATCGGGAATAATCGGTCATAATCGGAAATAATCGATCGATTAGTCAGAAAAATCCATAACGGTTTGGTCACTGCCAACGACTAATCGGCCGATTAATCAGCTTAAACTGACGTTTTTTACAACACTGATTTGACATAGCTGAATTTTTATTTTTATCATCTTAAAAAAATAAAAGTTAAACCAAATAACCATAAATTCCCTTATAAATAATAATAAAACTCCTAAAAGGAGCATAGAAGGAAGGTGTACCTTGTAAAACTCTTTTATTTGTCAATCAATCTGTTGGAGCTTAATTAAAAGATTACAACCTTAAAAACAATAACTACGAATTCTGATAAATTTTATTTTTGAGACAGTTACAATTTCAAATTAGGGATAGAAATTGATCAGTGTCCGCAGTTTGAAACTGTGAACACATTGACTTTTTTTTTTCCTCAAAATTTTGGTTTTCAGTGGCTTTGACCATAATTTTGACTTTTTCACTGCTATAGATTTGTTTTTGGGGCGAACAAAAATCAAAGCAACGGCTTTGATCAAGGAAAAGAAAAATATTTCGTCTGCAGTTTGAGTTGAAACTGTGAACACCTAATTAAATTGCGGCTGTGTGAAAAATAAATTCTGACTAAATTGTGATTATTTAGTTCAACAATTTTTTTTTAAGATGAAAAAAAAATAAGAATTTCGTTTGATATAGAGTTGTCAAAATATATGCTACCATTGAGTAATATCTGTCCCGTCCAGCAACATAGGATTAAGAGCTTAAGGAGCGCTAAGGAACTGATTTCGGTTGTCCTAATTCATGAGTGAAAGCTAAGGAATCTAAAAAAAGGGGTAGAGGTGCCTTAAGATTCGGACAGAAGATTAAGATCCGAACAAAAGAAAGTTAAAGGAGGTGTTATTAATACGTGCTAAGGAACCGGTATTTGATAGAATTAAGCTGCTAAGGAAGCTGAAAAAAGCGGATTAAGCCTTTAGGAGGCTTAATCTTTTGTTGCTGAACGGCCCCTGTTTCTACCAGTACATGATAAATGAAATGCCCATAAAAAGAAATTATAATACTTATCTTGGTAGGTAAAGGTACTTTAATTTGTAGGTGCTACAGATTCACAAAATGGAGAAAGTATTAAATTATTTTTATCTTGGTAGTGGATTAACATGGAAAATGCAATCTGGTTTCTACCAGTACATATTTTGTGATGACTGTATTATTTCGGTGTGCAGTTGTTACCATAGTGACAAACACAAAATTTAGATTCGGTTCGGCGTGTTAAAAAATTTGTGATTCGGATATAATTTGGATATAATTCGAGAATGGTTCAGTACAATAAGAAAGTTAAAAAAAAATCTCCAACAAAAAACCCCAGCAAAAAAAAAATTGGCGTTTTTCTCGCGAATAATTCGTGATTCGCGTTTTATTCGCGAATAAAACGTATTATATGTTTTTTTTTTTGCGTTTTATTCGGAGTTTGGCCCAGAAACATCAAAAAACGAATTAAACACAAATTAAATGCTAATTAATAGCGAATCTTGTTACTATGGTTGTTACTGGCACTAGAGTTAGCTGGTTTCGTTATAGCTTGGTTGTTACCCTGGTATGTACAATGATCTACTTGTTTATTTTCATTTGCATTTTTTGCCTCTTTTTATTTTGTAAGTTGCTAAGAACATCTAAAATTTCATAGTAGAACTACGGTGTCTTAAATTTATCAAGTCTTTTTGTGAACTTCAAAACTTAACTGATAAAATCGAACAAAAATTAGAGTTGAGCATATAAAGAGATTTGGTGAACTTAAGAACACTCTAGTTCTATTCAAAATTTCAAAGCCTTTTTATATCTCTAAAAAAAAAGTAGCTAACCGCCTTGCCCCTGAGCAGTTTGGTCAAAAAAAAAAGCAGTTGACCACCCCAATGCGGAGCGGTTTGATAGAAAAAGCTGGCACATGCTTGGACGGTCAAGGCATTTAAAAAAAACAATTCAGAGGGCAAATTTGATATTTTCTTTATTTTTAGGGTATTAATAAAAAAAATAGGGAAACATAGAGTATGTAACAATGGAATTGAGTGTACTCCAAAAGCATAGTATAAGAATCATTCATTAGATATAGGGTGTGCTCCATAATAGTTGTGCGGAGAGAGAAGGGAAGGGGATGAAATGTGATCAAGTGGAGTTCATCTCGGCTATATCCCGATTTGAAGGTGAGAGATTTTATTGAGTTTTTACATAGCATTCACCTCTGCTCTTCTCTTCTCTCTTTGTCTTTACTTGAGACTTTTTTTTTATTGTGGAGCAAGTAAACTCTCCGGACAACCCAATTCATCTCTCCTCCCCTTCCTTCCTTTCTTTTTTTTTTTTGAAAAAAAATTGGAGGTCAAGCCACCCAACTATTTAATATTCTTGTTATTACAACAAAGAATTTATTTCATCTGGATTTTGAACTCATGACCCATTCCTTTCCTTTAATAATTGAGTTGTAAAGCACATCCTTGAAATATAATTTTATTGTTGTTTTAGAGGCAGGAAAGAGAGATTACACGGTAAAAGAAAAGGGGAATTATTTTTTATATATTATTTTAAAATATTTGAATATGAATTATTTATCTGATAAATGACAAAATTAAATATTTTACTTACACATAATACATATAATTTTTTTAACATTGAATAATTTAAAGTTTATAAATTTAAAATTAATTTTAAATGAAGGAATGCAGTCTAATAGACATCGATATCTAATCAGAACTGTTCAATTTGTATCAAAATTTATACAGACAACTTTAGAAGGTGTGCATATCAAGCGCACACGGATCTTGACATGGATTAGACTGTTCTAATCAAGCATCGGATCAAATTTGGTCAGCCCCACTTAGGGCTGCACCAAAAGTTTGTAGTTCCTGATTCGACTTGAGTTTGATTCGAAAAAAATTCGCAATTAATTCGATTTGAAATTAGTTCGTTTTGAAACTTATTCAAATTCAAACTCAAATTAGAGTAAGTTTGATTCGGTTCGATTCATTTGCAGCCCTAGCCCCACTCCCTAATTAATTGAAAAAAGCAATAAATGAAATAAATTCATGAGTTTTTATAAGCTTAAAAGAATATATATGATATCATAAATTTTACAAGGAGAAATAAGTAATTTGTGATTTTTGAAGGATATATATGAAATTATCCAAAAAGAGTTGTCCCTTTTTGTCCTCTTAAAACAAAGGGGAGCAAGTAGTGTAGCCAGGTTGGAACTTTCGGTGATTACCCAAATGGATGCATCCAGTCCTTTCTCCAGTGAACAAAATCTAACCGTTGATTTATTTTATATTAGTGGTTAGATTTTTTCCAGAGACAAATACAATCTACTAATTAGTATGAAAACTAATAAAAAAGATGCTCCACATCAAACTTTTAGAATTTAAAGATATTATTTTGAATCATCAGTGTTGTGAAAAACGATTGTTTAGCCTGATTAATCAGCTTTTTAGTCAGTAACAGTGACCAAACCGTAATAAACAGACTTGTCAAAAAATTGTTTACGCATGAGATCGACTAATTGGCCAATTTATCCGATTATTATTATTTCCATAATAAACAGACTAAATCGTCTGTTTTATGTTTATATGGCCAATAATCGATCATTTTTATTATTATTATTTCCATATTTATCCATTATATGTAATCATGCTCTATATTTTTGTCTTGTAGTTTTTTTTTTGTTTTATATGAATATTTTCTAAATAGCAATTTTAGGAAATTTAATTACTTAACAGGAAAATTAAGTTAAAAATAAGTTTGATGAATTAAATTAATCATGTTTAATAAATCATGAGTATAATTTTGTAACATATTGATGAAAATGTAAAACTGTCTGCAAAATTTTAATTAATCGATTGTTGTTAGGTTGTACCTTGTCTGTCCAACGAGTGCATGCCGCTATTTATGACACTGATTGTGATAAAATAATACAAAAATAACACATTTTTATTTTATTTTTAATTTGCGCATATAGTATTAATACTGTATATGTATGGATTAATTAAAAACGGTTATGTCAAAATATTTACCCAAGTTTTCCTCTTTGTTTTTATTTTTGTGATTTCCTAATTATTGACACGTCTAAGTTTTATCTATGACCAATTTAACTTTATTCACCAATGAAAATTATCTAATTTTAAAGTGCCTAAGCTTAAATTAAAATTTTGAGATAACTTTATTTAATTGAGAGATATTCCATAAAAAAAAAAATTGAGTAGAGATAACATGCATATACACCAAACAAACAAGAGATGACGACATGTGATATGTGGATAAGATTTTAGAAGATCTACACCACAAATAACCAACATAGAAAATATATTTTTCTAAGTCTAACAAACTTATGACTTTGGAAGCAATGACAACTTTACTTTGAAAAATCAAACAACAATAAGTCGATAATAAATAAATCTCTTGCAACCTTAAGGTTGCAAAAAATTTATTTATTATTGACTTATTGATGCAACAAAAATACAGTGTTCAAGATTAAGATCTAATTTTGAGCACTGTATTTTTGTTGCATCTCCATTCATTTAAATCAATATGTGAATTTTTAAAGTTTTGTAACTCATGATTTTTTGTTTACTATAAGTGTAATTCGATAAATACATGAGAAATTTGTTTGTTTATTTTCTTTTTTATATAAAAGATGTAATACTAAAATTAAACTATATTAAGTGTATTGATACTAAAATTGATTATGATTAATATAATTGTACATATCAAATTCTAAAAATATTTAATTGAGTGAATGATTATACATTGCTAATTGATATCAGAGCGAATTGACAATATACTGCAAAGTGATAAATGAGTGAACTTAACTTAAAAATTGATCTTATATTATGTTCTATTGAAATTTCTTGTAATTTTAAAATTTTATTTAATTGTTATTCTACTGTTGGAATACTATTTAAAACAATTATTTGCATTTGCATGAGAAATGAGACTACAAATAAACTTTTTTTTTTGTCACGATGTGCAGTCTCTTTTTTCACTTCCTCGTGAACTCAATATGGTAGATTTTTTTTTCCAGTATGTGTTAGAAAATAGGAAAATTATTCACATGATTGTGGAAATAAGAATATACGTTGGGACCTCCGAACAGTTCATGGGAAGAAATATAGATAAATTCATTTTTTTTTTCGAAAAAATCTCCATTCTAGCAACTAAATGAGTTTTTAAATAACTATTAATTACTTTTTAGAAACTAAAGTTTCTAAACTTTCACATCTTCTTTCTCTTCTTCTTCTCCAATCTTTATTTCCAGACAAATTGAGGTAGGTTAGAAATGAAATCTAATCGGAATCAACAACACAGAGACTTATCGCGAATTCACCCATTCTAGTACTATTCCTGCACAATTCGTGAGAGTTTCATTCCTATAAAGATACAGTTTTTTTTTTTTAAACCGCTGGCTCGCTAAACCTATCACGAACCCTCCTCCTTTTTCCTAGCTTAAGACAAGCTATGTAGAAACTACACATGGAGTTCCGAGTTTCTAAATAAGTAATTAATTTTAGAATTACCAATCAATTGACCAGCATAAAATTTATAAACATTTTATATATAATTTCTAAATAAGAAACTCTTCCACATCTTTCAAATCAAAATAAAAACCACAACTTCAGTTATAAACCCTAATAATATTAGAAATGAAGATTCTCTGAAAGTTCTTATGGGAACACTTAAAGTCGAACTAGCTTTCTTGTACCGAGTATGAATATGAGTATGAGGTGGAATCAAGAGTGAATTTTTTATTTATAAATTTGACTACAAAACCATGAATTTAGGAATCTTTTAGTGGATGGTGAATAAGAGAAAATTATTAAAGTATTGAGGAGACATTGACACATAATTTAGCTATTTTAATCATTGTGAGGTCCAAATGATTATGGTAATTAAAAAGGTTTATGCATTGTTTCCAATAGCGATGGTTGATGGAGACATTGTAATTTGGTGGAACATATCATTTTGGGGTAGGTTTTGACTTTGCACTAATATTGATCACCTCTACTTTTTACACATGTAATGGGACTTTTAAATAAATTATTTGATGATGAATCAAGTCTTGTCTTGTCATGTACTCATGTTTAATTCAAATTTAATTTATTCATTAATTTTTTTTTCTGTTATTAGTCATATTTGACTGTAGCATAATTTATGAAATAAATATTTTATTCTGCACTTATGATGTTAAATATGAATAAAATGTAATAAAATAGTATAACATAAGAATCACTTATGCTGTCATAAATTAACTCACCTACTGAGGTTGCAAAATTTGTGTCACGTCTCTCCTCTTTAGATTGCATAATTTATAATTCTTTCATTGTAACAAACACAAAATTTATGTTCATTTAATCTTTCAATTGTTCAAGCTGTAAATTCATCACTTATGAAATAGATGGATTTCAACTGCTTAGATTTGTCGTTTGAAACCGATATAATATATTTTGGAGTTAAGCTCACCAAACACTTTGGTGAGCTCAAGAACACCCTAGTTTTACTCCTCTATTTGTATATCACAATAGTAATGTCATGAAATTTTTTTTTCTTAAAAAGAAATGGTATCATAACACAATTTAGTACCAAAATTAGAACATATTGTTAAATTCTTATTATGTATTTTTTGCATTATAAAATATTTACATATAGTTGTTTCCTTTTAAGGTGAATGAATAGTTTCCTTTAGAGTTTTTTTTTCTTATTTCACCATTGTTTACTTTTTATGTTGTGCATTTATTGGTCAATATACAAGGAGAACAAATTTGAAGGACAAATTGAGTATAAATATATAAAAATTTCTCTCAGCTCTCAATAATAAAAACCGTGCTCTCAAAATAGCACTGCCCTTGCATCGTGATTGGAACAAAATCATACAAATGATTATTTTAGAAATACATATAATAAATATCATGTGGATAAAAATTCAGATGCAAAATACATGATTAATCATAAAAAAATAACATATATATTCTAAATTTTCTCAATAAGGGAGGAAATCTTATAATAGATACAAATGCATTTTTTGCACATAACAAATTTTTTTTTTTGGTAATGAATAATATTTCTAAAATGAAAAAAAAAATTCAAATTAAGGAAAATTAATGGGAGATGAATCTGAGATTCAATTATTGGATGCCTTTACCAATGTTAGTAGGAAAAGTGGGCCCCTATTTATTGCTACCTTATCCAGCGCATTTCAAGCTGATAAGTAATCTTATAAGCAGATCTACTTCTCACCTTATAAGTCAGTCCACTTATCAATACGAGCTAATTTAAGTCTTTGTTGTTGTTTTCGCCTCTTCCCTTTCCTGATTTACGAATTACGGTCACAGCTCTCTCTCCCTTAAAAACCCTAATCTCTCTCTCTCTCTCACTTTCTCTCTTTCGATCTCGCGGGTGTCTCCTCTAAAGGTCAGATCCATTCTCTCTCTTTTCTTCCTTCCTTCTAGAATGTACGCGCCATGTGCAACTCATGCACGAAAGCAACCTGTTCGTTTGTTGAAATCAACTCGAATTAGGGCTGTTTCGTGCTCAAATCAGTTGGAATAAGAGTTTTGGTAAAGGGAATAGTGGTGGTATTAGGGTTATCCTGTTGAAAATCTGCTGGAATTAGGTTTTGTTGCTCGTGTCAGATGGGATAGTCTTGTATGTGTTACTTTGCCTGGTATTAATTGGAATTGAGCTGGAATTAGGTTGGAATTAGCCCTTTTTGTAGTCATTTTTTTAGGAATTTGCTTGGTTTACTATTAGAATTAGTGCCTTTGTAAGTACAAACATTACCTAGGCAAAGTTTTGAGGTTGTGTAGAACTAATTCGATCTGTAAAATGCTACAAATTAGAAAAATCTGGCCTTTTCGCGAACTGTTCTTGTTTCTGTATGATTTTACTTTTAGGCTCCATAACAGGAGAGAGTTTATATTTTATTATTTTTCCTAAAATGTGGTTCACATATAATTGAATGTTATCTCTGCACAGTGTTTACGAGACAAAATAACATGTGTCAAGATCATTGTATTCTATGCAGCATTTAGAAAATCTCTGATGCTGGTAACAAATTACTGACAGTTTTTTTTTTGTATAGTTTTGTGGAGTTCAGCTGGAGCTGGGCCTGCAGGAGCGGCCATGTCATCTCTCAGTAGAGAGCTGGTTTTTCTAATACTACAATTCCTAGATGAAGAGAAGTTTAAAGAAAGTGTTCACAAGTAATACCCTTTTTTATGTTATTATATTATTGCACTGAAAATATGCTGTATTACCTAATCTATGTCATGCATACCCTCAAAAGGATATCAATTATCAGAATTGAGAAAGCGGGTGGGTGGTTGGGTAATTTGTGTTGGACTTTGAGATAGGTAGATTGCAGGCAATGTTTCTCATCATTCTAGGAGCATATAATATACTAATAGTTTTACAGCGGTGTATTTATGAATGTAATTTGGTATAACTGTGACTGTAACGCTTCCCCACTCAAACCCAAAAGGGACATAATAAAGAATAAAAAGGAAAAAGAAGAAGGATCATAGGGTATTAAATGCTCTTATTTCGAAAAGTTTTGGAGGATATTAGTTACAGCTCACATTTTTTGTTTGGTAGTGTGAGTCAATATTTTGTCTCTTTCTTGATAAATGATGGAAATAGAAAATTTCATTGGATACAGTTCAGCATGTAAACAATAAATGTGCAGTAGAAATGCTAACTATTCATTGTTTAAAAAAATTGATATAAATGCTAATGTAATGTTTTGTTGGCAGTATTTAGTATGCAAATTTGTCTCTAAAAAAAGTTCTGATATCTTTTATAGACTTTGTTTTTCAACTCCTAGTATCTGTTTACCGTGTTTTTTATGTGTTTCTGCCAGAGAATGCTCATTTGAGACAATGGTAATGTATGAGAATGTGTAGGTAGTAGTTGAAGGTAGTTTAAGAAGTGCTTATTTTGCATTATTGTATTTTTGTTTCTATGGAAACATGCGGCACTGGCACCATTTTCTAAAAGAAAAAAATAGAATTTGAAAATGAAGTTGGGCACAACTTGTGTCCTTAATTTCTGCGTTGCTAGCTTGATATATTTGTCCTTGGGGAAAAAGTGAGAAACAAAAATATAAAACACGTACTTATTCCAGACATTTTGTAATTCTGGCCAAGCACTCTGATTTATGGCCGTAAATTTGTTATTTCATTTCCAGATGAGTTCATTACTGTTGTAATATTATGGATCTTTTGAGAATTTTTTGGCGTGAAGATCAAGGGGAAACTAATATCTTGAGGACAATTGTTAGCAAGCATTTGAAAAACAGCGATTAAATAGATTTTTGATCCCTTGGTTTAAATTTTTTCTAAAAAATGGATTTAACATATTCATGATTAAGCGGATTAAGAGCCTCTGATAACTTTAGTGCCAAAAACAGATTTAATGAATTTTGATGTTTGCAGTTTTGAACTATTAAATATTACATTACTACTTTTTTTAGATACCGTAGTGTTAGCCAATTTTAATACTATTTTTCTTTGGGAAATTGAGACCTTGTAGTAGTCAAGTACTAAATTATTGCATTATTATGTTACAATTTATAATGTCAAACATCTAGAATTCATATGCATTGTGTTGTTAAGTACAGATATGTGCTATTAATAACAGTACTGTTTTTAAAGTATTTACTTTCGGTAATAATACCACGTGTTAGTGTTAATTCAGGGACTATACCATGAAGTAAATTATTGATTGCCTTGTTATTTGCAGGCTGGAGCAGGAGTCAGGGTTCTATTTCAACATGAAGCATTTTGAAGAGGAAGTGCAAAATGGGAATTGGGATGAGGTGGAGAAATACCTGTCAGGCTTCACCAAAGTAGATGACAATCGCTATTCAATGAAGATCTTCTTTGAGATTCGCAAACAGAAGTATCTGGAGGCGCTCGACAAGTATGCCTTTATACTCCTGTTATATTTTATTAGGAGTGAGGCTATGGTACTATGTATAACGCAGATTGGTCCGTACTATGGATCAATATCTCCGTTTCAAAGACCAAACAGTTGATCTGAACTTTTCAACATGATCTCCATATGAAAATGCACATGTAGATCAAATTTAACATTTTTTAATATTTTTTTACTAGTTTTTTGATAGGTAGAAAATCACTTGATCTAAAAATTCTAGATCATTCAAAAGTAGTGATTTTCTACCTATCTAAAAAACTAGTAAATTAGTCTACAAGTATATTTTCTTATGGAAATCATGTTGAATGGTTCAAATTGACTGTTTGAACTTTGAAAAATGAAGATATTGATCCATAGTATGGACCAATCCGCGCTATGCATAATATCCTAGTATCTCTCTTTGTTATGTGTACCTGTAAAAACATTAAGGAACGTCATGTTTGGTTTCATGAAGTATCAAAACATATTGCACATAGGTCCTCATTATTTCCTTCGGAAAGATTAGCAGAGAATCTGTCTGCTTCTCTCTAGTTAAATGAGGTAGATGAATGGATTATTTATTTTTTTGGTGGATCTGTTCTTGTTTTTAGTTTGCGCCTTTTTTGTTTATGTGTGTGTGTATGTGTATATATATATATATTTATTTATTTTAATCTAGAATTAGGTCTGTTAAATAACAGTGTAATCAGATGAGGCTTTAAGCATCGGATTTGCCTACTAGGGACTAAGTTTTATGTGCCAAGGCAATGGTCATCTGTAATTGATGGTTGCTATTCTCTATTCTAGGCATGATCGATCAAAGGCAGTTGATATACTGGTCAAGGATTTAAAAGTATTTGCTACCTTCAATGAGGAGCTATATAAGGAGATAACACAGCTTCTCACCTTGGATAACTTCAGGTACTACAATTTTGATGCATTGTTCTCTTTTTTCTATGGTTATAACTATGAATTGTTCTAGTAATCGTCAATCTTTTGACCAAATTTATCCTCGATAATACCATTGTGCAATTGCCACAAATCAATTAACACTATGCTAATAGAAGCAAACTTGTGCAATTGAACACCAAAGAAAGGTAGAAGACGAGTGATGAATATTTTTTCTGGCAGAGAGAATGAGCAGCTCTCGAAATACGGAGATACAAAATCAGCAAGGTCAATAATGCTTGTTGAACTAAAGAAGCTAATTGAAGCAAATCCTCTCTTCAGAGATAAACTCCAGTTCCCAAGCTTAAAGAGCTCTAGGCTTCGTACCTTAATCAACCAAAGGTAATATTCGTAATCCAGAATATATTTGTTTCTTAGAATCCATCTTTGTTGCCCCGGGTTTAGTATCTTTTTTTTATTTTTTATTTTTTTATAATTCGGCATATTTGATCTTTTTTTTATGATTAATTTACCAAGTTTCTGACATATACGGTGCCATTTATGCACAGTTTAAACTGGCAGCACCAGCTTTGCAAAAATCCAAGGCCAAATCCAGACATAAAGACCCTTTTTGTGGACCATACCTGTGGCCAACCCAATGGTGCGCATGCTCCAGGTCCAGCCAACAATCCATTGCTTGGCTCCATGCCTAAACCAGGAGGCGGCTTCCCTCCCTTGGGTGCTCATGGGGTATCTCTCTCTAGCTGATTATCTGTGCAATCTTAATCAAATAAATCTCTTACGTTATTTGATAAATATGTTTGACCTTATTTGATCTGTACTCGAGTTCATGTTTCTTGCCTCTTAAGAAATGATAAATATGTTTTTCCAATAATTCTCATATGTTAGGCTGTTTGAAATTTAAGAAAAAAAATTTGAAAATCATGTAGCTGAGGTAATAGATAGCGAGATGAGAGGCACATATAACAGTGGATAATATTCCTTTAAAATTTCGTTAACTAAATATCAGTTTATATTATATCAGAGAACTCACTTGTTTAGCTTGTGAACTTACATAATATTATTTTTCAGCCCTTCCAACCGACAGCAGCACCTGTACCAACGCAACTGGCCGGGTGGATGTCAAACCCTTCTGCTGTAAGTCATCCTGCTGTTTCTGGGGCACCTATGGCACCTATGGGACTAGGCGGTCCCGCTAATCCCGGTACAGTCTTCTCATCAGGCCCTCCAATATTAGGTTATTGTACTAGTTTGTCATCTAATTTTCCATTTTTAATAATTTCAACCGATGCCACCTGCTTGTTCTTATTTAAAAGGAGCAGTAGATGTCTTTGATCTAAGTTTAACTAACTATGCCAAGTAATTGCTTGGGGTTATATTAGTTAATGTTGAAAATTGATTAAAAGTTGCTATAATTAGCATCAGAAGAAGCGTGGATGCTATAATCAATCTATTTTAGTGAAGTCAGAAATTAGAAGCATGATGAGCATGTAGTTTACTTTTGGTCAGCAGGGGTATTTATGGTAATAGGTGCTAATTTTAGATTGTAGTGCAGTTATAGGAAGTAGTGGGTTCTAAAATTAGATAGATGGATTTGCTATAAATCTGTAAGCATGTTATGCAATTGGGTGCAAGTTGTAAGAAAATTTCAGTATATTGAGAAATCAGTTTTTAGGTAAGCAGCAGTTTTTATTTTACCAGTTCGTACCAGTAAAGACTGCTGCAATTCAGCCAAGTTTCCAACAGTTAAGTAGGATGAATTTCAACAGTAAGTGAAGTTTGGACTAATAAAACTAATTTGTTTATGATAAGTTACTAAAAGGGAAAGTTGGATTGCCTCTGCAGCTTTAAATCATCCTGCTGTCTCTGGGGGACCCATCGGGTTAGGTGCTCCTTCAAATCCTATTCCAGGTAGGACTATTTTGTTTGTTAAAAAAAATAAAAATAAAAAGAACCTGATATAATGAAGATTATACTGTACCTAATTTATAGTCTGGCATGTACTTTGGCGCAAGAGTTGCCATCCTGAGTTAAATGACATTAGTGAAAAAAGAAAAATAGAAGCCTGTTTTTGAGTTTCTTACACAGTTTTTTTTTTTACTCCACGTGTAGTATCAGGTGGTCCTATTGGGCTTGGTGCTCCTACAAATCCTGGTAAGGTTTGCCTTGATATAAAAGAGATGAAAACAAATAAAAAGGTTGATAATTATAAAAGCACACATGCAAAAGGAAGAAGCTGAAAAGGAAAAGAGAATGAGCAAACTATAATTCAAACTATAATTGTTGCTGATAACACCAGTCATAACTGCTATAGTTCTATATTATTTTCTTCATTTGATATGGTATTATCTGGTGATTAACATATAGCTCAATTGCTGAAGAGAGCACCTCCAACTGGTTTTCCTGCAGCTGATTATCAAGCAGGAGATTCTTCGGAACACTCTAACAAGCGAATGAGACCTATTGGGGTTTCTGAGGAGGTCTGTGTTTTTATTTTTTATTTTGATTCTTTTTAATTTTTCTTCACCCTTCAATTAACAAAATACTAAACCATAGTACTGTACCATATCAGGGAGCTTTGAGACCTTGTTTTGTGCTTTCATGTTTTATTTAATGTCTTCACATTTGCCTTTACATTTGTGTTATTTAGTTTCACTGTAAAGCTCTTCTAGCAATATTTAATGGTGCAATGACTATTTGAAACCTGTTGTGAAAACAAAAACAGGGTAATTTGGCAGTGAATATTACTCCAGCAAGCTACCCTCAGAGCAGCCACAACCAGGTGATGTATGCCCCTGTTCCGGAAGACATACCCAAGACGGTAGTTCGCAACCTTATCCAGGGATCAAATCCCATGAGCATGGATTTTCATCCTGTCAACCAGACTATTCTTCTTGGTATGCTTTAACCTCTCTGTCTCTGTACAGAACTGGTACAATAGTAGGTTAAACTGGAAGGGGAGCATGAGATGAATTTAGGGTTAATGCGCCACTCATGCATCATGTTCTTATCTTTGTTTTGAAAGTCCAAACAGTCGATCTGAACCACTCAACATAATCTCCATATTAAAATGTGGTTGAAGGCCAAATTTTATATTTTTTTGGAAATTGTTTACTATTTCGATAGATAGGTATAAAATCACTGTCTTTGGATGGTCCAGAATCTTCTGAAAAACTGGAAGGGAAGCATGAGATGACTTTAGGTTTAGTTTGATTTATCACTTTATGGTTATATTGAAAAGATTGTAGTTGTGGTGCCAGGGGCAATTTGAATTCATGCATCTATTTAAGTAGAAACTTGGTATGAGAACTTAGATGATTTGAAAGAAGAGCACATTGAATGTTTTAAAAATGCAACTTTTTTGTTGCTAGTGAACTAAGTGAAGGCATCTTGAGTTGTAACATTTCTGTATTATATTTTGCCCTTCTTTATGTATATAGTTGGTACAAATGTGGGAGATATCGGACTTTGGGATGTGGGTACGAGGGAGAGATTGGTTTTAAGGAACTTCAAAGTTTGGGAACTTTCACAATGCTCCATGGTCTTACAGGTATGTATTCTCATCAAGTTGCTTTACCTGGTTTTGGCATTTACACTGTGTTTTTTGGTTGGATATTTAATGATAGGAGGGTAAGGTTATATGGAGGTTGTGGAGCAAGAGAAAAAGTCATCTTTGTTGATGGCATTGGGGCGCAAGAGAAAAAGTCAATACTAGGATATTTCTTATCTGTTTGGCACTCAGTACTAATGAAATTGATCTGTGGCACATTATTTTTGATCAGATGTCCATTATATATTTTTTTTTTCCGCATTATGTTTAATCTAAATACATATCATGAATAATTGTTTGACAGATTATGCAATCAAATTTCAGGGTTCCCTAGTTAAAGATCCTGCAGTGTCTGTCAACCGTGTGATATGGAGCCCTGATGGATCACTCTTTGGTAAGCTTATATGTTTCTATTTGAACCCATGGATCCTTAAGACCGATGTGGTGCTCTCTTCATTTTGCATAAAGGTGTTTTTTAAATATTTTGTCTGACTTGGATGTGCCTTGCCGATTTTAGAAACTTTCAGCGTATCTGTGCAATGAAATATCTATTCAGAAATTTCTCTACCTATTCAACAGGAAATATCCCTGAAAAGTTCATTATATATTCTTTTGTCAAGTCTCTAATAGAAAATACAGAAGTTGTGAAATACATTAGGTTTTTTTTTTATTTGAGTGAAATACATTAGTAAACACAAGCAATGAGATGTTGCAGATGAGGGTTTGTGTTAAGGTCTTAGTGTTAGTAGTTGAGAATGAAAAATTTAGGGCATACATTAAAATTTGCTGGGTTTCATCAAAAAATCTATATTATTTTAATAAATCTTAGACAACACTTTAAGTGTATAGCATTTACCTTACCCTGACTGTAATGTAACAATCTGTTGTAATACAGGTGTCGCTTATTCGAAGCATGTTGTACAAATATACTCATATCATGGTGGTGGCGATATTAGACAACACTTAGAGGTATGCTTTCTTGGTAGGCAATGACTTTAGAGAAGTCTGTATTGCAAAATCATACAAATGGAGATTCAAATGGATAGATGGATCTCAAGCAAATCAGAAATATCAGGCAACAAAAGATTAAAAAGAAAAGCAAGAATCTGATATCCAATATACCATACGGAACCAGTGTAGCCTGAAATAAGCTGACCAATGGACCTCTTTGGATTGATATTCAATATTTCCTCTTGAACTGAGATTCTATCCATAGTTGATTCCTAATATTTTCTGCCTCCTTTTGGTATTGAGTTGTAACAGATAGATGCTCACACCGGGGGTGTAAACGATATAGCATTCTCTCACCCTAACAAGCAGCTGTGCGTAATAACCTGTGGAGATGACAAAACAATCAAGGTCTGGGACGCGACGAGCGGGGCCCGGCAGTACACTTTTGAAGGGCATGATGCTCCTGTTTACTCTGTCTGTCCCCACCACAAGGAGAACATCCAGTTCATTTTCTCTACGGCCTTGGATGGCAAAATAAAGGCATGGTTGTATGACAATTTGGGGTCTAGGGTTGATTATGATGCGCCTGGGCATTGGTGCACCACCATGGCTTATAGTGCTGATGGCACCAGGTCAGTTGTTTTTCTTTATCAAGAAAAGGAATATGACATGGGTCACTATAATTCATGGAAGAATGACCTATATCTTTTTGTTTGAATTACCCAAGTTGAGGAAAAAAAAACAGGGAGAAAAAGGAATAATTTGTACAACTTCCTGAAAAGAAGGGGAAATGAGGGGTATTTTCAAGTCTTTCATGGGATACATGTGATGTTTTTAATATTTCTTGCATTCTAGACCTCATCTTAAATATCAAATATAGATACATTATTTAGTTCCTCAGCTCAAAAGTTTCATAATTGCCATCCTCTTCTTTTTTTGTTATTATTATTATAGGCTGTTTTCTTGCGGGACAAGCAAGGAGGGGGAATCATTTATAGTGGAGTGGAATGAGAGTGAGGGGGCAGTGAAGAGGACATATCAGGGCTTCAGAAAGAGGTCCCTTGGTGTGGTGCAATTTGATACCACTAAAAACCGGTACCTAGCAGCTGGAGATGAGTTTGTGATCAAGTTTTGGGATATGGACAACACTAATCTGCTCACAACTCTAGATGCTGAAGGTGGCCTCCCGGTATGATTTTTTTTTTAAACCAATAATTACATGCTATTGTTATGGGTCTGCTTTCAAGTATCAGTTTTGCTTTATTGACCACAGAATTATTGCATATCTGATATACGGGACTGATTTGAGGAATAGCAGAGTGCATAGTTTTTTTTTCTTCTGTTTGTTGTTACTAGGCGTGGCGAGCCAACGATAAACCAATGGTCAAAAAACAGCCACTCTCATGAAATGAAATCGTCCAACACGACTTGAGATGGTTTGGACATCTCCAATGGAGGCCTCCTGAAGCACCGGTGAGTACTGGAATTATAAGGTGTATCGAAAACACAAGGAGAGACAGAGGTCGGCCACGATTGACATGGGACGAAGCAGTAAAAAGGGACTTGAAGGAGTGGAATGTATCTAGGGAGTGGGCTTCGGATAGGAGCGCGTGGAAGCTAGCGATCCACGTACCAGAACCATGACCTAGTAGTAGTTAGGGATTATTTAGGAGTAGTATTATAGGTCTTAGGTCATAGGACTAGTAATTTGGAGGCAAGGATGTAAGCTTAGGACTTTGACCCCGACGATTGATAGTTTAGGTAGAATATAGTTAATATTAGTATTTGTATTATTACTATTATTATTGATACCAGTATTACTATTAGTATGCCTACTCTTACTATTATTATTATTATGACTATTTTTATTAGTATTATTATTATTATTATTATTATTATTATTATTATTTTTATTACTACTTTATTACCACTTATCTTGATTTTATGATTGTGATTGGGTTTCATTTGTAGCCTACCCCAACTTGTTTGGGACTAAAGGCTTGGTTGTTATTGTTACTAGAAATTTAAGTATATGAATACTTGTTTCAGTTCAGATTGTAAACTTTTTTTTACTTTTCTTTGCACATTTTTAAAAGTTTTTGGGCCTTGATTGTGGCTTAAAGATCAAGTTCAGTTAAAAGTAACATAAGAGTAAATTTTATCTGACTTGGCACGCTGCACTTGCTAGTTCCATTACTGTTTTATAACATGTACTAGGCAGTACTTTTCTAGAGATGGCGCAATGCTTATGTATGCATTGCTGTTTATTTAAACAGGCTAGTCCACGAATACGCTTCAACAAGGAGGGAACACTATTGGCTGTGTCTACTCATGAAAATGGTATAAAGATATTGGCAAATGCTGATGGATTGCGACTACTACGCACCTTTGAAGGTCAAAGCAGACAATTTGATGCTTCCAGGGCAATTTCGGAATCAAATACTAAGGTAGCATTATTACGATTTTGCCCCTTTTTTGGTCACTTGATATGGTACCATACCTGAACCATGCTTGTATTATTATATTCACAGCCTATAGTAAATCCATTGGTGGCGGCAGCTGCTGCTGCTGCAGCATCTGCTGGGGCTTCGACAACTGGTGCACCAAATACTCCTCAGACACCAATCTCTGCATTGGTTAGTTCTTTCTTTTTCGTTCTTTTCTCCAAAGTTTAACTTTGTTTATTGTTTCATAATTTCATGTATACCCCTCAAAAACCGACCAATCACAAGTAATGGAATGAATCATTTGCCATCGAAAACTGACAAATCATAAGACTGAATTTTTCTTGAACTGGCTACATATTTTTATTATCTTAATAAAGGGTAAAATGGGTACTTTATAAATTTAAAATGAGTTTTAATAGAAAGGCAATAAAATGGGTAAATTTGTGAGTTTTTGAAATTTAGAAGGATAAATATGATATTATGAATTTTAGAGGGGGAAATACATAATTTTGAAGTTTTTGAGGGATATACATGAAATTCCCCCTTCATATTGTGATCTGCCAGGATGGAATCCATACCGACTGGATAGAAAAATGAGAATTGACAGGCTATATTGAAGCCTTAAACATCAGGTTTCATAAAAAAGATGATTAAAACTTTAGAAACAAAGTAGAAAAATCAAGTTACATTGGATTTTACCAGTATTAATGGTACACATAATCAGGTCTTTTCCTGTTGTCCACTGTACTTTGTAATACGATACTATCTTATTAGATCAACTCTTTTGAAAGATCCATAGCAATTCTATCTTCTTTTTTATTGTTTTGTCTGATTAGTTTCATTGTTTAAACTCTCACTGGCACTGGTAAAATTGAATAGAATGGGGATATGAAAGGCATGGTGGATATAAAACCCAGAATAGTTGAAGATGCATCTGACAAGTCTAAGATGATGTGGAAGCTTACCGAAATTAATGAGCCAGCACAATGCCGATCTCTTAGGCTCATGGATAATTTGAGAACAAGCAAGGTACCAGTTTGTATTGTATTAAGTTATCAAATTGAAATGTTCTCTTGGAAATGCTGGTACCACATTGTATTGTGTGACCAGCACTGGTATGAACCACCGCATGGTATATGTCTAAATGAAGTTTTAAATTACAGATCTCAAGATTGATTTATACAAACTCTGGTGTTGCTCTTTTGGCTCTTGCTTCAAATGCTATTCATCTCCTCTGGAAATGGCCACGTAATGATAACAACCCTAGTGGAAAGGTAACGCCGATTGTGACCATGGTTGTTTCAAAATGCGATAAATTGCTTATACACGACTTGTGCAACCCATCCGGTGACTGTTTTCTCTTATTTCTTTTAAAAGCAATAAATGCCTGTTTCCATTGATCAACAGATATAAACCGATAGCAGTTCCTACTGGTTATTTCTGGTTATTGAATGCAATATATCCAGGGCAGAAAAAAGGAAAAAAAAAGAGAGAGTATTTTCCAAGAGTGATTGATACTGACCAGTATCAATTTAAATTTGAATTTTCAATATGTAGGCAACTGCTGGGGTAACGCCACAATTGTGGCAACCACCGAGTGGCATTCTTATGACGAATGACGTAACTGATTCGAATCCTGAGGATGCTGTGCCATGCTTTGCCTTGTCGAAGAACGACTCTTATGTCATGTCAGCTTCTGGCGGAAAGATTTCTCTCTTCAATATGATGACCTTTAAGGTACATATAGTCTATACCAGGGTAATTTTGACTGGATAATGATACTATTATATACTGGAACAGTCAAAACTTCTTTTTTATTTCTCCCCCTCTTTTTTTTTTGGTTTTTCGTGGTGTTTCTATTATTTAGTTGCTTCTAAAAGGATTCTTTAGATTTTTGTTGTACTTCAGTGGATCACAGGAGCCAAGACTTTGCTTTAAAATTTATTTAAGCTATGTTTTGTATTTTTGTTACATTTTAAGTACATGGCTGAGAGGTACATTGGCTCCTAGTAGGTAGCACAGATATATGAACCAACAACTTGATACAATCGAAAATAATGAGAGGAATATTAATTCACATCTGCTTTTGTTTACAGACAATGACTACCTTCATGCCGCCTCCACCAGCTGCCACTTTCCTAGCATTCCACCCGCAAGACAACAACATAATTGCCATTGGAATGGATGACTCCACCATTCAAATCTACAATGTCAGAGTTGATGAGGTTGTTGCTTGTTATCCTATTTTTTTATTTTTTATTTTTTAATTAAGGTTTTGAACTTTGATCCAGGCTCAATTGAGGATTTAAGAGCTTGGTGGTGTTTGGTTGAGGCCTAAGTTGGTTATTCAGCTGGCCTAAGCGATTCATGTTTGGTTGAGGTCTAAAGTTATGTCATGGCCTAAGTTATTAAAATATAGTATTGGTTAAAGAAAAAGGGGGGGGGGGGGAGATTGGATAGACTGACAGTGGGGCCGTAGGGGACTAACTGTTAAGCCACCTGGATAGGTGGTTTAAATTTAGAGGCCTAATTTTAGTGTTATGCCTAGTTGATCTGTAATCCGGCCTAGTTAATCCGTGTTTGGTGGAATAACTGAGGCCTAAACCCCTTATTCCATGGTTTAGGCCTCAACCAAACACCACCTTATGATGTGAAATAACATTTTATTGTTCTTGGATAGCTTTTGATCTGGAATTGGGAATAAATCTTGAATTGGATGGTTTTATTGCACTCCATGGATTTCTTTGCTTGTATACCGAATCAGAAAAGTACAAACGTTGTCACATACAAATCTAATATTGCTTTTTTTTTTCTTAGGTAAAAAGCAAACTGAAAGGCCACTCAAAGAGAATCACTGGTCTTGCCTTCTCCAATGTGTTAAATGTGCTTGTTTCCTCTGGAGCAGATTCTCAGGTTCCTATACAAGCTCCTTTATACTAGTCTAATGTTTGTTTATTTGAATATTAATCTTTTAGTAATATAGCTAATTTTTTCTCCTTTGGTTGGTTTTTGTCCTAAAACAATAGTGAAAGAAACATGGACACAGCTCAGCTGCTTCTTGCTTGGCCAAATTACCCGAGGAAATACAGAAGAAAATAAAAATAACATCCACTTATATAAGCAATCTATATAATACAAAATTCAATTGATCAAGTAAACAAGTTTCTAGGTTTTTTTTTTTTTTTTTCTAACTCATGACTTCCGAACATGAAACATGAAATAAACAATGCTAGACACTAGTTCATGTACACCAAAACAAAAGGTGTACAATGTAGCACTCTTAATAACAACTTGTTGAATTCTCTGTTGCAGATCTGTGTGTGGAGCACTGATGGATGGGAGAAGCAAAGGAGCAAGTTTCTACCAAACCCGCAAAGCCATTCTGGATCCAATTTGTCTGACACACGGGTCCAGTTCCATCAGGACCAAATCAATTTCCTTGTTGTTCATGCGAGTCAGATTGCCATCTATGAGACCACCAAGTTAGAGTGTCTTAGACAGGTAACCATCTTACTATGACTGTGCATAGTGCAGATTGGTCTGTACTACGGATCATTATTTTTGTATTCAAAGTCTAAAACTCTAAATTGTCAATCTGAACCGTTCAACGTTATTTTCATATGAAAATTCTTGCAGACTAAATTTTACAGTTTTTAGAATTTTTTTTACTATTTTTTAATAGGTAGAAAATCACTATTTTTTAATGGTCTAGAATCTTTAGATCAAGTGACTTTCTACCCATCTAGAAAAATAGTAAAAAAAATCTTAAAAAATGTAAAATTTGATCTACAAGTACATTTTCATATGGAGAGCATGTTCAAACGGTTCAGATCGATTGTTTGAATTTGGAAAATGGTGATATCGATCTATAGTATGGACCAATATGTGATATGCATAGGACCATAGCCTCACTCGTAGCTTAAAAGAAAAAATGAATTTATAGCTGCTACTAAAATCTGCTTAAATTTCAATCCCGAGGGCTGAAGCAGTTAGTGATTTGCAACTACTTTTCAAGTAGAACCAGTTATGCATGTCATGTAGAATTGATCTGAAATGAAACTGCAGAGCTGAAGTGACACCTGAGCACGCCCAAGTCAGATTTAGTATACTTTTAACATTGCAACAATACACAAGACATGATTAGGATTCTCGTATTAAGTATGTTAACTATGGTTGATTTTTAGAAATCTTATTGATTTTTTTTACTTCTTGTATTAGTGGGTCCCACGAGAAAACTCAGCACCGCCTATATCACATGCAACTTTCTCATGTGATAGCCAGTTGGTGTATGCAACATTTGTGGATGCCACTGTGTGCATTTTTAGTGCTTCCAATCTCAAGCTTAGATGTCGTATCCTCCCTGCCGCTTACCTTCCTCCCAATGTCAGGTATCGCTTAGTACAAAGTACATAAATATTATTAATTTTTTGTAAAACAAATTGGTAGAAGAGGTAATCTTAGTTTATATCTATTGCTAGTTTTTTTTTTTTTAATTTTTTTATTCCTGAGAACACCTTTCTGACTTCATGAATCTGAAATTAATATTTTTCACATCTTAAGCTGGTGCCTCTTTGCATAAAGCCTTATTCATTTTCTATATTGAACCGATTTTCACTGGACATAAATTTGGTATAGGAAAAGAAAATAGAATTCTTATCTTTGGGATGAAGAGTTATAAAGCCTGATAATTCTTGATCCAAGTTATTTGAACTTTTACCATGTGAAAACAATGAAGGAAATGTATAATTTTAGAAAAATTCACCTTACAATTTATGCCTATATTTCCATTTCGCTTGTTTCCTGAATCCTGATCAAGACAAGGCCTATTCTAATATCCATATTTATTCTTTTTAGACATAATATTATTTTTTTGTATTTTTTGTTGTTCCAGCCCAAATGTGCATCCTCTTGTGGTTGCAGCACACCCACTGGAGCCGAACCAATTTGCAATTGGGCTCACTGACGGAGGAGTTCATGTGATAGAACCTCTTGAGTCAGAAGGGAAGTGGGGGGCGGCCCCACCGTCAGAGAACGGGTCTTCCAGTAGCCTACCACCAAATGCAGCGCAAACTCCTGGGGCCTCTTCGTCAGAGCAACCACAGAGATAAAAACGATAGAAGATTAAGGCTTTGATTTAGTTAACCTTAAATTGCTTAATTTTTGTTTCTTCTCTCTCTCTCTCCTCCTTTCTTTCTCCAACTTTGGTGCTTGAGCAGTTGCTAACCAAGGTACGTATCTCTTTTTAGATGGTTATTTTAAAATATTATATCAAGTTGGGAAAACTTTGGAAAAATAGAAGTTTGTATCCAAATTAGAAAATTGGTAATTTCATGTCCTTAGTCGTGATGACTGTTTACACCGGTTTGATGAAAAGAAAATCCACACTGATAAAAGGAAAAAAAATATGAAAATGTTTCCTTCTGATGCGATGCACAAATATGGTGAAATTAAGTTAAAAGGACAATAAAATAGGGATATATGTGTTATGCAAGTGAGGCTACGGTACTATGCATACCGCAGATTGGTCCGTACTACGGATCAATATTTTTATTTCCCAAGTCCAAATAGTATTTCCATATGAAAATGTACTTGCAGACTAAATTTACACTTTTTAGAATTTTTTTACTATTTTTTTTAGATAGGTAGAAAATCACTACTTTAGAATGGTGTAGAATTTTTAGATCAAGTGAATTTCTACCTATATAAAAAAATAGTAATATTTTTTTAAAAATGTAAATGTGACCTTCAAGTACAGTTTTATATGGATATCACATTGAACGGTTCAGATCGATTGTTTGACTTTGAAAATGGAGATATTGATTCATAGTACGGACCATTATTAGCTATGCATAGTGCCATAGCCTCATTCATCATGTAATGTATTAGTAGCTTCTCTCCTTTGGAAAATTATAGGTTTTTTTTTTTTATTATTATGGTGCAGCTGTGCTTGAACAATAAGTATCCTCTCTCTATCTCTCCAGTAGAAGTCGAAGATGGGTTAGATATTTTAGACATCATCAGTAGATCAGAGTTTTTACAATCTCCATCTCTATTTAACTGTCTTCTTGCCTGGTTGAATATATTTCATGGCATCAAGGCAAGGAATTGTTAGCACCAGTTGTTAGCTCATGCAATTCTGTGTTTATCATCTGTGGTTGTCAGCTTGTGAGGTTTCTCTTTGGATTGGATATATATAGTCTTTGTATGTTTAATTGTATCTTTTTTTTTTTTTAAAAAAGGCAGCTCTTTTACCTTTGTACTCTTATCATCTTGTTAACAGTATCATTGTTAGTTAACATCTTGCATTATAAATTTTACTAGAAAAAAAGTGAATTTGAAGTCGAAGAATATTATGCTATTTGTTTTTCTTAATTTACTTTGTATATGTAATCAATATCAGAATTAGTGGGTAGATTTAAGATTAGTTTTGTTGGATTTTTTTTTTTCATTAATTCACTTTTTTTTTTATAGCCTATTTGTCTCCTTTTATCCTGGTCCACAATCTAACAGAAAAAGAAAATTCTTGAACCGACACAAAATACTTAAAACCCCTCAACATTTCCTAACTTTTAACTTTTTTATTTTTATTTTATATTTTGTTCGATTTTCTCCTCCTGTGCACCTTTTATTGATTTTGTTGGTTCAGGTTTTGGGTCAGTTTACATGTCATCAGCTTACAGGTTGAGATGAAACAATAATTAGAAGAATTGGTACCATTATCTAAATATTTTGTAACCTAAAAAAAGAAGAAATTGTACCACATCGTTGAATATTCATAAAATTATAAAAAAATAAGGAACAAAAATAAACTGAAATTAAGCCTGTTAGGATTGCTAGATGAACCGATTTTTTTATTAATCGAAAATAAATAAATAAAATATTGTAAAAGGGATTGATTAGGTGAAGATTGTCCCATTCCATATTTTCTTAATAAATAGATTTAGATATGGGACCATATCAGTAATCAGTACCACAACACAGCGCCACAGCGGCTTGTGATAGCCAATTAATGACCACAGGTGGTGAACAGAAATTTGTCTTTTTCACTAGTGGTGGACCATATCAGTACCACAACACAGCTGCGCTTTCTTAGTTAGTTGTTAAGTTACATTTTTTTTTAATTTGATAATATAATAGTTAAAAATAGATAAATCGCATGAATCTTTTTATTTAATTAGGGGGCTAAGGCTAAGGTGCTATGGCTTGCATAGAGACCTACGGTGCTACGGCTCAATATTCGAGTTTTCAAAATTCAAACGTTAGATCCGAATCGTTCATCTTGTTCTCCATCTTAATATGTGTTTGGAGGCCAAATTTTACATTTTTGAAATTTTTTTTTACTATTTTTTTTAGATAGGTAGAAAATGACCTGTCCCATGATTTCTTGTTTGTTTTTTTTGTTGTTGTTTGCTTTCGGACGGGAATGAATTTCCGTCCCAACTTTTAAGTTAAAATGACCCGTCTTGTGGAACGGCATAAAACAACCAGTTTTATGTAGATATCGAATTTTTGTCAAAATCATCCCGTTTTTCGATATTTTTTTAATTTATTTTCGATTAATAAAAAAATCGGCTAGATGAAAACCTTAGGGACAAAATTTGGAAAAGAAAACTCCCATTAATTGAAAGCTGCTCTGATAGTTTGATATAAATTTAACTGCTAAGTGAACGCAAGAGAAATGCATGAATTTATATAAATTGTATGTCTGCCTAACTTCACAAAATTGTTTTGACATATATATGTACTAAACATAGATGAATAGTTTCTTTTCATTTATGGAATGATATTATATATTAATATCCTCCCATATTTCTACTACAGTTAGAATTATTAAAACAAAAAAACAAAAAAAAACAAAAAAGGAAAAAAAAAAGAAATTTTAGTGTCCATCCAACTTTTGTGTTACTTATTTTGGAAATAAAAAAAACTAAAATTACATATATAAATTTAGTGTACATCAAATTTGAATCAATTTAAAAAGAGGAGGGTTCAAATGCCTCCATGTTTTTGTGCCTCCATCTCTCTCCATCATTTTCAAAGTTCAAACAGTCGATCCGAACCGCTTAATCTAACCTCCATACTAAAATATGTTTGGAGACCAAATTTTATATTTTTAGGAATTTTTTTACTATTTTTTTAGATAGGTACAAAATCAGTAAATCTAAACCATCTAAAAACAGTGTTTTTGTACCTATCTAAAAAAATAGTAAAAAAATTCCTAAAAATATAAAATTTGGTCTCCAAACATATTTTAGTATGGAGGTTAGGTTGAGCGGTTCGGATCAACTGTTTGAACTTTGAAAATAATAGAGAAAGATGGAGGCATGACGGAGGCACAAAAACATGGAGGCATTTGAACCATCCTCATTTAAAAATAAGCATTAATAATCTCCACAAATAAGTTGATTTTGCTTCATATTATTTTTGCATGCAACATCTCTTAAAAAAAATTGGGAATTACAGTAAAAGTAGGGGTGTCAACAGGTACGATAAGAACCGAATGAAAGTATTTTCATACCCGTACCTGTTATAAATTGTCCTTATCCATACCCTACCCTTACCCGTTATGAATTACCTTATCCGTACCTTACCCTTACCCTTTATGGTTGTCGGATAACGAAAAGATAGCGGGTAAATAACGGATAATTCTAATGTAATAATTATTTTTATTGTTTCTTAAATAAAACATTAAAATGCATTCATTTCACACGTGTTTTAAAATCTAAAGGGATATGCTAAAAATTAGTTACGTATTTTAATGGTAAATTAAGTGTAACACAATTATCTAAAGTAGTTGGAATATAGATATTTATTTCTCATTAATAAATATAATATATAATTTTTTATTTTATAATTATCTGACGGGTAACGGGTACATAATATGCTTTTACCCATATCCTTACCCTTACCTGTTTAGATAACGAAAAAAAAAATCTTTACCCATATTCGTATCCGATAAGTTCATAAAATGCTTTTTTTACTCATAGGTGTCTTATCAAATACGTCACGGATCAGGTAAACGGGTAAAAGGGTGCCATTGACACCCCTAAGTAAAAGACAGTAAATGCTGGCGCCAGATTAGGATTAGGAGAAAAGATGCGTGTGGAGGTGGCATTTCGTCTAAAAAAAGAGTGCCAAATTTAGCACAAATAGAGATCTGATTAGAACTAAATTTATGCTTGATCCAAATTTACCAAACCTATTTCTCAACCAACGCCTTTTTTGTCTGCTCTCCTCCTTTTTCTCCTCCGTAATTTATTCCTATATAGTATTAAATTGATATTTATTTATATTTTTATAATTATGCCATCCACCCCCTCCTCCTCCTCTACCTTCTCTCATACTTTCTCTCACAACCTTGTCACCTCGCCATCTCCCTCTTCTCCGTCAATCGACATTCCCTCCCGAGATGCAAGTTCAATCATAAATGTGAATGTTAATGCGGTCACTACACATGATCTTCCCCTCTCGGCTCCTACCACACCTATTTCGTCTGCGTGTGCTGCGTGCAAGTATCAGAGACGCAAATGTGGACCACAGTGCATGCTAGCGCCGTACTTTCCGCCAGAGCGGCAAAGTGATTTCCAAAATGCGCACAAGCTCTTTGGCGTAAGCAATATTGTCAAGAAGTTGCGCCAGTTGTCAGCACCTGATCGACAGAAAGCCGTCAACACAATGGTATACGAGGCGAACACGCGCGCTGAAAACCCGTCTGGTGGCTGCTACGCGTTCATCAAATATTACGAGGAATCTATCAGGCATTTGGAGAGAGAGCTCGCTTACACCCAGTGCCAAATCAATGATATTCGAGCTAACCAATGCAATATTGAAACCAATCAGCACGATATCGATCAACCATATCCTGGTCCGTATAAAATTAATTAAAGATTTTTTCTCAAAAAAAAAAATTAATTAAAGATTCATTTTCTTTAATTTCTTGATATTATTTTTACAATTTTCATAGTTGTAACCTCTTTGGTTCTAATTTAGGAATGCTCAAGTTCAACCGCATGCATGCAACAACCCCACAACTTGAATTCCATGCCAAAAGGACCACAATTAGTATACCATTTTATATAATGCCGTTATATATATTGATGGTTCACATCTTTGTATATGCACAACATATATATTTATATAATCTTAGTTTATTTGTTGGTGAATAATGAGTACAGATCAGAGTCAGTCGAGCTTCGTATCGTTGGATGACATAAACCCGAGTCAGAATAAGTTGCAAAATGAAACGCAGGAGCAACGGTTACAAAATTACTTTTATTTCAATGGCAATCAAACAAACAGGAAGAATAACAACAATGGTGACATAGGAGGCCATGATATCATGGCATACAATTATGTGAATAATAATAATTATAATGCGACCGAGCAGCAGGAGCAGGATCAGGATGAATTACGACCGTTTATGGATATCTTACCGATTTGTTCTGACAATGAGGAGGAAGAAGAAGAGCTGGTTTGCAAGAGCAGTGTTGATTTGCCATCTCTTAATTCACAGCTTGACACATCCACACAGTGCTGTTTAGGGTTAGGGTTCTCTGATTTTTGATTCAATTTCACATTATTTTATTTTCAATGTTTATATGTATATATAATAAGGTGGTGATACTAATTACTAACATGACAAACATGCTTGTAAGAGGATTACAATCCACACACACACACGCACACAATAATCTCCCTCTTTTTTTGTTTTGTTTTTGTTTTTGTGTTTGTTTTATTTTAATTTTCTGTGTCATTCGCTATTATTTCTTTTGGTGCATGTATTTTTAAAAGTTTCATGATCACTGCATTGCTCACTTGTTGTTTATTGTATTTTCTTTTTGTTAATTCATTTATTTATGTTATTCATTTTATTCATTGTACTAATCTTTCTTTAGCTTTCTTCATAAAGATACTGTTTTTCAGTGCCATAGCTAGAGATGGACAGAACAATTCAACAATAAATACGGAATTTTAAATAAATCTTCTCATTGTACCATCCATATCTCTCTGGAGAAAATCGTGGTGGTCAGATTGACATGAGACTTTTGTTAAATAAGATCGACGATTTCTGTCACGCTCATTTGGATTATATTGAGATATAGATGGCCTTAGAGTAGGATCAGAGGGACCTCATGTGATTCTTGTAAAGATGAATCAATTAGAGGTTTAGATGGATTCTTAAAGTATTTGTTCATTTTTGATATTCTAATAGACACATTTAAAGAAGAAATGGTCAATCACAGGATAATTGGTACCTAACTCAACAACTAATACCTTAACAATTTAATTAGGGTTGAGCTCTAAACAAAAATTCTAAAATTAAACTTGTTATATAAATATCTTTAGCCCCAAATAAACCCATAAAGGCAAGTTTAGGCCTACAAATTTCATCCCTAAGAATCCCAAGAGTTTTTTTTCCTCTAAAATCGGCCTACAAATCCTAGCATTCGCCTGAGCTTTTTTTGTTTTGTTTTCCGGATCACTCTCTCTCTTCTTTTTTCTTCTCACGAATTTTTTTTTTTTTTTTCGGATGCGACGGTGTGTAGATCCGACTGTCGGAGGCGGCGGTGAGTAGATCTAATCGTCGAAGTGCAATGGTGAGTGTCGGAGCATGACGTCGAAGTGTAATGGTGAGTAGATCCGTCCTTCAAAGTATGACGGCTATCGGACGCAAGTGGATCCGGTTGTGGAGAGAGCCGAAGAATCAGTTATTATGGTGTTTAAGAGTATAAATAAGTAGAATTAGATGATGAGAGTAGTTTAGATGAATTAATGAGAATAATGGAGTTTAGATCTAGTAATTAAGATCATTTGATTCGTTGTAAATACATTTTTTTTTATCAATGAAATTGTTAGTTAGCATTTAAAGTCACTAATCTTTTAAAAAAAGAATCACTTTTTTTTTTTCCGAATCACACTCTACACACTAAAACGGGTTCAAGTCGATGGGTACAGATAAGAAATTAGAGATAGACAAACTTTATTAATCGATATAAAAGTACTTAATTTTTAATTTCTATGGATAGGCAGTTGCCTACCCTTTCTCTGAATTGGCTCATCCTCTTTTGTTTCCTATTAGCATGAATTTTGCAATTTGAGTGCTACTAAAGATTGTCCATTTAAGATGAATTTGTTATTGAATTAGTGGCATTGAGAAGTACTTGGTAAATCTCATGCACAATGGAGACATCAAAACATCTCTTCTTTCTTTCAATGTGCAAATGCTATGGCGGTGTTGTGGTTGTTATGGAGACAATGTAATGAAGTTATCTTTCGAGGAAAAAGTTACTACCTTGGTTAGTTACCAACCGAGATGCGGAAGTCGCAAAGTTGTGGCAACAAGAACATGATTGCAACAGGACACTACAATAAAGTAGACACTTTTTGCGAGGAAAAAAGTGCATTTATGACGGTCATCCGTCACAAAAAGAAAAAACTGAACAATGAAAGTAGTTCGTCGCAAAAAGTCACTTTTTTATCCTCGCAAAAAGTGTCTCATTCTTGTTGTAGGAGTTGATCAGGATACAAGGCTTGCAAATTCAAGGAACAAAATTGATATTATAATAAAAGTTCTGTAATAACAATTAGGAACTGATGTTGTAAGCAATTTTATCAATATAGGTTTGATAGTCACTATCAAGTTTTCAAAAAGAACAATTAGAAACTGTCTATTGGAGATGATTGTTTTTTCATAAATTTTTCTATTTAAGAGTCCCAGTACATCTCAGTATTTTTTAGATGTTATTTCTAAAAAAATAAATCTACGTCTCTTCAAAGAGAAATGAGGACTCATGCCACTGTATTAAGTCCATGGTTTTACTCGTTTTTATCAATTTTAAGTTCACTCTTTTTTGAGACGGAGTCATATATGAAGATTTCATTCATTGTTTGAATTTGAATTCGGTCTGTTCATTAAATATTTGCACAAATCTCAAAACTCCCTGTAAATAGCTCAGATAGGTTCCGATTCAGATCAAACAGTCCGATTCTAATCTCGTCGATTACGTTACTTTAGAGGATATGTACTACTTGTGCCGGTTGTGGGATCCCCCTTTTACAAATCGACTAGGAATAATATTTGCAAATAATACAAAAAATTGGTGACAATTTACAAATAGCATTTGCAAATAACATTTTGCTGAAGTTTCAATAGAAGCCTACAGCCCAAAGCCCAAAGCCCAAAGCCCAAAGAAGCCCGCAGACAAGAGGGAGATGAAGATCAGATATTAAGTTACAATTTTCAAGTTAAAGCAAAAGCAAATCCTTCTAAAAGTACTCAAAATATCTTAGTTTATGGTCTATGGACTATGAATAAAACTTGGCATCTGAGCCCAAGCCCAAAACTTGGCATCTTAGTTTGTAATTTACTCTTTTTCAAATCATAATTATTTCTTTGTTTTCTCCCGAGGTTAGTAGAAAAATGAAATCAGACATGCATTAAACTGAAATGAATATTTTGGTTCATCTCTCTTTAGAAACTTTTTAAGTTCTCTTAGAATTTTTTTTTTTTTTTTTTTGTAATTTTATTAACAATGAAACCAAATTAATAGACAGATTCAGACTTTCAAGTTACGAGGGTCAAATACATATTTATGATCAATTATATAACATTTTTATATTGAATATGAAAGTTAATTTTACAGTATTCATAGTATTTTATTTTAAAATAAAAAACAAAATCATGTATATGCAAAAAAAATTTGAAAATAAATGAGGGTTTGTTGACCCCATTCACTCCATGTAAATTCGCTTCTGTTTGCTCCTTAACAAATGTAGATATATGGATACATCAAGAAGAATTCATATCACCCAAGGTAACAATTTTTTTTTTTTTTTTTTTTGTTTAGATCTGAATCGTTCGATTAGAATCCACAGAGATATTAAAGAGGCCCCGTACATTTCAACTTGAGCTGAATTAGTCTAGATTTTGATCGGACAGTTCGGATCTAAACAGAAGTTTATTGTTACATCATAGGATATAGATTCTATGAGCAACCTATATTTAAAGGTTTCATTGAAAGTAACAAAATTTGGGATTGAATCGTCTGCCCTCATGGGGGCAGGAATTTCCTGCCCCCAGAGTCACTGTTGGTGGATCCTCTAAACCCTAAACCCTAAATTCTAAACTCTAAATCCTAAATCCGGCCCCACCCGGCCCCACCCCACAGTGACTGAGGGGGCAGGATTTTCCTACACCCCGGGGGGCAGGTGATCTGCTTCCACAAAATTTGCCAGTAACATCAGTATTTTTTTTTTTTTTGAGATCAAGCCCGTAAGCGTCTGCATTACTAAGAAAGTTTACAACAATATATATAGAGTTTACATTATACATTTATACAACAGATTGTGCATAAAATGATTAAGATACACATTTATACATCAGAGCACAATCTGAAAAAACTGAAAACAGCTTACCAGAAAGCACGAAACTGAAAAATTGATGACAGTTTACCAGAAAACCCAATCTGAAAAACTAGAAACAATTTACCAGAAAGCCTAAAAACTGAAAACAGTGTATCAGAAAACCTAAAACCTGAAACAGTATACAAGAAAACCTCAAAGCTGAAACAGTATACCAGAAAACATGACACATCTTTGAAGCTAAGAGCAGATGTAAGATGTTTGCTTGGTCAGTATTTGGCATGTGTTATCAGAACATTATATAAGATAAATTCTTTAGACTTTACAATTTGATGGTTTTTTGGGGCATATGCAGAAAATGTAATAGTCTCTCAACTCTTAAAGTTATTAAATTCTGTATCGATATATATTTTTTCTCCTCTTTTCTTTGTTTTTCTTTATATCCCTTTGCTTGTTTATTTTATTTTTTGATAGTATTTCACTATTTATAAAACAATGCGGATTAATTCTTTGCTGGAAGTGCTTATGAGATCAGATCCAGTGCAATATCTGACTATGGAGAATGAGATTTGAGTCATCCGTTTTTAATCTAGCACGACTCTCAAAGCGGGCCCTCCTATATTTCATATAAACACCGAATTTATTTTGGCCATGTTGTGAGCAGAGGTGGATCTTAATGCAACCTATTTAGTCACCCCTATGTTTAAAACTTTAAATTATATATATTAAAATTTAATTAAATTTTATATAGTTCAGTCTCTCTTATAAAATATCAAATACTAGTGGCAATTCCACATTGTGTTTGTGGAGATTAGAGTTCAAATTCCACCTACCATACATTACTTTTTATTTATATTATATATTTTGGTCTCCTCCTATTTAAATTTTCTAGTTTCGCTCCTGATTGTGAGTATTGTAAACAGTCATTGGAGTCATGTGATATTAATAGAGGTGAAAGTGGATACAGATCAGATAGTGGCTAAACCATATTCCTATATTTTTTTTTTGTATCGGATATAAAACGGATACAAATACAAATCAAATTGGATATTTATTAAAAAAAATGTCAAAGTTCATAATATTTATCTAATTACGAGGTGAATAACATAATTTTTTTTTCATAATATATATATTAAACTATAAGGTATATATTTACTATTCAAATATAAATAATTAAAAATTTAAAACTATATCGATATCTATATCCGCAGGGATATTCGAATATCAATTATCCGTATCTAATTTGCGAAAACATATCAAATACGGATCCGATGCTATCTTTCTATGTTGGATTGGGTTAATTTGGTTTTGGAGTTGGGTCATATGAACCATATGAGATGGACCCATAAATATATATATGTATAATCTGTTGTAAATAATGGTATGTGCTTATTGGACGGATAGGGTACCGCTAAATGATTAATTAAAAATAATCAGGAATAATCGGTCATAACTAAAAATAATCGGCTAATTAGTTGAAAAAAATAACTAATCAATTAATTAATCAGCCTAAACGGCTGTTTTTTTTTTTACAACAATGGCATAAATATGCATGTAATCTCCCCAACCTACAAAAGTACAAATAAACACATGTATACCCACAAAAATCGGGCCATATTTATATAGTTGTAATGGGCGTATGTACTATTGTTATGGGTAACCATTAGTTAGTAATTAATATCACATGCACATATTCAATTTATACGCCCCACCCGGTCGATGCTTTTTGATTTAACACTGTTAGGAGGTCACTGTACTAGTGTCAAGTTGATCACATTACATTTAAATTGTGTCACTATTCACGGTACCTTCACAGATATTTCTGTTGGTAATATTGATGTATTCAAAAATAACTATTTTTGTTGGTGTATCCTCGTACCGTCGCAGATAATCACATATTTTATATAATTTCAGAAGGAAATAAATTCACCAAATGTTAGGAAGATTATAATTAATCAAAATTTGTTTAGATGATAGAAATCAAAATCAATATCATCAAGTTATTTTTTAATTTAGATGATAGAAATCAATTTTTTTATAATTTTAAATATTATCTCTAAATTAAATGTATGTAGATCAAAGATTAGTTATCAAATTACCAAGTACATACCAATACCATTATATTTTTCATTCTTTTCCATTTTTATGAAACTATTGATCATGTCACGTAATTAACTAGTAAAAATTATTTTTTAGGAGAAAAATAGAGGTCAGGCCTCCAAGTTTTTGGTTAGATAATTTTTCTTTTTCATGAAATTATTAGTGTCACGTAACTTGTAAAGAATGCATGCATGCATGCTCTCATTCAACCCAGTCACCGCACTAAAATATTTATACCAACTTACAACGAAATGGCTAGCTGATATGATATATATTTAACTTGCTAACTAGCATGCATGCATGTTCTCATTTGGATTAATCGCTATCTGCACTAAATTGTTTATACCAACCTTCGTAAGTTGGTATGAGGTATTAAATTCAGATCATAGGAGAGAGAAAATGAGCGAATGATTGGGTGCAAAACATGGCCTGGGTACATAAATTATTGCCTTAATATATTTTAATTAGACTTGTTTCTAAGTCATTTGTATGTTACTCTACAAATTCAGGCAACAAAAATCTATATATGATATTAGAGTGATGAGGCTATGATAATATATGCAAATTACACATTGCCGCTGTGAATTCATATCTCTGTTTTTTAAATTCCAAATAGTCAATTTGAATCGTTCAACATAATCTTCATATAAAAATATATCTACATTCATATGAAAATGTACTTGCAAATTGAATTTTATATTTATTTTATAATTTTTTACTATTTTTTAAATAGGTAGAAAATTATTGTGTGATTTCTACGTACCTAGCTATCTAAAAGAATGTTTAAAATTTTTAGAAAAATGTAAAATCAGATTTGCAAGTACATTTTCATATAGAAATCATCTTTGATAGTTTAAATTTAAAAAATAAATTTATAAATTTATAACATGAGTTGATCCGATCCGTAATGTACATATTACCATAGCTTCAGTACTCATGACATTAATTGTTTTGGGGTCATGCATGCCTAGATCTAAAAAATAAAAGATTTAGTTCGGACAATGATTTCCTTTGTTTGACATTTCTCATAAATAATTGTTTTGAAGCAAATTATAAAAATTGTCCCTTGTGGTATTATTAGCTTTCTATTAGGTTTTACAGTTTTAAATTTAGCATTTTATAGTACTAAAATTTCTTGATTCTGATATCTTTAACATCCATTACAAATATATATATATATCTAGAGGAGGGATCGGATGACACCCTTTTTTGGTGACATCGAATGACATCGTGCATTTTCAAAGTTCTCAAAGTTCAAACAGTCGATCCAAACTGCTCAACTTGATGGATATGCTAAAATGTGCTTGCAGATCAAATTTTACATTTTTCTGAATTTTTTTTACTATTTATTAAGTATTTAACAAAATCGCTATATTCAGACCGTTGAATTTTTGTACCCATCTTAATAAATAGTAGAATAATTCAGAAAAATGTAAAATTTGATCTGCAAGCACATTTTAACATATCCATCAAGTTGAACGGTTTGGATTGACTATTTGGACTTTGAAAATGCACGGTGTCATCCGATGTCACCAAAAAAGGGTGTCATCCGATCCCTCCTCATATATCTATATATATATATATATATATATATATATATATATATATAGGGTCTGTCTAAATTGCTGCTGGCAGCATTTCAGCAGAGGTGCTGCCGGGGCTATATTTAGCCGTGTGATGTCCAAACAACAAATCCTAACCGTTAGATGTTTAATCTATATTATAACCTACTTGGAGACCAAATTTTACATTTTTTGGAATTTTTTTACTATATATTAAGCTGGTTTGAAAACTGCTGATTTCAGTAAATTTCTGCAGCATTGAAATCAGCGGTTTTCAAACCAGCTTAATATATAGTAAAAAAATTTCAAAAAATGTAAAATTTGGTCTCCAAGTAGATTATAACATAGATTAAACATCTAACGGTTTAGATTTGTCATTTGAACAACAAAAAATAGAAAAAACAGTGGCAGCACCGCCGGCAGAAATGCTGCCGGCAGCAAATTAGCCACAGCCATATATATATATATATAGAGAGAGTGGCTAATGTGCTTCCATAAGCACTTGGGCCGAAGTGCTGCCACCCGATTTTTGATTTTTCAAAATCCAAAAAGTCGATCCGAACCGTTCATCTTGTTCTCCATATTAATATCTGCTTGGAGACCAAATTTTACATTTTTTGGAATTTTTTTGCTATTTATTAAGCCACTTTGAAAATTGCTGATCCAACGGTGAACCCCTGATTTTACTGTTTGGCAAGCCACCGTTGGATCAGCGATTTTCAAAGTGGCTTAATAAATAGCAAAAAAATTCCAAAAAATGTAAAATTTGGTCTCCAAGCAGATATTAATATGGAGAAGAAGATGAACGGTTCGGATCGACTTTTTGGATTTTGAAAAATCGAAAATCGGGTGGCAGCACTTCGGCCCAAGTGCTTATGGAAGCACATTAGCCACTCTCTCTCTCTCTCTCTCTCTATATATATATATATATATAGGGTCTGGCTAATTTGCTGCCGGCAGCATTTTAGCCGGAGGTGCTGCCACCATATTTTTTATTTTCTGATGTCCAAACAACAAATCCAAACTATTAGATGTTTAATCTATATTATAATCTACTTGGAGACCAAATTTTACATTTTTTGGAATTTTTTTACTATTTATTAAGCTGGTTTGAAAACCGCTGATTTCAGTAAATTTCTGCAGCATTAAAATCAGCGGTTTTCAAACCAGCTTAATAAATAGTAAAAAAATTCCAAAAAATGTAAAATTTGGTCTCCAAGTAGATTATAATATAGATTAAACATCTAACGGTTTGGATTTGTTGTTTGGACATCAGAAAATAAAAAAAGCCCCGGCAGCACCTCCGGCTGAAATGCTCCCGGCAGCAATTTAGCCACAACCTATATATATATATATATATATATAGTACGGCTAACGCGCTTCCTCTAGCATATGGGCCGAAATGCTTCCGGTGGAAATTTGAAATTTCAAAATCCAAAAAGTCGATCTGAACCGTTCATCTTCTTCTCCATATTAATATCTGCTTGGAGACCAAATTTTACATTTTTCTGAAATTTTTTACTATTTATTAAGCCATTTTGAAAATCGCTGATCCAACGGTGGCTTACCAAACAGTAAAAATCAGAAGCTACCGTTGGATCAGCGATTTTCAAAATAGCTTAATAAATAGTAAAATATTTCAGAAAAATGTAAAATTTGGTCTCCAAGCAGATATTAATATGGAGAAGAAGATGAACGGTTCAGATCAACTTTTTGGATTTTGAAATTTCAAATTTCCACCAGAAGCATTTCGGCCCATATGCTAGAGGAAGCGCGTTAGCCGTACTCTCTCTCTATATATATATATATAGACTAATGTGCATTTGTATGCATATGGGCCGATATACATACGGTCCAAATTTGAGTTTTCAAAATCCTAACGGTCGATCCGAATCGTTCATCTTGTTCTCAATATTAATATGTGCTTGGAGACCAAATTTTACATTTTTCTAAATTTTTTTACTATTTATTAAGCCACTTTGAAATTTTTTGATCCAATGGTGGCTTAACAAAACAGTAAAATCAGCAGCCACCGTTGGATCAGCAATTTTCAAAGTGGCTTAATAAATAGTAAACAAATTCAGAAAAATGTAAAATTTGGTCTCCAAGCACATATTAATATGGAGAACAAGATGAACGGTTAGGATCGACCGTTAGAATTTTGAAAACTCAAATTTGGACCGTATGCATATCGGCCCATATGCATACGAATGCACATTAGTCACTCTCTCTCTCTCTCTCTCTCTATATATATATATATATATAGGGATGGTGTTACATCTGCAAAAAAAAAAAAAAAAAAAAATTTCGTAAAACGTTTCTAAAACGTTATGTAACGTTTTTCACTGTAAAACTTGATAAAAATGACAATTTTATGAAGGCTGGATTCAATTAAAACGTCATAACGTTTTCAGAAAACGTTATAACGTTTTATACACTAAATTATGCGTTTTATACACTATTTCCTACGTTTTTCACCAGTTGAATCGTTATAACGATTTACCAAAACGTTATAACGTTTTATGCGACAATGTGAGGGTCTATTTAGCAAAATTCTGTCTCTTTCTCTCTCACTCCGTCCTTTTTCCCTGACTGGTGTGTGTTCCGCCCCAAAGAGAAAAGAGAGAGAGAGAGAGCTCCATTATTTCACGAAAGTTCGGGAAATCGAAGGTAGGAACGAGAAATTGGACGTGGAACTCATCTAGCTCTCCCATTTGGTATTCCCTTCTCTCCTCTTCTCCCTCAAAATTTGAATTTCACCATTGTTAGGGTTTTTCGTTTTAAACCCGAGGTTTGTGTTTGAATTACTTGTAGACTAGCTCCTTGAGCCTCCTTGGTTGTTTATGTGTCGATTCTTTTCCCGATTTCATTTCGATTTTGGATTTCCATTTCTAGGGTTTTTGGTACCAAATCCGAAATTTGGAAATGTTGTTGATCGGTTAGGCTAATCCGACCAAATAGACTTGTAATTGGTAAACCTCTCTCTCAACCTTGACATAGAGCGATTAATTCAATTTTCGATCAAATTAGGGTTAAATTAATTGGCAAATTGAATTGTTACGAGAACCAAAATAGTGAGACGGTAAAGGAATTGTTACCAAATTGGAATTGTGTATGGTCTAGAGGACCCAAACGTGAATATGAGAATTGATAAGAGATGTTAAGTAATTAAGACCAATGAAGAAAGGGTTGACACCAAAATATATGAATTTCGTTAAGGAAAGTATAAAGAGATTAATACAACTCAAGCAAGCACCCAAACAAAGGTTAAACCAAGGGTACATTTAATATAGGTGTAGGCTCGGCCGAGCAAGACTTTGTGGGACATTTCGAGACGTCTGATCCATAACTAAGCGGTACGCTCGTCGTAATCAGGTGCGGGGTTCTTGGACTTGTTTGATGTTTCATTTTCAGAAATTAAATTATCTTTTTCGATTGTCATGTTGTGTGATTGATTGTTGCATACTTGGAATTGTCATGTTGTTTGTTTGATTGTTGCATATTTGTTAGTTGCATAATCGTAATTGTGTGAATTGTTTGCATAACTCAATCTAGTTAAGACCGAATTGTTGTGATATGGTTGATTTGCATATTTGTATGGTTGTCATTTTGATTGTTCTCTTATGAATTGACTATGGATAAAGGTCACCACAAATTGATGATTGTGAGATGATATGTGAATGAAATGACAAGGTTGAGCTCTATCAGCTAACTTTGAGATGATATGTGAATGAATTTGCAAAGTCTGCTAGCTGACTTTGATCCCAGGATCCTAACGGCCTTAGGTGAACGGCCCTCGAGGTATCCCAGTACCGGTTGGGACGAGGGGTGGGTGACTGTATGTATATGTTGATTGTGATTATGGGTGACCTATGTGTGACGTCTGTGGCTCGGGGGGCATTACCCTACGTGGTAATGCATTTGGATGGTCAATTGACTATGACGACATTCTGATTTATTTCATGTGAATTTTCATTTTATGACTTCGAACCAGACTTTAGTAAATGGTTAAGCCAAAGCATTTACAGATGGGTGTCAGACAAAGGGTCCAGCTCGGTGGAACATCTGTAGGTGTCTGTAACCCTACAGATGAGGGTCAGATAAAGGGTCCAGCTCGGTGGAACATCTGTAGATGCTACCAGCCATAATAAAATGAGTCAGGCCAAAAATGTGTTTGTTTGAACTTCATCTTGGAAATTCCTTAAGTTGTTTTTCATTCGATTATTGTTGTCGAGTACATGCATTCATTTATATATATATTGTTATAGAACTGCTAATGCGATTTTGTATGGATTTCATTTTTGAACATGGAGTCTGATTGCAAGTCCGATAATCTAACTGTGGCAAATTCGCACTGAGAATTTATTCTCACCCCCTCCCTTTGGGTCATTTTCAGGTTTATTACACGAATACAGAGAGATGGTTCTGGATTGCATCTGACAGCATAACCACATGAAATTGGGGATTTGGGTGGTTGAAACTGACAGGATGCGGGAGACAATTCTAAATTATAGTTTGCCGTATTCTGTCAGATAAATCTTGTAAGGAATAAAAGGGATGTGGTTATTATGTAAATGTGTTATTGGTAATGCATATAAAAGATCCACTGCCTTGCGTATATATATGTCTTAATAAATATACGCGGCAGGCTGTTATACCCGTGATTCGGGGTGTGACAGATGGGCTAAGCTACTCCATGGAGTAAAATGAGTTGGTGCTCCACGCCGCCATATTTTTATTTTGAAAATCCAAACGACCGATCCGAACTATTAGATGTGATCTCCATATTGAAATGTACTTGGAGACCTAATTTTACATTTTTTGGAAATTTTTTACTATTTATTAAGCATTTTTCAAAATTTCTGTTTTGCTATGAACAGTAAAAAACAGTAAAATCGGTCAAAATTAGAAGGTTAATAAAGTCAATCGGTCAAAATTAATTTAGTATAAAGTCAATCGGTCAAAATTAGAAGGTTAATAAATTAATTTTAGTGCATTAATGTTTTGAATGTTTTTTGATCGCTTGACTTTATACTAAATTAATTCGAATGTTTAAAATTTTCACATGTAGATGCATCACTCGTAAGATAGACGGATTTCAACGGTTCAGATTCGTCATTTGAAACCGATTTAATGAGTTTTGGAGGCTCACCAAACACTTTGTTGAGCTTAAGAACACCCTAGTTCTACTCTAATATACATATACTATGAGTGAGGCTATAGGACTATATATGCATAGCACATATTGGTGTCTATTATGGATCAATAACTTAATTTTGAAAGTCCAAAAAATAGATCTGATCCGTTCAGCATGATTTTTATTTAAAAATGTACTTGTACATCATATTTACACTTTTAAGAATGATCTAAAGATTTCAGACCATTCAAAAGTAGCGTTTTTTTTACCTTTCTACAAAAATAGTTATTAAAATTCTGAAAAATATAAAATTTAATCTGCAACTACATTTCATATAAAAAAATCACATCGAACATTTCAAAATGGCTATTTCACAATAACAACAACAATAATATGACCAATGTGATACAAATTTCCAATTCTAAAAATTAAAATAGAAACTAAAAGATAGTTTAAAGACGTACTATTTATGTAATTTGATAGTTCTTGGCCCTTCTAACGACGACTTACTATTTATAAATTTGTCTATTGAATTTTGTAATTTGTAAGTACATCAATAATGTTTTTGTAAAATAAAATTATACTTTCAAATTATTTAACCTTATGATCTCAATTTTTTAGCTCCGCCTAGTTTAGGGTTGGGATCCCCTGAAGTACCTTAAAATTTGAATTTCAATCTGAATTGTCCGATTAGAATACGGGTCAATACAATCTAAGTTGAAATTCACGAGACCTCTTCAATATTTCTGCACATTTGATTGGATGATTCAGATCCATTTGTCGTCTGTACTGCCTACATCTATTAAAGATAAAGAATTAGCATTAATTCACAATTAATACCAACAACTTTACTAAAAAAAATCACAATACCAACACAATTTTTAATATTCCCCCCCAAAAAGACCCACCCAATTTTTAATATTCCTTGTGAACTCAAAACAAGTTTTATACATGGACCATCATTTAGTATATAACAAGACCTTATCATGAGCTATCATAATTAGTTAGTAATTGCAAGCACATGCAAATGTTCATTTTATGGCCCCACTATGGCCATGCATTTTCACTACAAGAATAAATACCAGAAGAAATGAACCAGTAAATTAAATTAGAGCAAAGTTAGAGTGTGATATCTTCATCAAAAGAGATTGATGAGCACAACTATAAAATCTATCACATGATTTTCAAACAATGAATCCAAAGTGTTGAATTTAATATCTATATACTTCATGAATGATGCATGTATATGATTTTTTTTTTAAAGTTACAAATTCATTTAGTACAAAGTCAGGTGGTAAAAAAAATGAACATTTTATAAGTTATTTTATAAGTTGTTTTATGTATTTATTTTTTATAATTTCTTTGATAATTGACCTTGTACTAAATGAATTCGAAACATTCAAAATTTTACATATACATTCATCACACATGAAGTAGATGAATTTCAATGGTTTAGATTAGCCGTTTGAAAACAATCCGATAAACTTTTAAATTATGCTCACCAACCCCTCTTGATAAGCACATCAAACCCTAACTTTGCTAGCTCATATATATCATCCACTACCAAAATGTGTCATTGAAATTTTTTATTGATCAAAGTTTTAAGTCAATACATTTTAAGGAGGATTTGTATAATTTACTTGTCGTTTAATTTGTTATATTGATAGTTTTTGGCCCTTGAAGACTTCCAAGTGGCAAGTTACACTTATTCTAATATATTAATGGGACAACAAAATATCATATATATAAATGCATCAAGCAGGTAGATGCAGAGAATATATACATTTCAAGATGCATGATTGTATGTACATTTTCTCGTTTGATCAACTGCCAACTGCTATACTTATTAAAGGTAAATAATTACTAAATAGCATGCATCCACTACCGCCAAATATTATCATATTGAAACAAGGCATTATTCACTACCACCAACAGTTAATTGTAGTCTGAGTAAAGTAGCATGCACTCACATGCTCATAGAACGCGTATATATCCTCTGCATTAACTCAGAAAGGAATATTTTGAGTTAATGAATCTCAACCGTTTGATTTTAAATGGAACCAATTCGGTTACTGCTTATACTATAAAGAGCCTTTCAATATTATAGGCAGTAACCGGATTAGCTTTGTTTAAAATCAGACGGTTAAAATTAATTAACTCAAAAAATTCCCTTCTGAGTTAATGCAGAGGATACGGATTCCATGCTCATACAGTTATATATGCCCCACAGCCACACTGGTCAAGTATAAATTTCACATACCAAAGATATATTAACTCAAAATATAGTTGCTCTAGCTTTATATTAGAACCACACATACCAAAGATCATTCCAATATAGTTTCTCTAGCATTAACCGGCACATGCATGTTAATTTTATATATATGCCCCACAGCCACACTGGTCAAGTATAAATTTCATAGGGTCTGGCGCTCTGGCGTGAAAGAAACGGAAGAATTTTTTTAAACAAAAATCGCAAAGTGCATTGTTTATTAAATTGTACGATCTTAGATATTTCTCAGTGGATGAATTTGGTTTAAGGCACCGTGTAATATATTTGTTTCTTTGTAATTAACTAGTAATAGACTAGGAATCTTTGTAACAAAACTTTTTTTTATCAATATAATTGTTGGCTCTGCCAAACTTGAAAAGAAAATAATATATCCTACGGCAAGTATTTTTTTTTTATCATCTAGAACAAGCTCACAACAAGAATGAGACACCTTTCGCGAGGATAAAAAAATGACTTTTTGCGACGGACTACTCTCATTCTTCAGCTTTTTCTTTTTGCGACGGTACTTTTCGCGAGGGAGTACCGTCATAAATTTGCTTTTTCTCTCGCAAAAAGTATCTACATTGTTGTAGTGTTAAGTATATTAATAATTACTTAATTCATTTGAAGTAAAGTTTGAAAAATAGCAGTTTATTTTGGTCACTACAATAATTCATAATTCATACTAAATCTAATCCTACCTTTTGACATTTATTAAAATATTAATATTTTTTATCCATCATATCATTAGCTTAATTAGTATTCCAAATAGCGTGAATCTAGCCATTATAGATTATATTATCCGTGGTATCACCTATCGATTAAATATATACTAACATCAAAATCTATGCCCTCAGAAACTAATTAAAAACATAATTTGTATGTATATCTTGCTTTTAATATCATCAGGGTATGTACATCTTGCTTTTATTATGTTGATAATTTCTGTTGGGCCTTGAAAACTTAATTACTGGGACCAAAATTTATCATATACATTTGAGGAGATGCATGATTGCATGCACATTTTCTCGTTTGATAATTAACTTTCTAACTTACACTTATTAAAGGTAAAAAAAATAATTACTAATTAGCATCCTACCCACTAACAGTTAATTTATTGCATTTATTTTCTTCTTTGAAAGGTAAGTAAGAAATGTACTAAAAAGTAGCAGGAAACTGAATTGATGAATTCTGAATTAAATTACATCCATCTAACATAAATAGTGGCTTATTAATTTCACTAACATGCACAAACAGTTACACATATAAATATATACTTTCTCTAGCTTTATGTTAGAACCACACAATATGCTAAAGATCATTCCAATATAGATAGCTATATATATGTGTTTATATTTTGGTAGAATTGCAAGAAATTTAACAAAAGAAAGAATTAAACCATGACAGATCATATCCTACTCTTAGGTTTTACTCTTACACTCCTACTAGTAAGCACTATAATTCTATACTTCCTCCGCCGCCTGCGCAACCTCCCTGTGATGCTTCTAGGTTACAGCTGCCAACTCCCGGATTCCGGTCGTCGCTGTAGCTTAGACGTGTGTGAATACCTCGGCCTACGCATGAAAATCTACAACGAAGAAGCGGTAGAATTCATGCGCCTCATTTACAGAAAATCGGGGCTTGGTGAGGAGACGTGCATGCCACCATATCTCATGCAACCTGTAGAAAACCTCTCGATAAAGCATCCGTTGGAGATCCAAGAGGCCGAGGAAGGCCTCTTTTCGACTGTATCTGCATTGCTGTGCAAGATAGACGTGGCGCCAGAGGAGATCTCGCTGCTTCTTGTTGGATGTAGTCTGTTCGCCCCTTCTCCTTCTCTCAGTGCAATGCTGGTGAAACGGTTCGGTTTTAGCAAGTCAGTTAAGAGCTACAATCTGTCTGGCATGGGATGCAGTGCTGGAACCGTGTGCATTGACCTCGCCGGACGCTTGCTACGCTGTCGACCAGGGTAAGTCATTTCACAGCTTAATTAATTATAATTTAAAGATTACAGGATGTTAATTATACTTAAATGGTCCATTTTATATTCATTTATATAGTATTTTAGTTAGAACATCTATATGGTTTAGTTTCACTGACATGACATGTATGTATGTATGTATATGAGGAGGGTTCAAATGCTTCCATTTTTTGTGCTTCCACTTTTAGAAACTTTAATAATTCAAAATTTAAAACTTAAAAGTCAAAATAAAACAGTTAGATGTGATCTATATTATTTTATCTATGTGCTCATAAAAAATTATCACATTTCAATTTTGTTTTTATGTGAATCAATAAGTTGAAAAATCAACGTCTAGAAATTATCCACATTAGTACGTTTTTTACAAGCTCTTGATGACAACCAAAACAAAATTGAAATGTCATAATTTTTTACACGTGCATAGATAAAATGATGTAGATCATATCCAACGGTTTTATTTTAACTTCTAAGTTTTAAATTTTGAGTTATATATTAAAGTTTTTAAAAATGGAGGCACAAAAAATGGAGGCATTTGAACCCTCCTCTCTCTCTCTATATATATATAGAGAGAGAGATCAGAGAGTTGGGCTTCGGTACTTCAAGTCTATATCTTCAATTCTAAAGTTCAAAACGTCGATCCGAATTGTTCAAGTTGCGCTCCATATTAAATTGTGCTTGGAAACCAAATTTTATATTTTTTGGAAACTTTTTACTATTTCTTTAAATTTTTTGAAAATCACTGTTTTTAGAAAATTCTAGACCATAAAAAACAACGATTTTCAAAAATTCTAATTAAATTACTGTTAGATGTTTTGGCTTGTTAGATCTTGAGTGAATAACGAGTTACGAGCAGTGGTGGAGCCACACAGAATCAGAAGAAGGCACTTGCTCTTGGCTTAATTTTAAAAAAAAGTTTTTATTTATATGATTTTCTCAAAAAATTGTAAAAATATACTTAATTAGAATATAAAATAATTATAAAATAATGCCTCATCCTAATTGTTTTTCCAAAATATGTTTCAAGCTTTTCTAAAAGAATATTAAATATAGTTACTATTCAAAATAATTATAAATTAATTATGTCTTATTTTAATATTTCAATCATATTAATGAACTAAACTAAAACAAATCGAACCAAGACAAGTTCGAACTTGAATTATTAATTAATAAAAATGAGGTAGATGTTTTGGCTCGTTAGCAGTTTTTCCAAGTAGATATCGAGCGAATCACAAGTTACGAACAGTGTCTGAGTCACATAGAGTCAAGAGGAGGACACCTGCTCTTGTTTTTTTTTTTTTTTTCAAAAATATATATACTGTTTTTCTAAAAAAATATCAAAATATGCTTAAAATATAAAATATTATAAAATTATGTCTCATCTTAAACTTTTTTTTTTCCAAAATATGCTTCTATTTCTATGTTTCATCAGAAGAAATTATAAAAATATATTTAATATTCAAAATAATTAAAAAATCATACCTCACCTTAATTTTTTTTCCAAAATAAACTTCTATATTCTATGTTTTTATCAGAAAATATTATACAAAATAAACTTAATATTCAAAATAATTAAAATTATGCCTCATCTTAATTTTTTTTCCAAATATTATAATTTATTTTACTTAATATTAAAAAAAAATATAAATTGTCTTATCTTAAAATTCTAGTCCCACCATGCATAAACCTCTAAGAGAACCATATGCATCTATGTCCCATCACCTTTAACATTTTTGTTTTTTGTTTTTGTTTTTGATGAGACCTTAAACTAAAATTTTCTATATGAAAGGTGTTGGAGCAAATTAATTAATTAATGCAAGAAATATACTTAATTAGTGAAGATGTGTGCATTTTGAATAAAATTAATGCTTAAATGTGTGCACCTTGAATAAAATTAATTTGGCAAACAAAATGAATGTACAAAAATTATGCTTAAATACATTTATTTTGCTAATTAAGCAAGTTAGCAATTTGATTATTAATTTTCTGTAGGGTCAATGCTTTCAGTAATGGGTCAAACAAATGAATGTACAAAAACAAATGGGTCAATGCTTTCAGAAATTTCCTGTTATTTGAGTGTACGGATCTGACATGGGGGCCCCAGACATTTACTTAATTTAAATGTAACAGTATTGACAGCTAGCATTGCTCTAGTAGATTAATATACAGTGATCTACAGTAAAAATGTATTACCATAAACAGCAAAAAAAAGTATATGATCCAAAACTGTAACCCTAGTAACTAGTTGGCGGATTCGGATCAGGTAATTAAGGTATATGATTATACTAGATTAGATCTGAACCGTTTAATTTAAGGAGGGTTCAAATGCCCTGCCTCTATTTTTTGTGCCTTCACTATGTCTTTATTTTTTTAAGACTTTAATAACTCAAAATTTAAAATTTACAAGTCAAAATAAAACTGTTAGATCGATGTGATCTATATTATTTTCTCTATGTGCTCATAAAAAAATATCACATTTCAATTTTGTTTATATGTAAATTAAATCAATAAGTTGAAAAATCAATATTTAGGAATTATCCATATTAGTACGTTTTTTGCAAGCTATTGATGACAACAAAAATAAAATTAAAATGTCATAATTTTTACATGTGCATATAAAATGATGTAGATCATATTCAAGAGTTTTATTTTTACTTTTAAGTTTTACATTTTGAATTATTAAAGTTTTTAAAAATGAAGGTATGATATACAGAGGCATTTGAACCCTTCTTTAATTTAAGTTTGCACAAATATTATTAAAGCGGGATTCTTATATTTTAAATAGGTTTGAAATTTTTTCGGCCTGACTTTGACTAATATGAACTCCTAGTTGGCTGTGTGAATTAATAGTTCGTTCAGTTTCTCTGTGTAGTTCATAGTTGTTCAATGTATGTAATAAATTGGGCATTTTGAATTTTGTTATAGGGCAAATTTCATGTATATCCCTCAAAAATTTTAAAATTATATATTTCTCTTTGTAAAATTTATAATATCATATTTATCACTCTAAATTTCAAAAACTTACAAATTTACCCAATTTATTGACTCTTCGTATAAAACTCATTTTAAATTTAAAAAGTACTCATTTTAACCTTCATTAAAAAATAAATAATATGTAGCATGTTTAAGAGAAATATGTTGTCATCTAATTAGTTGGTTGTGAAAGTAAATGGAACATTTTTTTTACTTGTGACGTGCACACAAGCATATGTCATAATGTCAATGTGCATATGTAAAAAATAAATAAATATATCATTTATCTCCGGAAACCGACCAATGAGAATACATAATATTTTTCAAAGAAAAACTACATGTTTTTATTTTTTTTAATTAAGAGTAATATGGGAATTTTATTAATCTAAAATTAGTTTTAAGAAACAAGACGCAACCTTGGATAAATTTGTGAATTTTCGAAATTTAGAAGCGTACGTACATACGCAACCTTGAGGATTTTGAGGGGTATCACCCTTCATTTTAAATTATAACGTCAATTTTATTTTTTATGAATTTGTTCGATTCGCAATTTCATGGGATAATGGTTGGCAAAAAAATAAATTCATTTTTTGGGAGAATTTCATATATATCACTCAAAAATTGTGAAATTACGTATTTACCAACTAAATTTCTATAATTACATATTTACCATCCAAAAATCTAATAACTCACATATTTACCTAATTACTAAAAAAATGAGATTAATTAAGTTTAAGATTATATAAAATATAATTAATAAGTCATTTAGTTTCTTCTCCTTTTCTGCCCCCTTGCTCTTTTGCGCACAATTTTTTTCCCCTCTTGTTGACATAACTTTCCATTTTTGCTTAAACTCTCTCCTCATCTTGTCTCTCCTGCTTAAACTCGAAGAGAAGAAGTAGCAGACTCCAATATAAGGATTCTAACTTCAGCTTGATCGTCTAAAATTAAGGTAACCACTTCAACTTTTCCAGCTGAATTCGATGCTGATATCGCAATCCGTTATCAAAGTAGTATCTGAGTTTGAGAATCTGTGTTTTGTTACTGGCTCAATTTGTAATATCTATTTTTTTAATCTTTTTATATTGGATATAAAGGAGAACGGTGCTAAAGAAAGAAAGATAGGGTATTAAGTTAATTCTTGATTAATTATAATATTAAGAAAATTAAACACAATTAATTTGAATTTTGAGTATATTTCATATATATATGAAAGTTAATATTGGGTAAATATGTGAGTCATTAGATTTTTAGATGATATATATGTAATTATAAAAATTTGAATGATAAATACGAAATTTCACAGTTTTTGAGTGGTATATATGAAATTCCCCCTAACTTTTTTGAAGCGGTTTTGTAAGAAATTAATGCTGAAGAGAAAGTCTACGTACCTACCGAAATTAAATGTTGAAGGGACAATTCTTAATTTTGTCATATATATGCTTTGTAAAATGACAACTTTCCATCGAAACTTTAATGTTAGGTGTGTACTTCTTTTAGAATATATTTAGAGTGAGTCTATGGTACTATGCATATCACGGGTTGTTACCGTGGTACGGCTCTATATTCGAGTTTTCAAATTCTAACGGTCGATCCGAACCGTTCATCTTGTTCTCCATATTAATATGTATTTGGAGACCAAATTTTACATTTTTTAAAATTTTTTTACTATTTTTTTAGATATTTAGAAAATCACTTGATCTGAAAATTCTGGACCATCCAAAAACAGTGATTTTCAATAAATCTAAAAAAATAGTAAAATTTTTTTCAAAAAATGTAAAATTTGGTATCCAAACACATATTAATATGGAGAACAAGATGAACAGTTCGGATCGACCGTTAGGATTTGAAAATTCGAATATAGAGCTGTAACACAGTGCCAAATCGTAATATGCATAGTACCATAGACTCACTCATATATTTATATCAACTTCATTAAGATTGAAGTTATTGTCTTACAAAAAAATTGAAAGACCGTTTTGAAAATATCAATTGAGGGGCCATTTAAATATTTTGCAACACACGCATACATATATATATTATATATATGTGGCTCGGTCCCTCATTTGCACAGATCTTAATGCAAATTAAACAGTTTAGATACGATTTTACATAAATATTGTCTATATAACTTTGAACAAAACCCAATTTCAATAAAATTATCTCCGTTCTAATTGGTTTCTAATTTCAGCGTTTGGTATAGAATACCCTAACAACCAACCCCAAAAGTCTGGAGATTTCATTGCCAAGTAAGAATATGTCAATACTGTCAAAAACACAGTAATAGCAACAATAAATGAGCACTTTTTTTGAACTACTTTCCATATGAAGAAACAAAATCAGCACCTCTCTCTGTATAACATAAATAAACAACTCCTATGCTTCACATTTGGTACCTAGCTAGCTAGCTTAATTATACTATACCATTACCATGACACCTTTTCTCCTTTTATCCTTACCTCTCTTCCTCCTTACAATGACCATCCTCTTCTCTATCATCCGGGGCCGCCTCCGTCGTTACCCGATACTACTACTAGGATACAGTTGTTACCAACCCGACCCGCAACGCCGTGCCATGCAGGACGTGTGTGAGTACCTCGGCATACGGACAGGATTATACTGTGATAAGAGTCAATCTTTCATGCGTGCAATCTACCGCAAGTCGGGTGTAAGCGATGAATCATACGGGCCGCCTTACCTCTTCCAACCGTTGCATCAACTCGATAGAAAGCATCCTTTGGCAATCCAAGAGGCCGAGGAGAGCCTCTTTTCGGTTGTTTCCACCCTATTATGCAAGACCGATGTAGAGCCACATGAGATCTCGGTTGTTATAGTGGCGTGTAGTATGTTTTCACCGTCTCCGTCTTTAAGTTCTATGCTTGTCAACCGGTTTGGGTTCGCCGAGTCCGTGAAGGCATACACCTTGTGTGGCATGGGATGCAATGCCGGCACCATGTGTGTCGACATGGCCTCCCGTTTACTTTGCAAGAAATCTGGGTTAGTGGTCAATTAGGAGTTTAATATAAGCGTAATAGGGATATTATCAATTGTTAAGTTGGTATAATTGCCTAAGTTGTCAACATTACTAAATAAAAAGAAAAAGAAAATATTACAATTTTAATATGAGGTGGAGTATGGTGTTTTGGGAAGTAAATTAAGTCTATATTCATTTTAAAAGTTTAAATAGTCCATCCAAATCTTTTAACACGATCTTTATATTAAAATATGTTTGAACAAAAGAAATTACATTTTTAGAAATTTTATAATATTTTTAAATTTTTTTGAAAATTACTATTTTTTTGAAAATTGTGGATCATAGAAAATCAGTGATTAAATTTTTTTTTTAAGATAATAAAAAGTTTCTGAGAAAATGTAAATTTAGTCTCGAAGCACATTTTAAATTAAATTTATGTTGAATGATTCCAATCGATTATTTTTACTTTTAAATCACAAAATATTGATTTAAAATATACTGAACGAGGAAGTAAAACATAAACTTTACTTTCCAAAACATATTAGTCCACTTCATTATAATATATATATATACTAGGCTAGCTACTTCACTTCATTACAAATATATATTTTCTAATTAACATGTCACTAATTTTTTTTATGGTAATTATTTAATTACAGATATGCACTTATAGTGGTAACAGAGGGCATGGGTGGCAACTGGTACTTTGGCAATAACCGCCACATGCTCGTCACCAACTGCATCTTCCGTGTCGGATCGACAGCTCTGCTGCTCACAAGTGACCCAGTGCAGCGCCCCAAGGCGAAGATGGAGCTTGTGCTGACCCACCGGACCCACCACGGTGCAGATGATTCGGCGTATGGTGCTGCAATTCAAATGGATGATGATGAAGGAATGGTTGGCGTTGCGCTCACAAAAGATCTGATTCGGGTTGCCGGAACTAGCTTACGCCAGCATATCAGCACCTTGGCACCTTCCGTGCTACCTCTGTCAGAGATGGTAATTAGTCATATAATTAGTTAATTAAATATATTAATTAACAGCTGCTAACTAGCCGTTCTAGTACTTAATTAATTAATTGGAAGTACTCTCCATATACTTATATTGATTAAAATAAGTGAGTCTAATTAAGGTACTATGCATATATAGCGCACATCAGTCCGTAATTTGAAGTCCAAACAGTCGATTCCAATGACTCGATATGATCTCCATATGAAATTGTTCTTGAATGCCAAATTTCATATATATATATATATATATATATATATTTTATTATTTGTTTAGATAGATAGAAAATTGTTAATCTGAAGATCATGGACCGTCCGGAAGTAGTGATTTTTTTTACCTACCTAAAAAGATATAAATTTAGTCTCCAAGTACATTTTCATACGAAGATCATATTAAGCAGTTTGGATCGACAAATTGATCTTTAAAAATGAAAATATAAATCTAGAGCACGGACTGATGTGCACTATGCATATAGTACCATAGCCTCTATAGAATAATTATTTAGTGGTTGATGCATATATATATATGTATAGGTGAGGTATGTATGCAATGTGGCAAAATCGTACGTGGCGGGAGACAAAAAAGCGGCGAAGGCGCAAGTGCCGGACTTCACAAAAGCGTTTGAGCAAATCTGCTTCCACGCGGGTGGCAAGGCGGTGATAGATTCAGTGGGCAAGCTGATGAAGTTCGAGCGAGGGGTGCTGGAGCCCGCACGGATGACACTACATCGATTCGGAAACACATCAAGCAGCCTGGTGTTCTACGAATTGGCCTACATCGAGGCGAAGGGGCGCGTGAAGAAGGGGGACCGCGTATGGATGTTGGCGTTTGGCACGGGTTTTAAAGCATGTAGCGTTGTATGGAGAGCTCTCAAGGATTCCTCCCTGGATCCTGACAACCCATGGAAAGGCTGCATCCATCGTTACCCCGTGTCGTAAATGCCGGCGCCACAGACGATCCCGGTACCGGTTGCATTAATTTTGTTGGTTGTGATTATAATAATCGTATTGATGCATGTGTAAAAGTAAACTGGTCTGTGATCGATGCAGTTGCCTCTGTTGGTTAATTAATTTAAGGTTATGAGTGCCTTTTGTCAGGGTTAATTTAATGATGTTTCAGTTCAGGCGTACTCAGTGATTTAATGTGAACAGAGACTATTTTGTTTTTTTTTGTTTTTTGTTTTTGTTTTGAGAAACTAGTTACTGAGACTATTTTCTCTTAATTTTATTACTCTTTTTCACCACTTCCGATTATTTTTTAGTTTATCAAATTATACTAAAAATATATTATATTTGAGTTTATCAAATTATACTAAAAATATATTATATTTGAAAAATATTTATTTATTTGACACTAATACCAGTTATTGTATATATTATTTTATAAATGCAATAACGGATTATTTCTGAATTATATTATATTTATATATATTATGAGGAGGGATCCAATTACACCATTTTTTTGGTGACACCGGATTACACCTATGTTTGCAAAGTTCAAACAATCGATCCAAACCGTTCAACTTGATGGATATGTTAAAATGTGCTTGCAGATCAAATTTTACATTTTTCTGAGTTTTTTTACTATTTATTAAGATGGGTGCAAAAATTCAACGGTCTGAATATAGCGATTTTGTTAAATACTTAATAAATTGTAAAAAAATTTCAAAAAATGTAAAATTTGATCTGCAAGCACATTTTAACATATCCATTATGTTGAATGGTTTGGATCGACTGTTTGGAATTTGAAAACTTTGAAAATAGAGAGTGTAATTCGGTATCACTAAAAAAGGGTGTAATTGGATCCCTCCTCATATATTATATCTGAAACAATTAATTTGAGATCTGTCAAATTAATTGTTTTTAAATATTTCTTGTTTTGAAGGTTTGTTTTTAAATATTTCTATACCCGTCAGTACTGTCAAAGAGAGAAAGAAAGTTATTGGAAGTCAGAGAATGCAATAAATTGGACAGTTGTAAGGATGAAAATGAATGAATGCATGTACTGATTTGTAAATTAATGATGTAATTTGTAGTTGATAAGGATCAAGTACTATTTAGGCATGACACGATACTGTCCCGTTTTGTGGGATCGATAATTAAGATATGAATTTTATGGACAGGTAGGTATGTGTTGAATTCAGATCCAGTCCAATACCTGACTGAGTACAATGAGATAAGCAATCAGTTAACCTAGCACTAATCTTAAAACAAACTACTATATTTATAATTGAATTCACATCCCCTCAGTTTACCGGACTGAGTACAATTGAATCGGACGGTTCAAAAATATTCTATTTAACTTGGCACGAATCTAAAAGAACAAATAATACTGCCCCCTGCGTCATCCCGAGCAAGCACCGGCTGAGAGTAAATCTGGGCCGTCCGTTTCAATTGTGTTGAGTTCTGGGAGGATAAGGATCCTCTATAATTAGGGATGTAAATGGATCAGATACGGATTAATTAGATAGTGGTAAAATCATATCTATAGCCGCTTTTATTTTTCAGATACGGATACAGATCAGATATTAGACGGATATAGAAACAAATAGGATAATAAGGGATACGGGTATCTTCTTTTTATAATAGTGAATAACATATTTCATTCATAATATATATTAAACTATATGGGGTATATTTACCATTTGAATAAAGATAATTAAAATTTAAAAGTCTATCTGTTTTTGCACGGATATTCATATATTTGTATTTACTTTTAGAATACAGATCTGAATATGGACGGATAATATCCTATCCATTTGCACCCCTATCTACAATAGGCATGTCATTTCATTAATTGGCCAAGTAATCAAAATTGATGACTAATCAATTAAGTAATTATAATTAAAATCACCATTCAAATATAATATAAACATGGTGGTATCCCTATTAACTCAGACTAATTAATTAATCAAACAAAGATTTTGATGGTCATATTTTACAACACCCATATTTATAACATAGGGTTCATGGGACCTAGCTACTATTAGTTAGTTGCTATGATTAAATGCACCAATCTACTACCCCTGTCCTTTGTTGCCTGGATTTATTAATTGGGAAATTTTGTCAAGGTGATCAATCTCTTTTTCTTTTTTATGGATGAATTGGGAAGAAATTTACCTGAATTTGAATCAAGGATGCATCTGCTTTGGAAGGTAGTTGACAGGAGGAGGAGGTTCATATTAAATTTTATTTCAAGGACTACAATAGTAAATGGGCACACAATATATAAATGGCAATAACTTAGCACCTTTATGGCCTGGTATGAATTTATAATTTGCACATCACATGCATAAGACAAGTAAATCAAATTAACATACCTCAACATTTCCCTTTTTTCTCATACAAATTGACAGTAAAAGAGAAAATTATTCTTTTCTCATGTCAGTATGAGAACAGCATCTGAAAACCATGTGTTGGTTCTAAATAGGTGAAAGAACAAAATAAAATAGGTTATATTGAGAGAAGTCATAAATCCATTGTTACTTTTTTGACAAAAATTTGGAGATAAACCATCCAACTATTTAATATCTACAAAGAATTGATTTTTTTTTTTAGTTTCGAATATGCGATTTTTCACACGGAGAGTATTATCTTTACCACTAGACCAAAAGCTGGCTCTCAGATGAGGCAAAATTTAATTATTATAAATATTAAGTATTTTCTACTTTTTCCTATTTTTTTTTAGCAAATATAGAAATAGAACCATATTTTGGAGCAAAAAAAAAATATGGTGAGGCATAAACTTATTAATTTTTAAAATTTTGAAGTATATTTCACAATTTTCTAAGAAAACATAAATTAAAAACATATTTTTGAAAAAAAAATTGACCAGAAAAACACCTTTGACTCTATGTGTTATTTTACTGCACATTGTATCAGTTTGTGAACACAGACAAGAACATCATTGGCAAGGCGTCATTTGCATAAATGTGCAATGTGAACCTGCACAATTATCTATTTAATTGTCAAAGCATGCATTAACTAGAAAACTGTTGTACATTAAATATGCGTGGAAAGCATTATTTTGCAGAGATGTAGCATTTAAGTCAGATAGGAGAGGATAGAAGTGTGGAGAATGGGGTCAATTAATTTATCCCAATGCTTTATTTATTTATTTTTATGGAAATTTTGTAGGCCAATATAAGATCCACCGCCCAAATTTTTAAGAAAGAAAAAGAGGTCTGGAGAGGATTTTTTACTCAAAAGGTGTTAAATTTATTTCTAAGCTGTTCAAATTTCATGCTTAGCGGGGCCATTGAAGGAAATCATCCAAATAAAAAAAAGGTGTCATTATACAAGAATGAAACAGTATCCACGAGAATAAAAAGTGACTATCCACGAGGGTATACCAACATAAATATTTTTTCTATTAGCAACGGGAGTATCTGCGATGGTATATTGACAGTATCCCTCGCGGATACTGTATATATTCAACTTCAAGTAAGGCAGAAAGGATGCATGGAAGCATGGGGCGGAGATAGGATGTTCCTTCGCAAATTGACAATCTCGATTCACACGAGTACAGATCGCTAACGAGTAGTGATTATGAATTAAAAAATAAAAATAAAAGAATCGATTCTTATAAGGTATTGAGTAATGATTTCATCCTCCTCATTCTAGTGCCCTAACAGTCTCCCTGACCATTAACTACTTATGGTAACTATTTCTCCCATTCTAGTTAGTCTTTCTAACTGTTTTGACCCCTCTTTCTCTCCCGATAAAAAAAAAAAAAAAAAATTCGTGCTCTTCACAGCCTTCACAGCCTCCGCCTCTTCTCTTTCTTGGCGTGGTGCACCATTGAGACCCGGTGAGGAGAGCGTAGTGCATCGTCAAGATCTAGTAGGAAGAGCGTGGTGCACCATTGGAGGGGGTCCATGCTAGCCCAGCGAAGATTGTCAGAGTGCAAGATATGAATACTTTATGTTGTTAGATATAAATACTTCATTATTTGTTAGATATGAATACTTTATACCTTTAATATGAATAGTGTTAATGTCAGGTGTGAATGCTTACTATAAAAAAAGATTTTAAGTGAATTGAAGAGGTATTGGAAGAGATGTCCCAGAAGTGGTGTTTAATTTTGAATTGTATAAATTATTTCTTATATGTATAAATACTTCATTAATTAGATATGAATACTTCATGTTGTCAACATATGAATATTTCATGTTGTCAACATATGAGTACTTCATTTGTTAGATATGAATACTTCATTATTTAGATATGAATATTTCATTAGTTTGATATGAATACTTCATTGTATAGATTCGCTGTAGTGGTCCCCAATCTTGGCAAATGTCGCTTTCAGACGGTTGTGGTCTCCAATTCAGGCTGTCAGACGTCGTCAATGGTCCCCCTGGTCGTTACTGGTCCCCAAAATTAATAATCCCTCAACAGTTTGTGTTTACATTTGACTAATATTATGGATAACAAGTAAGACTACTTAAGTCCATAGGTATGAATACTACGCCTGTCAACGATGAAAAATCGCGTTAGCCCTGCAGGGTATCAGCAGTTATCTGATGTCCAAGTCAGTTAGGAGTCCTCTGTCGCACGTTTTTTGTCTTTTAGCGCGGGAGACGTTTAGAGAACTGATATGGAGGTACTGTTAGTCGATCCCTAAGATAATAGTGGGCTGTGAAAAAAATATAAAAATTGGCTGCATTGGGAAATTTGTAGGGTACTGCAAAAAATGTTCGAAAGTAAAACAACAATTCAATACAATTCGATTGTGCAAAAAATGTTCGAAAGTAGAACACCAATTCAATACCATACGATTGCAAGAGCATGCACGTACTCTGTCTGGTGTTATTCTTGTTTGACAACTTAACTGTGAAATAAATAACTTATTAGGTGTATCGAAATAGTGTTGGAAAAAATAAATTAAAATATTATATGATTCTTGATTTCCAACTTTTAAGTTTCAACGTATACAATACATAATTATTTTAGATATTAGTTTCATATTGAATTATTGATCCAATATTGGAAATTATAAATTTTCGTAAAGGTGGAGAACATATTAAAATGTTTGATAATAAAGAATGATTTTTTACAACCATGCAGACTTGCAATATATAGCACCGCCACACCTCCGTCAACCTTATTATTAGTAAACAAATAAAACATCCGATATCGGTGGATGTTATCATTAAATATAAAATGATAAATATTAATCTCATTATTATAACAAACATAAATTATTAATTAAATAAAATGATATAAAATATTGTATAAGTTGATATTATCATAAATTGCTAACTAAAAAAAGAAATATCAAATATTAGATAAATCAATTTTGTCATTAATTACTAAATAACAAAATCTATAAATCAATTTAATCATAATAATTAAAAATTTTATAGTTATACGTATGAAAAAAAAATTATAATACATAATTTTATATTTTGTCAATTATCTTAGCCGATAATGGGTAAAAAATATTTTTTAATCGTATTTGAGAGCTTTATCTTGTAGTTGAGAGGTCTTGGGTTGAAACTCCACTCACCACATTATGCATTTTAATTTTCAGTCCCTCTATCGAAGTTTTCTAGTTTTGCCTCTGGATATAAATAATAATTAATAAAATTTAAATATGAAAATAAATGAATAATTGTAAGTTGATGGGGAGATTGATGTTAAAAAGATAGAAAATATTCTATTGATATAATATATAAACAAAATAAAGTTGTAACAAAAGATAATGTGGTGTAGTGGTTTTCGAATCCTCTTAGAGGCAAAATAAATTCTTTTGTACTAATTAACGGGTTCGAATGATACTTGCTGGGTTCCGGATGGGTCAGTAGTAGGGACCCATATTTATTGGGTACCGAATGAGTTCGGATATCCGCTCCGTTTAGGTATTAGCATCCTTATCCGAATTCGATCTTCTAATTGATAATTATTCGGAATATTGGATTTCGGATTTCAGAGCGGATATCTGTGGGATATAATTCATATCAATTTACAGCCCTAGATGCAGGTCTTTAATCGTGGAAATACTTGGTCAGAACATGCAGCCATGATGGGAGCAGCACATGCTGTGACAACTGACAAGGCAGCAACATACGTTGCCTCTTCTGCCATTGCTCTGGATAATTCATTCGTTAGTGCCAGTATACAGTGGGTTTGGCGAGAAACAATTTACAAAAAATGATTTGTGCTGGAGCGCTGGGCTTGGGGAGTGAATTAATTTTTTATGGGCTGTGCAGGAAAATTTTGCTGACCCTGTGTAGGGAAAAATCATTTTTAGAGTTGGACAAAAGCCCAATTGCCGTTGAACTGATCAAAACTATTTTTCATATTACGTACGGGTGTGTTTTTGTGTGTGTGTATCTCTGAAAAACATAGAAATAGAAGTATAGTTTGAAGAATTTTTTTTTGTGAGGCATAATCTTGTCATTTTCTGAATATTAAGTACATTTTATAAATTTATATGAATTAAGTATAAATAGAATTATTTTTTTAAAAATTTTCTTGAGCAAAAGGACGAGTAATTTTCTATTTTTCTAATTTTCTAATTTTTGTAAATTAAATATAATTTTATAATTTTTCGGAAAACCATATAAACAAATAAAAAACATATTTTACAGATAATTAAACTTTATGGTGATATGTAATTTGATCAGACTTCTTCCTAGAAGATCTCCGCATATTCTATGGGAGAGTAGGTTTTCGGATGTGGCGGGTGATGTACATGAGTCATTTGAAGGTACTGAGCAACTTGCGATTGCAAGTCTTTTATTTGCACAAGCCGGAGTTTGAGAGGATAGTGTTTGAAGATAATGTGTAGTATTGGAGATGAAGTATGAACTTGTTTTGAAGATTTAGGCTTTCACTTGTTTTGTTGGATCTTTTAATTAGTTTAATTTGTTATGAAGTATGAACTTAAGTTTAATTTTATGGACTTTGAATTTCATAATTAAGATTAACTAGTGTTTAGTATCTATATTTGATTTGAATTTGTAAAGGATGTAATGTATATTATGGATCTAATGTTATGTTGTTTGGTATTATAATGTTCACTATCAATTTTATATTTGTAGATGCAATTGTTAAGCTATAACTAGTCTTTTAGATGAATTATAAATTTGGGTGATGTGAGTGTGTACATACACTATGGCAAAACTATCAATTTTTTTAACTTGTAATGTTAAATTAATAATATAATAAATATAATATATATAATATATATAATGGTCATATCCTCCATTTTTGAAAGTTACAGTATCGCCGTATCTGTATTGTATCCGATACGATACCCATGCAACATAGATAGAAACAATGTTCTACACGACTTTAAATGGATATTTATGATCTAAATAATATAAAAAGATAATGTACTATTTTGAACATAAAATTGGGATGAATATTTTTATTTTCTATTACAAATCTTGGAATTCAACTACAGTGTTTTAGGAAAATATACACATAGAAGGAATCTGACATAATTATACAAACTGAAGCAAGAAGACAATGATACATTACCATGAAGAAGAATATCAAGACAGAAAACTAAAATGAGTACATAAAAAGAAAGGTGATATTACTGAGAAATTATAGAGAAAATAAAATATACAACAGACAAATAGGACAAAAATGAATATAACTAACGACCAAAAGCATTGCTCCCCTCAGCTTCCTTGTCTATATTGAAATAAGAGCCGGTATAATCAAACTCCATGTGATGATCAGATCGTTCATTGAGCAGATTCTCTGTTTCTTCAGGATTGTTTTCTTGTCCCCAAGGATGCTGCTTCAGTTTGCTAATTCGATGAAGCTCGTCGGCAACTTCCTTCATTATAGGTCGTTCTTCCCCCTTCATATTTAGACATTCTTTAGCCAGCTCAGCAACTGCCTTGATTAATTCCATGTCATCTACATGTTTTATTTCATCATCTAGAAGCTCTTGCATTTTGTCCTCTTTCACAACAGAGAGAAAGCGAGACGAAAGACTCATCTCTTCTCCCGATACGTGAAAATCAATAACGGGCTTGCTGGTTAGAAGCTCCAAAAGAACCACACCGAAACTGTACACATCGCTCTTATCCGTCAGTTTGCAAGATTGCATGTATTCTGGATCAAGGTACCCGCATGTTCCTTGAACAAGCGTGACAATTTGCGCCTCATCTGTTGGAGCTAGTATGGATGCTCCAAAATCAGACACCTTTGCCATGTAATTTTGGTCCAAAAGAATATTTGCTGACTTCACATCTCCATGGAAAATCGGAGGAGATGCTGAAGTATGCAAGTACGCAATTGCTTCAGCCGATTCATATGCAATCCTTAGACGGGTGTCAAGGGAAATGTGTGATCCTTGCTTTTTATGGTGGATATAGTGATATAGAGTACTATTTGGGATAAACTCATATACTAGAATAGGAACCTCGACCTCTAGGCAACAGCCTAAGATTTTTACGATGTTCTTGTGGTTAATTTGTGAGAGAATAAGCATTTCTTTTCCAAATTCTTTTTTTCTACTCTCATCAACTATCTTACATTTTTTAATGGCAACCGTTTGATCTCTTAGAATTCCTTTGTAAACAGTGCCTTGGCCTCCATGTCCAAGAATATTTGAACTGTCAAAATTACTTGTTGCTTGTTCAACCTGTTGGTTCGTGAAGATTGTAAAACCATACCCTTGGTCTGATTTAATCTTCTCCAACAAAATCCATCCTCCATGTTGTTCAAAGAACTTTTGTTTTATTTTAGAATATTTTCTTCTTTCTAAGACCCGATATATACCAACAAACCCAATAAATAACAAAACAAAAATACCAGCAGCAGTTCCTGCAATAATATACAGATCAAAATTGCTTTAATTTCTAGTACAAATATTTGTAGATGTTGCTTCTAATACATGCCTATTTATATAACTTCAGTTCTGATCAATGTGATAGAGAATTGTATATATGATTTATTTTTTAGTTTTCAAAAAATGAAGACATGCTATGAAACTTGTGTTGTTTTACATTTCGACCTATCGCGATCTCTCTCTCTCTGTTTGAGAAGCCATGACAAGTTAAAAACCCCGATATATCACTCTATCTCTATTTCTCTCTCCCTCCCTTCCTCCCTTGGTTTTTTATCTTTCAATTTTACCTTGGCTATGGCTAGTATGCTGAGCATGTGATGGCATGCACATGTCCAACAGTCCAACCACCATGTCACCTTAATTTATATATGAGCAGCACTTAGCACTACGAGGTTAATATTCTGATATTGCATAATTTTCTTTGTGGGACACAAAAGTTGATAATGTAATATTAGGTCTTTCTGATTTGTAATCATTCATAGTTATTGCAAAAGAATTTATTGAAGAGTTAGGCTAATATGACACTAGTGTTATATCAAACTAAATAACACCACATCTTAAATCCTTAGATCTGCTTTAAGATTCGTACAAAATGAAGTGCTTGAACAGTAAAAGCGGATAGTACGAATCTTAAAGCAGATCTAAGGGTTTAAGATGTAGTGTTATTTAGTTTGATATAACACTAGTGTCATATTAGCCTAACTCTTTATTGAATGGAAGGTCACATCATTTTTTCTGTCTTCTTTCATTTTTTTAACGGTCAATTGAGTTGCCACTTGTTCAGACTTCTTAAGTATGCATATGTTTTTTAAAAGATTTTGGACCATCCAAAATCAGTGATTTTATAACTTTCTAAAAATATAATACTTGGTCTTCCAAGCACATTCCACTAGTACAAAAAACCCCTTCACCGACCCTTAATCACCGACTATTTTAAGCAAAGCATCAGTGTTGCTCACACTACACTGACTCTTTTATTAAATAACAGTCAGTGTTGTTGTTCAACACTGACGCTTTATAAACAGTCAGTGTTGGTTATCAACACTGACTGTTTTTCAAAAAAGAGTCAGTGTTGAACACCAACACTGACTGTTTTTCAAGTGTCAGTGTTGATTATCAACTCTGACGCTTTAAAAAGAGTCAGTGTTGGTACTCAACACTGACTCTTTTGGAAAACAGTCAGTGTTGAGTACCAACACTGACTCTTTTTCAAAAGAGTCAGTGTTGAGTACCAGCACTGATTCTTTTTCAAAAGAGTCAGTGTTGAACACCAACACTGACTCTTTTTCAAAAGAGTCAGTGTTGGTGTTCAACACTGACTCTTTTGAAAAACAGTCAGTGTTGATAACCAACACTGACTGTTTTCCAAAAGAGTCAGTGTTGAGTAGCAATACTGACCCTTTAAAAACAGTCAGTGTTGGTGTTGAAGACTGACTGTTTTTTTTTTTTTCAAATATCATAATTAAAAATATATTATTTTGTTTTGAACATTTCATTGAACACATGTAATACATGAATTTATTTAATAATATCAAGTTAAAACTTAAAATCTTTCAAGTTTTTACAAATACGAATTTAATAATCACAAGATAATACAAAAAGACGGAGAATCCTAAAGAAAATCACGAGTTAATTATATGAAATTTGATAAGGGAATCCAATTAAGTAATTTGTGAATATTTTACAATACAATGAAGTCTTCCAAAATTTATAATATATTTTTAAACTTTGATTAGTTGTTAAGAAAGTATGTACATAAATAAATAATATGATAATACAGTTTATGTTGAAGAGCATAAAAATAAAAATATGTTAATTAGAAACTTAGAATTTTGTAAATTTAAAAATAAATTGTTAAATAATTTTGACACATAAAATTATATAGCATTATATGCATGTTGCATATATGAATTTTGCATAAATTAAGGTGGGTTGTTCTAAATTCAATTTAATTCTAACTTCAAATTTTGCATAAAATTATTCTAATGTTGTGTATATATTTATTGCAGAAAAAATTGGATTCACCCCAAAGGGAAGGCAACAGTTGAAATTATGTTAAACACAAGCAAAACAGAGAGCATGCTAAAAGAATTACCATTCAAATTGGATTCACTCCAAATGTCGTCCGTGGGTCGATTGGAACCGTTTCAATTAGTAGTACAATTGTTTAATTGTTTAAATTGATTAAGTAGTATGATATGGACTCCCACCCACAACCTCAGAAATGGACACCTCCTTTGAAATCAAGACCATTCATCTCCTATCAAACGGAAATAAATTTACAAATCTAAATTTAGGTAATAATTGTACAGAAAATAGTATGAAAAGAATTAAAAATAAATATTTTCTACTATTTTTACATCTTATATGTCAAATAATACTTATAAATGTCAATTTTATATAATTTTATCGTTATTTGTCTCTTGAAATTGAGCCAATAATTTCATACCGTTCATTTTTACGTAATCAATCAACGATCGATGTGCAATGAAATGAAATTTTATTTTCATTTACCTATCAATCAAGAGGATGAAATATTGAAACATCGAAGCACTATAAACACTTCTAGTTGGATTGAAGCTTAGACATGATCGAACTTCGAAAAATTTTATTTTGGTTATGTTTAATATTTTTTATCTCATAAACTTTTGCAAAGAATATATCCCTTAAATAAAATTCAATCTATATAATATAATTCTATATATACAAAATTATTTTGCAAACTTTTTTATTTCTCTTCCTTGCAAATTTTTTAACTTTCTGTCGAAAAAAATTACCGACGGTTTTTAAAGAAACAGTCAGTGTTGGTGTTCAACACTGACTGTTTTTTGAAAAACCATCAGTGTTGATAATCAATACTGACTGTTTTTTAAAAAACAGTCAGTGTTAACACTAACACTGACTGTTTTCGAAAGCAGTCAGTGTTGCTCTCAACACTGACCTTTTTTTTTTAAACCGTCGGTGTTGCTCTCATCACTGACCCCTTTTTAAAACCGTCGGTGATTTTTTTGGCAGATGCCGCTGAAATTTTCGTTCCCGGTTATATGTTTCGATTTTAGCCGCGAAGTCATTTCCCCTTCTAAATTTCATTTCCCTCTTCGCGATAAACCCTCTCCATCTCTCTCGCTCTCTTCAGACCCTGTAGCCGCCAGACCTCACCCTTTTCGCCTAGCCCTAAACCCTCTCCGCACCATCCCTCTCTCTCGCATCAGATCGGCACCATCCCTGACGCACCATCTCTCTCTCGATCTCTCACCAGCACAGACGCATCAAATCGGCACCATCCCTGACGCACCATCTCAGTATACCGATGAATAATTAAAGGGGTTTGAGGCTGAATCAAGTGCTCAGGGAGGTCATTCAGAACATTTAAAAGGTTTCAATGGTTACAGAGGCTACAATTCAACCTGAACCAGGTTCTGGTCAAGCTCAGGTCACATGACCATGCATTTTCAGATTTGTCTGATCCATTTGCTCATGAATTTTGTACATGGGTTGTAAATTTTGTTTTACGGAACCAAAGAGACATGGATTAAGGGCTTGTATACCAATTTTTACCATTTTAGAGATTTTATTTACATTTTTAGGAATTATTCTCCTGTCAGGGGCATGGACTGTCATTTTGACAGGAAAATTCAGAATTCTCTCATTTTTAAATATGAACTTTGAAAATTCATAACTTTGTGTAGAAAAATCAGAAAAATGCAAAGTTTGCGTCCATTTCATGTATTTTTCAATTCTTTATCTGACTGTGGAATTGGTTTTGCAATTTAGTCCTTCAATTTGTCAGTATCAGCTGATTTTTCAGCAGAGGTCAAAATAATGCTTTTCATTGCATTTCATTGTGACAGTAGCAGGCCTATTCTCACTAGCTGTTGTCATTCCTTACTGGTAAAATCATTTTTGGTTTTATAATTTATGCTGTAGAAATTACAGATGCTGAAGACTCCAGAAGTTGTGGTACATAAACACCGGATGTAGATTGTTTAAGCTATACGCCGAGAGATTATCTACTGTTTCATGTGTCTAAGGTTGGTTAGATACTCCCTGCAAATATCTTAAACTATTATTAACTATCCAACATGTAGATGTAATTAGTTACGAAAGTCTCTCTAACCCTGAGTATTGTATGAATTTAAACAAGAGAACTCTACTCTTATTCATGGTAGTACCTAATTTGTTAAATATTGGTAAATAATTTATTTTGTAATTAGTGGTGTACAATGATACCATTGTTAGTTGGTCAAGGGTTAAAAAAAAGTTCGTTCATTTGAGGCCTCCACGATTAGGATGCTTCCAGTAGAAATAATTTCTTGCATCATTATGCGATTATATATTTTTTGTGTGGAATTGTTCTTATTATATATTTATTGTGGAGATGACCTCTGTGATTATAATTTAGAGTTTTCTTCATTTCATTGTGACTTGATTTTAATTTGTATGCGATTTTACTTGAAAAAGGTATGTTTGAAAAATGCTTAACAAATGTATAGTTCAGGGGCAATTCAAATGTCACGTTCAACTTTTGCCTACAAATTTTCGAAGTTAATTAGTTCAACTTTTGCCTATAAATTTTTGAAGTTAATTATAGGCATGGAGTGAATACACTTCTACGGTATATTGTCATACTACCCTCTTGTCATGCACTTTGTCATTGTGATATTAAATTTAATGGCACAGATTCTAATTTTCACTAATTGCTATCCGTAGGTTGTACTAGGTGAAGTGGCAATGTGAGGTTGATTACGTTGAATAGGCCTCGTCAATTGAATGTCATCTCTTCTCGGGTGGTACTATCCTTTGTATTAGTTATAGGTTGCAAGAAAGAGAAACATTTTTTATTTAAGTCAAGTAAATAGATTTTTGATGGCAATTAACTTGGATAATTTGGTGTCTTTTGTGTGTTTTGTGGATATATGGCATGTAATTTGGATAACATGAAATTTGATAATTTTTAATGGCAATTAACTTTTTTGTTGTCTTTTGTTTGTGATTGTGGCATATTAATTTTTTAATGTCAATAAATGTTGAATGGTAATATATGGCTAGCAAAACAGAATCATGTCAACACAGAAAAACAGTCGGTGTTGATGCACAACACTGACTGTTTTGAAAAGAGTCGGTGTTGGTGCTCATCACTGACTCTTTTTAAAAAGAGTCGGTGTTGGTGCTCATCACTGACTCTTTTTGAAAAGAGTCGGTGTTGGTTCTCAACACTGACTCTTTTTGAAAAGAGTCGGTGTTGGTGTCAACACTGACTGTTTTTTAAAAGAGTCGGTGTTGGTGCTCAACACTGACGCTTTAAAACAGTCAGTGTTGAAGCCAACACTGACTGTTTTTAGAGAGTCAGTAAAAGGTATTCTTCACTGGCGCTGGTTTTACTGACGCCGCTATAACAGTCGGTGTAGGGGTATTTTAACAGTCAGTGAAGGGGTTTTTTGTACTAGTGTTCTAATATGTAGAGCATATTTGAGAGGTTCATATCAATTGTTTGAACTTAATTTGAAAATGGAGATAACGATGCGAGGCACGATAGAGGCAATTGAACCATACTATATCATCAAATATAAAAATACTAATTGTTGATCATTTTATTTAATAAATATAATCATTAACTAAAAAAATGTAAAATTTTGTATAATCAATCTAATCATAATAATAAAGATTATACAAGTTGTGATCTTTTATCCACGATGTATTATGATGTTCTATTTGTTTTTTTTTTCTGTATAAAACATATCACATATTTTATATACTTCTATTGAGATTATACTAGTTGATTATATATTTAAAAGTCTTTTGCATTACTGTAACTTAAGGAAACGTTTTTATTATTTTTCTCTTTTTTGGAAAGCAAAATAATGTTTTTTTCCCTAAGAAAAAAAAAATCTAAGTTTCCACTTTGAGACGGTCCATTCATGCATACCCAATTAACCACTCCATTTCGATTATTATCCAACCACTCCATTTTATTATTTTTTTTCTATATGTTAAATATGATTCATACTGGATTCAGTATGTTAGTATTTGGGTGATTGACTTTTTTTAAGAAAATTGGATAGATACAATTTATTATGATCCTATTTAGACTCAAGCTAAGTAGGCAATATTTTTTATTTATCCAGAAAAACATTGAAAACTTCATGGAAGTAATTTATCCAGAAAAGGTAATAACATATATACCTATAAGAAGGGCCGCATTGAGATCGCACTCTCTCGGATTGTTATGGTTGCTCCGCCAGCCGAAACGACAAGAGCAGCGATATCCTCCTTCAAAATTGTGACACTTTCCTTGCTTGGAGCATGCATTTTTGTTGGCACATTCGTCAATGTCTGCATGAATATCACAAAATATCTATAAGCCTATAAAAGATTAAATAAATAAAAAAGAGCAAGAGCAGAAGAGAATGAGAGAGAGAAAGACCTTGGCAGCCTGCATCAAGGTAAGGATTGCCTTCATAACCATCGGAGCAATTGCACAGATAACCACTACCAGTGGTTGAGTTCAAACAAATACTGTGATCACTTCTGCATGCATAGGAGGATTTATTTTTCAGTGCATTGTCGCATGTTGTGTTTCCTATGGCCCAGTCGAGAACCATAGGCAGTGGTTGAGAGTTAAAGAGAGTAAAATTATCTGGACTTAAAGTCAGCCAGTCACTAGTGATGTAAGTTATGTTGAACTTGAACTGAGCCTCCTCCACCACCATAGCATAGCTGCAACGACTGAAATTATACACATCCGAGTTGTTGTATCTATCATCAAAGTATGAATAGATCCCGCGTGTTTCTTTGGAGATAGCTGTCTGGCAACAACCAATTCCAGAGCAGGATCCATACTGAATGATGGTATCTAGGCTATCACAGGAAGAAAGGCACCCAACTGAGTAATTAGATTTAGAACTGAAGTCAAGGATGAGATAGGCAAGTGTATTACACCCAATGACTGTAAATTTGTTCTTGTTTTTGTTGACCCAGAATTTACCATCGAAGTAAAGTCCATAATTAGAATTAGGATCCTCTTTCTTGGTGTTATAGCACTGGGAAGATATATGGCTGCCTACACGTGCCTCGCCCAGTGACAGGCTTATATTCAGAACAGGAAGATCAGCAAGGTAAGGTGTAGGTGTAGTACCATTATTGTAAGTTGTGTTGCAAGTGATCTAAAAATAATTAACTTCAGACTGCAGGGAGCAATTTGGGCCAATGCCGAAAGGGTAAGGGATGGGAATTCCACCACAGCTATCTTGGCAACTAGGCAGAGCGATGGTGCTTGCTGATTCAGTGTTTTTGAAGTGGAGGAGGAGAAGAATAAGTTGGGTTAGTATCATTACTTGGAACAAATTTATTTTTGTTTCTTTCATCATATTCATAGAGAGCTAGCCTTAATTAATTACTGAGTTCTCTGGTTAATTTTACTGCACTTTGAGGCTCTTTATAAAGTATTAGTCTTCTGAATTTATTTTCAATTTTAGTTAACATCGATCAGACGCGCGTATTGATCTTTCCAAAATGACGCGCTTAGTTATAGAATGAATTTTTTTTTTATCAAAGTAGGGGTGTAAACGGATCGGATAATATCCGATTTCGTCTAAATCCGAATCCGAAAAAGTACGTAAATTATCCGATCCATATCCGTATCCCAAAAAAATATAAGGGATACAGATATGGTAAGACTTTTTACTATCTGTATCCGACCGTTTACATTTTAAACAACAACAAATGTGATATATGTTCTTAAAGAGGAGAGTTCAAATGCACCCAAATTTTTGTGCACCTAAATGCACCCTATCTTTTAAATCTTTTTTCTCCGTTTTCAAAGTCTGAATAGTCAATCCGAACTATTAGATGCGATCTATATATTAAGATGTGCTTGGAGACCAAATTTTACATTTTTTAGAATTTTTTTACTATTTATTACGCCACTTTGAAAATTGCTGATTTTACATTTTCTGGACCATTGGATCAGCGATTTTCAAAGTGGCTTAATAAATAGTAAACAAATTCCAAAAAATGTAAAATTTGGTCTCCAAGCACATCTTAATATATAGATCGCATCTAATAGTTCGGATTGACTATTTGGACTTTGAAAACGGAGAAAAAAGATTTGAAAGATAGAATGCATTTGGTTGCACAAAAATTTGGGTGCATTTGAACCCTCCTCGTTTTTAAATTGATTTATTAAATTACATATTGTACGAATAATTTATTATATTGCATATAGATATATATTTTAATGAACAATATAATACTATGACATAATTAGTGACTAATATTTTAATAATATAATAGATGTTTTGTAACTAACAAGTTAATTGTGAAAAATATCCATATCCGTTCGATATCCGATCAGTATCTGTAACATTTAATATCCGATCCGTATCCGTATCCAAGACTATTTGAGATTATCCGTATCCGTATCTAAAAAATTATAATGGATACAGTAAGATCACTATCCGATCCGTATCCAACTGTTTACACTCCTATATCAAAGCCAGCCAGCCATACATTTATTCATGTATATTAGTGTTTTCAAATCTATGTTGCATAGATACGGATACGGGTATCGTATCGGATACGATACGGATACGGTGATACGGCAATTTTCAAAAATGAAGGATACGATACGGCTATTAATATATATATATTTTTATTATTTTATATATTATATTTAGATAATCATAATTTAAATCAAATTTGTAGGAAAAATAAAGACTTAATTTAAGTATAAGTTAAATACCATATATATCTAGAATACAGCACATGTGACCTCTAGTGTAGTGGTGAGAGTTTTGGCACCGCCAGTGTGTATCCGGGTTTGAATCCCGCCTTCAGCAGAAAAAAAAAAATTGAGCGGTTCACAGACGCGGTCCACAGGCGTGCGCGTGGTCTACGCGCGCGGTCTATGGGAGCGGCGCGCGGTGGATGATCCTGTGCGGCCGTATCAAGCCGTATCTGTGAGTATCCAGCCGTATCGGTGGGTGTCAACGGAGTATCGGATACTTATCGTGGCCGTATCGGACGCGTATCGGAGTAACATAGTTTCAAATAGTGATTGTTTACTTTTTATTCCCTTAAATAATTCGAGACTATTTTTAATATCACTATTTTGTAATAATAATCGCAAAATAATTAATCAGCCACACATTTATCACTATTTTGTTTTGAAACTCGATGTCCATACATTCATCAAAGCCAGCCAGCCATACATTTATTCATGTATATCACTATTTTCAAATAGTCATTGTTTACTTTTCATTCCTTTGAATAATTCCAAACTATTTTTAATATCACTATTTTCAAATAGTCATTGTTTACTTTTCATTCCTTTGAATAATTCCAAACTATTTTTAATATCACTATTTTCAAATAGTCATTGTTTACTTACTTTTCATTCCTTTGAATAATTTCAGACTATTATTAATATCACTATTTTGTAATAATAATCGCAAAATAATAAATCAGCCACACATTTATCACTATTTTGTTTTGAAACTCAATGTCCATACATTCATCAAAGCCAGCCAGCCATTTATTCATGTATATCACTATTTTGAAATAGTCATTGTTTACTTTTCATTCATTTGAATAATTCCAAACTATTAGTAGTATCACTATTTTGTAATAATAATCGTGAAATAATTAATCAGCCACATATTTATCACTATTTTTGTTTGAAACTCAATGTCCATACATTCATTATCCCTAATTCGAAAGAAATTGTTATAAAAAAAATCAATTTGTAGGAGAAAATGTTATTAAAAAATATCAGAAGAAAAATCGGCAATTACCAATAATTTACTTTCATTCAAACATCCACATGCACCTGTGATTTTTTTCTTGGTTGTCTTCATCATTAACCAAACAATTTGATGGACAACAGTGACAGTCAATACATGAAGTCACCTGCTCAAGTCAACTTAAATTTAAAGATATAAACACTTTAAAATTCAGTAAAAGGACCATGATTTTTTCTAGATGTTCGCATATATTGAAAATTATTGATTTGGACAAACACCACACGATTGTAGAACATTTCTTCTTTGTCAATCAAGTTTTTTTTTTAATTGAATTATCAATTATATGTGGGGTTTAAGACCAATTTTACAAAAATATAAGTGTAGGGGGTAAATTAAAAATAACAAATGTTTTAACCTGCAGATTTTGTAGAAGCTTGGAGAACAAATAGAGGAGCAGCTAGAGCTTAACACTGATGAAAGCCTCTTAATGTATAAAATAACCTAATTGATGGTTTTATACATTATGAGCTTTTTAGGTGATATATATAAGTTAGATTCTTAGCTGGCGATGATATATAATTAATGTATTGATTGGTTAATTTTGAGGTTGTAATTGTTTGTTGTTTATTAAGGAAAATTCTCTTCTATTTTTAAGTTCATACAAAATGTCACGGCTCAAGAAATTTTAACCAAATTAGAACATAGTTGTACGATTTCTATATTTCTTGTTGTATATATATTTATGTTTATGGTAATTTTTCATTGTGAGTCTAATAAATCCAATATTAATGATCATCCAAAATTTTAAAATACCGTCAATTTAGTTTAAAATCTTCAACACCCTGTGTCACTGCCAATTTGAAGTATGAAGATAATTCAAGATAATTGCAATTCTTTCTATTTACAAAAAATAATTGTAAATACTTGTACATATATCACTCAAATCATTAGCTGCATCTGATGGTCATGATGAATCTAATAAATATTTGTACATACATCGCTTTTGTGAACCGCTTGATTTAAAAACTCGGAATTTCCGTAATGGATCTGACCATTAACCTTTTCGATCTGACTGTGGTTTTCTTTTCTTTGAATTAACTTTACTTCTGGGGATGCACTTACATATATATATAGAGGGTAGAATATCAAGTTGGCAGTAAATTTTGGCCAAAACAAGTGATGCTGGTACAGGACATGCACTGTTGACTTGTGACACTGGTACCCTAATTAATGTATGATAGTCGTGGATGTCACTACCTTAGTGTAAACACATGTTAGATCTAGATACACGTCCTATTTGGAAGCACGTGCCGGTGAGGAAGTCAAAACAATTTGTCAAGGATAAAAACAATTTGTCAAGGATAGAAACAATTTTTCAAGGATATTTAATTCTTGAGAGCGACCTCCATCACTTTGTCAAGGATTGTTATTCTTGCCTCTCGAGTAAATCAATTTTGTACGAACGGCACTACTATACAATAGGCCATTATACTATCGCATAAGGTGCTAAAGTGTCAATAAATCACGCACTATTTTAATAAGGGGCGGATCATAGTTGAAATTTTCAAAATTTTATTACCAAGTACTAGAATATAACAAATTTAAAGGAGCTTCATTTTTATTCGAACGCTTCAATTTCTGTGTTTGTGCAGTGAAAAAAAAGAACGAATCCTTTCCAATTTGGAAATTAAGGTCATACCTGTAAAGAAAAGAAATAGTGCCGGATCCAATAAAAAGGTAAAAGACAATCCCTAATTAATCTTGCAATCTTCTTCCATTCTCCACCAACTCAGCAGACATGAGATAATTTTTTGATAAAATCAGATGACATGAGATTATGTGAAACAACAGCAACAACAACAATAAAGCAACATCTCCTGGTCTCCAGTTGTTAGCGAAAAAAATCACCTTCCATACAAAATTTGTGCATAGGAAGTAGACATCGGACAAGTTGGTTTCATTTTTTCAAATAATGTTTTAATTAATGCATAGTAACATTCAAACTTAAAATGAGTAATTAAACTTGGTAAATGTCTCAACTAATTATGATGATTTCTATTAAAGTTCGAGTACCACTACGAAAATATTTATTCAAAAAAATGTATTATGAAAGTGGGTAAACCAGGAAACACATGTTAGACGAAGTATTTCCAAATACTAATTATGATTTTTGGGGTGATGGATAATTAAATTTGGGGTTAATTTCTCATATACCCTTTAAGAGTTCTTCAATTTCTTATTTACCCCTCAACTCTTTATTATATTCAATATGTCCTTCAACTCTTTTTATCTTTTTCTATTTACCCATAAATTTAATTACTCTTATTTAAATATTATTAAGATCTATCTTTTCCCATTATACCCTTGCTCTTATTTATAAAGTTTTGTGTGCAACCAACAGCATGGTAACGTAAATCAAGAAAAACAAAAAAAAGGTACTAGCGAACAATATAATGCTAATCGAACTATTCAACATAGCAACCAAAAACCTTATTCACCCAAAATCAAACTATCTTAAGCAACTCCTGAACAAAGGTTTTGAAAACAAACTTTATGAAATTAATTGTGTTCTTGACAAGGTAACACAAAAACACACAAAATTAGACATACAGCGTAAAATATATATATATATATATATTTTTTATTTTTTTTGTTTGAAGGTTAGATGGCCAGCTGTCTTACTAACTAATATATTAAAAAAAGAATTTTTTTTACAGCGTCTCTGTATTTACTATGCAATTTATCAGAATTGAAAAGTAATATTTACAATTTATCAATATATTAATCTAACTAAACTAAACTAAAGTCTTATTAAGGTAGCATCAAATCGCCACTTCCGCTACAGGTTTTGTAACCGTGTACCACTGTTGGTCAGTTGCGCCAGTGTACTGGTCTCTTGTACCAGTACCGGCTTATTCTCTTGAGAGAAAACTCTTTTGTTTCTTATCGCCACAGGGCCCATGGCCCCGCTGCCAAAACCGTGTCTTAGACTGTTTTTGTATTCATACCCACATACGTATGTACCATGCTCCAGAAAATATTTCATAACTATGCAACGGTGTGTGGGAATGGTAAATTTTGCACTTAAGCCCCTCCAGAAACTCATGGCGTACCATCATTTCCACAGAATGTGATCCGATGTTTCCATCAAGGTTTCACCACACAATGCTCAGTTCAGGTCCATGCTGCATCCTCTCGTCAACAAGACCCGCTGTGTTAGGAATTCTTGTTCTTTAGAGTTGAACCCGTAGATCGAAAAGCCTTTATTATCTTTAGCAGCACCTTGATCGAGTTTCCATAATACTAAATTATAGATGCAATCTATTAGCATTATATTGTTGGCTAGTACCTTTTTTTGGTTTTTATTGATTTACGTTACCATGCTGATGGTTGCACACAAAACTTTATAAATAAGATCAAGGGTATAATGGGAACAGATAGATCTTAATAATATTTAAATAAGAGTAATTAAATTTATGGATAAATAGAAAAAGATAGAAAGAGTTGAAGGACATATTGAATATAATAAAGAGTTGAGGGGTAAATAAGAAATTGAAGAACTCTTGAAAGTTATATGAGAAATTAACCCTTAAATTTGTAGGATGTAATTAACATAATATCTCTAGTTGTAAAATTGTGAATAATCTTTATAGGGGACTACTTTACGTGGGCCCAACAAGCACAAGTGGAAATACCCAAATTTGCTTAAATGTTTAAACAATGGCAGTGTATTTATTGGGCCACCTCATGTCTTCATCAAACCAAAAAAAAATAAAAAATGAAAAGACATTTAAAGCCCAAAGCATGATACCTAGGGTTCGGTTATTGATTCCTTATATATGGGGCTTCAGCCACACAAATTAAATTACCAAAATTCTTGTCTGGCAGAATAAGTTTCATTGAAACTTCATTAAAACTTCATGCTCCTGCCTGTTTAGGTGAAAAATTAAAATGGTATGATCCAGTGAGTTCTTTGCTGGCTTTATCTATATAATTTCCCAAAAATATTTTGCAAAATTTCAAATATTCCTATTAAATAAATTTTAAGTTGATAATATATATTTATTTATGTGATAAAGATTTAAATGATAGTATGTATTGATTTGTCAAGATATTTGAGGAAATCAACAAAGTTCATACTGTGAGATAGTATATTACTCGTAATTCTTGCTACATAGTCGCTAATTTGTTGCAGCATATACATTGACAATATAGCATCTTTATCGTTCGAGAATATAATCAATCTTAGAGTATTTTTCTTATTCAGGAGCTACGGATTTGTCAGCTACCATGAATTTGATGAGATGTGGACATTTTTTAAGTCTTTATGTATGTCGTATCTCTTGAAACTAGCTTTTCACAATAAAAGTATAGTTCAATTTTGGTCTAAAGAAAATTGACATTAATACTCAATCTTCAAAAATAGAAAAAAAAAAATTGTTCTCCATATCGTAATCAATGATCAAATAGTATATACATTTATGTTTAAAAAAACTGATATATTTTTCCTTTGCTTTATTTTTCCAGCAGGAGAATGAAGACATGGTAGAGGGGTCCTCTAGTGAGGTTGTTTTACTAATTTGTCGATTTGTATTTTAGATTTCTTGACACATTCTTGATTTTTTAACTGGATTCTTTTAATATAAGTAATTATCATCTTTTGCTTTGAGACATCATCTCGACTCATTAATTTGATTTATTTAATTCATCCGTAGGTTTGCCAAGATGTCAGACAACATTTCGACTCATCTGAGATCAACTTCACACACGCACATAAACTAAAGGATGAGGTTTTTTGGAAGTGAATTAGTAGAAGGCTCAGCATCCACCGTCCCCGCTTCCACTTTCATCACCGATGAAGGTTTATTGTCGGGCTTGCCGCCCAATGGAACACCTCAGAAATCCCCAATTGTCTTGCCACAATCCAATTATCACTTGGCCAGCATGTTCTAATTTTTAGGATACAACAATCCAGATCCGTGCTGGCTACTTCGTCACATCTTTTGTCTGATCAGCGGATAACATTTGTTGGGTATAAAATCAACAATGCATGTCGTTTACTCAGATTTAGTTATGGACTAATAGTTACCCGTACAGTGGATATCCGTAGTTCCGTACAGTGGCTAACATGAGTAATGCTCCAATGGGTAGGATTGTAGAGAGCGTGTTAGGATTTAATGGAGTTCGGGTGTCTACAGAGATGCTCTTTAGTAACTGGGATGCCCAGGAGATGTTAGTTTAGTTGAATTAATTAGGGAAGTAGTACTATGTTTACATGCAAAATTTATACTTTTTGTAGTTATTTTAGTATCAAGTCAATTTGTCAAAAATATTAAAAACTGAATGTATTAAATAAAATTAACTTAAAACTCTCATATTTGACAATTTGACTTGATACTAAATAAATTCAGAAAATTATAAATTTTGCATTTAAACATACACCTAGTGATGAATTATCGGTTTGAATTTAATTTGTCATTTAAAATTGATTTGATAGGTTTCAGAATTAGTGTTATATAAGCTAAAAATACACTGATTTCATACTAGCCTAACAAATTAATGCATGCCTTGTTTGGTCTTTATCTCTCTCCTTAAATTCTCCTCTATATTAATGCTACTTACCATATCTTTCCAAAAGAAAGAGAAAAAAAAGACAGATCAAGACAACAGACAAGCATTCGACTTCTTTGTTTGCGGCTTAGATCTAAACTGAATCGATCCATATGCAGGTATAATTTCTATGTATATCTATGTGTACATTTTTAACATTGAATTAAGATACCTGACAGGCTCGTGACGAAGATGGAATGAATTGCATTGTACATTTTGGCAAGAGATGAGGATGTTACTCATCAAGGGAGGAGATCATGAGGCGTTGATTCGACGTGAGCTTGTTCAAGTGTTGTCTGAAGCATAGAGAAGATTATGCCAAGACATTAGATTCATGTTGTTGTAAATTTGCATGTTTATCAAGTGTGTAAAGTGTATGTTTCTTGTAAAATGGTACATTGTCTTGTTGTTTCTTGAATTATGTGATATTTGTTGTTTCCGGTAATTTTTCATTTTTATTGAAATAATAATTCCAATAAAGAATCTGGAGGTAATTAATGGATATTTTAATTTATAGATTGAAAGATAATATCTCTACTCTCTAGTTGTAAAATTGTGAATAATCTTTCTAGTGTTGCCAACAAGGTTAAGAAAAGTGCCTAGAATTATAAAAGATGCCATTATTAGAAATAATTTTTCTTTTACTTTGTTGGTGGTTTACTAATCTACTTATTTAGGCCCAACAAGCACTAAGTAGTAATGAATACCAAATTTGATTAAATGCTTAACTAATGATAGTGTAAAACAAAAGAAAAGACATCCAAAGCCCAATGCATGTTACATTGGATTTAATAATTGATTCCTTGTGAGCTTCAGCCGCACAATTTAAATGACTAAAACCCTTTTTGTGTAGAGATGAAATGAGTTCATCGAAACTTCATGCGCATACTGGTTACGTGAAAAATCAAAATGATATGATCCAATGCGTTCTTTTCTGGATTTATCTATATATATCTCTCAAAAATGTCTTTCAAAATTTCAATAAGGTGCTAATATATTTATAAAAAGATAGGTAATACATGTGACGAAAGATTTAAAAGATAGTATGTATTGATTTATTGAGATATTTGAGGAAACTAATAGAGTTCAAACTCTCATATATCAAATTGGCCACATGGGCATGGGAGCACTATGTAGGTCTGACACTATGCTATTTTGTTTTGTGTTGTTATCAGCTGCGATTATTTGAACATATTACTAGTTTCCTTGTAAGTTACCTAGTTTAAATATATAAAACGGACAGTTAATTCTTGCTTTTTTTTCAAAAAAGAAATTTGGCCAACAGATTCAAAAATAAATAAACTATTTCAAATTGCTTATAATTTTAATTCTCTCTATTTAACTATAAAATTTTGGGTCTGATGTACATCGAAAATAAATTTGAATCTGATGGATATCAAGCCGTTTAAGATTTGTGCGCATCACGTTGCTTATTTCACATCACAAACATCTATGGAGATCAAGTGCAAACAGTTTAATTAATTTGACAACTGTAACAATATTTTCTCAAATTTATATGCATGTTTTTGTCTTGTCTAGATTGATTGTGATTCAATTTCAATAGAATATTAATGTCATTTGATATCCAATTGAATGCATTAAATATGTATTGTTGCAATTTTCAAATCATATGATGAATGAATCGTCACACATAATTCAAGTCATTTGATAAATAAATTTTCATACAAAATATTTTTTAACAGTTATTAGTTGTCAAATTAATTAATGATAAATAGATCACACCCAGAAAATTAAAACATAGGTTTTGGCCGATTTTTTGTTTGGTTTCTTTTCATTGCTTGCCTCCTTAATGATTTTCTTCTCTGTTTTACAAAAAAAAAATTAATCTCCTTCTACTACAAAGCTTCCTAGTTTCAAGGATCTACCCATTTTTCTTAAATAAAATTACTACAAGAAGACACTCAACTGCAGTCATCTGTTTTTATAATAAAACAAATTAAATTTTCAAAATTAAAAATGTGATAAATATTTGATAATTAATTCATTCTGTAATAATAATTAGGGTAAGACTGACAAATTAATTCCCGGGCTGTCGGTGCATAATTAATAATAATGATTTATTATATATATAAAAAGCTACCAACATAGAGAATTTAATCAATGCTTTTGTTCCATACATGTTGAACTTATGTACACAGTTTTTTTTTAAAGAGATGTTATACTATAGACTCTAGAGTATCTCAGGCATTTAGAATATGAAGATTTTGAATCTTTGATGTCATGCGTGAATTACTTTCAGACAATGATGATCGATGCATATTAACATTTATGCTTAAATAAGTACACTTGGTAAATATCTCCACTAATTAGCATTGTCATGTATACCGTACACATCATGTATACCTTCCTTAATTACTTCAAAAATCCTTAAACACCTTTCCTTAATTATTTAAAGAGGGATTTGGCTTATTTCGGTGCTTGTCAATGGATGATGATTTTAACAGAGCAATTTTGGCATCATGAAGAGCACAAATCGTATGTATCACTGTTTAGATTCTATAGTCAGTGCGCTTCATGAAGCCAAAACTACACTGTTTAAATCGTTACTCCATGTCAATGATATTGACAGACACACTACAGCCCAAAATGAAATGTAAGAACTAGGTAAATGCTCTCTAAATATGACATAAAATGTCCATTTAATTTTCTTTATTCTTAAAAACTGAACAAACATTACAGGATGATCATCATCTTTTGAGTCAAGTTAACAGTTAACACTGCAATAATTGTGAGTAAGCAGTTTATAGTCATTGAAACTTAATGCAGTGATAATGATTTAAAATCTCTGTATTCTGTGATAACATCTATCCAAAATTAACCAAATCCATAAAAATTATTCTTCAAGAAGAAAATTAGCTGCCTAATAAATTACTACAAAAGATCTGACAAATCCCATCTCTCAAGATCACATGACTAGCAACTATCTCAAGAGCAATTGATCTGAGACCCATCAGAGAGGTGGAGTGTGCAGCCTTTGGACCCGCTTGTCAGACAGCAATTGCAGCTAGCCGTCAGATGCTCGTTGCCAGAAGAAGGGCAAGTCATGTACTCGACTTCTAGACACTACTGCGGGCATGCAACAGCTTTTGCCTTGCTGCCCATTTCTCCTATGAACAGCATTCCTGCTTTGAGGAACAAATGGTACGTCCATGTAAACAAGTAAATAACTTTTCTTCTTTAATGCAAATTTAAAAAAAGAAAATTAAAGTGAAGGATGTACCGAACAGTAGGAGAATAACAGCAATGGAGAGCCTTGTGTAAGCCATAGTTAACCTTTTTATGACTGTGGTTTTCTTTTTCTTTTAATTAACTTTACTTCTGGGGATGCGCTTACATATATAGAGGGTAGAATATCAAGCTCGCAGTAGAGTTTGACCAAAACAAGAGATGCTGATACAGTACTTGGCTGTTGACTTGTGATACTGGTACCCTAATTAAAGTATGATAATCATAGATGTCACTACCTTAGTGTAAACGCATCTTAGATCTAGATGCACGTCCTATTTGGATGCACGTGGAGGTGAGAAAGTCAAAAATTTGTCAAGGATAAAAACAATTTGTCAAGGATATTTAATTCTTGAGAGCGACCTCCATCACTTTGTCAAGGAATTGTTATTCTTGCCTCTTGAGTAAATCAATTTTGTAGAATATTATGACCATTAAACATCTGGTTAAGAGAGGGTGGCTAAAATGATAAAAGATACCATTAAAATTCTGTTTAAACATTGGCAGTGTAATTATTGGGCCACCAGATGCCTTCATCAAAAAAAAAAAAAAAAAAAGGAAAAGACTAAAGCCGAATGCATGATACCTTGGGTTTGATTATTGATTCCTTATGGGCCTTCAGCCACACAAACTAAATGACGAAAACCCTTTTGTCTAGCCATGGAATTAAGTTTCATTCAAACTTCATGCTCATATATGTTTAGATGAAAAATTCAAATGATATGCTCTAATGAGTTCTTTGCTGACTTTATCAATATATAAATCTTCTAAATTTTTTGCACAATTTCAAACATTTATATTTCATAAATTAGGTCCAATGTTTTAAAGTAATTAAGTTGCTAATGTATATTTATAAAAATATAGATAATAAATATGTTGAAATATTTAAAAGATAGTATGTATTTGTTCGTTAAGATATTTTAGAAAATCAATAGAGTTTATACTATGAGATAATACATGGGACGTAATCATCTCCAATTGGTCGACCATTAATTCCAGCAGATACATTGACAACATAACATCTTTATCATTAGAGGACATTATCAGTCTTAGCGAATTTTATTATTTACGGGCTAGGATTTGCCAGCCTAAGTGAATTTTCTGGCCAAGTTACATATTTTCTGGTCATTATGTATGTCATATCTCTTGAAAATGTCTTTATCAATAAATTAAATTGCAATTTGTGTCTAAAGTAAATTGACAACAATACTCAATCTTATATATAGATATAAAATAGTTCTTCATATCGTGATCAATGATTAAATAGTATATACATTTATGTATAAAGAAAAGTTACAATTTTTTTCATTGTTTTATTTCTGTCTGTCCGCAGTCCCTTCTAACAGGTTTGTATTCTCAAGTTATCGTAGGATGCTTGTTATTAATTATAAATACATTTTAATATATATATAGAGAGAGAGAGAGGGGATCCAATTACACAATTTATGGTGATGCATCTTGACACCATATTTTTATAAGTCATTTTTGCTATTTTAAAATCCAAACAGACAATCCGAACTATTCAACATGATCTCCATGTTAAAATATGATTGGAGACCAAATTTTACGTTTAAAAAAAAAATAGTATTTATTAAGATGTGTAGAAAATTGTTGTTTTCAGACAATTTTGGGCCATTGAAAAGAAACAATTTAAAAAAATTCTAAATAAATAGTAATAAATTTCCAAAAAATGTAAAATTTGGTCTCCAAGCACATTTTAATATGGACATCATGTTGAACGGTTCGGATCGACTCTTTGAATTTTGAAATCACAAAAATGACTTATAAAAATATGGCATCAAGATGTGTCACCATAAAATGGTGTAATTGAATCCCTCCTCTATTTACTTTTTACCTATTTTCATACAGTTAAAATCTACAGTTAAGTATTGTTAGAGTTTTGATTTTTCCATTATACCCTTCTTTTTTTCTCTTTTATACTGACAAATTAAAAAAGTGCCAACTGAATCAGAACCATAACAGAGTGAGGAGAAAAGCTAAACTAATGTGCGACGCTCTCCAGTGCTCTCCAATAATAGAGGTAGAAGATAAGAGAAGAAATGTTGAACTGGAAGGAGAAGAAATGGAGAAGAACAAAACAATTACAAACCTTTTTTTTTTTTTTTTGAAAAGTAACAATAACAACCTATTCAGTACATAACCTCTTAAAATTAGAATACCAACGTTTAAAAAGTTGTAAAAGGTATACCCACTAACAAAACCTCTAAAAGTCAGAATAGGAGTTCATACCACCAGTAAGTACTCATAAAAGTCTTTCATTCTTAAATTTTCACATTTACTTTTTACCCATATAAATCAGAAAATTATAAAAACACCAAATCCTTTGAATTCTTATCAAATTGATCTCAACAGCAAAACAACCAAAGCATTCAAATCAAATTAATCTCAACAACAAAACAATTAGCAATTTTCAACTAGAAGATGAACTCAAAGCTTATTCTGCTTTAGGTTTCCACAATGAAATACCATATATTATGTTACCCTTCCAACCCAAAAAGAACCAATTACAATCTTCTTCAACAAAACATGCCTCATTATAACCAGTTCTAAAAAATTCACGGCATTCTTTCACTACACGTGGATCTACCGGAAATGGTTGTAAACCGGTCTGCAAATTTCGTATGTGCCAATGCTTGTAGTTTTCCGGTCTTACCAAATCTGATCCTTCACAAGCTATCAGATTAATTATAGAAGGACCATAAATTTCTCTTTCCAATAGATGCAAATGCTTATAGTCCCCTAGAACCAATGTGTCATGCATATCGAAATACCTGGAGAATTGCAACAGAACCTGTCTAAACCGTGTAATAAAGAAGGGACTGAAGGATAAGTTGAATATTCCTTGAACGAAAAGTTTCGGTTTTGTCTCTTGAATCAGATCGAGGAGTTTATTCCTAGGAGTATTTTTGCCTGACAAAGGTTCGTCCCTTATGCTACCTAATCTATAAAAAGAATTAACTATAAGGACTTCATCATCATTAATACTAAGATCATCAATACAAATGGCCTCCCATTGTGAGGTGATCCCCTGATACTCAAAAGGAACTCCAAAACTTCGAGCATAATCTTCCAACCTCCTTCCTGTCTCGTTGATTCTTTTAGCACGGTGAAAGCCCGGCTGAGGCAAATCTATCCCAGTAATTCGTAATTTTGGGGGTCCATCTTTTCTTTTTGCAAGTGATTGAATTAGAGATGGCCATTGGAATCCCTGAGTAATGCCAAAATCAACTACATGGATTTTTGATGCATTGCTTGTGGCATTGAGAATACTCTCATTAGCAAAATGATGTGAAACTCGCATGACAGGGACTACCCTTGAGTACCTATAAAAGGCCTTCATATAGTCATTAGTGCTTACTTGTCTAGTGAAATACTGGCGATAGGTCGCACTTTCTGTACCGGCCAAGCGTACTTCTAGTCCATCAACAAGAATGCATGCAAGCCTTTGGATCCCAACTCCAATAGGAGATGCTTCCTTCCTTATTTGTTTTATAAGTTCACAAGAAAATTTATTATCATTCATATATATTGCATTTGCACAAGATATGAGACTTGCTCTGAGATTGATATGGTGTTGGTTTTGATGATACTCGCTATATGAGTTTGCTTCGAGCTCCTTGATTTCTCTTAGGCTAGATATTTCTTCCCTTGAACAGTTTTCCTCGTTGTATAGTACTAATCTATCCCACATCTCATCTCTAATTGTTTCCTCACCTGAGACCATGGCTATTTTGCAATTTCGCTCCTCCAAAAGGTCCAAGTCCCCATCATTTGTATTCCTTTTACCCTTTGATTTACTTTGCAAATTACTTTCTCTCTCTTCCCCCAATCTAAACTCTAGTGAGTTGCTTTCTCATTTCTTTGTTGGATTAAGTGAAAGATTGCTCACTTGCAAATTAATTGACAATTTATTGTGATTCGGAAGGAACTTCAATCCTTCTTCTACACCTCTCTGAAATTCAGCAGCCAGCAAATTCTCCAAACACGGACCCACTTGATCTTTTAAAACAGAAGTTGTGAATTTAGGATTTACCTTTGATTGTTTTGGTACCAATTGATTATCTGGTAAAGGTGGATATTTTTCCCCAAGGATATCATAAAAAGGTTTCTCCATGTCCCTAAGAGCTGTATCTTGATAACCATTTATCTCATCTATATCTTCCTCCAATAAATACCGGCTTATGTAGTCTAGTGTTGGATCTAAAAGTATTTCAGACTTCTCATGTTGGTTCAGAGAAAGATTGTTATATTGGCTTTTTTCGGGGATAATTTGTGTGAAGTTAATGGAACTGTGCAATTCATTTGCCTTCAAAAACCTTGAGTTGTTCTCTTTCGGCAAAGCCATGTTTGTTGCTTGCAGCTTCCAAAATTTGATTGACAAATATTTGTTCTAGAAATATCATGAATGAATCAAATTAGTGAAGTGAAACTGTTGAATAACATTATTCAGTAAAAAAAAAAAATACATTTCCAATTTCACCGTTAATAGTTGGCTAGTTAAGATTAATTTAGTAGAAATAGAAGAAGCATCAATGTCAGTTTAATTATATATATTTGTTCTTATGTTCCTTATTTACTAAAAATGCATTAATTAAACACCGAACTTTCCAAATAACTAAGAGCTTTAAATAGGGACAAAATCGGTGTAGAGAAATTATTTTTTTCTGTCAGTTCTTAGCGTTGTGATTGGAGCACTTACAATAGCTCTTCTCTTTAATGAAACTACTAAGATAACTAAACCAACCAACAGCTATCAACTGTTCTTTAATTAAACCAGTGTTGTAAAAAACGTCCATTGAGGCCGATTAATCGTCCGATTAGTCATTGGCTGTGACCAAACCATTATAGATTTTTCTGACTAATCAACCGATTATTCGTGATTATAGCCGATTATTCCCAATTATTCTCCATTAATCGACCGCATACCTTTATTTACAACATTGAATTAAACTAGCTATATTAGTAGAAACTAAAACATAAACAAAATAAATAAAATAATAATCAGTTTTAGCAAGGAACATGGCATCCTTATAGTGTCCCATATTAACTTTCAGAAAACAAAATGCAAGTTCTATAAATAAAACAAGAAAATAAAACTTTTTTTTGTTTTTCATAAGCCATAAAAAGGAAAAAATAAAGGGTGCCAACTACGCCCTATATTTATAATTTCCCTTTCTGCTCTAATTTTACTGATTTTCAATGAAATCAGTGCCATTGTGAGGCCACTTTTGTCAGCAAAAAAAAATGTAAAAGGGTTGAGAGAGAATTTTCCAGCATACCTCAAAAGAGCATCACCAGTTAGGTCGATGAAGAAGCTCCATTTTAGATATTATATTGAGAAGTTTGTTTGGGATTTTTGTAATGAGGGAGATGATCACAGCAATAATATAATAAACTGTATAAATAGATGTTAATTATGTCGCTTTCTAGACTGTCAACATAGAGAAATTATAACGGATACGGATACACTAAGACTTTTTACTATCCGTATCCGAACGTTTACACTTTAAACCATAACAAATGTGATATATGTTCTTAAATTGATTTATTAAATTACATATTGTATGAATAATATATTGTATTGCATATAGATATATATTTTAATGAACAATATAACAATCATATAATTAGTGACTAATATTTTAATAATATAATAGATGTTTTGTAACTAACAAGCTAATTATGAAAAATATCCATATCCGTCCGATATCCAATCAGTATCTATAACATTTAATATCCGATCCATATCTGTATCCGTATCCGTATCCAAAAAATTATAACGGATACAGTAACACCACTATTTGATACGTATTCGACCGTTTACACCCCTATATCAACGCCAGCCAGCCATACATTTATTCATGTATATCACTGTTTTCAAATAGCCATTGTTTACTTTTCATTCTCTCGAATAATTCCAGACTAATTTTAATATCACTATTTTGTAATAATATTCGCAAAATAATTAATCAGCCACACATTTATCACTATTTTGTTTTGAAACTCGATGTCCATACATTCATCAAAGCCAGCCAGCCAGCCATTTATTCATGTATATCACTATTTTGAAAAAGTCATTGTTTACTTTTCGTTCCTTTGAATAATTCCAAACTATTTTTAATATCACTATTTTCAAATAGTCATTGTTTACTTTTCATTCCTTTGAACAGTTCCATACTATTTTTAATATCACTATTTTCAGATAGTCATTGTTTAATTACTTTTCATTCCTTTGAATAATTCCAGACTATTATTAATATCACTATTTTGTAATAATAATCGCAAAATAATTAATCAGTCACACATTTATCACTATTTTGTTTTGAAACTCAATGTCCATACATTCATTATCCCTAATTCGAAAGAAATTGTTATAAAAAAAATCAGTTTGTAGGAGAAAATGTTATTAAAAAATATCAGAAGAAAAATCGGCAATTACCAATAATTTACTTTCATTCAAACATCCACATGCACCTGTGATTTTTTTCTTGGTTGTCTTCGTCATTAACCAAACAATCTGATGGGCAACAGTGACAGTCAATACATGAAGTCACCTGCTCAAGTCAACTTAAATTTAAAGATATAAACACCTCAAAATTCAGTAAAAGGGCCATGATTTTTTCTAGATGTTCGCATATATTGAAAATTATTGATTTGGACAAACACCACACGATTGTAGTACATTTCTTATTTGTCAATCAAGTTTTTTTTTTAATTTAATTTTCAATTATATGTGGGTTTAAGACCAATTTTACAAAAATACAAGTGTTGGGGGTAAATTGAAAATAACAAATGTTTTAACCTGTAGATTTTTGGAAGCTTGGAAAACAAATAGAGGAGAAGCTAGTGCCTGACTCTAATTGATGGATTTTAGGTATAAAATAGAGAAAACCCTCTTAATGTATAAAATAACCTAATTGATGGTTTATACATTAAAAGGTTTTTAGGTGATATATACAACAAGAAAAATAGAAATCGTACAACTATATTCTAATTTGGCTAAAATTTCTTGAGCCTAACATGACATTTTGTATCAACCAAAAAATAAAAGAGAATTTTATTTTTTGGTTGATAATGGAAAATATCTACAGAGTTTCAACAAACCCACAAGGCGGGCTTGCCTTAGTACTCAGGATCTTACAATTTATTTATTAAAAAGGCCAGCAATAAAAATTAGGAATGATAAAAGTTTATCAATTCCAACTCGTATCCCTGTAACCCTAGGTGATGGCACTAATTCCCTATATAAATAGCGCCTAGTTGTGTGCATTTATTGTCGCTGCATTAATATTAAGATATCCGCTGGTTTTCGTTGCTGTGAATGTCACTTTTATGTTAATCACTTTTACATGTTATGTTTATGAATTGGATGCTACATGTATTTTGTTTCATAGATGCTTATAATAAAGTAGATCCGTAGATGCTTGTAAGAGAGTCAAATTTTTTGAATTTATCGCCTTGCCGCATCATGAAATCCTTCAGTGAGAAGGTGCGGCGGTTCCTTTCTTTCCACAGTGTCTATGTGCCTGCTGCCCATGCAGTATCCCATCGTCTCCTACTCACGCCTTGCAGCCTCTTGCTTTCTCTCCTTCATGCGGTTAATGGATCTGTTTTGGTTATTCTTGGTAAGTTTTAACTCTGCAGTCAAACCTAACCAGAATCCGCTTGCATATGGACATGTTAAGAAAAGATGATCCCTTGTTTCCATGTTAAGAAGAGATGATTTTTTTTTTTTTTCATTCAGTAATAATTTTAAAGTTGTTGTCAGCTGGATTTCGTCTGTTCAAAATCAGATGGTCTAGGACAAATTTTTGAAAGTAGTTTGAAATTATAATTTTTTTATATGGTCCGTTCTATACTACTTCTTCGATCATAAATAATAATAATAATAATAATAATAATAATAATAATAATAATAATAATAATAAAGCTTTGAATAGGTATCGTACGTATTATTATACGCACATCCTATATATAATAATAATCTTACTAATATATTAGATGATTTCTTTTAAAAATAATATCGATGAATATTGTCATGACTGTTAAAGGAAAATCAAAATTTCTTCGTCTAAAGGAAACACAGAAACATCAAGTTCATTCAAACAAGTAATTCTTGAAGAAATTAATATGATTTTTCTAATTTTTTTGAAAATTTGGAAAATTATATTTTCAAATATTTTTTTCAGAGAAGAATTAGTCGTCATCGGACAAGTTCATTTCATTTTTCAAATGATTTTTAATTGCATAGAAATGTTGAGGTCAGGCTTTCCATTATTAATACAAACACTAATGGTGTCATATATAGTTTGTAAAGAAAAAAATAAAATAAAACAAGGAAGATAAATAAACTTGGTAAGGAATCTGGGGGTAATGCATGGATATTTAATTTTGTTGATGGAAATCTAATATCTCTAGTTGTAAAATTGTGAATAATTAATCTTCCTGATGAGATCAGCTAAAATAAAATAAAAAATACCGTTATTTGAAATAATTAGTAACTTACTTTATTTAGGCACAACAAGCACCAAATTTAATTAAATGGTTAAATAATGACAGTGTAATTATTGGGTCACCTCATGCCTTCATCAAACAAACAAAAGGAAGAAAATCCAAAGCCCAATGCATGATACCTTAAGTTTGATAATTGATTTTTTTTTGGGCTTCAGCCTCACAAATTAATTGACCAACACCCTTTGGTATAGAGATGAAATGAGTTCATTCAAACTTCATGCTCATAACTGTTTAGGTGAAAAACTAAAATGATATGATCCAAGGAGTTCCTTGCTTGCTTTATTAATATATAAATGTCCTAAATATCTTGCACAATTTCAAACATTTCTATTCAATAAATTACAATCAATGTTTAAAAGTAATAAAGTTGCTAGTATACATTTACAAAAAGATTAATAATAAATGTGATGAAAGATTTAATAGATAGTATATATTCTTTCATTAAGATATTTGAGAAAATCAATAGAGTTATAATATAGTGCATAACACGTAATTCTCGCCACATAGTCGCCAACTTGTTGAACATATTCATTAGCAACCGACCATTATCATCGTTCAAGGACATTATTAGTCTTAGAAAATTGTATTATTTAAGAGCTAGTCTTTGTCGGCCTCAGAGAATTTTCTGGCTTAGCAGTAATTTTTGTAGTCGTTATGTATGTCATATCTCTTGAAACTAATCAGAGTACAAGGCTGCATGTCCTGAGGAAATATGAATGGAAAAAAATATTGTTTGTTATTATTATTATTAAAATTGTTTCTCATTTGATAAGATGTTTCCAACTATATATCTTTCATTAATTATAAAAAATCATTTGAACCCAACAAAGCTGTTTTTCCAAAAAAAAAAAAATGTTATAATTATTACAGTTTCTCATTTATAAAAAATTACTACATACTGGCCTGAGATAACTTTTTCTTGGATCCTCTATTATTCAATTAAACCAAACAGAAATCAATTAAACCCAACAAAACTTTTTCTCTTAAAGACAAAAAAAAAGTAAACAAATGTAAGAAAATAAATTATTTATTGGGCACCAGTATTAAGCTTGACTCAAATAATTATTCAAAAATCCAACAACTGAACAAGAACACGAAAAATTGAAAGGAAATAAGAAAAAACAATATTAAAATGTATTAATAATAAATAAGGAGGATCGACACGATAACTTGAAAACACAAACCTTTTAAAAGGAACTGCCGACACACAATTCTTTAATAGCATTCCTACACCTTCTATCTTTTTATAAATTTATTAGCAACTTAGTTAGTTCAAAATATTGAACCTAATTTATTGAATAGAAATGTTTGAAAATTGAAAGATATTTGGGATATTTATATAGATAATGCCAGTAAGGACTCATTGGATCATATTATTTTAACTTTTCATCTAAACATGTATGAGCATGAAGTTTCAATCAACTTATTTCATCGCTAGATAAAATGGTTTTGGTCATATAATTTGTGTGGCTCAAGCCTAGAAAGAATCATTTATCAAACCCATAATAAGGTATCATACATTGGGCTTTGGATGTTTTCTCTTTTATTTGTTTGATGAAGACATCAGATGGCCCAATATATAATTACAGTTGTTGATTATATATTATGCGGTAATTTGCCTGCCTGGCATAGTTTGTATAAAATGCGTAGCGTTATAATTACGTTGTCATCATGTCACGTCGTGATACAGTTTCATTACGGTACGATACAACATGTATGTTAGTTATGTTTCATGACTTACGTATTGTGTGTCGTATTGCGTGTCTTGACCACTCTCTAAAAAAATAATGATCACAGCATGACACAGCATATCATGTTGCCAAAAATTCAAATTTTAGACTATAATAAATTTAATTATTTTTACCCAACCCTTGTACAACATTTTTTTTATTATTTTTATAAAATTTCAACATTTTTTATATTTCTTCTTTCATTAAACACACTTAAAAAAAATTGAACGTTGATTGCGTGACTATGATACCATGATTTTTTTTTTTGGCAATTTTAATCACCGAACGACACAACACAAATTTTTATAATAAGATATGTAATATCATGTATAATGCACTAACAAGTGCTTTTTATTAATTTGTTGCTTTTTATCTAATCACGTAAAAAATGAAAAAATTAAGATCTAACTTGAAAATGAAAACCTTTTAGAAGGGGCTGTCAACACAATGCTTCACACTATAAGAAATTATAAAATAAAATAAAATGAAACATGTATCAGAACTTTTTGGAACATATATGTATATACTAATTAATCATTGATCACGATATGAAAACTATCTTTTATTTAGACCCAAATTGAACTGCAATTTTTATTGAAAAAAAGCCAATTTTAAGAGATATGATATACATAATGATTACAAAAAATGCTGCTAGGCCAGAAAATTCACTGAGTTCGACAAATCCTAGCTTTAAATAAGAAAATACAGTAACACTCATGATGTACAAAGTGGCGATAATTATGTCACATGTACTATGTCAGAGTATGAACTATGCTGATTTTCTCATATATCTTAACGAATCAATATGTACTATCTTTTTTAAATCTTTAATCACATTTAACACCTATCTTTTTTATAAAATATATTAGTAACTCAATTACTTTAAAACATTGAACTAATTTATTGAATAGAAATGTTTGAAATTTTGTAACATAATTGGGAGATTTATATAGATAAAGCCAGCAAGATTCTCATTTTGGATCATATCATTTTAATTTTCACCTAAATATGTAAGAGCATCAAGTTTCAATGACTATAAACTGCTTGCTCACAATTATGCAGTGTTAACTTGACTGAAAAGATGATGATCATCCTGTAATATTGTTTGTTCAGTTTTTAAGAACAAAGAAAATAAAATGGACATGCTATGTCATATTTAGAGTGCATTTACCTAGCAGTTCTTACATTTCATTTTGGGCTGTAGTGTGTTAATCAATATCATTGACTAGGAGTAGAAAATTTAACAGTGTAGTTTTGGCTTCATGCAGCGCACTGATTACAGAATCAAAACAGCGATACATAGGTTGTGCACTTCATGAAGCCAAAATTGCTCCGTTTAAATCTTTACCCATTGACAAGCACCTCAATGAGCCAATTTCCTCTTCAAATAATTAAGGAAAGGTGTTTAAGGATCTTTTGAAGCATTTACTCACCGACTCACTGTATATATTTTTTCAATTTTCAAGAAACAGAGGACATTTTTTTTTTAACCTTTTTTCGTACATTTTAATTTTATGGGTAAAAATTCAGAAAATTCGGAAACTAATTAGTTGAGACATTTACCAAGTTTACTTATTTTAAGAGCTATGGAGTAGAACGATTCATTAAAAAAAATGCAAAACAGAGAAGAAAATGAGGAGAAGCAATGAAAAGAAACCAAACAAAAAAATCGGCCAAAACCTATTTTTTAATTTTATGGGTGTGATATATTTATCATTAATTAATTTGACAATTTAAAAACTGTTAAAAATATTTGTATTTGAAAATTCATTTATCAAATAACTTGAATTAATGTGTGAGGATTCATTCATCATATGATTTGAAAATTGCAACAATGCATATTCAATACATATTTAATGCATTTGATGGAATATCAAGAGATATTTACATTGCATGGAAATTTAAATACTACCAATCTATATAAATTTGAGAAAATATTGTTACAGTTCTGATGTTAATTAAACTGTTTTCAATTGATCTCCATCCATCTTTTAGCATTTTATTTTGCTAGAAAAAAAAAAAAAACACACTTGCAATATCTTGTGCATTACCATGGTGCAAAAGATAACTCTTTTGAACTTCGTAATAACTGTTTTTGATATGAAATAAGCAACGTGACCCGCACAAATCTTAAACAGCCTAATACCCATCAAATTCAAATTTACTTTTAATGAACATCAATCCAAACTTCTTAACTGAAATAGAGAGAATTGAAAATTATAATCAATTCTAGATAGTTTATTTATTTTTGACTTTGTTGTCAATATATATAATATAACAAATTGGCGACCATGAGGCAAATTTGGTGGCTGAGAGTATGAACTCTATTAGTTTCCTCAAATATCTCAATGAATCAATACATACTATCTTTTAAATCTTTCATCACATGTATTACCTATATATATATATCTTTTTATATAAATATATTTACACCTTGTTGGAATTTTGCAAGATATTTTTGGGAGATTTATATAGATAAAGCCAGCAAGGAACTCGTTGGATCATATCATTTTGATTTTGCACCTAAACAGGTATGCCCATAAAGTTTTAATGAACTCAATTCATCTCTAGACAAAAGGGTTTTGGTCATATAATTTATGCGGCTGAAGCCTAGAAGGTATATGATCAATTATCAAACCCAAGGTATCATGCATTGGGTTTTAATTATATATCTTTTCTTTTGTTTGTTTGATGAAAACATGAGGTGGCCCAATTATTTAAACAGTTAATCAAATTTGGTATTACTTGTTTGAATGAATTTGATATTACTGTGTTTCCTTTACATGAAGAAAATGGGATTTTTATTTAACCGTGACCACACTTTATTGATATTATTTTTAAATTTTTTTTATCTAATATTAATATAAGATTATTATGATAGGATGTGCGTATAATAATATATAGGATTACTATTGAATGGTAAGAAGTATTTTTTTGTTCTCATCTAAAACCTAGAAGAAAATATATTTTAACGAATCTTAGAACAAAAATTTGTGTTCGAATTTGAAGCCTCTTTTTTTTTTTAGGATCCATCCAAACAGTAGTATGTATAGAAGGGTGGACAAGATGATGTTGCATTACGATCCGCGCTGAAGGTCGGTGGACGAGATTATGCTGCACCAATGCACTGTGATCCATGGTTGCATAACATGTTACATTATGCATGCCAGCCTCCTAGAAAATTTTAAGGATATTTTTCCTTAGATTACATTATCAAGTTCAAAAATAGAAGGCATTTTAAAAACTTAAATGATCATTGATATTGGAAATTCATTATGCTCACAATGAAAAAGTAACGTAAACTCAAATATGTACATCAAGAAATATAGAAATCGTACAACTATATTCTAATTTGGAAATAATTCAAATTTCTAAAATTTCTTGAGTTTAAAGAGAATTTTCCTTAATAAACAACAAACCATTACAACCTCAAAATTAACCAAACAATACACATTAATTAATTACATATCCTATCTAATTAGAAATTATAACCTGTATCACCTTAAAAAACCCTAATGTATAAAATAACATAATGTCATCTAAGAAACCATAATTTAAAGTCATAAATCAGCGTCAAGCTCTAGCTAGCTAATAATTCTACAGGTTAAAACATTTGTTATTTTCAATTTACCCCATGCACTTATATATTTTCTAAAATTGGTTTTAAATCCTCATATCATTCCACTCAACAAAACTTGATTGACAAAGCAGAAATGTACCTGTGTGGCGTTTGTCCAAATCATGATTAACCTGAACAAGGTGACATATATTGATGTGCTCTCTGATAGATGGCTCGTCGAAAATGAAGTACTCAGCAATGCAAGCAAGATCGCCTTATCATCTAACAAACAAAAATGATCATCAAATTTAATTTGATTTGATTTATGTACAACAAGAAAAGGAGAACAAATATTAAAAATAATACATCAGCTATTTGAGAAAGGAAAGGAATACAAGAAATGTATGCAACTCATCAAAAAAGATGACTGTCCTAAGAAAATATGAATGGAAAATTGGAAGGAAATTAAAGAAAAAAAAATCAAAACACAATATGAGCATGTATTAATTAATTCTTATGATGAGATTAACTTAAATGCAAACCTTTTAGAAGGGACCGCCAACACACGATGCTCTACTATGTTTACATTCACCTGCTTAAAAAATAAAACAAAATAAAATATATCAAAATTTTTTAAGCATAAATGTATATACTAATTAATCAATGATCACAATACGGAGAACTACTTTTTCTATATCTATGAAGATCATGAAGTATTAATTGTCAAGAGATATGAACTACAATTTAATAAATAAAAACCAGTTTCAAGAGATATGACGTACATTACAACTAAAAAAAGTGCCGCTAAGTCTGAAGAGTTCATGAGGCATGACAAATTCTAACTCTTAATGAAAAGGGAAATTCGATAAGACGGATTATTCTCTCGATGTGCAAAAAGGTTTTTCTGTAAATATGTATTATGCAACTATTTGACATGCGTACTGTGAGAATTACGTCCCATGTATTATCTGTGAGTATGAACTCTGTTGATTTTCTCAAATATCTTAACAAATCAATATATACTATCTTTTACATTTTTCATAAATCTATTAGCAAATGAATTAGTTAAAAATATTAAACCTAATTTACTGAATAAAAATGTTTGAAATTGTGTAACATATTTGGAAGATTTATATAGACCAAGCCGGCAAGGTACACATGCATTCAATCATATGACTTTAATTTACTGAATAAAAATGTTTGAAATATGAGCATGAAGTTTCAATGACTATAAACTGTCTTTTTAGTTCAATCACGTATTTTAATTTGCAGAGATACTTGCTCACAATTATTGTTTCGATGTTTACATAGAAAATAAATAAAATATGAGGATCAATTGATCCCGTTCTCCACACTTACCTCTGACTTAAATGGTACATCTCTAGCTAGAAGATAATGCATTTCACATTTTATAATATTGGCTCATATTTAATGTCCAACAGCCTTATAGTACTTAAACTTAGACGATTAATTAATAAAGAGATAATTGAGGGTTCACGTTGCACATTTATGCAATGTCGTTTTACAAACGGACACAACTATTTACTCTCAAAACATATACTTTTGTTTGTCTCTTTAGTAAAAAGGAACGTAAAATTATAATTAGATTAAAAAAATTATAAGATTATGCCTCACCATAAAATTTAGCATATGGTTGTGTGTTTCAAGTAAAAAAATGAACTATTTACTCTCAAAACTGATCAATTAGAAGAAAAAAAATATTCCCTTAAAAAATTACATATTTTTTTTTAATAAATGATAAAATGAGAACTTTATAAATTTAAAATGAGTTCCAATATAAATGCCAATAAATTGAGTAAATTCGTGAGTTTTTTAATTTAGAGACAAAAAATACTTAATTTCGAAATTTCTGAGTGGTATACATGAAATAAATTATAATGGATTCATTAATTATATATTTTTTACCTTCTGATTTATACAAAATTAATTGAAAATTTAGAAATTATATATGTTAACATATCATTCGTGAAGTAAAACGATTTTATCTCTATGATTTCATTATTTGAAGTTAATTCGATAAATTTTGAAATTAAGTTATCAAAACATCTAATGAGCTTAAAAACATCCTACTTCTAGTTTTAATATCCCACCAAAATATATATATGTTTACATGAATGTTCTGCAAATTTGTATGTACGCGAAAGATTATGTGACTTCCTTAGATTGACTTATATGAATTATTACAAAAAGGAGAAAAGATATATTAAAATTATCATTTAATTTGAAAATCCACTTCTTCCTCTCTACCTACTTGCAAGTCCTTTTATTTTAGATAATAAAAATAAGAAAAAAAATGGCGATTTGCTTTTTTGTGTGTAGGTGTCACACCCCAAATCGGGTATAACAGCCTGCCACGTATATTTATTAAAACATATACGTAAGGCAGTGGATCTTTTATATGCATTACGAATAGCACCATTACATATTAACCACAATCCCAATATTTAAGAAATTATCTGACATAATATGGCAAACTATATATTTTAGAAATGTCTCCCGCATCCTGTCAGTTATAACAACCCAAAACCTCAGTATTATGTGGTTATGCTGTCAGATGCAATCCAAAACCGTCTCTCCGTATCCGTGTAATAAACCTGAAAATAACCCAAAAGGTGGGGGTGAGAAATAATATAAATATTATCTCCCAGTGCGAATTTGCCACAATCAGGCCACTGGATTTGCAATCAATCCATATCTAGAATTAAATCCTTCCAACTTAACATTAACAGTTCAGTTTATATATAAGTGAATGCAAATGCTCAATCACAGTATTCAATCGAATCTCAACTCACAGAATCTCAAATGAAGCTCAACAGAGATATATTTGGCTTAAACTCAGATTATTAGGTCTGGTATCACAAACAGATGATCCACCAACTTGTCACACAGGTGGCCACGCTAAACCCACACCTGCCGGTACTCAATACCATCCACTGACCCTCATCTGATGTGCTTAGGCTTATACCGTTAATTAAAGTCTGGTTCATAGTCAGATAATATTTCGTATGCAATAAACTCAGAATCGGTAATTCTCAACACATTAAACAAACCTGTCATTCCGGTCCCAGACTGGATATGACATCAATCAGACGTCTATTTATAGTCACCCATAATCACCGTCAGAATCAGAATCAGAATCAGATTTCCCCCTCCCAACCGGTACTGGGATTAGCGAGGGTCGTTCACCATATGCGCATAAGGATTCCGTAACCAAAGTCTAGTCATGACTCTAGACTTTGCAGAGCTCAATAGATTTCCATAAACATAAACTTGTAGTGACTCAACTATAGTTCAGAATAGGAGATTCATACAAACGGTAAACCATTCAAAATGATAGGTCAACAGTATCACAAAAATCCAGTTATAATTTGATTGGGCTATGCACATGATTCACACATCTCAAATAATGCAACAATTAGTTGTTCAACATGAAAAACAAATAATAATTTCATTCTAAAAATGTAATATCAAACAAGTCCAGTAACCCCGCACCTGATATCGTAGGGAAAACAATGAACTCGTAAGCCGTACTACTTCGAAAAATTGCATCACATCTGTCTCGCCAATCTCTTTCATAATTAAGACGACGGATAGCAATAGCTTCTATTTACTTTCAATTAAACATATTACCAATTTCCCTTTTAATATTTCTCTCTTTTTCCATTATTTTTCCTCTCCCTTTCTCTGTTACCGTATTCTTCTCTCTCTCTTTTTTCATTTTATTTGTTTCCTTTTTCTCCTTCAGAGAATTGAAGAGAGGCAGATAGCATAGGGTAGTGAGTCGGTTAGAGGGTGATGCTTAATGGAGGAGAGCCGCGTGGCACAAAAGCCACGGTATTCCTTTCTTTCTTTCTTTTTTTTAATATTGTTTTGCTTACACATTTTATAAAATAAACCCTCAAATTTCTTAATTGATAACTAATCCAAAATTGTTTGAAAACAACTTTATTAAACACTTCCTTATAAAAAAATATTCATTATACAGTCGAATACCTTTTTTTTTAGATATTATAATTATTGGTGATTACTTCGAATTAGTAAAATTTATTCTATTAAATGTTATGTATTTACCTGAAAAATGTCCCTCATATATTCGTATATTATCATCACTTATTAATTTCATATTTGTATTTTACAGAATGTAACATTCTTCCCCCCTTTAAAAAATTTCGTCCTCGAAATTAAGTCAAAATAGAAAATAGTATTTTTCTTACTCTAAATTAAGTAGACCAAAATTTGAGATGCATAGTTTAACCAATTTAACTAATAATATAAATTCAGTACGCTTCCCCTGCACTACTCTGATGTTATGATTAAAATTTATTTAGCATTTTCAAATTCAAAATTCTAGCTATACTTAAAATTTTCACATAGTAGCATAATATAAGGTTATCCTTTACTTCTTTGATAACCAATCAAAGAAGAAAAGATATGCCTTTTATTATGTAAGACCGGTAATCAAAATTGATAGCCAGTCAGTTTTGTACTGGTCTCCATAGTTATATATATATATATATATATATATATATATATATATAAAAAAAAATTATAATAATTTACTCATAAAAAAAATTCATTACAACAATCACGTAATTAGTGTATACAATTGAAAGAAAAAGAACAAAATTTTGACAAACAATTAGTCTTGATGTAACTTTATGTAACACAATTGTTATTTACAGTTGAGAACTAATAGTAGCCAAGTTAATACTTAATTTATATAATACACTACAATAACAATGAATTACTGTGAACATATATATATACAATATATTTATTATATATCTCGTGTTGTTACGTTAACATGTTTCTATTATTGCCTAAAATATATTGAGTACTATATATATAGAATGTTATATTCCCTGCTATTAAAATGAACTCTTTAATGATGTCTAGTGTTATAGTGGCATTAAACAGTTTTGTACAAATATCATTGAAAATAATAACTTATAAATTAATAGACTTACACTATGAGCTAGTAAATATAGAATACAATCAAAATTAATTTTTATTGCTTATATACTTTTATAGCAGACTCTTATTAACATATGACCGGGACACGTTAATTAGTATCTGAAAAAAAAATACTATCTTAAACATCTTATATAACTAAACTTTCATAATAAATATATATATATATATATATATATATATATATATATATATAAACTCTATAATTACTACATTCTTTAATGACTATATAGCTTAACCTCAAATCTTCAGTCCTTAATGTTAACATCACAGATATATTATAATTAGATAATTAGTTGTATTTTGAAACTGAAACTTATATTAATCTTATCAGGGAAAAACAAATGAATTCTCATGTTTGTAACATCAAATACTAATCTAATTTTGCTATGCTAGACACTTAATCTTATTTACTGTGCCAGACATGTCATGGAAAGCTAATTTTAGAAATTCCTATATTCATTGAAAATAAATTATAGCTAGAACATTTGAACATATACTCTTCAACTAAGATAATGTGATCATTTAATAGTTATACAAGTGAATACATATTGCTCTATTAGATATAGAATTGTTACTTTGGAAAATGACCATATAGTTTACCTTCAAAAATATGTTACCACGTAGATTACAAAAAAATTAATAGTATAAAGTTATTTGATTTGAAATTCTTATTTGATATATTCTCTAAAACACTTCCCTTTTACCATAATAATTTTTTTTTTCTACCCTAACTACCATACAAAACAATTTATTAAAGTTCATATTATATTTTCAAAATTTTATGAACTGTGAAAATTCTAAATTTGTCTTCTCTAGACGTTTTAAACTTCGAATTCATCTTTTCACGTCCGATAAAATATATTGTTAATAGACGAGAGAGAATTTCCTAAACGATATTAATGACTCGATCAAATCTCACTGATATTTACATTTTTTTTTTTTATAAAAGTAAATAAATAAGAATAATAATTTACTCATACAAATCCATTTCAATATATCACATAATTTATACAACTGAAATTTTTTTAACAAGCAATTAGTCCTAATTTATACAATTGCCATTTATTGTTGATAACTAATATTAGTTAAGTTAATACTTCTATATAATATAATAAAGTGCAATAATAATTTATTATTATGAATATGCAATGTAATTGTTATATCTCGCGATACGTTAATATATTTCTATCAATATTGCATAAAAATACCGAGCACTATATAGATTGCTATAGTTGTATGTTGTCAAATTAAGTCTTTAAACATCTCTAAGGATACGACTATATATAGAATAAAAGAACAGATAAATACCACTAACATATAATTATCAATTAGTATACATATATAATATATGATAAACTTCAATTAACATATGATTACAATATCATTAACAATGTCAAAAGTCTTAATTATCTGAGACATCTTACATAATCTATACATATATATAATACAACCTATATGACCTGTTTGAAATTAAGATGACATTAATTTCTTCTTAACTTTCTAGTTAGTCAAAAATTGCAGAGTCGTATACATCTCTTATCCACTTAATTACTTTATTTTAATCATTTAATATAATTTGCAGATAGAACAAAAATAATTTTGAATGGTTTCTACATCCATTGTAATTTGAATATAGATTGATCATTTTAACACTTATTGTATTAGCACAAACATTTATAAATGTACAAACTATATCCCTCATATTATATAGTTCCCGTTAATAAAATAAAATTAATATCATTAAGTTATTCAATTCGAAACTTTCGTTCATGAATACTTTATATATATTAAGCACTTGACAATTATTAAATTATGTTATTAATTCTAGCTCTATCATAAAACTATTTATGAATATCGTTAATTTAATATAGCCTGCACTTGTATAATTAGCACTTGCTAGCTAGTTTAGATATATATATTATATAAGCATACAAAGAAAATACTATTATTCCCATCATTATCTCCTTTTAAATACATATTTATTAATTGCTTACCCGATTACAATAGTATACAAACTATAATAACATCAAATTTAAAATAAATATATTTGCAGAGAAATAATTACATAGGAATTTATATATCGATTTTTACTCAGAGATTAATAACCTATATCCATCCTTCAGAATTATCAAAAACTGTATTATGTTTTAGAGTATTATGTATTTTTTTTGTTTATAGTAAATTATTTAGCCAGTACCATAATGTCAGAAACATTCTTTGCTTCTTTGGTAATCAGCCAAATAAGAAAGAATATTTCTTATATTATTTAAGATCAAATCAAAACCGGTGATGAGTCAGTTTTGTCCCGATCCTCGTACCTTTGCAAAAACAAACAGTTTGCTCGAAAAAGAAAAAAAAATTATCACAGCTAGAAAATATAATGTTTCTTTTTCAGATTGTCTATACAATTTATAATAGACTTTAACTAACATATACTTAGAACGATATAATAGCCAAGTAATTACTAGCTAGCTCAAATACCTTATGTAATTTGTACTTATAATATATATTGGGTATCAATATTGCTGTTTATTAAAAATGACTTTTTAAGTTCCTCGACCTTTTTCTTTTCATAGCTCTAAAATTGCATGTGAAAAAAAAATAAACAATATACCTAAAGTCCTAAACAGTACATATAATAATTGAGTTCATTATTATATGTATGTATATAGTAGAAACTAATTTTAGCTCAGTTCATACATCTATTACAATTAAAATATAAACTCATCATCTTAACAAGGATTCAATACCTATGATCATTTTTTACCTCTAAACAGCCATACTAATAAATCCACACAACTCTCAGATTTTATTGAGTGCCACTTTAACAACAGAGAAGTTATGTATTTTATTTTACCTTTATCGTGTAACTTTTGGATGTAAACTATACTTATAATAATGTACACATATAAGAAATATTATTAAGTAAATTCGTTTAGAACTAAAGTAATTTACAATTATCATAATTCGTGGCTAAATAAAGCTAATACTTACTAATGATTTAGTGGCGACCACACTCATATTAACAAACTCTATTTAAATATATTATTATAAACCTACAATTAGTTATAGACATTTATCTCAACCAGGCTTCTCCCTTATATATCTATTGATTGTATGTACTTAACAAAGTAAATAATTTATAACAATACCATACTCATAATAAATAGCTATAGGAAATAATTGTGCTGATAATTCAATTATTAGATCATCATAAAAAAAAAATTACATCATTCCTTATCAGTTAATTAAAATTAAGTTTAATTGTAAATCTACCCTAAGCTTATCTTTTATAGGTACGTATATTAAACCTTCAATACGTTCTTTGGTGTCAGTTAAAGACAACATTAATAGGTAAGCGAGATAATTCGTGAGCGATACTAATGGATCGATCAATCTCACAGACGTTCTCTAGACAGCAAATGGGTTATTGATACTGCATATCCATGCTCTGATACCATCTTAACTGTCACACCCCAAATCGGGTATAACAGCCTGCCACGTATATTTATTAAAACATATACGTAAGGCAGTGGATCTTTTATATGCATTACGAATAGCACCATTACATATTAACCACAATCCCAATATTTAAGAAATTATCTGACATAATACGGCAAACTATATATTTTAGAAATGTCTCCCGCATCCTGTCAGTTATAACAACCCAAAACCTCAGTATTATGTGGTTATGCTGTCAGATGCAATCCAAAACCGTCTCTCCGTATCCGTGTAATAAACCTGAAAATAACCCAAAAGGTGGGGGTGAGAAATAATATAAATATTATCTCCCAGTGCGAATTTGCCACAATCAGGCCACTGGATTTGCAATCAATCCATATCTAGAATTAAATCCTTCCAACTTAACATTAACAGTTCAGTTTATATATAAGTGAATGCAAATGCTCAATCACAGTATTCAATCGAATCTCAACTCACAGAATCTCAAATGAAGCTCAACAGAGATATATTTGGCTTAAACTCAGATTATTAGGTCTGGTATCACAAACAGATGATCCACCAACTTGTCACACAGGTGGCCACGCTAAACCCACACCTGCCGGTACTCAATACCATCCACTGACCCTCATCTGATGTGCTTAGGCTTATACCGTTAATTAAAGTCTGGTTCATAGTCAGATAATATTTCGTATGCAATAAACTCAGAATCGGTAATTCTCAACACATTAAACAAACCTGTCATTCCGGTCCCAGACTGGATATGACATCAATCAGACGTCTATTTATAGTCACCCATAATCACCGTCAGAATCAGAATCAGAATCAGATTTCCCCCTCCCAACCGGTACTGGGATTAGCGAGGGCCGTTCACCATATGCGCATAAGGATTCCGTAACCAAAGTCTAGTCATGACTCTAGACTTTGCAGAGCTCAATAGATTTCCATAAACATAAACTTGTAGTGACTCAACTATAGTTCAGAATAGGAGATTCATACAAACGGTAAACCATTCAAAATGATAGGTCAACAGTATCACAAAAATCCAGTTATAATTTGATTGGGCTATGCACATGATTCACACATCTCAAATAATGCAACAATTAGTTGTTCAACATGAAAAACAAATAATAATTTAATTCTAAAAATGTAATATCAAACAAGTCCAGTAACCCCACACCTGATATCGTAGGGAAAACAATGAACTCGTAAGCCGTACTACTTCGAAAAATTGCATCACATCTGTCTCGCCAATCTCTTTGTCACACCCCGGGACAGGGGGTCGCGCAGTTTCGTTTTAAAATGCGGTTTTGTTCATGCAGATCTATATATATATATATATATATTGATATATGTTTATGTGGGTGGGCCTCATTCTATTAGTCTGCGGGGGGTGGCAGGGGGGCGGCAGCCCCCTGCGAGCGTTGTCTGAGGTTACGAAGCACCGCTCAATAGAGCCCGGAAAATTTGATTTCAAAGAAGTCAAATGGCATAAAAATCCTTTAACCGACGGCCCAGATTAGTCAAATTATCATATGATTTGATTTAAAACAAGTTTGGTTCAAAACCGATTTAATTTGGCTAAGTTATACCCAAAACAGTATTTTTGGGAACCCATTGCGGCCCGCAATAGGGCTGTTGCGGCCCGCAACCCTTCCCAAAATTTCCAGCCTCTGCAAACTGCCTCTGACTCCATTCATTGCGGCCCGCAATGAATTTATTGCGGCCCGCAACAATTTCCAAATTTCCCAGCCTCTGAAGGGAGCCTCTGCCTCCATTCATTGCGGCCCGCAACCAATTTATTGCGGCCCGCAACCAATTTATTGCGGCCCGCAATGGCCTGGTTGGCTGCTAACCTGCGAACTTCCCTCTGTCTACTCTCATTGCGGCCCGCAATAGGGTTATTGCGGCCCGCAATAAGGGTACTGATTTTCATTCCTTTGCCCATTTTCGTGAAATTTCACCCCGTTTTCAAACCCGATCAAATCCCCGTATAACTAAACAATTATTCCCCATTCACTAGCAATTTTAATGACATTTAAAATGCAATTTCAATATTTAAATCATAACAACCATTTAAAACATACCGTTAGGGTTTTATAACATAATACGGTTCGATAACAACCTATACATCAAAATAACCGACTACGGGTTCAACTACACATTCAAAATGGGTACAAAAAGGGTTTGGCATAACCTATTAGCCCGGCCTACACTCACGTGTCGAGCCCGAGTCCCACTTCACTCGCGTTTACCTGCACATATCAATTCAAAGGGAAAAATTCCCCGAGGGGAGGGGGTGAGAAAACCTGTCATCCGTTTTCTCAGTGCGGAATTTAACAGGGCTACTGGATTTGTGAGAAATCCATCACCAGAACTAAATACACTAGCAATAGAGCTTCTATTTAATTATTCACCAACAATAATAAATGCACATGTACCGGGAATAGATTCAAACGGATTTCAATTCACATCTCATCAACATCAATCAACGAATTTCCAGAAAGATTTGGTTTCACAGATATAATATATATACGTCTGGTTATGAGGTACAGATATCAACTATCGATCACCTCCGGCTTAACAGTTCTAATTTCTGGTTTCAAGTCATACAATTCCATCAATTCATCACTTAAAATATGGACGGGCATATTCCGCGAATATGCAACAGAATATAAATTTTCTCAAAAAGAATCACTGACACTTTCACTGAATCACTGAACCACTGAACCACAGTTCTACCTAAAATTACACTGCACTTCCCTTACCCAACCGGTACTGGGTTCACTAGGGCCATTCTCCAGATGCGCATAAGGGTCCTGGATGAAAGTCTAGTAGCTAGCTAGACTTTCCACTATGATACACTGTTCACTTCACACAATCAATCCAAGTCATACTGTGGTTCCACTCACTTATTCAAAACGACAGATCAACAATCGATAAACCGTACCAACATGAGAATCAAAACAGTTATACAATTCAATTACACTAATATCACAATTAATGCAATGCGGCAACAAATGCTTTCAATCAGAGATTCAACATGCTATGCACAGTTTATTTAAATCAAGCAATCAACATAAATATAATAATATGCACCGTTATTTAGTTCTACGAATAAACCCCAAAACAGATCCCGTGAACCCCCGCACCTGGTTACGTAGGGCACGTAGAGGGTCCGCGATCTCGCGACTCGGTAAGCTCGTCAATCCCGCTAGCCGTGCTCGTTAGGATCTATACATAGGTCAATTTATTAAATTCCGGCATTTTTACAATTTAAACCCTCAAATCAATTTTTTTGGGAAAAATCCGTAAATTGGAATTTGGTTGCACTTTGGAACACGGAATCAGTCAATTTACACTATATAAACAACAAAGGCACGGAATAATCAATTTGGTACGATTCTACGGGTTTTTCACCGAAACCCTAAAAACACGGAATCGAGAAATTTGGGAAAATCCGTAAATTGGAAATTTGGTGGCACTTTGGAACACGGAATCAGTCAATTTACACTATAGAAACAACAAAGGCACAGAATAATAAGTTTGGTACGATTCTACGGGTTTTCACCGAAACCCTAAAAACACGGAATCACGAAACGAGTGAGAAATAGAAACGAGAATTACCAATGGAACGGATGGATGTGCGAGATTTGAGCTCCTCTTCCTAGATCTCGGTTTTCGGGCAAAATGGTCACCGGGGTGTCTCTCTCTCACTCTCTCTCTCTCTCGTTCTTTCTCTCTTGGCGGAAACGAAGGAAAAGAAGAAGAAAAGAGATGGGGCAGGAAAGGAAAGGAAGGAGGGGAAGAGGAGGGAATGACAAGGGGCCCCCACTTGTAAGTGGTCATTTTGCAAAATAAACCCTCCACTTGTTCGATATTGTTTAAATGATTTATAAAACACCTATTGTTCCTCTTTCTTAACACAATTAATCGTATAATTATTGTTCACCATCCACGTCACTAATTTCGTATATATGTATATATATATTATTCGATTTAACCACTTATTATTTTAATTAAATCTGAATTTTAAAAGTTCACGGTGTTACACTCTTTCATAATTAAGACGACGGATAGCAATAGCTTCTATTTACTTTCAATTAAACATATTACCAATTTCCCTTTTAATATTTCTCTCTTTTTTCATTATTTTTCCTCTCCCTTTCTCTGTTACCGTATTCTTCTCTCTCTCTTTTTTAATTTTATTTGTTTCCTTTTTCTCCTTCAGAGAATTGAAGAGAGGCAGATAGCATAGGGTAGTGAGTCGGTTAGAGGGTGATGCTTAATGGAGGAGAGCCGCGTGGCACAAAAGCCACGGTGTTCCTTTCTTTCTTTCTTTTTTTTAATATTGTTTTGCTTACACATTTTATAAAATAAACCCTCAAATTTCTTAATTGATAACTAATCCAAAATTGTTTGAAAACAACTTTATTAAACACTTCCTTATAAAAAAATATTCATTATACAGTCGAATACCTTTTTTTTTAGATATTATAATTATTGGTGATTACTTCGAATTAGTAAAATTTATTCTATTAAATGTTATGTATTTACCTGAAAAATGTCCCTCATATATTCGTATATTATCATCACTTATTAATTTCATATTTGTATTTTACAGAATGTAACAGTAGGTGTGCAATATTTTAGGACTGAATAGTTGGAGATTGGATGGAACATAGGATATGACACAAATTTCTATTGTTTTATTTAAACATTTTAATGTGGATCGCCTACTGGCTTTATTTAGAAAAGAAAAGACTTTAGATGGCATGGTTTTCTAAAATTTGTGCAAATTACAGTGTCTATTATATAATAATTTTCTTACATTTTTATTATTACGTGATGGAAGTAGTCGTCAATCAATTAGATAATAAAATGTCACAGGTTGATCACGTCATGTGTTATTAAATTTTATTTTTAAAATTTTTATTATTTTTAGATAGGTATAAAATTATTGTTTTGAATGATCCAGAAATATTGATTTTGTATCTATTTTGAAAATAGTAAACAAAATTAATTGTTTCCCTTAAAGACAAAAAAAAGTAAACAAATATAATTAGAAAATATATGATTAATAAGGGAAATAAAATTGACTCAGATAATTACAAAAATCCAAAAACGGAGATAACAGCATGAAAAATTGTATTTTCCTTCACCTTTTAGAAGCAAAAAACAATATCAAAATGTTTTAATAATTAATAAGGAATATCGATCAGATATATAACTCGAAAATGTATTTTCCTTCACCTTTTAGAAGCAAAAAACAATATCAAAATACAACTCTTTTAGAAGGGACTGTCGATAGTCCATACACAATTTGACTATGTTTTCCTTCACCTTCTGCAGAAATAAAACAATTGAAAAATATATCAGTTTTCTTAAACATAAATGGATATACTAATTAAACATTGATAACTATATGAAGAATTGCTTTTTTTTCTACAAATAAACATTGAGTATTATTGTTGATTTTCTTTAGACCTAAAGTGAACTGCAATTTTATTGAGAAATGCTAGTATGTGTGAGGATTCATTCATCATATATATGAATTGAAAATTGCAACAATACATATTTAATGCATTCAATGGGATATCAAATGACATTTATATTTTATAGAAATTGAAACATAATTCTATATAAGACAAAAACATGCATATAAATTTGAGAAAATATTGTTACAGTTGTAATGTTAATTAAACTGTTTTCAGTTGATCTCCATCCATCTTTTATTTTGCTAGAAAAAGAAACCGCACTTGCAATTTTTTTTGGCATTACCATAGTGCAAAAAAGGAAACTCAGAAATTCGTAATAACTGTTTCTGATATCCATCAGATTCAAATTTATTTTCGATGTACATCAGACCCAAAATTTTCTACTGAAATAGAGAGAATTAAAAATTATGAGCAATTCGAAATAGTTTATTTATTTTTGAATCTGTTGTAAATGTATATGCTGTAACAAATTGGCGATCATGTGGCCGATTTTTATTTTGGAAAAAGGCAAGAATTGACCCTTTTATATATTAAAACTAGTTAACTTACAAGGATACTAGTAATAGGTTCAGATCATCGTAGCTGATAACATTCCAAAACAAAATAGCATAGTATCAGAACTACTAGCTAGATATAACAAAGTGCACCCATGCCCATGCGGCCAATTTGATATATGAGAGTATGAACTCTATTAGTTTTCTCAAATATCTCAATAAATCAATACATACTATCTTTTAAATCTTTCATCACATCATGTGTTGCAAAATGCAGTATGCGGAAGGTATGCGGAAGGGCACCGCATACCGCATATACGGTATGCGGCCGCATATGCGGATTTTTATGCAGACTAATATATGCGGATTTTTAGAAATGAAAAGAAAGAAAAAGTTCAGTCTATCTATATATATTCTGTTTAGTAACGAACTTCTATTAATATATCTTTATTTTTAAGTATTTAATATACTTTGTTTAATTTTTAAACACAAAAGCTCAATAATAATTCTAATTTAATTCATGTGTTCAAAGGAGTGTTATTAAATGAGCTTCAATTGAAAGGACCTTTAACAAAGTCACCAAAGTCACCAGTCGTGGCCCACTTAAATCAGAATTATTATTGAAAGGACTGTTACCAAAGCCCAGCAAAGCAGTGAATTGATGCGCGGCCCACTTAACAAAGTCACCAAAGTCCAGCGCTCCAAACCAGCAGCTCCCAGTCCGGTTTCTACATTCCGACTTAGTCCCACAATTTAAAAATACATATTAGCTAAGCACTGGAGAGCTATAAAGGAGACCAGAGGGTGCTCGATTTCTCAACGGATCCGGGTTCGGAACTCATTTCATGGGTACTAGACATTTTGGATCTGAGGACTCAGTTAATAGGTCCGTTAATGGGTTATTAATATTTTATGCCTGTTTTTAGCATATGCGGTCCGCATATGAAATTTTTATGCGGTTTGAGGGCGCATACGCATATGCGGCCGCATAGAACCGCATTTTGCAACACTATTCACATGTATTACCTATTTTTTTTATAAATATATTAGCACCTTATTTTAATTTTGCAAGACATTTTTGGGAGATTTATATAGATAAATCCAGCAAAGAACTAATTGGATCATATCATTTTGATTTTTCACCTAAACGGGTATGCGCATGAAGTTTCAATGAACACATTTCATCTCTACACAAAAAAAGGGTTTTAGTCATTTAAATTGTGCGGCTGAAGCTCAAAAGGAATCAATTATTAAATCCATTGTAACATGCATTGGGCTTTGGATGTCTTTTCTTTTGTTTGTTTGATGAAGACATGAGGTAGCCCGGTAATTACACTACCCATTAGTTAAACATTTAATCAAATTTGGTATTAATTACTACTTAGTGCTTGTTGGGCCTAAATAATAGTAGATTTGTAGTCCACCAACAAAGTAAAAAGAACAATTATTTCTAATAACTGCATCTTTTATAATTCTATTCACTTCTCTTAACCTTGTTGACAACACTAGAAAGATTATTCACAATTTTACAACTAGAGATATTATCTTTCAATCTATAAATAAAACATCCATTAATTACCTCCAGATTCTTTATTGGAAATACTATTTCAATAAAAAGATAAATTACCGGAAACAACAAATACAAATAATTCAAGAAACAACATGACAATGTACCATTCTACAAGAAACATACACTTTGCACACTTGATAAACATACAAATTTACAACAACATGAATCTATGTCTTGGCTTAAGCTTCTCCAATCTCCACGGTTTATTAGTAACACTGGGTGGCAAGCCCGACAATGAACCTGCATCGGTGATGAAAGTGGAACCGGATGCTGAACCTTCTACTAATCTACTTCCGAACATATATACCACGGTTTATTAGCAACAACGACTTTGACACGGCATCCAAAAAACCTCACCCTACAGTTTATGTGCCTGTGTGAAGTTGATCTCAGATGAGTCGAGATGTTGTCTGACATCTTGACAAACCTACGGATGAATTAAATAAATCAAATTAATGAGTCAGAGATGTTGTCTCAATGCAAAAGATGATGGTTACTTCTTTTCAAGGAATTCAGTTACAAAATCAAGAATGTGTCAAGAATTCTAAACTACAAATCGACAAATTAGTAAAACGACCTCACTATAGGACCACTCTACAATGGCTTCATTCACCTGCTGGAAAAATAAAACAAAGGAAAATATGTCAGTTTTTTTTTTAAACATAAATGTATATACTATTTGATAATTGATCACGATATGGAGAATTTTTCTATTTTTGAAGATTTGAGTATTATATATTGTCAATTTTCTTTAGACCCAAATTGAACTATAATTTTATTGTGAAAAGCCAGTTTCAAGAGATTTTTTTTTTGAAAAAAAAAGGCCGAAGCCCAATTCCAAGAGATATGACATACATAAGGATTTAAAAATTAATTGTCGACATGGCATCAAATTCACGGTAGCTGACAAATCATAGATCCTGAATAAGAAGAATTCCCTAGGACTGATTATATCTTCGAACGATAGAGATGCTTATGTTGTCAATGTATGTGTTGCAACAAATTAGCGACTGTGTAGCGAGAATTACGTGTCATATATAATATCTCATAGTATGAACTCTATTGATTTCCTCAAATACCTGACAAATCAATACATACTAGTACTATCATTTAAATATTTCATCACATAAGTAAATATTTATTATAAATATATATTAGCAACTTAATTACTTTAAAACTTTATTGAATAGAAATATTTGAACTTTTGCAAAATATTATTGGGAGTCTATATAGATAAAGCCAGCAAGAACTGGGTCATATAATTTTAATTTTTCACCTAAACAGATATGAGCATGAAGTTTCAATGGAACTTATTCCATCGTCAGACAAAAGGGTTTGGGTAATTTAATTTGTGTGGCATAGAAATATAGAATGAGCAAGTGAAATTGCATTTTATTTCATCCTTTTCTTACTTTCTGTTTTTTTAAGGCTCTGCGTAGATTTTTTGTTTTTTTTTAGGGCAAAAGACTCATTGTAAAGTCTACTTTGGAGCTTTTTTACATCAAAACCTGACAGTTGCAACAGACCTAGTTTAAAATAATAAAATGGGGACGTGACCTCTATTTTTCTTTAAAAACAAAAATTAATTTGTGTATCTAACGCTCCATAAGGAATCAATAACCAAACCCTACGTATCATGCTTTGGGCTTTAAATGCCTTTTCCTTTTTTTTTTTTTTTTTTTTTTTGGGGTTTGATGAAGACATAAGGTTGTCCAATAAATACATTGCCATTGTTTAAACATTTAAGCAAATTTGGGTATTTCCACTTGTGCTTGTTGGGCCTACGTACAGTAGTCCCCTATAAAGTAAAGAAAAATAATTATTTAAAATAATGGTATCTTTTATCATTTTAGCTACCCTCTCTTAACCTAGATCACTAGATGACAGCACTAGGAAGAAAGCAAACTTCCTGTTCCTACCCGTATTTTTCATTTCCTGTCCCTAGGTTTCTTCACCATCTATATTAAAAAATAAAGAAACTTTTTGCTTTCGAAATTTGGAAAGCTCTCATTCTGTCAGCGAATAGAAAAAAAAATGTGCCATTGAAAATTTGAAAGAAAGAAATCTCCAACCAAAATACCAGCAGGGCATCTCCAGTTCATAAAAAAAGAAAAAAAAAAGAAGAAGCAAATTAACGATGTAAGAGTTGCGCAAAATTTACAGAAAGCAACGAAATTCAATTTTAATTGAGGTTTGTGTTTGTTTGTAATTTTTAAAATTATTATTCATTATAACTTAGAGATAAAAGTAATTTTACATTCATGTTATGAAAATGATAATTTATTTCTTTATGTATAATTTTCACATAGATAAAATTATGTCTAAGAAAATGACATTAGTCGACATTTATTTCAAGAGGAAGAAAAACAATTCAAACACTCAAACTTGGACAGAAATTTGAAGTCTTGATAATCAAATTCTGAATCAATTCCACATGTGATGATTATTGATAAAGAGCAACCTTCACAAATCACAAAATTCTTTAAGATAATTTAAATATAAAAGAGATTTAGGTAAACACATTCAACTATAAGATTACCCTACGAATGAAAGAGATGAAGTTAAAAAAAAAAATTACATGCATACTTGAGGGTCCTTATAAGTTTTTTACATCCTATCATATTACCCTACTTAAAAATTTTAGCCCCCTTATATTCAAATACTGGTTCGCTCCTGGTTGGCATAGTTCGAACCAGCAACCACCTCAGAAGGTCTCCACTTATCATCAAGAGCCAAAACTATCTCCTTTATAATAGAACTTTTGCTAGTGCCAAGTTCTTTCAACACACTGAGGATACCTCCATCAGCTAGCATGTAAATCCATTCAATTTATCAACAAAGTGACAAATACATGCCTCATTTGTCGATGATGCTACAGCATACACAAGGTTGCACTAGCATGCAGATGCATCATTACAGTTATTAGTTTTTTTGTAAATATGTGCGCTGCAAGTATTTGCCATGCATATTGCGAAAATTATGTCCCATGTTCCATTTTTTAGTACGAACTTTATTGATTTTCTCAAATATCTTAACAAATCAATAAATACTATCATTTTAATGTCTTTCACAGCATGAATTACCTATCCTTTTATAAAGATATTAGCATCTTAATTACTTTAAAACATTGAACATAATTTATTGAATAGAAATGTTTGAAATTTTGTAACATATTGGGAGATTTATATAGATCAAGCCAGAAAGGCACGCACTGGATCATATCATTTTAATTTTTCACCTAAACAAGTATGAGCATGAAGTTTCAATGTGCTCATTTCATCTCAAGACAAAAGGGTTTTGATCATTTAATATGTGCGGCTGAAACCCAAAAGGAATGAATTATTAACCCAAGACATCATGCATTGGGCTTTGGATATCTTTTCTTTTGTTTGTTTGATGAAGACATGAAGTGGCCCGGTAATTAATACACTCTCATTAGTCAAACATTTAACCAAATTTGGTATTACTACTTAGTGCTCGTTGGGCCTAAATATATATATTATATTTTTTTATTTTGATCTATTATTTCATTTTTTCCTCTAATTTTCTAAGCTGACATGGTATTATAGAAGCCCCAATAATAACTTTTTAACCAAATATTTTCATCCATTCAAATCAAGTAGATACTGAAACTCAGTAACTCATATTTGATGCACAAAGCAATGTTTCATAAGCTACATATGGGCTTACATATATATACACACGTACAAGTATTTACAACTATTTGATAAATAAAAGTAATTGCAATTAACATTTTTAATTCATTTAATTACTTTTAAATGTTTTGTTTTACATACCTTAATCAAGGGTACATATCCCTTGAATTAAACTTCAAATTGGCATGCAGTGACGAGGGGTTGAGGTCAGTTAGAATTTGACATGAAATTTGAAGAGGAAATATTTCATTGATTGAATTGAGCATTACATTGCTTACAAGGGTTCATATCGGCTAATTAGGCATGATAGTATTTTCTAATTGTTATACTAGCCATTAGGCTTTCTTATTATAATTAATTGGATATTAATGTGATTAATATTGTAATCTTGAAAATTAATATTGATAATATTGTACATAGCATATGCGGCTAAGTGTATTCAAATCTTGCATAGTCTTCAACAAGATCCATAGACAAGCAAATCAGCATGCAGGCAAACAAGACAAATGCAACTGGTGGTACTTATCTTTGTGGTATGGAAAGAACGCTGTAGAAGGATTTTCCAAGAAGTCAAACAGTTATGCAGAATATTGAAAGGGGAAGTGATGGCTGAATTCAGAAGTTGGTTCCCACATAGCAATTAGTACGAATTCACCTTCACTGTGGTCCATTTGGGAAATAAGATGCTTCCTCCATTTTCATAAGATTTGTATATTAATTTTATCTTATTTTATTTCTTTCTCTTTCTTTCCTTCATTATTTTCCTTTTCTTTTCTTTTTATTTTACAAAAAATAATAATGTAACCTGACTCCACTGATGTTGCAATAAAATCTGACGGGCTAGACGTACTTCCATATTTCTACCTCAGAAATGATTCTTACACAAGATGATGTTGCAATAGGAGTCTTCAGTATGAAAATTCCAATCCACGGTTGCATAACATGTTACATTACGCCGGCCTCCCAAAAATTTATGAGGATATCCCATCAAATGAAAGTGCAGATCTGAGATCCACCCGCAAGTCGTACGTCTAGTCTAACGGACACATAACCACACCCGAATCAGGATGGGCTCTACTCGAATCATGTGAATTTGAAGTCATTTGATAAATGAATTTTCAAATACAAAATATTTTTAACAGTTATTAAATTGTCAAATTAATTAATGATAAATTAATCACACCCATAAAATAAAAAAAATAGGTTTTGGTCTTTCTTTGGTTTCTTTTCAATAATTGCTTGTCTCCTTATTTTCTTCTCTGTTTTGCATTTTTTTTTTATTTAATCCTTCTACTTCATAGCTTCCTAGTTTCAAGGATCTACGAATTTTTTTCTTAAAAATAATTACTACAAGATGACACTCAACTGCAGTCATCTGTTTTTTATAATAATTCAACAAATTTCAAAATTAAAAATGTGTTAAATTTTGGTAATTATTTAATTTTGTAATAATAATAAGTGTGAGAGTCTGACAAAATTACCATAATTAATAATAATAATAATTTGTAATAATAAAAAGCTACCAATATATATCTAGAATTGAATCAATACTTTTGTTCGATATATACATGTTGAACTTATGTACAGAAAAATAAATTAAAAAGAGACATGTTATTCTCTTGAGTGTCTCAGGCCTTTTAGAATATGAAGATTTAATTTGATGTCATGATTTATTTTCAAAAGATGTTCAACGCATATTAGCATTTAGGATTAAAATAAGTACACTTGGTAAATGTCTCAACTAATTCGGTTCCGAATATTCTAAATTTTTACCCGTAAAATAATATATATGAAAAGAGGTAAAAAAAAAATGTCCTCTGTCGTGTCTTGAGAGAAATTCAAAAATATATACGGTGAGTAGAATTTGGCATTGTCAAGTATACAGTACACATCATGTATACCTTAATAACTTCAAAAGATCCCAAACACCTTTCTTTAATTATTTAAAGAGGCATTTGGCCCATTTGGATGCTTGTCAATGGGTAAAGATTTTAACAGAGCAATTTTGGTTTCATGAAGCGTACAACCTATGTATCGCTGTTTTGATTCTATAGTTAGTGCGCTGCATGAAGTCAAAACTGTTTTGTTACAATATTTACTCCTTGTCAATGATATTAATAAACACACTACAGCCCAAAATGAAATGTAAGAACTAGCTAGGTAAATGCACTCTAAATATGACATAAAATATCCATTTCATTTTTTTTATTCCTAAAAATGAACAAACATCAGACGATGATCATCTTTGGAATAAAGTTAACACTGCAATAATTGTGAGCAAGCAGTTTATAGTCATTGAAACTTTATGCTCTTACCTATTTAGGTGAAAATTAAAATGATATGATCCAAAATGAAAATTTTTCTGGCTTTATCTTATATAAATCTCCCAAATATGTTACAAAATTTCAAACATTTCTATTCAATAAATTAGTTCAATGTTTTGAAGTAATTGAGTTATTAATATATTTTATAAAAGGATCCTGATAACAATCTCCGCAGGTCTATCTCCGCAAAAAACCCCGCACAAATTGCCAAAAATATCATAGGGGGGACCGCTCAATAATTAATACTCCGCAGAAACTGTTAGTATTTAACTTGAAGCATCAAAATATTTATCGTGAATTTGCAAAGTGTTAATCCCTATGCAATGATCTCTATTTAGGAAAGAATAAATCAATCCATTAGTTGTCCCTGCACAAAATTTCCTCTTTTTTTTGAATCATCTCCACACAACTGGGGACCATTAAATAAACAATCCCCTCATAAATACTTGCCATTTATCCCCGCACAATTTTCCTTTTTTTTCTGGATTGTTCCCGCATAACTGGGGACCATTAAATAAACTATCCCCTCACCCAATGATAAATACTTCTCAGACATAAGGATAAATACTTTATGATACATTGATAAATATTTTATGTTACATGGATAAAAACTTATCAGGCATAATTGCAACTTTCAGTAAAATATCAATTATAAATATTTCTCAGACATAATGATAAATACTTTATGTTACATGAATAAATACTTTATGTTACATGGATAAATGCTTCTCAGACATAATTGCAACTTACAGTAAAACATCTGTGACAATGATAAATACTTTCTTGAACTTTGTTCTTGAACTTGTCAATAAGTAATGTTTAATCAAATCAAAGTATTATCATGTCAGGGACAATGATAAATACTTCTCAGACATAAGGATAAATACTTGTCAGAACAATGAAAAATACTTTCTTGAACATCAATAAACAGATAAATATTTATTAGCGGGAATTGTTATTAAATGATAGTATAATTAATGCGGGGATTGTTATTAGAGGACAGTATAATTAATGTGGGGATTGTTAATTAATGCGGGGATTGTTATTAAATGGCAGTAATTAATGCGGGGATAAATGAAAATTCTTAGAGGAATTAATGCGGGGATAAAAGGCAGTTAAGGGAGTTAATTTGGAGAGAGAGAGTGCAGGGTTAAATGGGGAGACAGGGGTGAGGGGATCAATATAATTATTCTTTATAAAAAGATAGGTAATAAATGTGATATTGAAAGATTAAAAATATAGTATATATTGATTAGTTAAGATATTTGAGAAAATCAACATAGTTCATACTCTAACATAGTACATGTGACATAATTATCGCCACTTAGCTACTAATTAGTTGCAGCATAAACATTGAAAACATAGCATTACCACTTTAAGTACATCGTGAGTGTTACTGAATTTTATTATTTAAGAGCTAAGATTTAAAAGGAGATAATGAGTGTTACATCATGAGTGTTACTGAATTTTCTTACCAGACAGCTTGTTCAAGAGGAGATAATGCAAGAATTCAAACACTGGTTCAAAGTACAATAATACATAGAACAATTTATGATTTTTCTGCATTTGCTGGCTATGCCAGAATTTATTTTTAAGTTTTACTAAATTTTAATTTTTCAATTCAAACTTAATTTCTGTCAAAATATGTAATTTTGACACCCCTGATATTGAGATTAATGAAAATTGAAATTTGGAGGCTTGACCTCCATCTTTCTTTTAAAAAAAAAGAGAATAGGATTTGTCGAACTCAGTGAATTTTCTGGCCTAGCAACATTTTTTGTAATCATTATGTATATCATAACTCTTAAAATAATTATTTTCAATAAAATTGCATTTCAATTTCAGTCGAAACAAAATTGACAATAATACTCAATTTTTGTAGATTGACAAAAAAGATAGTTTTCATATCGTGATCAATGATTAATTAATATATACATTTATGTTTCAAAAGATCTGATACATGTTTCATTTTCTTTTTCTTAGAAGACAGTGTGAAGCACTGTTTGTTGATACCCCTTTTTAAAGGTTTCCATTTTCAAGTTAGATCTTAAATTTTCATATTTTTAATGTGATTAGATAAAAAGCATCAAATTAATAAAAAAACACTTGTTAGTACATTGTACATTATATTATATATTTTAGTATGGAAATTTGTGTTGTGTTGTTCGGTAATTAAAATTGCCAAAAAAAAAAAAAAAAATTGGTACCATAGTCACGTGGTCAAGTTCAAATTTTTTTTATTTTAAGTTTGTTTAATGGAAGAAGAAATATAAAGAATGTTGAAATTTTGTAAAAAACATAATAAAAAAAAAAACATGTTGTACAAGGGTTGAGTAAAAAATTAAATTTATTATAGTCTAAAATTTGAATTTTTGGCAACATGACATGCTGTGTTATGATGTGATAATTTTTTTTTCCATGGTAAAGGCATGCAAACAAACACGACAGACAACATATATTGAAGTCACAACACATAACCAGCATACATACTGTAACGCGTAGTAATGGAACTGTATTGTGACGTGGCATGGTAATTTTTTTATATCTCCATTTACACTGTACAAAATTAAAGCGACTTTTACATATAATTCTGATGCTACACAATTCAAACAAACTATGCAAGGCAGGCAAATTACCCCAGAATATATAATCAACAAATGAAATTATTGGGCCATCTGTTGTCTTCATCAAACAAATAAAAAAAAGACATACAAAGCCCAATGTATGATACCTTATTGGGTTTGATAAATAATGCCTTGTGGGCTTCAGTAGCACAAATTAAATGACCAAAACCATTTTGTCTAGAGATGAAATGAGTTCATTGAAACTTAATGATCATGAAAGGGGAGGTAGCACAGTTGGCTAGAAGAAAAGTTTTAGGATTGTTGTTTATTCAAAGGTTGAGAGTTCGATTCCTTCTCACGACTTTGCAGCTTCTGCAAAGATTTTCAAAAAAAAAAAGAAACTTGATGATCATACTTGTTTAGGAGAAAATTAAAATGATATGATCCAATGAGTTCCTTGCTTTCTTTATCAATATAAATATCCTATTATCTTGCAAAATTTCAAAATTCTCTATTCAATAAATTAGGTTCATTTTTGTAAGTAAATAAGTTGCTAATAAATTTATAAAAAGATAGATAATACATATCATTAAAGATGTGAAAGATAAATATGTATTGATTTGTTAAGATATTTGAGGAAATCAATAGAGTTCATATTCTGAGATAGTACATGGAACATAATCATTTCCAATTAGTCGACCACTAGTTGCAGCGGATACATTGACAACATAACATTTTTATCATTAGAGAACATTATCAGTCTTAGTGAATTTTATTATTTACGGGCTGAGATTTGTCGACCTCAGTGAATTTTCTGGCCTAGCTGCATTTCTTGTGGTAATTATGTATGTCATATCTCTTGAAACTGTGTTTATCAATAAAATTGCAGTTCAATTTGGGTCCAAAGTTTTTTCACAATAATACTCAATATTCATATATATATAGATAGACAAAAAATAGTTCTCCATTTCGTGATCAATGATTAATTAATATATACATTTATGTTTAAAGAAAAATGACATATTTTTTTTCCATGGTTTTATTTCTGTAGAAGGTGAAGGAAGTGATAACAAATAATTGTATGTTGGCAGTCCATTTTCAAAGGTTTGTATTTTCAATTTATAGTATCAATCCTCCTTATTAATTATTAATACATTACGATATTGCTTTTTGCTTTTTATTTCCTTACAATTTTTCGTGTTCTTGTTCAGTTGTTGGATTTTTGAATTATCTGAGTCAAGCTCAGTACTGCTGCCCAATAAATCAAATATTTTCTTACATTTGTTTACTCATTTTTGTCTTTAAGAGAGACAGTTTTGTAGGGTTGAATTGATTTCTGTTAGGTTTAATTGAATAATAGAGGATCCAAGCAAAATTTATCTCAGACCAATATAGTAGTAATTTTAAGGAGTCTTTTTGATTTAATGAGAAACGGTAACAATAATAACCAACTTTTAAAAAAAAAAAAAATACAGTTTTGTTGGGTTCAACTGATTACTTATAAGTTATAATAAATGAAAGACATATAATTGGAAACATCTAATAAAAAGATAAACAATTAATAACAATAATAACAAACAATACTTTTTCATTTCATATTTTCTCAGGACATGCAGCCTTGTATTCTGATTATGTGAATACATTATTCGAGCACAACCCATCCTGATTCGGGTGTGGATATGTGTCCATTAGACTAGAAGACTTGCGGGTACGCATCTTGGATCTGCACTTTCATTCGACGGGATATCCTCATAATTTTTTGGAAGGCCGGGGTAATGTAACATGTTATGCAACCGTGGATTGGATCGGAATTTTGATACCGAAGACTCCTAGTGCAACATCATCTTGTCTATGGATCTTTTTTGAGATAGAAATGTGGGAGTACGTCTAGCTCCTCAGATTTTACAGCAACATCAGTGGTGTCAGATTGCATTATTGTTTTTTGTAAAAGAAAAAAAGAAAAGGAAAGGAAAATAATGAAAGGAAGAAAGAGAGAAATAAAATAAGATAAAATATACAAAACTTATGAAAATGGAAGAAGCATCTTATTTTCCAAATGGACCACAGTGAAGGTGAATTCGTGCTAATTGCTCTGTGCTAACCAACTTCTTAATTCAGCCATCACTTTCCCTTTCAATATTCTGCATGACTGTTCGACCTCTTGGAAAATCCTTCTACAACATTCTTTCCATACCACAGATAAGTACCAGTTGCATTTGTCTTGTTTGCCTGCATGCTGATTTGTCTTGTCTTTGGATCTTGTTGAATACTATGCAAGATTTGAAGACACTTAGCCAAATATGCTATGTACAATCTTATCAATATTAAATTTTCAAGATTACAATATAAATCACATTAATATCCAATTAATTAATTATGATCATTTTGTTTGATTAAAATTTTATAATAAGAAAGACTAATGGCTAGTATAATAATTAGAAAATATTATAATGCCTAATTAGCTTATATTAACCCTTGTAAGCAATGTAATGCTCAATTCAATCAATGAAATATTTCCTCTTCAAATTTCATCTCAAATTATAACTGACCTCAACCCCTCGTCACTGCATGCCAATTTGAAGTTTAATTCAAGGGATATGTAACCTTGATTAAGGTATGTAAAACAAAAATATAAATACTTGTACGTGCATAAAAATGAATAAAAATGTTAATTTGCAATTATTTTTATTTATCAAATAATTTGAAATACTTGTACGTGTATATATATATGTAAGCCCATACGTAGCTTATGAAACATTGCTTTGTGCATCAAATATGAGTTACCGAGTTTCAGTATCTACTTGATTTGAATGCATAAAAATAGTTGACTAAAAAATATTATTGGGGCTTCTATAATACCATGTCAGCATAGAAATTTAAAGGAAAAAAAATGAAATAATAGATCAAAATAAAAAACTATAATATATATATTTAGGCCCAACAAGCACTAAGTAGTAATACCAAATTTGATTAAATGTTTCACTAATGAGAGTAATAATTACCGGGCCACTTCATGTCTTCATCAAACAAACAAAATAAAAAATATCCAAAGCCCAATGCATGATGTCTTGGGTTAATAATTCATTCCTTTTGGTTTCAGCCGCACAAATTAAATGATCAAAACCCTTCTCTTGAGATGAAATGAGCACATTGAAACTTCATGCTCATACCTGTTTAATTAGGTGAAAAATTAAAATGATATGATCCAATGCGTGCCTTTCTGGCTTCATCTATATAAATCTCCCAATATGTTACAAAATTTCGAACATTTATATTCAATATATTTTGTTCAATGTTTTAAAATTATTAAGTTGCTAATATATATATAAAATGATAGGTAATTCATGCCATGAAAGACATGTAAATGATAGTATGTATTGATTCGTTAAGATATTTGAGGAAATCAATAAAGTTCATACTCAGAGATGGGACATAATTTTCATAATATGCATGGCAAACACTTGCAGCGCACATATTTACAAAAAAACTAATAACTGTAATGATGCATCTGCACGCTGGTACAACCTTGTGCATGCAGTAGCATCTTCGACATATGAGGCATGTATTTGTCACGTTCTTGATAAATTGAATGGACTTACGTGCTAGCTGATGGAGGTATCCTCAGTGTGTTGAAAGAACTTGGCACTAGCAAAATTTCTATTACAAAGGAGACGGTTTTGGCTGAAGATGATAAGTGGAGACCTGCTGAGGTTGTTGCTGGTTCAAACTGTCATCTAATTACCAACCAGGGGCGGAACTAGAATTTGAATATAGGGAGCTAAAATTTTCATGTAGTATGTAAAAAATTATAAGGACCCTCAAGTATGTAAATTTTTTTTTAACTTCATCTCTTTCATTAGTAGTATAATCTTATAGTTGAAGGTGTTTATCTAAATCTCTTTCATATTTAAATGATCTTAAAGAACTTTGTGATTTGTGAAGGTTGCTCTTGATCAAAATTCATCAGACACGTGGAATTGGTTCAGAATTTTATTATCAAGAATTCAAATTTTTGTCAAAGTTTGAGTGTTCGAGTTGTTTTTCTTTGTCTTGAAATAAGTGTCTAATCTCATTTTCTTAGACATAATTTTGTCTATGTAAAAATTATACATAAAGAAATAAATTATCATTTTCATAACATGAATGTAAAATTACTTTTATCTCAAAGTTATAATGAATAATAATTTAAAATATTACAAACAAACACAAACCTTAATTAAAATTGAATTTCGTTGTTTTCTGTAAAGTTTGTGCAACTCTTAAATTGTTAATTTGCTTCTTTTTTTTGGATGAACTGGAGATGCTCTGCTGGTATTTTGGTTGGAGATTTCTTTCTTTCAATGACACTTTTTTTTTTTTCTATTAGCTCACAGAATGAGAGCTTTACAAATTTCAAAAGAAAAAAGTTTCTTTATTTTTTAATATAGATGGTGTGAAAATCTAGAGACAGGAAATGAAAAATGCGGGTAGGAACAGGAAGATTCCTTTTAATTAATCTTCCTAGTGCTGTCATCTAGTAATATAGGTTAAGAGAGTCGCTAAAAAGGTAAAAGATACCATTATTTTTCCTTTACGTGGGCCCAACAAGCACAAGTGGAAATACCCAAATTTGCTTAAATGTTTAAACAATGGCAGTGTATTTATTGGGCCACCTCATGTCTTCATCCAACCAAAAAAAAATAAAAAATGAAAAGACATTTAAAGCCCAAAGCATGATACCTAGGTTTTGGTTATTGATTCCTTATATATGGGGCTTCAGCCACACAAATTAAATTACCAAAATCCTTGTCTGGCGGAATAAGTTTCATTGAAACTTCATTAAAACTTCATGCTCCTACCTGTTTAGGTGAAAAATTAAAATGGTATGATCCAGTGAGTTCTTTGCTGGCTTTATCTATGTAAATTACGTCCAATGTTTTAAAGTAATTAAGTTGATAATATATATTTATTTATGTGATAAAGATTTAAATGATAGTATGTATTGATTTGTTAAGATATTTGAGGAAATCAACAAAGTTCGTACTGTGAGATAGTATATTACACGTAATTCTTGCTACATAGTCGCTAATTTGTTGCAGCACATACATTGACAATATAGCATCTCTATCGTTCAAGGATATAATCAGTCTTAGAGTATTTTTCTTATTCAGGAGCTATATACGGATTTGTCAGCTACCATGAATTGGATGACATGTGGACATTTTTTTAAGTGCTTATGTATGTCGTATCTCTTGAAACTGGCATTTCACAATAAAAGTATAGTTCAATTTTGGTCTAAAGAAAACTGACAGTAATACTCAATCTTCAAAAAATAGAAAAAAAAATTGTTCTCCATATCGTAATCAATGATCAAATAGTATATACATTTATGTTTAAAAAACTGATATATTTTTCCTGCGGGTGAATGAAGACATGGTAGAGTGGTCCTCTAGTGAGGTTGTTTTACTAATTTGTCGATTTGTATTTTAGATTTCTTGACACATTCTTGATTTTATCACTGGATTCTTTTAATAGAAGTAATTATCATCTTTTGTATTGAGACAATATCTCGACCCATTAATTTGATTTATTTAATTCATCCGTAGGTTTGCCAAGATGTCAGACAACATTTGGACTCATCTGAGATCAACTTCACACATGCACATAAACTAGAGGATGAGGTTTTTTGGAAGTGAATTAGTAGAAGGCTCAGCATCCACCGTCCCCGCTTCCACTTTCATCACCGACGTAGGTTCATTGTCAGGCTTGCCACCCAATGGAACACCTCAGAAATCCCCAAGCATCATGCCACGATCCAATTATCACTCGGTCAGCATGTTCTAATTTTTAGGATACAACAATCCAGATCCGTGCCAGCTACTTTGTCACGTCTTTTGTCTGATCAGCGAATAACATTTGTTGGGTACAAAATCGACAATGCTTGTCGTTTACTCAGATTTAGTTATGGACTAATAGTTACCCGTATAGTGGATATCCGTAGTTCCGTACAGTGGCTAACATGAGTAATGCACCAATGGGTAGGATTGTAGAGAGCATGTTAGGATTTAATGGAGTTCGGGTGCCTACAGAGATGCTTTTTAGTACCAATTAATAGTAGCACTATGTTAATAGTAGCACTGTGTTTACATATAAAATTAGGGAAGTAGTACTATGTTAATAGTAGCACTAAGTTTACATGTAAAATTTATATTTTTTGGAGGTAGTTTAATTAGTACCAATTAATAGTAGCACTATGTTTACATGCAAAATTTATTCTTTTGTAGTTATTTTAGTATCAAATCAATTTGTCAAAAATATTAAAAACTTCATGTATTAAATAAAATTAACTTAAAACTCTCATATTTGACAGTTTGACTTGATACTAAATAAATTTGAAAAATTATAAATTTTGCATTTAAACGTACACCTAGTGAATTATTGGTTTGAACGGTTTGAATTTAATTTGTAATTCAAAATCGATTTGATAGGTTTCAGAATTAGTGTTATACAAGCTGAAAATACACTGATTTCATACTAGCTGGACAAATTAATACATGCCTTGTTTGGTCTTTATCTCTCTCCTTAAATTCTCCTCTATATTAATGCTACTTACCATATCTTTCCAAAAGAAAGAGATAAAGAGATCAAGAGAGATCAAGACAACAGACAAGCATCCGACTTCTTTGTTGGCGGCTTAGAACTAAACTGAATCGATCCATACGTAGGCATAATTTCTATGTTTATCCATGTGTACACTTTTTACATTGAATTAAGCTACTTAACAGGCTCGCAACGAAGATGGTATGTATGAATTGCATTGTAAGTTTTGGCAAGAGATGAGAGGATGGTTACTTGTCGAGGGAGGAGATCATGAGGCGCTGATTCGACGTGAGTTTGTTCAAGTATTGTGTGAAGCATAGAGAAGCTGATGCCAAGTCATTAGATTCATGTTGGTGTAAATTTGCATGTTTATCAAGTGTGTAAAGCGTATATTTCTTGTAGAATGGTACATTGTCTTGTTGTTTCTTGAATTATGTGATATTTGTTGTTTCCGGTAATTTCTCTTTTTATTGAAATAGTATTTCCAATAAAGAATCTGGAGGTAATTAATGGATATTTTAATTTATAGATTGAAAGATAATATCACTATTCTCTAGTTGTAAAATTGTGAATAATCTTTCTAGTGTTGTCAACAAGGTTAAGAGAAGTGGCTAGAATTATAAAAGATGTTGTTATTAGAAATAATTTTTCTTTTACTTTGTTGGTGGACTACTAATCTACTATTAGTTAGGCCCAACAACCACTAAGTAGTAATTAATACAAAATTTAATTAAATGTTTAACTAATGATATATAGTGTAATTAGCAGGCTACCTCATGCCTTCATCAAACAAACAAAAGAAAAGACATCCAAACCCCAATGCATGTTACATTTGATTTAATAATTGATTCCTTCTGGGCTTCAGCCCCTCAAATTAAATGACCAAAACCCTTTTGTCGAGGTTTAAATGAGTTCATTGAAACTTCATGCGCATACCTGTTTAGGTGAAAAATCAAAATGATATGATCCAATGAGTTCTTTGCTGGAATTATCTATATATATCTCCCAAAAATGTCTTGCAAAATTTCAATAAGGTGCTAATATATTATAAAAAGATAGGTAATACATGTGATGATAGATTTAAAAGATATTATGTATTGATTTATTAAGATATTTGAGAAAACTAATAGAGTTCATACTCTCATATATCAAATTGGCCACATGGGCTTGGACGCACTTTGTTACATCTAGCTAGTATACTATGCTATTTTGTTGTGTTGTTATCAGCTACGATGATCTGAACCTATTACGAGCATCCATGTAAGTTAACTAATTTCAATTTATAAAATGGACAGTTAATTATTGCCTTTTTTTCTAAAAAAGAAATTGGGTACATGGTCGCCAATTTGTTACAGCGTATACATTTACAACAGATTCAAAAATAAATAAACTATTTCGAATTGCTTATACGTTTTACTTTTCTCTATTTCAGCAGAAAGTTTTGGGGTCTGATGTACATCGAAAATAAATTTGAATCTGATGGATATTAAACCGTTTAAGATTTGTGCGCGTCACATTTCTTATTTCACATCAGAAACAGTTATTACGAATTTCTGAGTTTCCTTTTTTGCACTATGGTAATGCCAAGAAATTTGCATGTACGGTTTCTTTTTCTAGCAAAATAAAAGATGGATGGAGATCAATTGAAAACAGTTTAATTAACATCACAACTGTAACAATGTTTTCTCAAATTTATATGAATGTTTTTGTCTTATCTAGATTGATTGTGTTTCAATTTCAACAAAATATAAATGCCATTTGATCAATTGAATGCATTAAATATGTATTGTTGCAATTTTCAATTCAGAAGATGAATGAATCGTCACACCCAGAAAATTATTTGACAAATGAATTTTCATACAAAATATTTTTAACAGTTATTAATTGTCAAATTAATTAATGATAAATAGATCACACCCAGAAAATTAAAACATAGGTTTTGGCCGATTTTTTGTTTGGTTTCTTTTCATTGCTTGCCTCCTTAATGATTTTCTTCTCTGTTTTACAAAAAAATTAATCCTTCTACCTCAAAGCTTCCTAGTTTCAAGGATCTACCCATTTTTCTTAAATAAAATTACTACAAGAAGACACTCAACTGCAGTCATCTGTTTTTATAATAAAACAAAATTTTCAAAATTAAAAATGTGATAAATATTTGATAATTAATTCATTTTGTAATAATAATTACTGTAAGACTGATAAATTAATTCTCGGGTTGCCATAATTAATAATAATGATTTATTATATATATAAAAAGCTACCAACATAGAGAATTTAATCAATCACTAGTACAAAAAACCCTTTCACCGACCCTTAATCACCGACTGTTTTAAGCAAAGCATCAGTGTTGCTCATACTACACTGACTCTTTTATTAAATAACAGTCAGCGTTGTTCTTCAACACTGACGCTTTATAAACAGTCAGTGTTGGTACTCAATAGTGACTGTTTTTCAAAAAACAGTCAGTGTTGCACACCAACACTGACTATTTTTCAAGCGCCAGTGTTGAGTACCAATACTGACGCTTTAAAAACAGTCAGTGTTGGTACTCAACACTGACGGTTTATGAAAACAGTCAGTGTTGGTACTCAACACTGACGGTTTATAAAAACAGTCAGTGTTGAGTACTAACACTGACTGTTTTGTTTTTAATTTTCGGAACCGTCGGTGATTTTTGCCAACACTGACTCTTGTGGAGCCGTCGGTGATTTTTGATGAGCCGCACTGTAAATTTCATTTCGCGGGTTTGTAACTCAAAATTTCGATCAGCCGCGAAGCACATGTACAACCTATTGATTTTCATTCTAAAAACGCCGAAGCATATATACAACTCTAAATTTCCAGCTTCTTTGCTCTCCGCCTCAGCTTCTCAAGAAACGGTAAGGAACTCCGCCTAAGCTTCAGCTTCCCTTGCTCTCCGCCTTGCTCTTCGCCTTGCTCTCCGCCTTGCTGTCTCTCCCCCGCCTCAGCCTCCCTCGCCCCAAGCTCAAACCCTACCCCGCCTCAACCTCCCTCGCCCCGAGCTCAAACCCTACCCCGCCTCAACCTCCCTTGCCCCGAGCACAAGCCCTTCCCTGCCACAGCCTCCCTCTCCCCGAGCACATACTAGGCCCTATCCCGCCTCACCTCTGGATACATGAGTACTAAGCATGCAGTTGTGCTCTTCAACCGATATTCAACTACACGTTAACTCTGAGCTTCTCAAGGTAATTAATTTCATTAATTGACAGGGCGTGGGGACAAGAAAGTAATTACAAACACTAATTTGGTCTGATTTCCCATTTTTCCCTTTGGATACTGGTACTGGTTTCATTGGGTCATGGGTACTGTTTTCTTCTAGCCACTGGTACGGCTACTGGGGTTTGCGATTTGCCTTCACTGTTACAGGCATACTGTCCCTTTTACTGTCCCTGTCTTTTAGAAGTCAATGGCTTAACTTGAGAGGGACTGAGAGTGCTTTTACTGTCCCTTTTGCTGGATTTTAGTTCAACCCAAAAATCTGTCAAATTTTCTAGGAATCAACCTAAATTGGCCACTATAATATAGTGAGGGACTGAGAGTGCTAGTTAAGAAAATTGGCCACTGTAATCAATGTATTTTTTTGTTAAGAAAATTGGCCACTGTAATCATGATTATTCATTTTTGGATGCAGATTTCATTTTTCAGATAGGTTGTCGTAGGTTATTTCGGTATTTCATTCAGTACCAGCCATTAAATATGAAAATAAGTTTCAATTGTTCAGATATTATTCCACCATATTCACTCTAATAGATGGTCATTTTTAGAATTCTACGTTATATAATTTTGTATTCTATCTTTTTTATTGTACTTGAGGCAGAAATTGGCATGGCTCACAGAATCCATTGCTGACCTTCTAGAAGAGGGTGGTGAGCGGGATCCAAAGATCCTTGAACAGGTTTGACCTTCTGCTTTGACACATTGTGAAATAATAATAAATTTTAATTTTTTGAGGTTTACAGTTTATGTGAATTAATGGTACAATAAAATTTTGGCATTGACTTTGTGATTTCTGCTTGTTGAATTGTTAAATTAGGTACCAAGCTTCCAAGGATGACCTTGCTGTTTATGCAATTCTGAACTCGGCTCCCTCTTACTAGTATGTCAATGTTGCTAGGTGGTACAGCCACATTGATGCCCTTATCAGATTGACGTACTGGCATAATTTTTTTTTATATAAAATTTTACCAGAATTTAGAGGTACTTGTTGGTTTTTAAGTCAATTTAAGTCAATAATGAAATTAATATGCTGATTTTATATCATCAGCTCTTATAACAAATGCTTGTCAATTCATGTAGAACACCAAAGGTGAGAGTTGTTAATTGCAATTTAGCATTGACATAGATGTTTTCTTTTAATAAATTGATCCTGATTATAATTTATCACACCAAAGGTGAGATCGCTCTTGGTGTTGTTTGCATTGACATAGATGTTCTTTTAAAAAAAAACAGTCAGTGTTACAACTCAACACTGACTGTTTTGCATAGCCGTCGGTGATTTACATCCAACACTGACGGTTTTGCATAGCCGTCGGTGATTTACATCCAACACTGACGGTTTTGTATACCCGTCGGTGATTTACATCCAACACTGACGGTTTTGTATACCCGTCGGTGATTTACATCCAACACTGACGGTTTTGTATACCGTCGGTGATTTACATCCGCTCTCAAAATTTTATTTCCCCGTCAATTTGCGCCATTTCCCTTCTTTTTTGTCCAAAAATTTTCATTTCCCCCGCCCTCCTCTATCCCTCTTTTGTGATACCGCACTAGATCTGACGCGCTCCCATTCTCCTCCTCCTCTCCACCGACCATTCTCCTCCTCCTTCTCTTAGGCTACTCTCTCTGTCGCCGCCTCCGCCATCAGATCGCCTCTCTCCTCCGCCTCTTCACCCATCGACGCTGCTAGCTTGATGCTTCTGAGTTCTGATCAATAGTGCCACGAAGCCAAACGTGAGTGTGTTTTCTTTCTTTTTCCACTTCTAAAGCATTTTTTAAATCATAACCTAAAAAGTCAATCCATCTACATAGGCTGAAATTAACCTTAATAGGCTTGATTCTGGTAAATTATTCACTGTGGTTTACCGTTTGTTGTGCATCCTTGAAGATACGAGCTTTGCTTTTTAGTTTATTTTGTCTCTCTTGTGTGTCTACCACTGTTATCCATTTGTTTGGGGGCAGAATGGACTTCTGGTTTGGATGAGAAATTAGTAAGCAACATTCTAATAAAGCACAAGCATAAGAGGCTTCTTCTATTAAATAAATTCATTCAAGAATACAAATAAAAAAATGTTATCTTCTTGTCGTTTTTCTTTTTGTTAGCAATGTCACCCTGTTTTAACAAACAAAATTGAACAAAATCCCGCTCTATAATCAGTGCTTAGTGCTTGATGAAACCCTTTGTCAGAATCAGTCACTTTTGCTGGTCATGATTTTCCAAAGAAAGTTGATTTGCATTCTGGTTGATAACAATTACTTATTTGAGGCTTATGTTCAACAATCGACGCTTAATTGAGGTTTACTTTCGAGTTATATACAAAGGCTTTTCTTGCTTTTAAATTCTCTTCTTTTTGTTTTTTTAGGTGGGTTGATGAGGTAATTCCTGATGCTTCATGGGTTGTCATAAAGGAGATCATTGACAAGCATAAAATTTGTTATGTTGCTCATGATGCACTCCCGTATGTTTATGTTCCATTAATAGCTATCATTTTTTTGTTAGATAATAAGACATCTCTTATTAGATAATAATTTTATATATCAAATCTTTTTAACTTGCTTCATGTTTCTCATTTTGCCCTCCTTTGATATGCTGATGTAAGTGGTGCTGGAAATGATGTCTATGAATTTGTATACTCTCTCTCTCTCTCTCTTTTCTTTTATTGTAATGAATAAATGACTTGTGATTTTCAAGTTTTATTAACAATAATAAAATTTGGCTTCTCTTACAGGCGAAGAAGATTGGTAAATTCATGGAAACTAAAAGGACAGATGGGGTTTCCACATCAGATCTCATAATGAGAATCTTAAAGGATTACAATCAATATATAATGCGAAATCTGGCACGTGGTTATACAAGAAAAGATTTAGGTGTCAGCTATGTCAAGGCATGTTAAATAATCAACTTTGATTCTATCTTTCTTAATGGTGAAATGAATTTTATTTAATGGGTAGATAAAATTGAGGGCTGTACGTTTCGTTTGTACCTTTAGTGCTTTAAAAAAGTTTAAGGGCATTTTTTTTAATTGTTTTAGCTGAAATTCAGTTGAACTTACATAGCATCATAACTCTAGGTGAATTAATTACTAATTAATTGCTATTTTTATTAACATATTTTAGGGGTAGAGAGAACAGCAACACAGTAAGAGATAAAGGCATACAAAAACTTAGCCTTGCGACTTCACCCGAATATGAAACCCAGGAGATGAGGTACTTTATTTGATAACTGCACATACTTTATTTAAGTGGTTTTGCCAATTTTTAGAATTTTTAGAAATGCAGAACAGCACTTAACAGTGCTTGAAAGACGGGCAGATTTGGTAATTAAGCAGTTTTTGTATTTTGAGAATGTGAAAATTAAAAATGCTTAATAAATACTTATAAAATCCTAAAAATATAAATTTTTTGGTCTAATTGTGTGTTTTGAAGTCCTTTATTTGACTGTATCCTTGATTTTGTCATTTGGTCCCTGTAGCTGATTGTTCTATTCAGTTTTCTGATGCTGGTCATTTTGTGCATCTCTTGTACCAGTTGAGTGCCTCACTTGGTTCATTTGTTCTTTTGACTGGTACAACACCTGACATTGACTGGTACACATGTTGTAAGTCTGGTTGTTATGCTAACAAGTCCCTTTTAATTTATTTACATCATTTTAGATATGACAGAGAGCTTTTAATTGTGAAAATCACTGTTTTTGAAGATAAAATTCATAAGAAAATGCTCTGTCAGTCTGAGATTATGCAAGATAGTCCTTGTCATTTCTTTTATTCTGACTAATTAAATACTTGTATAGGTATGCACTGCAAGAAAAGAATGTGACATTGATGACATCTTGAACTATAGAGCATGTGCAGAGAAACAGTTGCAGGTTCTCTCTGTCTTCAATTTTGGTGGAGGACCATTTAGTTTTTTGAGATAACATACAGTACCATATTGTTTTATCTTAGGTGGGATTAAGAATGATGTGTAGGTTAGGTGTGCTTGGTTTTTTTTGGTGAATGAATCTATTATGTTGTGTGTCTTTTGGTGAATGAATATATTATGTTGTCTAAATTATTTGTATGATACATTGTTTAACATCAATAAATGTTAAATAGTAATATATGGCTAGCAAGAATATGGAGGCTAGCCCAAATATAAACAGAACCATGCCGAAATTTTTATATCAACACTGACGGTTATAAAGCTAATAACGACTGTTTTTAATATATATATACTGACATTTTTAACATCAACACCGACTCTTTTTCAAGCGTCAGTGTTGAACCCAACACTGACGGTTTTTTAAGCGTCGGTGTTGAATACCAACACTGACGGTTTTTTAAGCGTCGGTGTTGAACGCCAACACTGACGGTTTTTTAAGCGTCGGTGTTGGTGTTTAACACCGACGCTTAAAAAACCGTCAGTGTTGGCGTTCAACACCGACGCTTAAAAAACCGTCAGTGTTGGGTTCAACACCGACGCTTAAAACACCGTCAGTGTTAAACACCATCACTGACGCTCTAAAAACAGTCAGTGTTGTGCTTAACACTGACTCTTTTTCAAGCGTCGGTAAAAGGTAACCTTCACTGGCACCGGCTTTACTGATGTCGCTATAACAGTCGGTGTAGGGGTATTTTAACAGTCGGTGAAGGGGTTTTTTGTACTAGTGAATGCTTTTGTTCCATACATGTTGAACTTATGTGCACATTTTTTTCTTTAAAGAGATGTTATAGTATAGACTAGAGTGTCTCAGGCCTTTTAGAATAGGAAGCAGCTAATAGTCCTCCAACTCCAGTCCCCCAAAAATCTCCGGATATTTTCAAAGATTCTGTAAACAAATGAAGCGAATTCAGTAAACTTCAATACTAAATCATGTAAACTAATTCAATAAATCCTATCAACATAAAACTTCTCATTTATGTGTGGTTCCCAATAACTTCCACTTTAACTACCACTTCAACCTCCACTTTAACTACAAATTTAATTGTTTTGACCGGGACCACTTTTAGACATTTGACCATGATACATCTAGAAAATCTCGAACAGCTTTTCAAAACTAATAATTAGCTAGGACCACTTTAAAAATTCTGCAAATACATATATGTAAACAAAAAAAATTTAAAAATTTGTTTTCAAAATTTTCTCCATAATTTTTTTCTTCAAAAAAAATTTCCGACATTTTTTATTCCCAAAATTTTTTTCCGAAATTTTTTTTTTTTATTTTTTTCCGAAATTTTTTTTTTCAAAATTTATCTCCGATATTTTTTTTTCAAAATTTTTTTCCGAAATTTTTTTCAAACTTTTTTTCCGCAATTTTTTTTCAAAATTTTAGTAACTAAATAGGACCACTTCAAAATTATGTAAACAGATTGTAAAAAACAAATTCGAAATTTTTTTCAAAAAATTTTCACAATTTTTTTTTCCAAATCTCATTCTAGATACTACTTTTAATTATTTTGAATTATATAAAGCTTATCACATAACTCTGTAGATAGTTTCGTTGAATCCTGTAAACCGGTAAAAAACATTCAAATTTGTATTTTATTAATTTTTTTTATTTTTAATTTGCATCTAAATGATACTTTCAGTTGTTTTGAATTCTATAAATCTAATCACATAACTTTGTAGACAAATTCATTGAATACTGTAAACTAGTTAAAAAGTTTCAAAAAAAAAAAAATTTAAATATGCATCTAGATGCTACTTCCAATTGTTTTGAATCCTGTAAACCTTATCACATGACTCTGCAGATAGTTTCGTTGAATCCTGTAAACCAGTAAAAAAATTCAAATTTTAATTTTTTAAAATAATATATTCTATTTTCAAATTTGATTTTTTTTAAATTTGCATCCAAATGTTATTTTCAATTGTTTTGAATTCTGTAAACCTGATCACATAACTCTGTAAACAATTTCGTTGAATACTATAAAAAAAAAGTTTCAATTTTTTTTTTAAATTTGCATCTGGATGCTACTTCCAATTGTTTTGAATTCTTTAAACCTTATCACATGACTCTGTTAACAGTTTCGTTGAATACTGTAAAACGGTAATAAAAATTCAAATTTTAATTTTTTTCATTTTATCTCATTTTGCATCTAGATACTACTTTTCTACTTCTAGTCAGTGCACTTAACCCTAATTAAGAATGGCATTACAGATACATTCATTACTAAGAAAATAGAGCTAGCAAAGCCGGAATTTTTATATATAAGAAAATAAATAAATAAAATATTAAAAACGAGAATGAGTCCGTAGAAATTTTAAAAACAGGAAGGGATACGCAGCCCATGGCGTCCCTGAGGGACGCCATGCCAAACTCCAGTCCGATGGAAAAAAAAATTAACATGCCATGGGATGCCATGTCATGGTTGTATCCCATGGGACGCCATGCCAAACGCTGGTCTCTGAAAAAAATTGGAAAAAAAAAAAATCCCAGGGACGCCATTGGAAAAAACAGCCCTACCCCTTTTTCTCCTTCTCCCTCCGATACGTTTTTTAATAGAAGTAAATGTGCAGTGCCTAATCCGAGGGAATAATAATAATAAAAAGGAACATGGTGCTAAATTGTGCAGTGCCTAATCAAATGATTTTAAATGCCTAATTTGATGTTAGTAAATAGTAATAAATAAAAAGGAACAATAACTTGCTCAAAAAAAAAAGGAACAATAATAATAAAAAGGAGCAATAGTAGGGAAGAATAAATATTAGTCCGTATCGGAGGGAGAAGGAGATAAAGGGATAGGGCTGTTTTTTCCAATGGCGTCCCTGAGATTTTTTCTTTTTTCCGATTTTTTTCAAAGACCAACGTTTGGCATGGCGTCCCATGGAATACAACCATGGCATGTTAATTTTGTTTTTTTCCATCGGACTGGAGTTTGGCATGGCGTCCCTCAGGGACGCCATGGGCCGCGTATCCCTTCCTGTTTTTAAAATTTCTACGGACCCATTCTCGTTTTTAATATTTTGTTTTTTAATTTTCCTATCAATAAAAATTGCGGCTAGCAAAGCTTGCTCGAATCGGACATGAAACACCAAAAAATGCATTAAGCATCCCAGCTCAGTAAAAGAAATTAATGCAGTAGATAAGAAAGGCACCAACTTTCTGGTACCAATGTTGTTATTACTGGTACCAAACAGTTTGGAACCTAACAATTACACCTCCAGACTATTACTATCAATATCCCTTGCCCCTCATTAGACTAAAGTACCTAAATTTTTTACAATAATAAGATAAGGATAATTTTAAATTCAAAATCTCTATTCAATCATTATGCATTACAAAAGCTTAATTTTAATATCTGAATCTCAACTTAACTAAAAGAAATTACAATTTTCAAAAACTCCCTAATATAGAATTGTAACTATATATACAGAAGTGTTTGCCTTCTTTTTGTTGAACTCGAGTCGCTGTACAAATTCTTCATAGAGCATATGATCTTCTTTCATGGAAATTTCATATAGCATCTCGTCAGGATCTCTGGGGGACCCATCCCAGCCTTGTTTTGCTTAAGAATCCAAATTCTTTTATTGTTGACAGTAATAGGATTGTTTTCCAATTAAGACCCTTACATTTGTTTTTATTTATATGAGAAACTACAAAAAGAATGTCTTAGTTAGTCAGCTCTGGTAACAGTAGCAAGGAGTGTCCCAGTAAGTAAATACTCCTATTGTTACCGTATCTATTCCTTATTCTTTCATTTCTAAGCATTAGTTTGCACTGACAAGCGAAGGAAAAAAAAATACTGTCTTGTTTATATAACTGTATGAACAGGATAGGGGCAAAGAGAGGCAACACCCTAAATTTTTGGTGAAATACATAAACCGCCACATTGACATGCTGCAAAGAATAGGGAAGTAAAATTATCTAGAAAATTCATCATGAAAATTAGATAAATAGGCACAAAGGCAAAAGACCATTCATATGACAAACCAACTGGTACCGAATTGGTAGCATTGGTAAAATATCATTGTAACGAACTGGTACCTTAGTGTTAAACTTACAGAGCTACAAAATGAAGATGACAAAATAAAGGAAAAAACAAATAAAGTATAATTAGTTAATTATTAATTAAATGTTATTTTCATATTTTCAACTGTAGATATCTCTTTAGCGATCTGAGCTCAGGTGACGATCTGTTGGCCACTGATCTCAGGTGATCTGAGCTCATTGACACTGACAATAATTTTGGAGAGGTACCTGCAATGGAGAAGACGCTAGGCGGCTAGCACAACCTCCGCCTCCTCGGCGCACAAGGCCGTCACGACACTGTATATCCCACAACTACGCGTCACTTCATGATCGGCAGTGGCACTCCGTCAACGGTAACCACCGGCGGCCTGAATCCTCTGACTCACCACCGAACGACGGCGATTATTCATTCTACTTTGTTCACGAGTGAGCGATTCTTCAGATTTGGGTAGCGTCAAGCGTCAAAGCATCAAAGAGGAGAGGGGAGAGAGCAAAGCGGAGGGAGCAGAGAGATCGGGAGGAGAGATCATAATTTTTGTTTTTCTCAAAGGAAGAAGATCGGAGTTTATTTTGAACAAAACGGAGAGAAAAGATCAGGAAAATTTTATTAAAAAGGAAGGTTGCTGGAAGTCATTGAAAGCAGTTCGAGTTCGACAGTTAAAATCCGTTGCAAACTAGTTCGGGGATTATCGGGTGACAGAAGGTCGGGAGACAATACCTTTTCTCTTTAGAATATGAAGATTTTGAATCTTTGATGGCATGCATGAATTACTTTCAAGTGATGTTCGACGCATATTAACGTTTATGCTTAAATAAGTACACTTGGTAATATCTCAACTAATTAGCATTGTCATGTATACCTTCCTCAATTACTTAAAAAATGCTTAAACACCTTTCCTTAATTATTTAAAGAGGGATTTGACTCATTTGGGTGCTTGTCAATGGGTAATGATTTTAACAAAGCAATTTTTGCTTCATGAAGTGCACAAATCATTATGTCTATCATATTTCTTAAAATATGTTTTTTTTTTCAATAAAATGGCAGTTCAATTTGGAATTGACAATAATACTCAATTTTTATAGATTGACAAAAAAGATAGTTTTTGTTGATTTTTGTAAAGAGATGAGAATTTGAGGAGACAAAAATATATTCTTTTTATTTTTTTTCTTGCATATATTACAAGAGAGAAGGTTGACACCTTTTATACATTTACATTTCTATTTTACCGTTGGTACATGGTACCTAACGGTACAGTCACTTAATTTTTCTAATTACACTTTAACCCTTTTTTCCTTATTTTACATTTCTACCCTTATATTTTCAATTATTCTCAACACTCCCCCTCAAGCTAGGATTATAGATGTCGAGTAATCCTAGCTTGCTTGTGATTTCTTCAAACGGTTTTGGATCCAATCCTTTTGTAAATACATCCGCTAGTTGATCTCCACTTCTAACAAATGGTGTTTCTATTTCCTTGGCTTGGACCTTCTCTCTAATAAAATGACAATCAACTTCTATGTGTTTGGTCCGTTCGTGAAATACGGGATTTTGAGCAATGTGACGTGCGGAGTTGTTGTCACAATACATCTTCATGGGTTGATCAACGTTGATTCCCATGTCTTTGAGCAATTGCTTGAGCCATATTAGTTCACTTGCGGTTGATGCCATTGCTCGATATTCCGCTTCCGCGCTTGATCGTGCCACGACATTTTGCTTCTTGCTTTTCCATGTGACTAAATTTCCGCCTACAAATGTGCAAAAGCCGGTGGTGGATTTTCTATCAAAGCTACCGGCCCAATCTGCATCGAAATAGCCACATATTGCATTTGAACTATTATTCTTCATCCATATTCCCTTTCCAGGATTTCCTTTTAAATACCTCAAAATTCTGTTTATTGCCTCTAAATGTGGTGTTCTTGGTGAATGCATAAATTTGCTAACTTGACTTACGGAAAATGAAATATCCGGACGGGTTACCGTGAGATAAATTAATTTCCCTACAAGTCTTTGATATTGGTTTATATCTTCTAAAGGTTCACCATCTTCAGTATTTAGTTTATACTTACTATCTATTGGTGTAGAGGCTGGTTTACAACCTAATTTACCGGTTTCTTTTAATAAGTCTAAAGTATATTTTCTTTGTGAAATTAATAGGCCTTTGTTGGAAAAAGCTACCTCTATTCCTAGGAAATATTTTAAATATCATAAATCTTTAATGTCAATTTTTTCTTTTAATTGGGATTTGATTTTTCTAATTTCTTCTAAATTATTTCCGGTAATTATTAAGTCATCTACATATACTAGCACAAAGAGTTGTATTATTTCCTTCATTTTTTGCAAATAATGAATGGTCGGCATTGCTAATTTTAAAATTGCAAGAAATTAAATATGAGCTAAGTTTGCCATACCATGCTCGTGGAGATTGCTTCAATCCATATATTGATTTGTTTAATCTACAAACAAGATTAGAATTTTTTTCTTGTACACGTCCATTTGATATAGGTTCCATCCATTGTTTACGGCAATGGAAAATAAGACCCTAACGGTATCATTTTTGCAACCGGTGCAAAAGTTTCATTGTAATCTATGCCATATGTTTGTGTAAACCCTTTGGCCACTAACCTTGCCTTATACCGTTCTATGGTATCATCACAATTATATTTAATTTTGTAAACCCATTTGCATCCAATGGGTTTTTTATTTTTTGGTAATGGAACAATTACCCATGTTTCATTTTTTTCTAGAGCTTTTAGCTCTTCTTTCATGGCTTTCTCCCAAGTTGGATTTTGAATGGCCTCTTGATAATTTCTTGGTTCTATTTCTTTTTCTATGGTAGTAAGGTAAGCTTGGTATGAAGGCAAAATTTTTTCATATGAGACATAATCTTGTATAGGATATTGGACGGTATAGATAACATAGTCTCTAAGTCTAGTTGACGGTTGTGATACCCTAGTTGTTCGTCTAGGTCCCGAATTATTCTCTACTTCGGTCTCATTTATTTCATTGCTGTCATCGTCCATTTCTTCTTCAATATCACTTATTTCATTTTCTTCTAAATTATTTTGTGCAATATAGGGTGTTACCGAATTTATTTTTTCAATTTGGATGTGATTAGGCTCTTGAATCTCTCCTATTTTTTTGAAATATGGTTCATTTTCAAAAAATACAACATTTCTAGAAATAAATATTTTTTTGTTAATAGGATCATAGCATTTGTACCCCTTTTTAAATGGTGAATACCCTAAGAAAATAGTTTTTGTTGATACACAATCTAGCTTATCTTTCCTTTTAATATATACAAAACTTGTGCATCCAAATATTTTTAAATGATCAAAGGTAATTTTTTGTTGATAAAAAATTTCTAATGAAATTTTATTTTCTAATTTTGAACTTGGCAATCTATTAATTAGGTGTGTAGCGCAAAGTATGGCATCCGACCAATATATCTTTGGAACATTACTTTGAAACATCAAGGTTCTTGTCATTTCCAATAAATGCATATTTTTCCTTTCTGCCACTCCATTTTGTTCGGGTGTATTAATGCAAGTAGTTTGGTGTATGATCCCTTTTTCTTTAAAAAAAGTTTCAAAATTTTTGTTTACAAATTCCGTTCCGTTATCCGACCTAAATATTTTTAGTTTAGCATTAAATTGATTTTCTATAAGACAAAAAAATTCTTTGAAGCTACTAAACACTTCATTTTTTGATTTGAGTAAATATAACCAAGTGGTTCTTGAAAAATCATCAATAAAAGTAACAAAATATTTAAATCTATTATATGAGTCAATTGGGGCCGGTCCCCATACATCCGAATGAATTAAATCAAACATAGCTTCACTTTTACTATTGGAATGAGAAAAAGGAAGTTTTGTTTGTTTTGCTAACTTGCAAACCTCACAATTAGTACAATTTAAATTTTTACAATCCAAAATATAGTTTAAAACCTTGTCGGAGGGATGCCCAAATCTTCTATGCCAAAGATCAATATTAATAGATTTAGCGGAAGCACAAAGATTTATTTTTTGTAAATCCAAAATATAGTGTCCATTTTCAAGAAAACCTTCACAAATTTTCTTCCCGGTTTTCCGGTCTTGAAATACAACATTTTTACATGAAAAAATTACGTTACAATTAAAATCTTGTGTTAATTGTCTTACGGAAAGTAGATTTATAGGAAAGTTTTTTAAAAATAAAACTTTGTTAATTTTCTTATTGAAAAGATTAATTTCACCGACACAATTAATTTTTTCTTTCGTACCATTTGCTACTAACACATATTGGTTATGTTTGGACAATTTTAAATTGGTAAGAAATTTTTCATTTCCAAACATGTGATCCGTAGCACCACTATCTATAATTATTTGGTCAAATAAATTAAAATTTTGAGAGCGAGATACAATACCACATGAGCTGTGAATTTGATTCTGATTAGAAAGCAGCACAGAGAGTTGTTGGAGAAGGGTTCACATTTGATCGGCCAACCCACTTGACCCATTTCTCCCTGACCCGCTTGAATCTGACCCGCCAGCGAATAAACTGGACGCCTCCATTTCATGAACGAATGGAGAGGTTATGTGTGGTTTATTAGCCCCTTTTTCTCTTTCTTTTTCCAGGGAAGCACGCTCCCCTAGGGGTGATTAATGAGCGAGCATGAGCGAGTTAGGGTATGCTCATGCTCGCTCATTAAGTAAATGAGCGAGTTGTTAATGAGCGAGTTTAAATGAGCGGATAAATGAGCGAGTTGTAAATGAGCGAGCTTTTAATGAGCGAGTTATGAGCAGCTCACGAGTTATGACTTATGACTCAAAACAAAATTATATAGTGTGCCACGCATAACAAAATTTGTTAAAAGTCATCATAACAAAATCCAACAAATTGTCATAATTCATTTAAATGAGTTATTATGACTATTACTTGTTTTGGGCTTTAGGCGGAGGTTTTGGTTCTGCCAATTTACAAAAAAAAAAAATGAATATGAAACTATGAATATTAGTATATTACACAGGATTAAATGTTATATTGTGCTTACTATATTACACAGGATTAAATATGAAACTATGCTCACTATCTATCAATCTTAATGAGGCAAGGTTGATGTTACACATAATTACATAGGATTAAATGTGGCAGGGATTAGATGTGGCAAATTCTTAATGAGCGAGTTATGAGCGAGTTGGGTCATGCTCATGCTCGCTCATTAAGTAAATGAGCGAGTTGTTAATGAGCGAGTTTAAATGAGCGGATAAATGAGCGAGTTTAGACGAGCTTTTAATGAGCGAGTTATGAGCGGCTCACGAGTTATGAGCGATTTACTCACCCCTACGCTCCCCCTCTTTTCTTTCCTCTACCTCTCCGCCATTCTTTCTCCCTGTCCGATCGTATCCCTTCTCTGCCACCTTCCACCACTTAGGTCGGAGATGAGAATGGAGAAACCAACAATCGTCATGGGTGTGGTTCCCTATTTTGCAATTGGAGCATTTTTCGGATTTATTTTTGAGGTTAGAGTCTCGACGTGGACCGAAGCTAGGGTTTGGAGCGTTTCCTCGGATCATGAAGTTGGTTCTCAGATAGGCTTTGAGGTTATTTTTCGATTTTGGTCTGAAAAACAGATGCTTCTGATATGTTTTTTTTTTTTTTTTTTTATTTTTTATTTTATTTTTTTTTTTTTTTTTTTATCCGATCGAACTTTTCTGGTATAGATCTGAAAAACAAACAGATCTTGAGATTTTGGTAAAGATATTGGTTATGGGGTTTTTTTGTGTTTTTTTTTTTGTTTTTCTCGGATTTTCTGGTATGCAATCAGCAAAATCTGATTTGGGATTTTCTGCACCAGTCTTACTGTTTTTCTTTTATGGACTGTTACGGTGGCTGGTACAGTGTACTCAACACTTAGATGGCCAAATTGGCACTTGGATGAGTTTCATTTTTTTTTGGAGTTTATCAGAGTATTGAAGATTATCGGAAGCTTAAAGCTTTATCGGGTTATTGAGTATTCATATGAGGTTATCAGAATCGAGCTTGAAGCTCTGATACCATGTTGATTTTTGTAAAGAGATGAGAATTTGAGGAGACAAAAATATATTCTTTTTATTTTTTTTCTTGCATATATTACAAGAGAGAAGGTTGACACCTTTTATACATTTACATTTCTATTTTACCGTTGTTTCATGGTACCTAACGGTACAGTCACTTAATTTTTCTAATTACACTTTAACCCTTTTTTCCTTATTTTACATTTCTACCCTTATATTTTCAATTATTCTCAACAGTTTTCATATCGTGATCAATGATTAATTAGTATATACATTTATGTTTCAAAAAAATCTGATACATGTTTCATTTTTTTATTTTTTTATTTCTTCAAAGACTGAAGCATTGTGTTGACAGCCCCTTTTAAAAGGCTTTTCATTTTCAAGTTAGATCTTAAATTTTTCATTTTTTTATGTGATTAGATAAAAGCAACAAATTAATAAAAAGCATTTCCTCATGCATTGTACATGATATTATATATCTTAGTATGGAAATTTGTGTTGTGTCGTTCGGTGATTAAAATTGCAAATAATAATAATAATAATAATAATAATAATAATAATAAAGGTACCATAGTTATGCGGTTATGTTCAATTTTTTTTTTTTTTTGTAACTTTGTTTAATGGAAGAAGAAATATAAAAAACTGTTGAAATTTTGTAAAAAATAAACAATGTTTCAAAAAAGTTGTGTAAAAAATTAAATTTATTATAGTCTAAAATTTGAATTTTTTGCAACATGACATGTCATGTCATACTGTGACCAGGCCAATTGGCGTGCTGTATTGTGTTATATCATTATTTTTCAGAGGGTGGTCAAGATATCCAAATAAGCACGACACACAAATACTTAAGACACGGTACATAACCAGCATACATACTATAACGTATCATGACCGAACTGTATATATAGTGACGTGACATGGTTTTTCTATGTCCCTAGTTACACTGTATAAAGTTAAGGCGACATTCTCATATAATTATGGCGCTACACACTTTATACAAACTATGTAACGCAGGAAAATTACCACATAATACACAGAGACAAAACTAGAAATTCATGATAGGGGGTGCTAAAATTAAAATGAACAACATGTTGATAGAAATTGAACCCAAACTCTCCACAATCATGAAGTAAACTCTAACCACTAGACTACAAGTAGACGTGATATTTTACGAGGGGAGCTAGGCTATATAAAAGGTTTTTAAAAAAATAAAATTTAATTAAATTTTAATATACATAATTAAAATTTTAAAATCATAGGGTGGCTTAGCACCCGTACGGGTAAATGTAGATAATTAGGCCATCTGATTTCTTCATAAACAAAAAAAAAGAAAAGACATCCAAAGACCAATGTATGATACCTTATTGGGTTTGACAAATGATTCCTTGTGGGCTTCAGCAGCACAAATTAAATGACCAACAGCACAAATTTATCCTGTTTAGGTGAAAAATTTAAATGATATGATCCAATGTGCATCTTGTTGGCTTTATCTTTATAAATATCCTAAATATCTTGCAAAATTTCAAACATTTATATTAAATAAATTTGGTTCATTTTTTCAAGTAACTAAGTTGCTAATAAATTTATGAAAAGATAGATAATGCATGTCATGAAAGATGTAAAAAACAATATGTATTGATTCGTTAAGCTATTTGAGAAAATCAATAGAGTTCGTACTCTAAAATAGTTCATGGGATGCAATCATCTCTAATTGGTCGACCATTAGTTGCAGCAGATACATTGACAACATAACACCCTTATCGTTAGAGAACATTATCAGTCTAAGCGTATTTTATTATTTAAGAGCTAGGATTTGTTGGCCTCAGTGAATTTTCTGGCCTAGCTGCATTTTTTGTAGTTTTTATGTATATATGTCATATATATCTCTTGAAACTATTTTTCTCAATAAATTGCAGTTCAATTTGTGTCTAAAGAAAATTGACAATAATACTCAATCTTCATATATAGATAGACAAAAAAAAATAGTTCTCCATATTGTGATCAATGATTTATTAGTATATACAATATTTATATATGTTTAAAGAAAACTGACATGTTTTTCCATTGTTTTATTTCTGTAGAAGGTGTAGGAAGTGCTAATAAAGGATTGTGTGTCGGCAGTTTCTTCTAAAAGGTTTGTATTTTCAAGTTATTGTATCGATCCTCCTTATTAATTATTAATATATTTTAATATTGTTCTTTTGCTTTCTATTTCCTTTCAATTTTTCATATTCTTGTTCAGTTGTTGGATTTTTGAATTTTGTATTTTCATTGGATTTTTGCTTTCTATTTCCTTTCAGTGTTGTATTTTCATTAGTACTGGTGCCAAAGAAACTGTTTATAAACTCTATGTTGGCCAAATGATTGGCTCAAATTGTTTCTCCTCTTTAATTTGTTGCTGACGTGGCTTAATAGAAACTCTAAAATGAGTTTCAGGAATGTGAGAGTTAGAAACTTTAAAAATCATAATTTCTAAAAAGTAGTTAACATGTATTTAGAAATCCTTTTGAGTTTTAGGGATGTAGATACTCTTACATTTGTTTAACATATTTTTTTTTTGTCTTTAAGGGGAACACTTTTGTTGGGTTTAAGTTGTAATTGATTTATGTTAGGTTTGATTGAATAATAGAGGATCGAAGAAAAAGTTATCTCTAGCCAACATGTAGTAATTTTAAGAAGTCTTTTTGATTAAATTGGAAACGGTAACAATAATAACCAAATTTAAAAAAAAAAAAAAAAATAGTTTTGTTGGCTTCAACTGATTTCTTATAATTAATGAAAGATATATATAGTTGGAAGCATCTAATCAAATGAGAAACAATTAATAACAATAATAACAAACAATATATTCGACAACCATCTCAATTCTCAACCATCAACCTCTACCCGCTCACCTCCGAATTATTCCTCTCATCTGCATCAAACTGGGCTTTCACGAGCCCAAACTCAATCTCCTCACACCTCCTTTGCAACCACCACACATACAAATCCTTTTCATTTCTCATATCAAAGCCCATTAAGCTCTACAATTAAGCCCACTATTCCTAATATTTTTAATCCCACTATATATATAGCCCAAACTACTACTCTACCTAACTCGAGCCCACCTTTTCTCTTTACAGTTCTCAATCACCCCTTTTTTTCCCACACCGTCCCTCCCCAACTCAGAGTCAGCCATGGCAGTAGTGTCTGAGTTAGACTTTGGAACTACAGGGTCAAATTATACAATGAAAGTCAATCACATAAAATTCAAAATATCCTGCACAGTTATAGGTACCATACCTTTCATCCCACTATTTCTGACAAATTGGTTTTCACAGATTCCTCTGATGGCAATTTTACTCTAAAAAGGGGATATCACCTACTTGCAAGTTCCAGGCCAGTAACTAATCAAAGTTCACATACTGGTACGGTACCGGCTCATTGGAAAATCCTCTGGCAAACCCAATTAGTTCCCCCACGAACCCGTTTATTCTTATGGAAAGTAATGCAAAATGCTGTACCAGTTTGCGAAGTCTTACACAATCGAATCAGTCACGTTAATCCTATATGCCCACTCTGTGACCAAGAACCTGAAACTTTGCTACATCTCTTGTTTCGGTGTTCCCATGATAGAGCCACATGGTTTAAATCTCCACTTGGGTTGTGTACTGAACAGATATCGGGTCTGACATCACACTTATATTCACCAGCATCTGGCAGCAGCTTGACAGATCTCAAGTGGGCCTTACAATGCTCATAGCATGGTAAATTTGGAAGGCACAATGCGCAAAAATCTTGTTGGATACTACCCTTTCCCCTGATACTACACTGCAAGGTGTTTGGGCACTATCCAATCTCACTAATTATGCTAAGTTTGTTTGTAACTTGCAGGTTAACACAGGAGTAATGCATTCTCCAGGCTCAAATCGCATTCCCACAGAAAAAAATTTTGCATGTAAATTCGAAAAATTATAAATTTTGCATGTAAATGTACACCTAGTGAATTATCGGTTTGAAAGGTTTGAATTTGTCATTTAAAATCGATTTAATAGGTTTCAGAATGAGTGTTATATAAGCTAAAATTACACTGATTTCATGCTAGCCGGACAAATTAATACATGCCTTGTTTAGTCTTTATCTCTCTCCTTAAATTCTCCTCTATATCCATGGTTCAAAAAATCGGAATCGGAATCAGATTTTTGACCGCCGAGTCAGAATCGGATGAATCGGCCGGAATCGAAAGAATCGGATCGATAACTCGAGTATTTTTGGCAGAAACCTTTTTTGTAGCCAAAAAATAGGAAAAAATTGATAAAAATAATTTGTAAAAAAACTATGTTAATTAAGTGTTATATTCTAAAATTTTAAAACATGATTTAATTATTAAGTTGATAATTTCATCTAATTAAAATTTTTATTAGATTAATGAACGATTAGATTTATCTGAGTAACATAAAATGAATCTAAAATTTAGAAATATAAACGAATCAAATTCGTACATTAAAAATTGGAGGTTAAAAATATAAGATAAAATATAGCACCATAATTAAAGTGTAAATATTCGGTAAATCTAAAATTCGTTGCAATCGTGAAACTAAGAAAGGAAATAAATCAAATCATGTAAATAAATAAATAATTGAATTCTAACTAAGAGTAATTAAATTAGGAATTATAAATTGATTTGGTAATTATATGTATATATATATACTAATTTAAATTTAATTAGTCGGACCTAAAAATCAAATTATAAACAAGTAATAATACTCGTACGACATTATAAATTGTAACGAATGTTCGATTCGAAATTTGGATGAAAACAGATTTTTAATAAATTAAATGAATACATATTAAGTTCTGGATTGCTTGGACCATTGGATTTAATCCCAACACGAATCGTGAACTCATCCTATACTTTGATTTTTGAATTGATGAAAGGAAGGGATTTTTGCGTGACTTGTGATTTTCAAATAAGTTCTGCACAAATCTCAAAGCTCAAATAATAAAAAACCAAGAAGTCTTTCCCGTTCTCCCACTGATTTATTTATTCCAAGGACGGAAGCAAATAGGATTGAGGTTCCTTCGCTTTTTCCCTTCTCCCGTTCGCGCAAGAAACAGGGAGCGACTCCATGAAACTTCTCTCCAGCGATCTCAGCGATCTCCTCAGCGATCTCCATGAAATTTCTCCTCCAGGAACTCATCTCCTCCGACGGCAGAGCACAATTAATCCAGGTTAGTTGGAAATCGGAATTTTTTGAAATGAAATCGGCTCAAATCGGCTCAACTTGGCTTGAATCGGTACTGTAACTCGGCAGAAAATCGCACAAAACTGAGAATCGGGTAAAAATCTGCCCGGTTCCGTCCGATTCCGAGTTGAATCGGCCGAGTTGACTCGGAATCGGCCGATTTTTTGAAGCATGTCTATATCAATGCTACTTACCAAAAGAGAGAGAATAAGAGATCAAGACAACAGACAAGCATTCGACTTCTTTATTGGTGTCTTAGATCTAAACTGAATCGATCCATATGTGTATGTATAATTTCTATGTTTATCCATGTGTAAAAAATCTTTCTAGAAAAAATAAAGTTACAAAATGTGAAACCTGATGAATTGTTATATATTTCATGCCGCACTAAATATGTCAGTTCTTACACAGTTAGTCCCAACAGGTTTGATCACCAAAAAACAAAACAAATGGAGTTATAAATTTATAATATGCAGTGATAATGATTAAAAAAACCTGTGTATTCTTTGATAACATTTATCCAAAACCAAATCCACAAAAATTATTCTTCAAGAAGAAAATTAGCTGCCTAATAATTACTACAAGCAAAAGATCTGACAAATCCCATTTCTCTCATGATCACATGACTAGCAACCATCTCAAGAGCAATTGATCTGAGACCCGTCAGAGAGGTGGAGCGTGCAACCTTTGGACCCACTTGTCAGACAACAATTGCAGCTCGCCGTCAGATGCTCGTTGCCAGAAGAAGGGCAAGTCATGTAATCGACTTCTAGACAGAACAGCGGGCACGCTACAGCTTTTGCATTGCTGCCCATTTCTCCTATGAAGAGCAATCCTGATTTCATTCATTTATATTCAAGCTTTGAGGAACAAATGGTATATACATGTACATGTAAATAAGTAAATAACTTTCCTTCTTTACTACAAATTAAAAAAGTGAAAGATGTACCAGACAGTAGGAGAATAACAGCAATGGAGAGCCTTGTGTAAGCCATAGTTAACCTTTTTCTGACTGTGGTTTTCTTTTCTTTTAATTAACTTTACTTCTGGGGATGCGCTTATATATATAGAGGGTAGAATATCAAGCTCGCAGTAAAGTTTGACCAAAACAAGTGATGCTGATACAGTACTTGGCTGTTGACTTGTGATACTGGTACCCTAATTAAAGTATGATAGTCATGGATGTCACTACCTTAGTGTACACGCATCTTAGATCTCACTGCACGTACCGGTGAGAAAGTCAAAACTTTGTCAAGGATAAAAACAATTTGTCAAGGATATGATATTTAATTCTTGAGAGCGACCTCCATCACTTTGTCAAGGAAATTGTTATTCTTGCCTCTTGACTAAATCAATTTTGTAGGATATTATGACCATTAAACTTCTGGTTAAGAGAGGGTGGCTAAAATGGTAAAAGATACCATTATTTTAAATAATTATTTTTCTTTACTTTATGGGGTGACTATTGTAGGCCCAACAAGCACAATTGGAAATATCAAATTTGCTTAAATGTTTAAACATTTGTAGTGTAATTATTAGGCCACCAGATGCCTTCATCAAACAAAAAAAAAAAAGGAAAAGACATTTAAAGCCCAATGCATGATACCTAAGGTTTGATTATTGATTTCAGCCACACAAACTAAATGACCGAAAACCTTTTTTCTAGAGATGGGATAAGTTTTATTGTGATAGGCACCTAACACAATTTTGTCAATCAAGGTTTTCTTTTCATGTTTCTGTTGAATAACTTTTTAACATTGGTAACATAAATTGTAAAGGCATGTTTAGTATTTTCTAAATCAAAATTTATACCAAGTAAATAACAGGGATTGTCAAGTCTGTTCAAGGGTACACGGGTAATTTTTTAATGAGAACCACTTTCTAATTGTATAGTTAAAACTAAATTAAGGGTGCTTTCATTTGTGCTGGCCTATTTATTTTTTATTTTTTATTCTTGGAGATTTTTCTGTTGAGATTTCCATTAAATCATCCTTATTGTATGTACCATGCTGGTATACTGTACCAGTTTTTGTAGCAGAAGTCCAAGTGATCAACTATAAATATATTTTTTCCTTTTATTTTTAGGGTAAACTTTTCTTAGTAAATGATAGAATAGCATTAAAAATAAGGGTTAATTTTCGGCCATTTTTATTTCTGCCCCGACCGCCTGGGCTTCGGGCGGCCCAAAAAAAACAATGGAGCGCCCTAGGGACGGGTGGCCCACATGACAAATGAGGCACCCCAAGGACGGGCGGCCCACATGTCAAGTGAGGCACACCAGGGACGGGCGGCCCACTACCCAATTTTTTTTTAAATATCTTTTTAATTATTTTCAATTAGCCATTTAACTGTACCTGTTATTATGTAATACTCATAAAATTATTTTTTAAATGTAGTTTGTTAAAAAGAAAAGATGTTAGTTTTTTAAATGGAAGTGTGGGTCGCAAATAATGTTAGTTTTTTATTATGTAATATTCATAAAATTACGGTTTGTTAAAAAGAAAAGATGTTAGTTTTTTAGATGTTAGTTTCAAGTCCTGACCGCCTGGGCCACGGGCGGTCCACTGCAGATGCCTATTTATTCATTTTTTTTCTCTCTTCTCACTCCAACATCAGTCTACCTCCCATCTCAAAGGCAGAGAGAAAGGAGAAAGAACTGAAGGCGATCTCGGGAGATTTTCTAGGTGACTACAGCTACAGGTAATTTAAATATTTTTTTAATTATTTTTAAAAAAAATTAAATATTTTTTAAATTTTCTAATTAATTTCTAATTAATTTCTAATTAGCCGTTGATTCCTGTACAATTAGTCTTTAATTAAGATAATTAGCTTTCCTAATCAATTATTGTCATTTGAAACCCTAGTTACAATGGCACCCAAAGTTGAAAAAAAATAGAGGAAGAACTGAAACCGAACGCGAAGAAAAAAGAACACTTAGTCATAATTTTTGGACGGCGGAAGCCTACGCGATGAGAAATTTGGAAAGATTGTTTTCACCCAAAAATAATGAAGAGTTTCTGAGTACTCTTGATCCATCAATTAGAAAAATGCTGATGGAAGGCTGGGTAGACAGGGTCCCTCCACCTGGATGGGGACAGTGCTGTTTATGTGAGCTGAAGGGAGATATGGTGGATATGTTCTTCTGTTATAAATGTGGCAAAGCTGTTCACCCCAATTGCATGGACCCGTATGCAGATCCGCTGAATGACGCTCGTCTCACTACGTGGGAGTGTCCTGCGTGCGTCCGTCGAGCTGAGGAAAAGAAGGGAGCAAGCTCCTCAACTCGTAAGGCTTAGACCCCAATTGTATGCTGTTGTAATATTTTATGTTTGAACTGTAACGGTTTGTATAATTGCTATGTTTGAACTGGTTGTTACTGTATGAATTTTATGTTACTTTATTTTATGGACTTGACGGTACTGTATTATTTAGTAATGTATCTGGATTTTATGAATTTTTGGTTGTAGTATTTATGTGGAACATGGGCTGCATTATTTTTGAATATGCTAGAAATAAGTATAGTTCTAAAATAGTCTAACATAGTTCAACAATACAAAGTTCAACAATACAATCAAAAGCGCAATGTTCATAACATAGTTCAAACCAAATAAATCATCCCGCATAAGCAAAATAGCAAGTTTATCTGCCACCACGTATGAATAAACCTATCAAATGACTAGTTCTTCTGGTACCAGTGGCAGGTGCGGCATTACTTGTAGAGGCTTGGCTGCTAGATGATTGGCTTATAGGAGGAGGGGGTTGTGTTCAACCAGTTGCTTCAGCAACAACTCTAGCATTTTTCTCTCTTGTTGTGTTCGTTTATGGCATCTGAATATAACAACGCAATTTAGTTAGAAATATAATAAAAACATAAATAAATTTCGTACAATGCTACATACCTGTCCTGCGCCTGTCGGAAACAGAACGGCGAGCCCGATTTCCTGATGATCGCCTACCACCCATCTCGTCCATGGTCATTACAATACGCTTGTGTCTCCTCCTTCCCTTTCTTATCCATCCTTCTGAAGGGAGTATTCTATCACCGACATATGCAGGCCACTCATGTTGATCAGGATAAGAATGGAAAGATCCACCCCAAGTGGAAGAAAGGTAATCGGTACGGTACATGTCAGCGACATAGTGATTCTCGCAGTAGTTCCTTACTCGGCATACCGCCATCATGTGACTACAGGGTATGTGACTTAGTTGGGGTCCTTGGCATGTACAGTTTACCGCCCTGGCATCTCCAAATTTAACCACGTACTTGCAAGGCCTCTTCACAAACTCCATAGTGCCATCTGATCTACGGCTGGTAGGAACGTACTCATTCGGATTTTGCACTTCAAATTCATTTCCATCATTACCCATCGGGATCACGGTCATAGTTGCACCTTTGTCCCTGTGTTGTTTTAGTTTCTCCTCCACCCTTGTTGAAAATGACTGATTCGCATCTATTATTGAAACCTAACAAAGTAAGGTCTAGCCCCCCCACATGAGTTGTCAATCCGTGTAGCCAATTCTATTTCATACCTGTTGGGGTTTACAATAGTTTTTTCGTATATTAGCTGCTTAAGTTCTTGAAATGTGGTATTTTCATTAACCTCGAAGCCAAATGCGGTTGCTTTCGTGTACTACACGCCGTTTGCACTCTTTTGTAGCTTGCTGCCCGTGTACAGTGCAACTAACATCTTTTCTTTAACATACTACATTTAAAAAATAATTTTATGAGTATTACAGGACATAATTACGAGTATAGTAATATATGGCTAATTGGAAAATTTTTAAAAATAAATTTAAAAAAAATTACAATTTTGCTACAGTAAGTGTACAGTAATTGCACCGATTACAGTAAACTGCTACAGTAAATGTACAGTGCGCTACAGTACGTGCAGCAGTTACAGTAAATTTGCAACAGTAATGACTAATTATTATATGACATAATTACGGCTACAGTAAATGTACAGTATGTGCAACAGTTACAGTAAATTCGTTACAGTAAATTTGCAACAGTAATGACTAATTATTATAATTAAAAAAAATACATTTTCACTCAGCTCCTCGCCTGGAGAGAATTCTCAAATCGCAAATGGCAGGAAAGAGAAATTAGAAGACTTAAAATCAGCTGGCATATGGGGCGCCCGTGGGGCTGGCGTCTCACTTGCTATGTGGGTCACCCCAAGCCCTGGCGCCTCAATGGGAATTTTGGGCTGCCCCAAGCCCAGGCGGTCAGAGCATAAATAAAAAAAAAAAACAAAGGTTATTTTTAAAATTTCCTTTTTTTTAAGGATATTAATAAAAATAGCCGGTTAATTTTCTATTTACCCACAAAGACTTGTTAAGTTTCTTATTTACCTCTACTTTCTTTATTATATTTAATATATCCTCAACTCTCTTTACATTTTTTTTCCATTTACAGTTAAATATTAAGAGTTTTGATTTTTTCCATTATACCTTTTTTTTTTCTCTTTTATACTGACAAATTAAAAAAGCGCCAACTGAATCAGAACCATAACAGAGTGAGGAGAAAGGCTAAACTAATGTGCGATGCTCTCCAATGCTCTCCAATAATAGAGGTAAAACAATTACAACTTTTTTTTTTTTTTTTTGAAAAGTAACAATAACAACCTATTCAGTACATAACCCCTTAAAATTAGAATACCAGCGTCTAAAAAAGTTGTAAAAGGTCTACCCACTAACAAAACCTCTAAAAGTTAGAATACCAGTAAGTACTCATAAATGTCTTTCATTCTTAAATTTTCACATTTACGTACTTTTTACCCCTATAAGTCAGAAAATTATAAAAACACCAAATCCTTTGAATTCATATCAAATTGATGTCAACAGAAAAACAACCAAAGCATTCAAATCAAATTAATCTCAACAACAAAACAATTAGCAATTTTAAACTAGAAGATGACCTCAAAGCTTATTCTGCTTTAGGTTTCCACAATGAAATAGCACGTATTATGTTACCCTTCCAACCCCAAAAGAACCAATTGCAATCTTCTTCAACAAAACATGCATCATTATAACCAGTTCTAAACATTTCACGGCATTCTTTTATTACACGTGGATCTACCAGAAACGGTTGAAAGCCGGTCTGCAAATTTCGCATGTGCCAATGCTTGTAGTTCTCCGGTCTTACTAAATCTGATCCTTCACATGCTATCAGATTAATTATAGAAGGGCCATAAATTTCTCTTTCTATTAGTTGCATATGCTTGTAGTCCCCTGGAAACAACGCGTCATGTATGTCAAAATACCTGGAGAACTGCAACAAAACCTGTCTAAACCGTGTGATAAAGAAGGGACTGAAGGAAAAGTTTAATATTCCTTGAACGAAAAGCTTCGGTTTGGTCCCTTGAATCAGATCGAGGAGTTTATTACTAAGAGTATTCCTGCCTAACAAAGGTTCATCTCTTGCGCTACCAAAGCTATAAATAGTATTAACTATAAGCACTTCATCATCATTGATATTAAGATCATCAATACAAATATCCTCCCATTGTGAGGCCATCCCTTGATACTCAAAAGGAACTCCAAAACTTAGAGCATAATCTTCCAACCTCCTTCCAGTCTCATTGATTCTTTCAGCAGGGTGAAAGCCCGGCTGAGGCAAATCTATCCCAGTAATTCGTAATTTTGGGGGTCCATCTTTTCTTTTTGCAAGTGATTGAATTAGAGATGGCCATTGGAATCCATGAGTAATGCCAAAATCAACTACATGGATTTTTGATGCATTTCCTATGGCATTGAGAATACTCTCATTAGCAAAATGATATGAAACTCTCATGACAGGGACTACCCTCGAGCACATATAATAGGCCTTCATATAGTCATTAGTGCTTACTTGTCTTGTGAAATACTGGCGATAGGTCGCACTTTCTGTACCAGCCAAGCGTGCTTCTAGTCCATCAACAAGAATGCATGCAAGCCTTTGGATCCCATCTCCAATAGGAGATGCTTCCTTCCTTATTTGTTTTATAAGTTCACAAGCAAATTTATTATCATTCATATGTATCGCCTTTGCACAAGATATGAGACTTGCTCTGAGATTGATATGGTCGTGTTGGTTTTGACGATACTCCCTATATGAGTTTGCTTCGAGCTCCTTGATTTCTATTAGGCCAGATATTTCTTCTCTTGGACAGTTTTCCCCGTGGTTTAGTACTAATCTATCCAACATTTCATCTCTAATTGTTTCCTCGCCGGAGACCATGGGTATTTTGCTATTTCGCTCCTCCAAAAGGTCCAAATCTCCATCATTTGTATTCCTTTTACCCTTTGATTTACTTAGCAGATTACTTTCTTTCTCTTCCCCCAATCTGAACTCTAGTGAGTTGCTTTCACATTTGTTCTTTGGATTAAGTGAAAGATTGCTCACTTGCAAATTTATCAACAATCTATTGTGATTCGGAAGGAACTTCAATCCTTCTTCAACACCTCTCTGAAATTCAGTAGCCAGCAAATTCTCTATACACGGACCCACTTGATCTTTTAAAACAGAAGTTGTGAAATTAGGATTTAACGTTGATTGTTTTGGTACCAATTGATTATCTGGTAAAGGTGGATATTTTTCTCCAAGGATATCATAAAAGGGTTTCTCCATGTCCCTGAGAGCTGTATCTTCATAACCATTTATCCCATCTATATCTTCCTCCAATAAAAGGCGGTTTATGTAGTCTAGTGTTGGATCTAAAAGTATCTCAGACTTCTCATGTTGCTTCAGAGAAAGATTGTTGTATTGGCTTTTTTCGTGGATAATTTGTGAGAAGTTAATGGAACTGTGCAATTCGTTTGACTTGAAAAACCTTGAGTTGTTCTCTTTCGGCAAAGCCATGTATGTTGCTTGCAGCTTCCAAACTTTGATTGACAGATATTTGATCTAGAAATATCATGAATGAATCAAATTAGTGAAGTGAAACTGTTGAATAACATTATTCAGTAAAAAAAAAAAAAATTCAATTTCACCATTAATAGTTGGCTTGTAACACCAAGTAAATTGAGTTGGGAACTAATTAAATAACTATATTTTAAATATAGTGCAACGTAATTGAAATACTAAAATAGAAGTATGACATAAACATTTATATATATTTTTTTCTTATCTCGTTTAACTATAGTTAAATTCTCATTCATTATTAATCTCATTAAACTTGCGTTAATATTTCATGTAATGTATATATAATATTATTATTATTATTGTTATTATTAAAACAAAAAAATGATAATTTAATCAGAGTGGCGCAGTGGAAGCGTAATAAAAATATGTATAATTTATGTTAGAATTTTGGGGACCAAATTCTTTCTGAAGAGGGGGATATTGTAACACTTTATCAATTAGTTATATTTTAATAAAAGTAATTACAATTTAGTATTTGAATTTTGAGGACAAAATTCCTTTTGAAGGAGGGAAGAATGTAACGTCATGTAAATTAAAATACTAAATTAAGGTACGATGTCAATAGTTATATATTTATTTAGCAGTAATTAAATAGTATATAAATAGTATATAATTATAATCCGAATATACAAGACTCAAAATTTATATAATTAGTCGGCAGCACACAATACATAGATATATACATATATATACATTTGATTAATTGGTTGAATAAGAGTCATAACTCCTCAAAGTAACCAGTGCCAATCCAAATTAATATATTTATATATCAGATTAATTGGAGTCATAACTCCTCAAAACAATCGGCGCCGATTCAAATTAGAAACTGTTTCTTTAAATATACATGAATTAACCGGTTTGCATCTCTGTGTTCTTTTCTCTGCCTCTTCACAGACCCTTCTTTCTCTTCAATTATTTATTCATTTCCTCCGCCATCTTCACCGAGGTGATCAAATACTATATTGCTTTCCATTGGTTTTATTCCTTTTTTCTTCATACATTCCATGAGATACCCAATCCGTGCAATCAACGTGTTCCAATTTTTTTATTTAAGGTAATGTTTCTCAGATTGTGTTTTTCGTTTGTTTTTTTTTCTGTTTGTACTCTTTTGGAATTTAATTATTGTATACTATATATATATAAATTACTTTGATGATAATAGATCAGATAGTCATTATTGAGTCAGATAGTCATTTGAAATCTGATTATTTTTATTAAATTCGTTTAGATAGTCAGATTTATATAGTCAGATATTTAATAATTGTCAGATTTATATAGAAATTTTGGAATTTCAAATTTTATTAAATTATTTTATGCTTTTGGAATTTGATTATTTTTATTTAATTCGTTCATATAGTCAGATAGTCATTTTAATTAATTTGATTCATAAAGTAAGTTTGATAATAGATATCATTCTGATTTATATTATTGAGAGATTTTCAATTAGTTTGAATAATTTGGTCTGATTAAATGGTGTCCATGAAGTTCATATAAAATATATATGTATATTCTTTCGGTATTTGACTTTTATCTAATTTACACTAAGTATGATTTTCCATAAAAATAAAAATTGATTAATTTGATTATGTCTTGATATGATGACCCGTCTGAAAATAATTGTGATGATATTCAGATTTTAAAACATAACAAATTTTATTTTAAGTCAGATTAGATGGAAGTAAATATATTTGATTTATATCTCGAATGACAGTCAAATGGAAATATATATATAAGTATTAATTTAGAATCCGTGTTACATGGTCTAGGTTTGAGTTCTGAAGTAAAGAGTGACGGAGAAGTGGTAGTGAACTACACCACAATAGCAGGTACGGGTTTTCCTGGACCTTGTCAAATTGTACTTACCGTTTTGTATGCATATTATTTATTCAATTGTTTGGAATTGTGCATGTTGAATCGAACGATCCCTTTGGCTTGCTTAGAATTACAATAGGATTATTTCATATCGATCATGAGACTTGTAAGTAGGGTGTGTTGAGCATGATATCGTGTAGTGTTAAATGACAAACGTAAAAGGTAACAGATATGTTAAAGGAAAGGGGCCAACATGTGTTGAAGGCATGTTGGAATGTATACATTGGGTCTAGGTTCGACTAGACCCCTCGTCAACGTGGCGTTGGATGGATTTCCCGTCACAGGTCAAGACCTAGCGTAGGGTGGATTCCCCGTCTAGTGAGACAGCCAATATCTAGCGTAGGGTGGATTCCCCGTCTAGTGAGAAGTCTTCCGTTGTTGGATGGATTTCCCAGCGGAGTGGCGGTCTTCCGGTGTTGGATGGATTTCCCACTGGATTGGCAAATAAATTGATTAATGGAAAACTTGAAAGATAATTAAAGAAGTGAGTGTGTGTGTGTTTTAAATATTGCATGATATGTGAGGATATAATAATTATATCCTATTTGTAATAATAAGTAAATTTGACAAATTCCGGGACTGGAACTAAATTCTATACTGAGAGACTGTTCGATCTCTCACCCGTTTCCACTTATGTGGGTTCCAGGAAATAATGAAGCCGGCGATGAGCACGAATAGGAGGGATGCGGATCAGGAAGGCAACGAGCTGACTGCTCAAGTATCTTTTTAATTTCTTTAGTTAAACTTTAAATTTTCTCTTTAGAAGTGGATACATTGACTGACATGGCAATTATCGGTTTGTTTGTCATGTTTGTCTTGATCTCATGTTGAATTTATGTTGTGTGTTTGAACCAAGGTTCTAAATAGCGATTATAGCGGCATAGCGGGGAGGCCAAAAAAAAAAGCTATTGCGAATAGCGTAGCTATAGCGGAAGCTATCACACATAGCGATTTTCCCTTTTCAAACTTTATATTCTATATTTCTACTAATTATCAACATAATCAATATTAGAGAATTGATGTAACAACTAAATGACAACTAATCTAAGTCTATACTTTTTATCAATTACGGAAATAAGAATGAAAAAAAATATAAAAAGTAACATTATTTAATAGTTTATACTTCATGGTATTACATATTATAATAGACAAAGAGCAATTAATTTTATAAGGTAAATGAAGTCAATATACATATTTAAATATTTTATAATTATAATAATAATCAAAATCAGCTTTCAATTGAAACGAACGATAATAATTTTACAAACGAATACTATAAAAAGAGTAATCAAAATGAATAATTAGTATTTGAATATTTCTCGATATAGAATGATAGAATAAATCACAAATAAAAATAGAAGCATATAATTTGGTTTAGTATACTTATCGTAGAATACCATGTAGCATTAGAAATAAGAATAGAAGTACAGAAGTCCATATAAATTGCAAAAAAAAAACCATGTAGCATAGCGGTAGCTATAGCGGGTCTCATATAGCGGTAATAGCGGTCAGCTATTATAGCTATAGCGGTCGTAGCTGAGTTAGCGCAATTTTATCTCATAGCTTAGCGTTTATGGTCCGGAAAAGCTATAGCGTAGCTATAGCGCTGCTATAGCTAGCTATTTAGAAGCCTGGTTTGAACTACTTGTAGTGTTAAAAGACTTCGTTTGACTTTTACATATTGCATGAGTATTTATTATTGATAATGTATGTGATGTGCACACGCCTTACGTATCTTTACGTGGCGGGTTGTCTCGGGGTGTGACATGGCTAGTTCAGATTAATTTAGTAGAAATAGAAGAAGCATCAATGTCAGTTTAATTATATATATTTGTTCTTATGTTCCTTATTTACTAAAAATGCATTAATTAAACACCGAATTTTCCAAATAAATAAGAGCTTTAAATAGGGACAAAATCGGTATAGAGAAATTATTTTTTTCTGTCAATTCTTAGTGTTGTGATTGGAGCACTTACAATAGCTCTTCTCTTTCATGAAACTAAGATAACTAAACCAATTCCAACAGCTATCAACTGTTCTTTAATTAAAGTTATTAAACTAGCTATATTATTAGAAACTAAAACATAAACCAAATAAATAAATAAAATCATCAGTTTTAGCAAGGAACATGGCATCCTTATAGTGTCCCATATATATTAACTTTCACTAAAGATAATGCAAGTTCTATAAATAAAACAAGAAAATAAAACTTTTTTTGTTTTGTTTTTCATAAGCCATAAAAAAGAAAAAAGAAAGGGTGCCAACCACGCAATGTATTTTTAATTTCCCTTTTTGCTCTAATTTTACTGATTTTCAATGTAAAAGGGTTGAGAGAGAATTTTCCAGCATACCTCAAAAGAGCATCACCAGTTAATTAGGTCGAGGAAGAAGCTCCTTTAGATATTATATTGAGAAGTTTGTTTGGGATTTTTGTAATGAGGGAGATCATCACAGCTATAATAACGTGTATTATATTAGATGTTATGGCGCTTTCTAGACTGTCAACATAGAGAAATTTTTGTCTGGTTTTGGTGAAATGTCTATTTCAACTTGGATCATTGTTGACTTGATGTAGGAAAATTATGTAAATTATTGGGCTAAATGAGATGGGCTATGGTGCATTGCAATGCATGGAGGGGTTTGTGCATTGGACCATAAATCTAAAATTCAAAATCCAAATAGCCGATCCAAACCGTTCCTCTTGTTCTCCATATTAATATGTGCTTGGAGACCAAATTTTACATTTTTCTGAATTTGTTTACTATTTATTAAGTATTTTACAAAATTGTTGATCCAACGGTGGCTACTGATTTTACTATTTTGTTAAGCCACCGTTGGATCAACAATTTTGTAAAATACTTAATAAATAGTAAACAAATTCAGAAAAATGTAAAATTTGGTCTCCAAGCACATATTAATATGGAGAACAAGATGAACGGTTTGGATCGGTCATTTGAATTTTGAATTTTAGATTTATTGTCCAATGCACAAACCCCTCCATGCATTGCAATGCACCATAGCCCATCTCGGGCTAAAGTGTAATTATATCTTGATACAAGCAGAAACTATCAACTACAGCGTGATTTTTTGGTAATTTGGACTTTTCAAGGGACTAATTTAATATGTTCAAGTCAGATGGTCAAACTTTTCAAATGACCAAAAGTTATACATTTTTGTAATTGTGAATATTTAGTGGAGGTTCTTTCGTCAACATTGGTCGGCCATCCCAAATTATGAAGACCAACAACCCACCTCTCAATTCTCAATTGGACAAAAGTAAAAGGTAAATACGGTCAGCGGTACCAGTACCGGTACCAAAATGAGTGTAGAGGTTTTGAATAAATGAGTGTATAGAAGTTGCATACACTAGTGGAGAACTTGGAATTAGTATCGGCTATTTATGGGTATTAGTGTTGGACATTAGGCGACACTAATCGAGCTGATACTAATACTTTGTAAATAGCCGACACTAAAAGTAAGGCATTAGTGTCGGCTATTTATTAAAAAGCCGACACTAATGTTTTTTTTTTTTTTTTTTTAAATTTCAAAAATTCACTATAAATCATAGAAAATTTCAATAATGAAAATTTTTGTTCTGGGATGCTCATATATTTTTGCTGAACTATATATAAAACAAAGATATATCAAATAATTCATCATAATTTACAAATAACACTCACTAAATAAAATATCATCCAAATTGCTCATTTATCGTTATTCTTATAAATGGGCTGTGCAAGAAAGTTGAAATTGAGAAGGCAATGGATTATCTACATGACATGATTTCTAAAGGGCATCAGCCTGATGTCGTAACCTATAACATTCTTATAGATGGATTATACAAGAATGGTGAAATTGAGACAACAGTGGATTTTTTACATGACATAATGTGTAAAGGGTATGAACCTGATGTCGTGACCTTTAACACTCTTATAGATGGATTATGCAAGAAAAGGCATTATCGCGAGAGAGAGGTGGTGTAGCGAGAGAGCACAGTTGACGAAATGAAACAACGCCATCTTCTAGTATTCGCTTAGAAGAAGCGGCTAGGTTTGAGAAGATCAGATCGGAGAGAAGCGTGAAGTGAAGTGAACGCTCAAGAGAGAGGGGCAGCTAGGTTTTTCCGAGCGGGAGAGATGTGCGGAGGGAGAAAGGAGGCTGTGTTTTAAACCCTAGGCGTGTGTTGTGAAAGAGGTGCGTGAGACTTAAAATGAAAATAAAAATTTCAACTTTAGTGTTGGCTATTTATAAATAGGCGACACTAATGTATTAGTGTATGCTATTTATAAACAACCGACACTAATCCTTAACTATTAGTGTTGGCTATTTATAAACAACCGACACTAATACATTAGTGTCGCCTATTTATAAACAACCGACACTAATACTTAACTATTAGTGTCGGCTATTTATAAACAACCGACACTAATATTATTAGTGTTGACTTTTTGTAAACGACCGATACTAAAGTATTAGTGTCGGCTTTTTAAGGCGACACTAATTGTACATTCTCCACTAGTGATAGTACACAAGTTACAATTTAGTTATATATTAGAACAAAAAATGTACATGGTATTGTACAAAAATGTTAACCCAAATGGAGTTTATATAGCTTAGTTTTCTAATTTGTAATAGATACTAGTACCATAATTAAAGTCATGGATGTCACTACCTTAGTGTAAACACATCTTAGATCTAGATGCACGTCCTATTTGGATGCAGCTGCAGGTGAGAAAGTCAAAACTTTGTCAAGGATATTTAATTCTTGAGAGCGACCTCCATCACTTTGTCAAGGAAATTGTATTCTTGCCTCTTGAGTAAATCAAGTTTGTAGAATATTATGACCATTAAACTTCTGGTTAAGAGAGGGTAGCTAAAATGATAAAAGATACCATTATTTTAAATAATTATTTTTCTTTACTTTATGGGGCAAATATTAATGTAGGCCCAACAAGCACAATTGGAAATATCAAATTTGCTTAAATGTTTAAACAATGGCAGTGTACTTATTGGGCCACCTTATGTTTAAAGGAAAAAAAAAAAAAACATATCTAGCGCAATGCATGATCATACCTTGGGTTTTCTTATTTATTCTTTATGAGCTTTAGACATACAAATTAAATGACTGATGCCCTTTTGTCTAGCTATGGAATTAAGTTTCATTGAAACTTCATTCTCATACCTGTTTACACTATTGGAAAAAATAGAATCAGTATCGGTTATATACAGATATCAGTATCGGTTCACAACCGATCCTGATGAGGGCGACACAGATACCAAACAAATATGTATCGGTTGTTACAACCGATACTAATAGTTACTATCTGCATCGGTTGTAATTAACAACCGACACAGATATAAATTGTAAATTAGATTTTTTAAAATTCAGGAAAAAACTATCAGCATCGGTTGTACTGTACAACCGATACAGATGTATATTTCAAATTAGATTTTTTAAATTCAGAAAATAACTATCAGTATCGGTTCTTACGTAAGAACCGATACTGATTTGTGTTTAAATTCAGAAAATTACTATCAGCATCGGTTTTTACGTAAGAACCGATGCTGATACTCTATTGAATTTTTAAAAAATATTTTTTATTAAATGGCCAGCTTCCATATTTATTTAGCTGGCCGAAATTTCAAATTATCACAAATCCTAAATTATCAATAAAACACATCCTAAATTAATTTTCAATATAACACATCCTAAATTAATTATATATCATACACATCCTAACTTATTACAAAAAATTCATGTTCCTAACTTCCTCTCGTCTTAATTTCTTTCAGCAAGACTTTGGCCCACATTTGGCGAAAGTCGGCCAAGCGTTGTAACGTATATTTAGCGGGAATATTCTGCATTTTTAGAATTTGTGAAGAGCATATATATACAATTAAATTGTGTATTTTATTATATTTGAAGCAACAATTCTTATTTTTGAAAAATTTATAAATGCATATATACCTTCAATTGCGGAAAAACATCGAGACAGTGATTTATTATGTCTTGCATGAGCAACATGGTATAATATGCACATTCCCAGCCGGCTGGTTGTTGTGGGCACTATATAACAAGTTTCAAAAAAATAAAATGTTTGTATTACGAGCATACAAATGGCTTATATGTATATTCATTATAATTATATCGCAATAGGAACTATTACCTTGCAATCGTTACGAACCGTTAAAGAAGCACCCATTTCCTTTATGAAGACGCTGTTGAAATATGAAAACATTGAACAATCAGTACTTACGAGACATTTTTGAAATGATAATATAATAATAAAATCATTAGTATTCTAAAAAAACGTAAAATTTAGGAAAGACACTTACTCCTCGATAGCAGCACTGATCATCAGCATTCTTTTACCTTTCTTATCGGAATCGTACACGTACAATGCACGTTCTCTTGGCATAAGCACGACCAATATCCAATGATTTCTGCATGTTATGTTTGTAGCATGTCATATTATTCAATTTATATGAATTGAAAGAAATATAATAAAATTAGAATATATATATGTAACACTAACATCTGATGGTATGGTATGAAGATTAATCTCTTGTCCCGATTTTCTCGGAGTGCTTTCCCTATGTATTGAATAACACGTCCTCGGTCATCATTCAACAGGGTGGCATTCGTTTGACTGGGGTCCATGAAACCAACCTGCTCATCGGGATATTCCTCCTTGAGGTATTTGTGCCAATACCTACAAAATAAAGACACAAAGGTGATCTCAATTTTGTGAAATTTGAACTACAAGTACTAAAATTCTGCAATTATTACAAATATTAACTCATAGCATCCAGATCTGAACAACTGGTACAGTGAGCCACTCCCGTGGAGTAAGCAAGGCCGCATAATCATCTGCATAGACGCGTATGGAGTCATCTGAACATAAAAGATCAGCTGGGGAATCGATTTCGATTGGGCTGCCATCTAGCTCCAAAAACCGATCACGAATATGCTTGAATGTCTGTCCCAGCTTGTCAAAATTGATACCATCAAATGCCTTGCAGTGACTCGTTGCTTTCGGACCTCCAGGAATAATCATTTCTTTGCCTGGTTCCTGCAAAATTTCATAATAAATTGAAGTAAAATCCAAAATCATCTATAACTCTATCACATAGATACTAATTCGGAAGTATAAGAACTTGTAATAATAATATACCTCATCTGAACCTATCACTATCATGGACATCGGCCATGCAGTGAAACTGCCGAGGGCATCCTTTAGGGTTTCTTGCTCGCCATTTGGTACAGGTAATGGGTGATCTATGAAGTCCGCATCGAAAATACCATCCACCATCACTCTTGCATGGTCGAGCGGCATCGGTCTGCCGTGAATTGTTCCACCGGGTGCAACTGGAACATGAATTGTCCCCACGGCTACTGTAACAGTGTTCCCATTGACAGCTGCCTGGAGTTTGCAGCTTAGTTCTGCCTCCTGTTCAGATATATGTATTTACTCGAATAAACGAAAACGTATGAACAGTACAACATGTAATGGAAAATAAATGGTGAAATTTGAATATTATTGAATTTGAATTTGTATTACCTCATTATACCCGGAAAGATCTGCAATTGGTTTGACTGACTGGCTGCTGCTCTGAAGGACTGTTGGGGTAAACGTCTGAACTTGTTGGCCCATTGACTGCTGAACCAAAAGTGCAAGTTGAGACTTCATTTCTTCCCTCATTTTTGCTTCTAGTCTCACCTCTATTTCTCTTACTTTGTCCTCCATTTCTTCTCTCAGTTCTTCCCTCATTTTTGCTTCGGAACTCAAGGGTCTCCTCCTTATTGAGCTCTTCTCGTATGTTTTTCTGATAGGAACCAAACCTCCCACTCCTCTCACCCTCCCAGGATGTTCCGGATTTGACAGAGATTTTCCGAGAACATCATCGTATCGTTCGACGGCCAACAAGCCTTGTTTCAGAGCCGCCTCTTGTTCTCCCTGGAATGACAACATGTTATAAACTAATAAATAAAAGTAGAGGTTTCAATGAATGACAATATCTAAAATTCTTACAATAAACTAATAAATTAAAGTAGAGGTTTCAATGAATGACAATATCTAAAATTCTTACAATTTTCTCGATGACCGGTACGTATGTTTCTGGATAAAAGCGTTCCTTGGTCTCCTTATCGAGCTTTTGTCTTCCTAGTCTCCAGGTGACGTGCCTATGCTCAATCGACATATCAAGGACCTCTTCTGGTTTCAATGCACTTGTTGAGCCTTGGGAAGACGGATCACTAGATGCTTTCTCGTCTGCAATCGTCTGCATAGCATCTGTAAGCCTACTCCGAAAACCCTCGCCCATGTAACCTCTAGATCCTAAGAAATGCGGATACTCGTTTTTGGCCTGATTCTCCTTTCCAATCTTGCTAGCAGTCTACAATTAATATGTCACGACAATCATTGTAGGCCTTAATTATAAGAGAATTTGAATTCTTACTTAGAGATAAGGTAGGTGATCCGCAGAAATAAACATACCTCAAACTCCTCCGTCTCTCGATACTTGACAAATACCTCCCAGTCTTTTTCTTCCATATTTTGCTTGGCAAAATCGGGCGTCTCACCCGCGCGCCACAATTTAGTCATGTCGGATCGCCACCTCCGGTGACAAGTAGTCATCTTCTGATAATAATAGTTCCTCACTTTTTCGTCATCTTTTATACCCCATCTCAGCTGCCAAACAAATAGAAATCAAAATTTAGAGTTAGTTAATATCAAATGAAAGCTTATGAACTTAGTACTACGTTATTTACCTTCAGTGTTTCCCGTATTTTCAGCTTGTTCTCTTCTGGAACATCTTTCCACAATACGAAACTTATAGGAATATTCCTTCTCACCAATATACCGAATTCCGTTGGAAAAGACGTTGTATCCGTAGTAACAACCGGCCTGTGAAACTTGTCAAGTTCCACCTCTTTCCCTTTCTCGTTAAACTTCTCCTTGATTGCATTAGGCCCTCTTCCTCGTTTCTTAGCCGAGGCTGTCTGACTATTGCTTTCCATATCTGAATTTGCAAATAGGTTAACAATATAACAAGTATCAAAAATTGCAATTTCAATATGACAAAAAATTCGAGTTTCTAAACTCAATATCTAACAATTTCAAACAAGTATCACCTTCATATAATTTACCAAAGTATCACAAGAATATAATTTACCCAAGTATCACAAGAATATATATGTTCATACAAATTCAACATTTGTATGAATCTCTAAACAATTCTTAAACAACTAATTCAACATTTCTAAACAATTTCAAGAATTTCTAATCCGAAGTGGTCTAAACAATTTCTAAACATTTGTAAACAATTTCAAGAATTTCTAATCCTCCGTCTCTAAATAATTTCTAAACAATTTTGTAATCAATTCATAATAAACCAAGGGAGGGAGAGGGGACTTACTACATTCACAATTATTTAAGCATACACACATTCACAATTATTTAAGCATATACCCGAATCTATAAGCATATACAAGTTTCACAAGAATTAAATTGGCAAACCCTAAACCCTAAACCATCATATACATACAAATTATGCAAGTATCACAAGAATATACCCGAATTAATCTAACATACATACATTCACAATCATATACCCGAATCTAATATACCCTAAACCATCATATACATTCATCATATATATTCACAATCATATACCCGAATCTAATATACCCTAAACCATCATATACATTCATCATATACATTCATCATATACATTTCGGTTTGGTAATTAACTAGTTAACTAAAACAATTACTTATTCAATTAATGTAACAATTCAATTAATTACCCGATTTGAGAGGGAGAGGGAGGCGGAGCAAACGAGCCGACGGAGGTCACAAGCCAACAGAGTCGACGGAGGAGAAGAGCCAACGGAGGAGAAGGAGAGAGAGGGGTCACGGCCAAGGAAGGAGCTAGAGAAGGAGGTCACGGCTAAGGAAGGAGGAGGCGGAGGAGTCCGAGTGAGGCTAAGGAAGGTTACGACGGAGGAGAAGGAGCACGGCTAGGCCACGGCGGAGGAGAAGGAGCACGGCTAGGTCACGGCGGAGGAGGAGCAAGGCTAGGTCAGCACGGTTTAATTTTGAGGTTTTGAGGTTTTGAAAAATGAGTAAGTTTTAAAGAATATAGAGGCGCCGGTTGGAGAGGGAAGCCTATCAGCATCGGTTCCTAGCTTAAGAACCGATGCTGATAGTTATCTCTATCGGTTCTTAAGCTAGAAACCGATGCTGATAGTGCTATTTATTTAAAATAATGCGGATTACTATCAGCATCGGTTCTTAAGCTAGGAACCGATGCTGATAGTGCTATTTATTTAAAATTGTGTTATTTTATATTTTTGTATAAAAAAAACATGTTTATGTGTTATTTTATATTTTTGTATTTTAAAATTTTAAAAAAGGATTTTTATGTGTTATTTTATATTTTTGAATGTGTATGTTATTTTAAAATATAAAAAAATCATGTTTATGTGTTATTTTATATTTTTATTTTAAGATTTGGTGTTATTTAGTTTCAAATAACACCAATGTCATATTAGCCTAACTCATTTTTGTATGTGTAACTAATCAGCATTGGTTCCTAGCTTAAGAACCGATGCTGATAGTGCTATTTATTTAAAATTGTGTTATTTTATATTTTTGTATAAAAAAAACATGTTTATGTGTTATTTTATATTTCTGTATTTTAAAATTTTAAAAAAGGATTTTTATGTGTTATTTTATATTTTTGAATGTGTATGTTATTTTAAAATATAAAAAAACATGTTTATGTGTTATTTTATATTTTTGAATGTGTATGTTATTTTAAAATATAAAAAAAGCACGTTTATGTGTTATTTTATATTTTTGAATGTGTATGTTATTTTAAAATATAAAAAAGCATGTTTATGTGTTATTTAATATTTTTGTATTTTAAAAATTACTTATAAAATAAAATAAAATAAGCTACTAAAATAAAAACATTAAAAATTTAAAAATAAGCTAATAAATTACATATAACATGAAAAAAAATAATCTACAAGAAGTGTTGAAGAATAACTTGCATGCTTCTCATCGTCGGGTGTTTCAGTGCATTCTGAAAAAAAAACCCGTACCTTTTTGTCAGCAATATTAAAGATTATTAACTCACATTTTAATATTTTTTGACATACCAATATTAAATATATGACATACCAATATTATGACTTGCCAATGGAAACTTCTTCAACCCATTCTCCTTCATCATGATCGATGCGCATGTGACCTGTTTCATTATCCTCAGCGCCCGGTAGAGATGCCATGCCAGTAGAAAACGGTGGTATCTCATCAAAATGATCGTACGCTTCTTCGTCTTCCACATTATCAATCCCGATTATACGTCTTTTACCAGAGAGGACAACATGTCTTGAACGATCGGCGGGATCAGTTACGTAGAACACTTGTGTGGCTTGTCTTGCAAGTATAAATGGATCATCCTTATATCCAGCTTTACTAAAATCCACCAGAATAAAACCATCTTCGTCGACTTTAACCCCCCTACGGTTATCGACCCATTTACACATAAATAACGGGATATTAAATCTTCTGTAATCGAGCTCCCAAATTTCTTCAATAAACCCGTAATATGACATCGATGCATGCGATGGTCCGGCACCTTTAGGATCTGACAAATCACTCGAAACAGCTACTAACGTCACTCCACTGTTTTGCACGGTACTCTTTGCATCTTGATTTCTTGTGTAAAATGTGTACCCGTTGATGTCATATCCTTGGAAGGTCCTCACGACATGAACTGGACCAAGAACCAACAATTTGACAATTTCTTTAATGTTTTCTCCCTCCGGAGCTTGCATGACTCTACGTGTAAACCATCTTTCAAAAGTTTTATTGTGTTCGCCGATTAACCACTTGTTAGATTTCTTAGGATTCTGTTGCCGCAAGAGAGTCATATGCTCGTCCCAAAAAGGATGAACGTCAGTGAGGTGTTGCAAAACATGAAAATGTGCTAGTGACATTGTTGTACTATCAGGCACGAATAATTTCGCACCGATTGTTCCTACCCCGTGAAGTATACCCTCGTGCCGAGATTTAGGGATGCCGATGGCTTTGACATCATCCATATAATTAGTACAAAACTCAATAACCTTTTTGGCAGTGTAAGCTTTTACGATGCTGCCCTCAGGCCGATATCGGTTCCTGACATATCCCTTTAACAATCCCATGTATCTCTCGAACGGATACATGTACCGCAAGAAAACAAGTCTACACATCTTAATTTCTCTAATTAGGTGAACGATTAAATGAACCATGATGTCAAAAAAAGACGGCGGAAAATACATTTCAAGATGACAAAGAGTGACAACAACCTCCTTCTGCAGAGCATCTAGCGTATCAGGATCATTTACTTTGTAACAAATGGCGTTAAAGAAAAAGCAAAGCTTCGTAATGGTCTGCCTAACACACTTTGGCAATATGCCCCGAATTGCAACAGGAAGAAGCTGTGTCATTAAAACATGACAGTCGTGAGACTTCATTCCTGTCAATTTTAAATCATCCAGTGAAACTAGGTTTTTAAAATTCGAAGAATATCCAGATAGAACTTTGACACCATGAAGGCATTCCAGTAAGCTTTTTTTCTCTGCTTTCGATAGCGTATGCATTGCGGGTTTTAGATATGTACAAGTTTTTCCTTTTTCTCTTTCCTTCTCTGCTGGTTGTAGATCTGGCCTTATGTTCAAGAATTGCATGTCTTTCCGAGAATTGATACCGTCCTTAGTTTTACCCGGAATATTCAATAATGTTCCAACTATGCTATCACACACGTTTTTAACCACATGCATCACATCGAGACAGTGTCGAACCTCTAAGTGCTCCCAGTATGGTAAATCCCAGAATATTGACCTCTTCTTCCAACATATTTTCGGAGCCCCTTTCTTTCTCACCACCTTCTTTTTAAATTTACCCAATTGAACTTTCAAATCTTTTACTCGCGAATAAACTTGCTTACCGGTCAACGGGTAATTTGCTCTGGTATTCTCGGTCTTTCCATTGAATTCTTTTTTTCTCTTTCAGTGTGCGTGGTTGGCAGGAAGAAATCTACGATGACCCATGTACACATTTTTAGAGGAGTTGGGTAGCCACACATCGACTGTATCATCCAGGCAAACAGGGCACGCTTTCTCTCCTTTGACACTATAACCCGACAAATTTCCATAAGCCGGAAAATCATTAATGGTGCAAAAAAGCATGGCCCGTAAAGTGAATTTCTCCTTGCTGTATGCATCATACATTTGCACTCCGGGTTGCCATAATTCTTTTAAATCCTCAATCAATGGCGCTAGATACACATCTATGTCGTTCCCGGGCTGTTTGGGTCCTGATATGAGCAAGGTCAAGATGATGTATTTGCGCTTCATACATAACCAAGGCGGAAGATTATAAATGCACAATAGAACCGGCCAACTGCTATGCTTGCTGCTCATGCTACTGTGCGGATTTATTCCATCTGCACTCAGACCAAGCTTTAGATTTCTAGGGTCACGTCCGAATTCAGAAAACTCTCTGTCAATATTCCTCCACTGAGGAGAATCAGCGGGGTGCCGTAATTTCCCGTCTTTCTTCCGGTTTTCGGCATGCCAACGCAGTAATTTTGCATCTTTAGCATTTGAGAACAAACGTTTGAATCTCGGTTTTACGGGGAGGTACCACAATGCTTTTGCAGGAGGTCCTTTATTCGGTTTACAATCATCACTTTTATCACTGGCAATCTGCTTTGGTTTGTAACGTGATGCACCACATTTTGGACACTCGTGAAGGTCTTCATACTCATTTCGATATAATATACAATCATTTGGGCACGCGTGTATTCTTTGAACTCCCAAATCAACTGGGCACAATATTTTCTTCGCTTCGTAAACATTGGGTGGTATCTCGTTTCCTTCCGAAAGTATTTCTTTTAAAGTTTGTAATAGCTCAGTAAAACTTCTATCACTCCAACCGTTAGATGCTTTAAGGTTATACAATTTTAATACACCTTTCAATTTTGAAAATTTAGAACAACCAGGATACAATTCCTTATTAGAATCTTCGTACAAATTCTCAAACAAACAATACTGCTTATCATTATCAAAATCCTCTTCTATATCACGTAACATTTGATCAAAATTATCACATTTATCTACCACTATATCATCATTTTTTTTGATATGATACTCCTGTTGCTCAGTACGAGTACCTACGTCGGTTTCCAATCCCCGTAAGTCATTCCCCTCATCCCCAACGGTATGGTATTCCTGATGCTCAGTACCAGTACCTATGTCGGTTGGAAAACTCTCACCATGTCATATCCAACACTTATATCCTTGCTTGAATCCACGACGGATTAAATGGCTCCTCACTTGGTTCGGGTTGGAAAATTTTTGACCATTGTTACAATCACGACAAGGACACGACATCATTGTACTCCCCTTATTCGCCATATCTTCCATAGCAACTCTGATAAATTCCTCGACACCTGTCGTATATTCATCCGATAGACGTGATGCTTCGTACATCCAACTGCGGTCCATCTGCAATTATAGTAGAACACAATTAATTTAGAACAAGCTTGGGGTACTAAATTATATTCACAGTAAGGCTTACATGGGGCCTGGTTACCATCCTATCCCACTCTTTGAATACTTCGTCTCAGTAGTGACCACTTGTTAGTCGTGTTTTAGTATTTAAGAAAATTTCGGCAGCATTTCCCCTTAGTTCCCCGAGTATTCGGGGAACTAATAAGGAGAAATGCTGCCAAAATTTTCTTAAATACTAAAACACGACTAACAAGTGGTCACATCCTAATTGAGACAAAGTATTCAAAGAGCAGTCCCAAAACGGGGACTATTCAAAATTAATCCCTATGGATTAATTTTGAACGGGTATCATGACTTAAAGGCATTAATAATGCGGTTTTGGCTCTTAAGACAATACTCTAGCTACATACTTACTACAAATCTATTTAGTCTAGCTATCGAAATACACATTTATGCACAAAACTAATTAAACATGAGTTTTATGTTGTACTTACAACTTTTTTAGATGCCGTACCGAGTGAGATGAAGATCGCTGCACCAAATCTCTCAATAATAGCCAAACTACAAAATTAAACCATCGGAACCTAAATAAGAGATGTATATATATATAACATGGACTTGGCTACGGTGCTATATATGGGTTGCATAGAGGCCTCCCGTGCTACGGCTCAATATTTGAGTTTTCAAAATACTAACGGTCGATCCGAACCATTTATCTTGTTCTCCATATTAATATGTGTTTGGAGACCAAATTTTACATTTTTTGTAAATTTTTTACTATTTTTTTAGATTTATTGAAAATTGTTGTTTTTCAGACAAATCTGGACCATAAAAAAATAGTAAACAATTTCCAAAAAATGTAAAATTTGGTCTCCAAACACATATTAATATGGAGAAATATATGGATGGTTCGGATCGACCGTTAGTATTTTGAAAACTCAAATATTGAGCCGTAGCACGGGAGGCCTCTATGCAACCCATAGCATATTAGCCAAATACTATATAACATATATATGATGCATGCTAGGGTATATATGGGTATATATCAAAAGCTCAAATATAGCATGCATGTGCAAATATAGTTATATCAAAAATTCATATATATCATGAATTTGCTCATCTTCACATATAAAGAAAAGCTTAAAATATAAAAATGTATTAAAACCTAAAAGATAGATTAGGGTTTATAAAATGGGCCGAATTAGAACCTAAATTGTGCTAGATCTAACATCAAACTTGAGAAAAGAGATGATTAATCAATTAATGAACCTGAGAACGAAGAGTGAGATAGCTGATCAATGCCCAGTAAGACAGCTACTGTGCCAAGCAATGGAGGAAGAAGAAAGAAAAATGATTCTGGGAAGAATCAGACTTCGGGATAAAGCTAAATATGCACTATCAGCATCGGTTCTAAGCTTAGAACCGATGCTGATAGTGCATGTGCTATGCTTTCATTAGCTTTTAGTATCGGTTTTAGTGATAGAACCGATCCAGATAGGTATTAGTATCGGTTGGTTAGTACACCTGATCTAGATAAGCCGATCCTGATTCCTGTTTTTCCACTAGAATTAGGTGAAAAATTAAATGATATGATCTGATGAGTTCTTTGCTGGATTTATCAATATATAAATATTCTAAATATTTTTGCGCAATTTCAAACATTTCTATACAAATAATTTAGGTTCAATGTTTTTTAAGTAATAATAAAGCTAATATATTTAGAAAAAGATAGATAATAAAAGTAATGAAAGATTTTTAGGATAGTGTGTACTGATTCATTGAGATATTTGGGGAAATCAATAGAGTTTGTACTCAGAAATGGTACATGGGACGTAATTCTCACAATATGCATGGCAAACAGTTATAGCGTAAATATTTATAGAAACACCTATTCGCACATCGAGAGAATCATCCGTCTTATCGAATTTTGCTATTTAAGAGTTAGAATTTGTGTGGCCCCGTAAATTGTTTGACTTAGCAACATTCTTTTTAATTGTTATGTACGTCATATTTTTTGAAATTATTTTTGTCAATAAAATTGCATTTCAATAATGATACTCGCTAGATAGACAAAAAAATAATTCTCCATATCGTTGATCAATGATTAATTAGTATATACATTTATGTTTAGAGAAAAATGACATATTTTTTTCCATTGTTTGATTTCTGTAGAAGGAAGTGATAACAAAGAATGGTGTGTCGGCAGTCCCTTGTCAAAGGTTTGTATTTTCAAGTCTGTTCAAGGATACACGGGTAAGGGTTAATACAGTAATTTTTTAATGAGAACCACTTTCTAATTGTATAGTTAAAACTAAAGGGTGCTTTCATTTCTGCTGGTCTATTTTTTTCTTTTTTTTAGATTTTTTTGTTGAGATTTCCATTAAATCATCCTTATTGTATGTACCATGTTAGTATAATGTACCAGTTTTTGTAGCATACACTAGTGGAGAACTTGGAATTAGTATCAGTTGTTTATGGGTATTAGTGTCGGACTTTAGGCGACACTAATGGAGCTGATACTAATACTCTGTAAATGACCGACACTAAAAGTAAGGCATTAGTGTCGGCTCTTTATTAAATAGCCGACACTAATGCCTTATTAGTATCGGCTAATTATAAAAATGCGACACTAATAAGTATTAGTGTCGGCTATTTAATAAAGAGCGAACACTAATGCCTTACTTTTAGTGTCGGCTCTTTATTAAATAGTCCACACTAAATTTTTTTTTTTTTAAAAAAAAATTAAAATTTCAAAAATTCACTATAAATCATAGAAAATTCCAAAAATGAAAATTTTTGTTCAGGGATGCTCATGGAAGTGTTGTCTATATGTGTGTGTAATGACTTGGTTTAATTTAGCCTGGAACCAGTATTTCTATCTGATTTGGTCTTAAGGGTTGTTTTAGGCATATGTTGTACCAGTATAGGTTTCTTTTGGTTTTGTTTGTGTTGAACACTGGTACAAGTATACCAATATGTTGGTATGATGGCGTATGAGTTATCCATCGAGCCTACATGGTCTGGTCATGCATGGATCAAGATATTGAGACTTAAGATCATTGGTATAGGTATGATGGCATGTGACTTTACCCCAACTTGCAAATTTTACACTAAATAAGTCAAATAATGGTATACTAACAACATAAAATAGTTTACAAACATCACAAGGATTAGAATCTCTCATTGTGTCGCAGCGACTTTTGTAAAGAACCTTTAGCAAAAATGAAAAAACCAGAATTATTCATAAGCAAGAAACCAGCAAAAAATTTCCAATTTAAGATCAAATATGCAAATATATTTTAAAAATAATATACAAAGGCAAGTGAAAAGAGTGCTTACAAGCTCTTGCATCATGGTACAGTAATACTCTATCTTCTCTTCTGAATCAAGGATCAGCTTTTCTGTAGCCTGAATTGCGATTTTTTTTTTTAAATAGAATTGCATTGAAATAATTTAATAGAACAAGCCCAGACTGTTGGAATTTTCGAAAACTAGCCTCCACCGATCCCTAGGATCGGTGGAGCAAAAAAAACACATCCTACACCGATCCCTAGGATCAGTGCAGCCCATTTATCACTCCACCATTCCCTCGCCGCAGAATGTCACAGAATGTCACAGAAAATCAGAAAATCAAAACAAAATAGCCCTCCACCGATCCTGTGGATCGGTGTAGTTTTTTTTTTTTTTTTTTTTTTTTTTTTTAAACAGAAATTTCTAATTTTTTTATTAAAATATTAGAAATGTTGAATATATTTCTTTGAAAATAGATGAAATACAATATAATTTGATTTATTAGAAAGACTGCAACAAATAACCCGGATCAATATTTTTCAGGCCGGATTTTTCGCGGCTGTAAGAAAAATTAATATATTTCTTTATGTGTTATTGGAAAAAAAATAAAAATGCTTAGATTCTGAGTTATTGATCCCGGTTCAAAAGTCACTTCTATGTAATCCAGAAAATATTGTGATCTTTCTAAGACATTTAATTTATAAAAAGTTGTATCTATTTTTGAAAAAAAACAAAAACTTTAATTTATTTAATGATTGTTTTTCAAAAAGAATTCTCAAAATAGAAACAATTTTTTATTAATTAAATGTACTAGATGGATCACAATATTTTCTAGATTACCTAGAAGTGACTTTTGAACCGGGATCAATAACTCAGAATCTAAGCATTTTTATTTTTTTCCAATAACACATAAAGAAATATATTAATTTTTCTTACAGCCGCGAAAAATCCGGCTTGAAAAATATTGATCCGGGTTATTTGTTGCAGTCTTTCTAATAAATCAAATTATATTGTATTTCATCTATTTTCAAAGAAATATATTCAACATTTCTAATATTTTAATTAAAAAAAAAATTAGAAATTTCTGTTAAAAAAAAAAAAAAAAAAAAAAAAAAACTACACCGATCCACAGGATCGGTGGAGGGCTATTTTGTTTTGATTTTTTGATTTTCTGATTTTCTGTGACATTCTGCGGCAAGGGAATGGTGGAGTGATAAATGGGCTGCACTGATCCTAGGGATCGGTGTAGGATGTGTTTTTTTTGCTACACCGATCCTAGGGATCGGTGGAGGCTAGTTTTCGAAAATTCCAACAGGCTGGGCTTGTTCTATTAAATTATTTCAATGCAATTCTATTTTAAAAAAAAAATCCTGAATTGCACTAGAAAGCTCATCTTCTGACCTGCACTGGAACCACAAAAAAATTACTGCAAATCATTAAACTAGACCTTTGTTCCACAATTTGCAAAATAAAATTCAAGTGTACGTACCATCAGAGAAAGAGATAGAGAAAAAAAAATTGTTCCCAAATATGCCCTCGAAAGCATCCAATTCTTACTAAGTATAGCTTCTTCACTCAACATGCAACTGTTTTCAAATAGTACTTTCCAAAGAATTAAACACGAAATCCTCATTTAATTCCTAAAATATAACTATTGAAGGCTAAAAAAAATAAAGAAACTTTGTAGAGAATAGAGAATACCTAAAAGAGATTTTGCTTTGTTGCTTTGAAGATGAACAATAAAATGTCACTATATATCTGATGGAAGCAGCAAAATCAAGAAATTAGAAGAATAAAATGCCACTGTATACCAGAATTCTCCAACTTGACAAGAGAGGTTTATCCAATGAGGACCCAATTGGAAGCTAATTAATCGGAGGTAAGATTGATAACCTTCTTTATTGGACAGTAATTGAAGCTATAAGCTCCCAAGCCAATTGCTTAACCTCTCTATCTGGTTTGTTTGTTCAGCATTAATCATCATAAGAGTTATATTGCAGTAAATTGTACCTCGTAATAAAACTAAAATTAAGAAGTAAAAATGACATAATATAATAAAATTGTAAATGGATAGCAAGCACACAACTCCATGTAGCAGCTTCGTGAGTAGTGTCAGAAGTCAGAACCTATGCAAGGTGAACGTTAAATTCAAATGAGAGAGCTCTATTCAGAAACATATATTATACAAAAAATTACAATCAGATTAATACCAGAAATATGAGAACCATATTAAAATGTACCATTAGTGGAGAAAGGTCATTGTAGCTTCCTGTTGTCAAGAGAAATCAGAAAAACACCTAAATTGAATGAAAAAACAAATTGAAAATTAGAAAGAGAGAAGAGTTATAAAAGGAATCTAACAAAGAGATCGGAGAGGAATTGTGAGAGAGAGCGACAAACACATAAAAAATCGCAGAAATACTGCTAGCTCGCCCCTATCGCGTCCAGAATTGCATCCAGAACTGTGTCCAGAATTGGTCCTGTCAGCGGCATCGACGCCTGAGGCGAGCAAGCGACGGTGGAAGGAGACGGACTCCGTGAGAGAGAGCAAGCGGCGGCGAAGGCTGAGCGGCGGGAGAGCTAGAGAGAGCGATGAGGGATGCGCGGTTTTGAAAAACCCTAGAGATGTGCATTTTGATGAGTGAAAAAGTGGGAGAGAGAGAGAATTGAAAATGAAAATGGAGCACAGGTTTATGCGCGAAAATTTTCAGCTTTAGTATCGGTTGTAAAATTTTCAGCTATCAGCTTTTAGTGTCGGCTCTTTGTAAAGAGCTGATACTAATAGTTGACAATTAGTGTCGGCTTTTTATAAATAGCCGACACTAAGTATTAGTGTCGGCTATTTATAAAAAGCCGACACTAATTGTCAACTATTAGTATCAGCTATTTATAAACAGCCGACACTAAAGTATTAGTGTCGGATTTTTGTAATCGACCGACACTAATTGTTAGCCATTAGTATCAACTATTTATTTTGACCGACACTAATAGTATTAGTGTCGCATTTTAAATACGTCCGATACTAATGAGGCGACACTAATTGTACATTCTCCACTAGTGATAAGTCCAAGTGATCAATTATAAAGCTTTTTTTTTCTTTTAGGGTCTCTACTCTCTTGGTAAACTTTTCTTAGTAAAGGATAGAATAGCATTAAAAAGAAGGGTCTTTTTTTATTTACCCTCAAAGACTTGTTCAGTTTCTTATTTACCCTTACACTCTTTATTATATTTAATATATCCCTCAACTCTCTTAACATTTTCCGATTTACAGTTAAAAATCTATAGTTAAGTATTGTCAGAGTTTTAATTTTTTCATTATACCCTTCTTCTTTTTTCTCTTTTATACTGACAAATTAAAAAAAGCGCCAACAGAGTCAGAACCATAACAGAGTGAGGAGAAAGGCTAAACTAATGTGCGACCCTCACCAGTGCTCTCCAATAATAGAGGTAGAAGATAAGAGAAGAAATGTTGAACTTGTTGGTTTAACTTCTTGTGGCCAGTTACAAAAATCACAGAGAGGAAAAAATGACAGAGGAGATTTTTTTTTTTTGTGATGCTAAAACTGCTGCTTCATTTTCTGGGGTTTTCTTTATTAATAGAAACAAATACAAACTCTAACTGCAATAATAGAAGTTACATCCACTAAATAAAAACTGGAACTTAAATAACTACTACTCTATCTTTAGCCACACGCTAGGATTACTCTGACAGCCTAACTTGATCTAAAACAGAAAAACTTAAACTCTGCTGGAATTAAAACAAAACATAAACAAAACAAACTGAAACATAACAACAAGATTAATTCTATCATTCTCCTCCTTAAGCTTGTTGTTCTTTATTGATGTCCAGTACACCAATCTTTCCTCTCATCTCCTGAAACTTTATCCTTCCCAGTGACTTCGTTAAGATATCAGCACGCTGGTCCTCGGTACGAACATGCTGAACTTCAACCAATCCCGATTCCACACAATCTCTTATATAATGAAACCGAGTGTCAATATGTTTACTCCTCTCATGATGAACTGAGTTCTTGGTTAGAGCAATTGCTGATTGATTATCCATTTTCAGCACCACTTTCTTAGGTTCAGCCTTTAGCAATTCTCCTAACAATCGACTCAGCCACACACCTTGACACGCTGCCGCACAACCAGCAATATATTCTGCTTCGCATGAAGACAGCGCCACCACTTTCTGCTTTTGTGAACACCAGCTGATCGGATTTTCCCCAAGAAAGAATATCAATCCTGAAGTGCTTTTTCTGTCATTATTGTCACCAGCCAGATCACTGTCCGAAAACCCGATCAGCTCCAAATCTCCTTCTTTCTTCTCATACACGAAACCAAAGTTCAATGTTCCCTTCACGTACCTTAGTATGTGCTTTACTGCTGCCATGTGTTCCAGCGTGGGTTTCTCCATAAATCGGCTTACCATGCCAACAGCAAACGCCAAGTCTGGACGTGTGTGTAGCAAGTATCTCAAACTGCCAACGATACTTCGATACAAAGTTACATCTACAGGAGGTTCAAGGCTATCCTTGTTCAATTTCAGACGAGGCTCCATAGGAATCTGTGTTGAGTTACAGTCCTTCATCCCACATTTCTCCAGCACCTTCTTTGCAAAACCCGATTGCTTTAAAGTGATTCTTGTTGGAGTCTGACACACTTCAATTCCCAAATAATAGCTAAGTAACCCAAGATCACTCATGCTAAATAGCCCTTTCATCTGAGATTTGAATTTGTCAATGTCTCGAATACTTCCTCCAGTGATAATTAAATCATCTACGTATACTCCAACAATTAAATTTCCTTCCTTTCTCGTGTACACCGCATGTTCTAGAAGACACCTCTCAAAACCGAGTGCCTTCAACGACTTATCCAACTTGGAATTCCATGCTCTAGGCGCTTGTCGCAAACCGTACAAAGCTTTATACAGTTTCAGCACCTTATGCTCTTCTCCTTTTATCTCAAAACCCGGTGGCTGCAGAACATACACATCCTCCTTCAATTCACCGTTAAGGAAAGCGGATTTTACATCCATGTGATGCACTTGCCACCCCTTTTGTGCAGCGATTGAGATCAACAACCGTACAGTTTCCAATCGAGCAACAGGAGCAAAAACTTCGTCAAAATCTATCCCGTGCTTTTGAACATACCCCTTTGCTACTAACCTCGCCTTGTGTTTGATTATTCTCCCTTGAGTATCTTTCTTCAATTTAAACACCCACTTCAAACCAATTGGCTTTTGATTTTCTGGTAAAGCAACTAACCTCCATGTTGCATTCTCCTGTATGCTGGAAATTTCTTCTTCCATAGCCTTTCTCCATGCTGAATTGGTTCTTGCTTCTTCATAACTCGTAGGCTCCTCCTCTCCTAGCAAGCACAGACCCGAATACTCCAGTTCTATCGGGACGGTTCTATAGTAAAGGCTTTTGATGTCACGCGTACCCCGTGGTCCTTCTAATGAACTCTCATCAGAGGTTGTAGGCTGCACTCTTTCTGTTGAGGCCGAACCATCAAAAACATCAACTATTGCACTTGGAGTGTGTGGTGTCAATGAATCAGAATCTGAAATGGTTTGCTCCTGTGTCGGCTGTGGGGAATTCATGCCAGAATTGCTGTTACCAATACCAGAATTGCTGTCCACCTCTCTTTCTTCCTGATTTGTCGTATTAGATGCGCCTGCTACAGTAAAATAGTGTGCTGTCAAAGTGTTTCCTGCTGTACCTTTTTCTGGATTTTTACTCCACTCCCACTTCTTCTCCTCTTCGAACACTGCATCTCGTGTCACCACAACCCGTCTTGTTGTTGGATCAAACATGCGATAGCCTTTTGTATTCATATCATAACCAATGAACACCATTTGCTTGCTACGATCAGCCAACTTCGAAAGGTGCGGTGTAACTACTTTCACATGTGCAAGGCATCCGAAAATACGGAAATGATCAACACTCGGCTTGCGGTCATAGTATGCTTCATAGGGAGTTTTGCCGACAACGCTCTTTGTTGGTGCTCTATTTAAGAGATATACGGCAGTTGATACCGCTTCTCCCCAAAATTCGCCCGGGACTCCCATACTTTTCAGCAAGCTCCTTGCCATGCCGACCACCGTCTGATTTCTTCGTTCAACAACTCCGTTCTGCTGAGGAGAATAAGGCGCCGTGAGATAACGCTTAATTCCCAATCCTTCACAGTAGGTCTTGAACTCATTTGAGGTGAATTCGCCGCCACGATCTGTGCGCAAAGCTTTCAGCTTACTGTTTTTCTCCATTTCGGCTGCAGCTTTGACCTTCTTAAATGCCTCAAATGCTTCGTCTTTGTTTCGGATCAGCACCTGCCACATGAATCTAGTACAATCGTCAACCAACAGTAGGAAATAGCGCTTGCCTCCATGTGTGGCGGGAGTTATTGGCCCGCACAAGTCTCCATGCCAAAGTTCAAGAGGTAATTTTGCTCGGAATTTTGCCACTGCTGGAAATGGATTTCGGTGTTGTTTTCCAATCAAACAACTATCACAGATGCGGTCCTCATGCTCAATTACGGGTAAGCCATGCACCATCTTTTTCTGACTTAGAAACTTCAAAGCATGAAAGTTCACATGGCCATACCTTGCATGCCATCGCCAAGCTTCTTCTTTGCTCCTTACCAGAAAACATTCGGGTAGGGCTGGTGCTATGTTAAACACATACAACCGGTTGCTTGACCTGTTCACTTTTGCTAATAGCCTTTGTGCTCTGTCCCAAATAGACATAACTCCTCCTTCAACCACAATCTTGCATCCGTTCTCATCTAACTGACCAAGGCTTATTATGTTGCTCTTCAACATCGGGATGTAGTAGACATTAGTGAGTATTCGATGTTCTCTTGTGAAACCTTCAAACAAAACCGAACCTCTTCCTTGTATTTCTACAGCCGAGCCATCCCCAAATTTGACTGACCCTTTAATGGTTGTGTCAATTTCAGCAAATTTTTCAATACAACCGGTCATGTGGTTACTTGCGCCGGTATCTAAATACCAAGCTTTCTCTTGGGTGCTCTTAATCTTTGGCACCACCTTGTCTTCGTGCAGTAACACATGCTCATTCTGTATTGCGTGGTTGAGAACACAAGTTTCGGCTAGCAACAGTGCCGGTTCATCTTCGGTTTGCGTTGTAACAAGGTTGGCTCTTTCTCTTCGGTTTGGTTTGGGACATTCTTTTGCAAAGTGACCATATTCATTACAATTGAAACACTTAACCCTGGATTTGTCAAAGTTACGTGGCTTTCGGTCTTCGTTATTGCGCTCACCATTTCCCCGACCTCCACCATAACCACGCCCACGACCACGTCCTCTCCCGTGACGTCCTCCTCTGTTGTTGCTGCTGAAACCTTCTTCTTTCTTTGCCTTTGGGGTTCTTGCCTCCCACTCGGCCTGGGTAAGGAGTAACTGATCTCCACTGCCCTTTGAGTGTTCTCGTCCTTTGAGTCCTTCTTCAAAGGTTCTGAGGCGGCCGATTGCTTCGGGGACTGACATGTTCTCACTATCGCCAAACTGCTCAATCGTTCCGATAATATGTAGAAATTTATCTGGAACTGCACTGAACAGTTTTTCAACAACTTCGCTTTCGTCAAGCTTCGTGCCCAGTGAGCGGATCTCACCCACCAGCGTGGTAAGCTTCATTGCAAAGCCGTTTATTGTCTCTGAATCCTCCATGTGTAACTTGTTCAGTTGCCGTTTCAGCACCTGTACGCGTGCCTTCTTAACGCGATCTTCACCAACTCGCATCTCCCTGATTGCGTTCCAAGCCTCCTTTGCCGTCAGTTTCTCCGCGATTGCCATCATCACGTCATCTGGCACGGCTTGAGAAATGGCTACCATGGCGCCTTGATCTTTGTCGTCGTCTTTTTCTTCACTTTCAATCACTGACCATACTCCTAGCGAACGCAAGATTATCTTCATCTTGACAGCCCATATGCCGTAGTTCGTTTCGCTTAACATTGGATAATGGATTGGGATTGAGGCACCTTTTGCCGTCGGTTTGACCACTGCACCTTCACCGGCCATTGCTTTTACAACTTGGCTCTGATACCAAATGTTGGTTTAACTTCTTGTGGCCAGTTACAAAAATCACAGAGAGGAAAAAATGACAGAGGAGATTTTTTTTTTTTGTGATGCTAAAACTGCTGCTTCATTTTCTGGGGTTTTTTTTATTAATAGAAACAAATACAAACTCTAACTGCAATAATAGAAGTTACATCCACTAAATAAAAACTGGAACTTAAATAACTACTACTCTATCTTTAGCCACACGCTAGGATTACTCTGACAGCCTAACTTGATCTAAAACAGAAAAACTTAAACTCTGCTGGAATTAAAACAAAACATAAACAAAACAAACTGAAACATAACAACAAGATTAATTCTATCAGAACTGGAACAAGGAGAACCTTTTTTTTTTGTAAAGTAACAATAACAAACTATTCAGTACATAACCTCTTAAAATTAGAATACCAGCATTTAAAAAAGTTGTAAAAGGTATACCCACTCACAAAACCTCTAAAAGTCAGAATACCAGTTCATACTAGTAAGTACTCATAAATGTCTTTCATTCTTAATTTTTCACATTTACTTTTTACCCCTATAAGTCAGAAAATTATAAAAACACCAAATCCTCTGAATTCATATCAAATTGATATCAACAGCAAAATAACAAAAGCATTCAAATCAAATTAATCTCAACAACAAAACAATTAGCAATTTTAAACTAGAAGATGACCTCGAAGCTTATTCTGCTTTAGGTTTCCACAATGAAGCAGCATATATTATGTTACCCTTCCAACCCCAAAAGAACCAATTGCAATCTATCTCAACAAAACATGCCTCATTATAACCAGTTCTAAGAAATTCACGGCATTCTTTCACTACACGTGGATCTGCCGGAAATGGTTCAAAACCGGTCTGCAAATTTCGCATGTGCCAATTCTTGTAGTTTTCCGGTCTTACCAAATCTGATCCTTCACATGCTATCAGACTAATTATAGTAGGACCATAAATTTCTCTTTCCATTAGTTGCATATGCTTATAGTCTTCTGGAAAAAACTTGTCATGCATGTCGAAATACCTGGAGAACTGCAACAAAACCTGTCTAAACCGTGTGATAAAGAAGGGACTGGAGGATAAGTTGAATATTCCTTGAACGAAAAGCTTCGGTTTGATCTCTTGAATCAGATTGAGGAGTTTATTCCTAGGAGTATTCTTGCCTGACAAAGGTTCGTCCCTTATGCTACCTAAGCTATAAATACAATTAACTATAAGCACTTCATCATCATTTATACTAAGATCATCAATACGAATGTGCTCCCATTGTGAGGCGATCCCTTGATACTCAAAAGGAACTCCAAAACTTCGAGCATAATCTTCCAACCTCCTTCCTGTCTCGTTGATTTTTTCAACAGGGTGAAAGCCCGGCTGAGGCAAATCTATCCCTGTAATTCGTAATTTCTGGGGTCGTTCTTTTCTTTTTCCAAGTGATTGAATTAGAGATGGCCATTGGAATCCATGACTAATCCCAAAATCAACTACATGGATTTTTGATGCATTGCTTGTGGCATTGAGAATACTCTCATTAGCAAAATGATTTTTAACTCTCATGACAGGGAATACCCTTGACATCATATAATAGACCTTCATATAGTCGTTAGTGCTTACTTGTCTTGTAAAATACTGGCGATAGGTCGCACTTTCTGTACCAGCCAAGCGTGCCTCTAGTCCATCAACAAGAATGCATGCAAGCCTTTGGATCCCATCTCCAATAGGAGATGCTTCCTTCCTTATTTGTTTTATAAGTTCAAAAGCAAATTTGTTATCATTCATAAATATCGCATTTGCACAAGATATGAGACTTTCTCTGAGATTGATATGGTCGTGTTGGTTTCGATACTCACTATATGAGTTTGCTTCGAGCTCCTTGATTTCTCTTAGGCTAGATATTTCTTCTCTTGAACAGTTTTCCCCGTGGTATAGAACTAATCTATCCAACATCTCATCTCTAATTGTTTCCTCACTGGAGACCATGGCTATTTTGCAATTTCGCTCCTCCAAAAGGTCCAAGTCTCCATCATTTGTATTCCTTTTACCCTTTGATTTACTTAGCAAATTACTTTGTCTCTCTTCCCCCAATCTGAGCTCTAGTGAGTTGCTTTCACATTTCTTTGTTGGATTAAGTGAAAGATTGCTCACTTGCAAATTAATTGACAATTTATTGTGATTCGGAAGGAACTTCAATCCTTCTTCTACACCTCTCTGAAATTCAGTAGCCAGCAAGTTCTCTATACACGGACCCACTTGATCTTTTAAAACAGAAGTTGTGAATTTAGGATTTCCCTTTGATTGTTTTGGTACCAATCGTTTATCTGGTAAAGGTGGATATTTTTCTCCAAGGATATCATAAAAGGGTTTCTCCATGTCCCTGAGAGCTGTATCTTGATAACCATTTATCTCATCTATATCTTCCTCCAATAAATACCGGCTTATGTAGTCTAGTGTTGGATCTAAAAGTATCTCAGACTTCTCATGTTGGTTCAGAGAAAGATTGTTGTAACGGCTTTCTTCGGGGATAATTTGTGAGAAGTTAATGGAACTGTGCAATTCATTTGACTTGAAAAACCTTGATTTTTTCTCTTTCGGCAAAGCCATGTATGTTGCTTTTAGCTTCCAAAATTTGGTTGACGGATATTCGATCTAGAAATATCGTGAATGAATCAAATTAGTGAAGTGAAACTGTTAAATAACATTATTCCGTAAAAAAATATATATATATTTCACCGTTAATAGTTGGCTAGTTAAGATTAATTCAATAAAAATAGAAGAAGCATCAATGTCATCTTAATTATATATATTTGTTCTCGTGTTCCTTATTTACTAATAATGCATTAATTAAACACCGAACTTTCCGATTAGTCGTTGGCGGTGACCAAACCGTCATAGATTTTTCTGACTAATCGACCAATCATTCCCGATTACAGCCGATTATTCCCAATTTTTCTTGATTAATCACTTGACCGTACCCTATCCGTCCGATGACTGCCTACCGTTATTTCCAACACTGAATTAAACTAGCTATATTATTAGAAACTAAAACATAAACAAAATAAATAAATAAAAAATCATCAGTTTTAGCAAGGAACATGGCATCCTTATAGTGTCCCATGTATATTAACTTTCAGAAATAAAAAAATGCAAGTTCTATAAATAAAACAAGAAAAGAAAACTTGTTTTTTTTGTTTTTCATAAACCATAAAAAAAAAGAAAAGAAAAAAGAAGAAAGGGTGCCAACCACGCCCTATATTTTTAATTCCCTTTTTGCTCTAATTTTACTGATTTTCAATGTAAAAGGGTTGAGAGAGAATTTTCCAGCATACCTCAAAAGAGCATCACCAGTTAATTAGGTCGAGGAAGAAGCTCCTTTAGATATTGAGAAGTTTGTTTGTGATTTTTGTAATGAGGGAGATCATCACAGCTATAATAATCTGTATTATATTAGATGTTATGGCGCTTTCTAGACTGTCAACATAGAGAAATTTTTGCCTGGTTTTGGTGAAATGTCTATTTCAACTTAGATCATTGTTGACTTGATATAGGAAAATTATGTAAATTATTGGGCTAAAGTGTAATTATATCTTGATACAAGGAGAAACTATCAACTATACACCGTGATTTTTGGTAATTATATCTTGATACAAGCAAAAACCAATCCTGATACCGGATCTGACTGTTGACTTGTCATACTGGTACCCTAATTAATGTCACTAACTTAGTGTAAACACATCTTAGAAGTTAGATCTAGCTGCACGTCCTATTTGGATGCATGTGCAGGTGAGAAAGTCAAAACTTTGTCAAGGATAAAAACAATTTGTCAAGGATATGATATTTAATTCTTGAGAGCGACCTCCATCACTTTGTCAAGGAAATTGTTATTCTTGCCTCTTGACTAAATCAATTTGTAGAATATTATGACCATTAAACTTCTGGTTAAGAGAGCGTGGCTAAAATGATAAAAGATACCATTATTTTAAATAATTATTTTTCTTTACTTTATGGGGCGACTATATATTGTAGGCCCAACAAGCACAATTGGAAATATCAAATTTGCTTAAATGTTTAAACATTGGCAGTGTAATTATTGGGCCACCAGATGTCTTCATCATACAAAACAAAAAAAAAGGAAAAGGCATTTAAAGCCCAATGCATGATACCTAGGGTTTGATTATTGATTCTTTATGGGCCTTGAGCCGCACAAATTAAATGACCAAAACCCTTTTGTCTAGCCATGGAATTAAGTTTCATTGAAACTTCATGCTCATACCTGTTAAGGTGAAAAATTAAAATGATATGATCTAATGAGTTGTTTGCTGGCTTTATCAATATATAAATCTTCTAAATATTTTGCACAATTTCAAACATTTATATTTAATAAAGAGTTTGGCTAGCATAACATCAGTGTCATTTCAGCCTATATAACACCAACTCTAAAACCTATCAAATCGACTTCGAATGACTAATCCAAACCGTTCAAACTGTTTTACATTATGAGTGATGCGTTTACATACAATTTTTTTATATTTTCGAGTTATTTTAGTATCAAGTCAACCGATAAAAATATTGAAAAATTAATGTATTAAAATTAACTTAAAAACTCACACATTTGACCGCTTGACTTAATACTAAATAAATTCGAAAAGTTATAAATTTTGCATGTAAACGCACAACTAATGAAGTAGATCGGTTTGAACGGTTTGGATTCACCATTTGAAGTCGATTTGATAGGTTTTAGAGTTGGTGTTATATAGGTTGAAATGACACTGATGTTATACTAGCCAAACTATTTGAGAAAATCAATAGAGTTTATACTATGAGATAATACATGGGACGTAATCATCTCCAATTGGTCAACCATTAATTGCAGTGGATACATTGATAACATAACATCTTTATCGTTAGAGGACATTATCAGTCTTAGCGAATTTTATTATTTACGGGCTAGGATTTAGCAGTCTAAGTGAATTTTCTGGCCAAGTTACATATTTTGTGGTCATTATGTATGTTATATCTCTTGAAAATGTTTTTATCAATAAATTAAATTGCAATTTGTGTCTAAAGAAAATTGACAATAATACTCAATCTTGATATATAGATAGACATAAAATAGTTCTTCATATCGTGATCAATGATTAAATAGTATATACATTTATGTATAAAGAAAAGTTACATATTTTTCCATTGTTTTATTTCTATAGAAGGTGAAGGAAGTGACAATAAAGAATTATGTGTCGGCAGTCCCTTCTAAAAGATTTGTATTCTCAAGTTATCGTATCGATGCTTCTTATTAATTATAAATACATTTTAATATATATATATATATATATATATGAAGAGGGTTCAAATGCCTTCATTTTTTGTGTCTCCACCATGCCTCCATTTTTTTAAACTTTAATAACTCAACATTTGAAACTTAAAAGTCAAAATAAAACCATTGGATATGATCTACGTCATTTTATTTATGCACGTTAAAAAATTATGACATTTCAATTTTATTTTGATTGTCATCAAGAGCTTGTAAAAAATGCATTAATATGGATAATTTCTAGACGTTAATTTTTGAACTTATTGATTTACATAAAAACAAAATTAAAATGTGATATTTTTTTTATGAGCACATAGAGAAAATAACATAGATCACATTTAACGGTTTTATTTTGACTTTTAAGTTTTAAATTTTGAGTTATTAAAATTTTAAAAAATGGAGGCATTTGAACCCTCCTCTATATAAATATATATATATAGAGCTATGCTACGGTGAGTTGCGAAGTAAAGCAACTATTTTACTCCATGCTCATATTTTGCGATTTTAAAGTTCAAAACGTCGATCCGAACCGTTCATCTTGTTCTTCATATTGAAATGTGCTTGGAGACCAACTTTTACATTTTTTGGAATTTTTTTACTATTTATTAAGCAATTTTGAAAGTCGCTGATCTGATGGTCCAGAAAATTTTACTGTTTTTACTGTTCATAGCAAAATAGCAATTTTCAAAAATGCTTAATAAATAGTAAAAAAATTCCAAAAAATGTAAAATTTGATCTCCAAGCACATTTCAATATGGATTAAACATCTAACGGTTCGGATCGGTCGTTTTGACTTTCAAAATAAAAATACGGCGTGAAGTAGAAACGCGTTTTAATTTGCAACTCACCGTAGCCCACCTCTATATATATATATATATATATATATATATATGACATGAGCTACGCTACTCCATAGAGTAAAATGCGTTTGTACTCCACACCGTATTTTCATTTTAAAAGTCCAAACGACCGATCCGAACCGTTAGATGTGATCGCCATATTGAAATGTGCTTGGAGACCAAATTTTACATTTTTTTTGGAAATTTTTTACTATTTATTAAGCAATTTTGAAAATTGCTTAATAAATAGTAAACAAATTCCAAAAAATGTAAAATTTGGTCTCCAAGCACATTTCAATATGGAGATCATGTTGAGTGGTTCGGATCGATCATTTGAATTTTCAAAATAAAAATATAGTGCCATGTAGCACCAACGCGTTTTACTCCATGGAGTAGCGTAGCTCATCTCTCTCTCTATATATAGAGAGAGAGAGGTTGGCTAATATCAAATCGATTGTTCCTGAGGTCCCGTGCAACTAAGTCGTTTTTCAATTTTTTAAGTTCAAAAAGTTAATCCAAACCGTTAGATGTGATCTTTATACTAAAATATGCTTGGAGACCAAATTTTATATTTTTTTTGAATTTTTTTTACTATTTATTAAGCCACTTTGAATACCGCTGATCCAATGGTGGCTTAACAAAATAATAAAACCAAAAGCTATCGTTGGATTACCGGTTTTCAAAGTGGCTTAATAAATAGTAAAAAAATTCAGAACAATATAAAATTTGGTCTCCAAGCACATTTTAATATAAATATCACATGTAACGGTTTGGATCTGTCACATCCCGACAACAGGACAGACAACCCGCCGTGCTCATCAGCACAAGGCAATTATATTATCCTACAACAATATATGTACATACATTACCAATGACAAATTAAGACAAAAGCCACAATACATGAATAAAACTTTCTTTTAAGTTTTGAAATATACATGTAATAATCAATTGAAAATAAACCTGTTACGGTACAATAAAATACGATCGAAATACCATAACAAATTTATTTGAATTAACCAAAATACTCATTTTTGTGACAAGTCCCTGCAATCCTCTAGTTTGACATCTCGTTTCCGCATCTCATGTTGTGTACCTAGAACCCACCGAAGTGGAAATGTGAGAGATTGAAAATCTCCCAGTGTGGTTTTCAGTTCTAGTCGAGGTATTCTAAGACCCAACCAACTAAACCAAACCAGCACCGAGCATAATAATAACATTACAACAATAATAGAAATCAAAGAGCAACTAATGAAGATGAAATCAACCAAGTAGTACATAAATTATAAATACGCATTTATCTCATGATCTAAAAATAAACATTATTAAAAAAAAAAATACAATGCTAATGTATCCTATCAAATATGCAAATATTAATGTGCACTAGTTTAATATACTTATAAAGCTTCATGAAATAAATCATACTAAATTCATAAATATTCATGATATAATAAAATATCATTATATTAGGTAACCATTTTGGTATTAACAATACTCGGTCATGCGCTACAAGTACAGCGCCTACGTGACCGTCAAGATTCAGGTGAGAGGTTCAACCATTTTGGTATTAACAATACTCGGTCATGCGCTACAAGTACAGCGCCTATATGACCCCGGTCATGCGCTACAAGTTCAGCGCCTACATGACCATCAAGGTTCATACAAGACTACGATCATGCGCTACCACGAATATGGCGCCTACACAATTTCTGTTATGGCCATAACTTGAAATTATGTGCTTACCCCGAATAGGGCGCCTACATTTCTAAAGTTATGCACTACAAGTTCAACGCCTACATAACCGAGTCATGCGCTACCACGAATATGGCGCCTATGCAATTTATGTTATGCGCTACAAGTACAGCGCCTACATAACAAAAATTACACGCTTACCCCGAATATGGTGCCTATGCAATTTCTGTTATGCGCTACAAGTTCAGCACCTACATAAAAAAAATTACACTCTTACCCCAAATAGGGTGCCTACATGATCGTTAGGTTTCAGACATTTGGTTCTTTAACACATTTCACAATATCATGTAACAAATCATTATTTTCCAAATCATGTCATGTTTTAGTTTCAAAGTATACTTCATAAAAATATGCTCATGCATGCATCCTTTTCACTCAACTAATAAATACAATGCATAATATAATTTAAACAAGTCAATTAAAGCATACCAAGTATTTCAAACAATAAAATATGCCTCACATGCAAATTTATGCATTCATGTCATGCATTTGTAAAAATTACTATGCATCCATATCATGCTAAGGTTCATTTAAATCAAAATCATGCTTTACATGCAAAGTTATGTATTCATGTCATGCATTTAGAAGTAATACTTATGCATCCATATCATGCAAATGGGTCATTTAAATCAAACTCATGTTTAGTGGAAGTGCCTTGTATCATGTCATGTACTAGCTTAGGAAAAATATGACCATGTAAACATTTCAAGCTATCATTCATAGCATGCAATTTGAAAACCATAATAAGTACCTAATTATAATACGATAAACAAACATGAGGCCAACCAACAATAATAATGAAAAATAGCAATCGAACAAATCAAATCATTTTTCAAATAGTGTTAAACCAAATGATTCAACCATGTCTCTAGTCCCACAAATCGATAAGGAAACCGTCAAATACAAATACGAGACTTGAGGCTTATGCATACAATTCTAAAGTACAACACCTTGTCTAAAATGTGTCACAATACAACCCAATTTGGTTAACAAATAAGCAGAATACTCTTACAAAGTCTACTAATTTTAGTTCAATCCATTTATATCAATTTCAATCTAGTCCCTTTTATATTTCGTCAATACCCATATGTTATATTAATTAAGCATGCCTTGCAAATTGGACCCGTTATCCAATAATTAAACTATTCATACTATGCACATAACAACTAAGCAACTAATTTAACCATAATACACAAACAATCAATAAGCGCACAACATGCAATATAAGGCAAGCAAGAAATTCACAAGCAATCCACAATAATAACCTAATTAGTTGAAAGGGGCTAAGAATAACTCGAAATCCACACCTGTTAACGTTGGGCACAACAAGGCTCAAAGTCGGTTCAATACTCATAATCAAGTCGATCGAGCCATTCGAAGAACAGCCCCTCGAACACAAACAATCAACCAATCAAACCAATAGGTTCCTTCTCCTCCGTCTTCTGCATCTCACAGGCTGCATAGAGGTGTCGACCACAACCTCTCACCATCTCCGTTCCTTTTCTTCCCCTTTGTGCCTTTATTTCCCTCACCGCTTTCCCCTTCTTTTTTTTTTTTTTTCTTTCTAAGGTCCTCTGTTGGACGAAGGAGAGGGCCCCCAAGATAATAGAAAAGTAGTTGTATATTTTTTTTCATTATGATTTTATATTTTATTTCCCTTTTCCTAAGATAAATTTCAACCACATAATTAAAAGTGAAGGTCGGTAGATCAAAAGTGGTAGACAGGTGTCACTATGAGAATTTGATACAAAATGATGTTAATTTATATATTGACTAGTGGCATGCAACAATAAAAATAAACAAAAAAATATATTTGTTTAATGAATATAACTTTGACTTATAAATTACAAAGTTTCCAATAAATTATTGTTATATAAATTTTAAGACATTTCTAGACTAAAACGAAACCTATCTATTTACTTGTAACAGTACAATTAAATAACTCTAAAATAATTGTTCATATAAATTAATGAAAATTTAAAATAAATCTCAATATAAAAATATTATAGCTACGTTGCAAATATTTCTTCAATTATGAGTTTTACTTCGAGTGAAATAAAATTTTAAAGTATTAAAACACTAGGATGATACAATTTCTTGACATGGAAATCAAAATTGCTATTAATTAAAAATAAAATAAATAATACTTCCTTTCAAACTAAATAATTCTCCAAGTATTACAAAACTAGGATGTTACAGGATCGACATTTTGGACTTTGAAAATTGAAAACGACTTAGTTATACGGGACCTCAGGAACAATCGATTTGATATTAGTCAATCTCTATATATATAGAGGGTTCAAATGCATCCATATGCCTCCATTTTTTTAAACTTTAATAACTCAAAATTTAAAACTTAAAAGTCAAAATAAAATCATTAGATGTGGTCAATGTTATTTTCTCTATGTGCTCATAAAAAATTATCACATTTCAATTTTGTTTTTATGTGAATTAATATGTTCAAAAATCAACGTCTAGAAATCATCCACATCAGTGCGTTTTTTACAAGCTCTTGATGACAATCAAAATAAAATTGAAATGCTATAATTTTTTACACGTGTATAAATAAAATGATATATATCATATTTATCGGTTTTATTTTGATTTTTAAGTTTTAAATTTTGAGTTATTAAAGTTTTTAAAAATGAAGGCATGATGGAAACACAAAAAATGGAGGCATTTGAACCCTTTCAATTTTTCATGCTCTTGTTCAGTTGTTGAATTTTTGAATTTTCTGAGTCAAGTTCAGTACTGATGCACAATAAGTCATATATTTTCTTACATTTGTTTACTTCTTTTTTTTGTCTTTAAGAGAAAATGTTTTGTTGGGTTTAATTGATTTGTGTTAGGTTTAATTGAATAATAGAGGATCCAAGAAAAAGTATTTTAAGGAGATTTTTTTTATTAAATGAGAAACGGTAACAATAATAACAAATATTTTTTCTTTTGACAGTTTTGTTGGGTTCAACTGATTTCTTATAATCTATGTTACTCAGATATCGGATACGTATCGGCCGACGTGGCATATCTCATAAACTGGGGATACGCCACAGCTGACGTGTCCAATTGAGTATCAAAATTATCTACAACTGGACGAGTATCACTTGTGTTTTGCTCTAACAAATGATCAATATAATTGATACTTCCGTTCAGCTTTTATTTTTTGTTTATAAATTTAATTTAAGTTGTGATTATCTTAATGAAATATGTATAATAATAATAAAATAATATATATAATAGACATATTGTATCCAGAATTTCTAAAAATTGCCGTATCGTATCTGATACCCGTATCCATGCAACATAGCTTATAATTTATGTCTCTATGTTACTCGGATACTCCATTGAAACGGCCAGATACGGCTAATTATGGCTAGATACGATTGGCTCAAACCCAGAAATCGTGTCAGCACCGCGAATACACCGGCGAAATTGAATTTTTTTTGCGTGAATCGAACTGGGGCTTGTTACGTGAGTGTCAAAACCTTTATCACTCCACTAGAGCTTCTCTTGCGTTACATTCTAGTAGTTATAGTATTTAATAGATTCTTTGGTTAAGTCTTTAATTATTTATACAAATTTGATTTCTGTTATGATTATCTTAAATACAATATATAAATTAATTAAAAATAATAAATATATAATAGACGTATTGTATCCGAGATTTTTGAAAATTACCATATCGTCATATCCGTATCGTATCCGATACGATACCCGTACCCGTATCCATGTAACATAGCTTATAATTAATGAAAGATGTATAGTTAGAAACATCTAATCAAGTGAGAAACAATTAATAACAATAATAATCAACAACTTTTTCATTCAAATTTTCTCAGGACTTCCATATCTTCTGGTTGCGTGAATGCATGATCCAAGTATAACCAATCCTGATTCGGACACGAATATGTGTCCGTTACACTTGAAGGATTGCTGGTGGATCTCAGATCTACACTCTAATCCGAGGAAACCAAAGATGCCTCACCATCATGGTTCAGAACTTCAGATACAATTCTCAAGGAGACCGGCATAACCAAAGATGCTCTGCAATCGTGGTTCTGATGATTCCCGGTGCAGTGGCGCAACATCATCCTATCCACTGACATCCAACCAGTTGTGACTGCCAGTTTGATATTTCAAGAACCCATTCCTTGATAACACATATAATTGTAACTAAATGGAGAAAAAAAAAAACTGGTACATATATTTGAATTGATAAGTGATGAGAAGTTTGTTGTGCCATATGACCATCATATTCCAGAGTATCTCAAATTGACTCAATTGTAGGTTTACATACTGCATTTTAGATTTACCATGTTAGGTTCTTCAATTTCTACTTCTTATCTTTTTTTATTTATTTTGAGATATTTTGTCAATGACATTTTGTAAGGATATATGAATTTGTGGTTGCTTGCTGAGATCTAGTTCTTGTTTTATCAATTAAATCATACTTTGTCTTCATCAGGTAGGAAATATCTCTTTCGATTCGAACCTTATTCATGGTTTCTCAAATTGTATTGTGCCAATAAAATCCTGAAATTGTTTGCCATTGTTCATGAAAGAATTAACAATATTTTGGTACCAACCATTTCGATCAAATAATGAAGAAAATTAAAGCATATAATTAAACTAATGGGGTTGCTGTTTTTTTCTTTGAATCAAGCATGAAGGTCCAGTACCAGTGTATACTTTTAATTGGTACATTGGTACCATACCAGAGTTCCTACTGGCTACTACAACGAATACTGTTCTGTCAAACTGAAACTGAATACGGGCCATGCATGCCTCAATTTTACTCCAAGTTGGTTGTTAACTGTTAAGTCTGTTCAAGGGTACGCAGGTCCCGTAATACAGTATTTTTTTAATGAGAACCACTTTCTAATTGTAAAGTTAAAAATAAAGGGTGCTTTCATTTGTGCTGGCCTATTTTTTTTTTTTTTTTTTAGATTTTTCTGTTGAGATTTCCATTAAATCATCCTTGTTGTATGTAGCATGCTGGTATATTGTACCAGCTTTTGCAGCAGAAGTCCAAGTGATAAATTATAAAGCTTTTTTTTTTTATGGTCTCTACTCTCTCTTGGTAAACTTTTATAGTAAAAGATAGAATAGCATTAAAAAGAAGGGTTAATTTTCTATTTACCCTCAAAGACTTGTTCAGTTTTTTATTTACTCCTACACTCTTTATTATATCCCTTAACTCTCTTTACTTTTTTCTATTTACCCATACATTTAAAAATCTATAGTTAACTATTGTCAGAGTTTTGATTTTCCATTATACCCTTGTTTTTTTTACCCGTGATTTTTATTTTTACCAAAAAAAATAATTTAATATAAATAACCACAGTTTAGCAAGATTTTTATTTTTGCCCAAACCGTACAGAATATATACGGTCCGAAATTAAAATTCCAAACCGTATATAATATTTACAGCCCGAGTTCTAAAAATCACGGCGAGGAAAAGAAGAGGAAGATGGGTTTAATTAGGGGTGGGGCCCGGATTGTAGGTGAAATAGGAGGAAAAAGGTTTTGAGTGGGGATGGGGTCCACTTATCACAAAATTCAAAAGAGAGGGAGAGTGCACATGCATCTCATTGGTTGGAAATTTGGGAATTTATTTCCTTCTCTAGAAAGGAATAACAAAAGGAGAGAGAGAAGGGGATTTTAATGGGGTGGGGTCCACAAATAAAATAAAGGATGGGGAGTTTGAGGTGGGATCTGTGTGGCTTTTTATGATGCTGGATCTTGATAAGAGGTTTCCACGGTTTAGTGAAACAATTATTTGTGCCATTTTTCTTATTTATTTAATTATATTGAATTATTATTCTTTCTTGCTAACTCTTAGATTTAAAGTTTTATAATAACATTTTATGTAGTGTCCTATACTCGTTTAAAAGTTTATGGTTTTCTACATCTATTTGCACATTTAAGAAAATCCAAATTTGTCTTGGCTTATGTGCATGACTAGATTTTTTTTTTTTTTTATCTTGATTTGTTAAAATCTAGTCATGACATAAGCCAAGACAAATTTGGATTTTCTTAAATGTGCAAACAGGTGTAGAAAACCATAAACTTTTAAACGAGTATATGACACTACATAAAATGTTATTATAAAACTTTAAATCTAAGAGTTAGCAAGAAAGAATAATAATTCAATATAATTAAATAAATAAGAAAAAATGGCACAAATAATTATTTCACTAAACCGTGGGAACCTCTTATCAAGATCCAGCATCATAAAAAGCCACACATATCCCACCTCAAACTCCCCATCCTTTATTTTATTTGTGGACCCCACCCCATTAAAATCCCCTTCTCTCTCTCCTTTTGTTATTCCTTCCTGGAGAAGGAAATAAATTCCCAAATTTCCAACCAATGAGATGCATGCGCACTCTCCCTCTCTTTTGAATTTGTGATAAGTGGACCCCATCCCCACTCAAAACATTTTTCCTCCTATTTCACCTACAATCGGGCCCCACCCCTAATTAAACCCATCTTCCTCTTCTTTTCCTCGCCGTGATTTTTAGAACTCGGGCCATAAATATTATATACGGTTTGGAATTTTAATTCCGGACCGTATATATTCTGTACGATTTGGGCAAAAATAAAAATCTTGCTAAACTGTGGTTATTTATATTAAATTTTTTTTGGGTAAAAATAAAATTCACGGTTTTTTTACCTTTGATCTCAATTATACTGACAAATTAAAAAGGGCCCTGATAATTGTCCCCCCACTCTCATCCCCTCATTAACCCTCCAATTTTATTTGTTCAATCTCGTCCACATTTCTCACAATCTATAAGAAATTTTGCGAATCTAAAACCACGAACATCTTCTACGCAATTTTATCTTTCAAATGAGATCCATTATGACATACTTTCGAGTTCGTCGTGACACAAGTATTTATACCTTGTCATTTTAGTATTTATACTTAATATTTTACACATATGACGTTGCTGACATTTGAAAGTATTAATATCAAGTATTATAAGTATTTATACCTATGCACTGAAGTATTTATACCTATGTGGTCAACTATTTTTGTTAGAGAAATGTTGACGTAGAGACGATTGTGAAAGGTTGATGCGGGGTCCACGATTGGGGATAAATACTTATAAGTATAGGTATAAATACTTGCACAATGAGGTATAAATACTTGTGTGACGATGAGCCCGAAAGTATGTCATCATGGATCTCATTTGAAAGATAAAATTGCGTAGAATACGTTCGTGGTTTTAGATTCGCAAAATTCCTTATAGATAGTGAGAAATGTGGACGACATTGAAAAAAAAAAATCATCTCTAAAAACGTGTATGATTCTTCTCCCCATGTAGTTTGAGTGGTCCCTCATATAGTCATATCAAATTAGACATGCAAGTATTAATATCTTAATTTGTAAATATTAATTTATTATCTCCCAAGTATTTATACCTTTGAATTTAATTAAACTTAGAAAACCACAGTGTTTTGAATAAATTTAATTAAAATAGTTAGTTAAGTTAGTTTATGGAAGTTAAACACGATTGGGGTTAAATACTTACAAGTATAAGTATAAATACTTGCACGATGAGGTATAAATACTTGTGTGACGATGAGCCCGAAAGTATGTCATCATGGATCTCATTTGAAAGATAAAATTGCGTAGAATACGTTCGTGGTTTTAAATTCGCAAAATTCCTCATAGATCGTGAGAAATGTGGACGACATGGAAAAAAAATCACCTCTAAAAATGTGTATGGGAGGGTTTAATTAAGGATTAATTATATGAAACCCCCCACTCCCATCCCCCATTTTCCCTGCACTCTCTCTCTTCCTTAACTGTCATATATCCCCCCACTAATTTCATTAAAAGTTTCATTTTATCCCCGCATTAAATTAGACAGTCATTTAATACCAATCCCCGCATTAATTATGCATTCCTCTAATAACAATTTTTGCATTAATTATTCCTTTAAAAACAATCTCCGCATTAATTATACTGTTATCTAATAGCAATCCCCGTTAATAAATGCTTATCTGTTAATTGATGTTCAAAAAAGTATTTATTATTATTTCTGAGAAGTATTTACCCTTGTAACATAGAGTATTTATCCATGTAACATAGAGTATTTATTATTATGTCTGAGAGTATTTATCATTGATATTTTACTGAAAGTTGCAAGTATGCCTAAGAAGTATTTATCCATGTAACATAAAGTATTTATTCATATAATGTAAAGTATTTACCTATGTAACATAAAGTATTTATCATTATGTCTCAGAGTATTTATCATTGGGTGAGAGGATTGTTTATTTAATGGTCTCCAGTTGTGTGGGGACGATTCAAAAAAAAGGAAAGTTTGTGCGGGGACAATTAATTGATTTATTTATTCTTTCATAAATAGAGATCATTGCATAGGGTTTAATACCTGACAAATTCAAGTTAAATACTCTGATGCTTCAAGTTAAATACCCGCAGTTTTTTAAACGCTCATTAATGATTGAGTGGTCCCCCCATGTTTAATAGTCCCCAGTTGTGCGGGAACGATTAAAAAAAAAAAAAAATTTTGTGCGGGGACAATTAATGAATTGATTTATTCTTTCATAAATTGAGATCATTGCAGAGAGTTTAATACCTGACAAATTCAAGGTAAATACTGTGATGTTTTAAGTTAAATACCTGCAGTTTTTTAAACGCTCATTAATGATTGAGCGGTTCCCCTATGTTTTTTTTGACAGTATCTGTGGGGATAAATACGGGGTGGAAGCTGCGGGGATTGTTATCAGCGTCCTTAATTAAGAGATGGAGAGATGAGAGGGGGATGGGAGTGGGGAATTCATATAATTATTCAATTAAAAAAGCCCACACTGAACTGTTGAAGATAAGACAAGAAATGTTGAACTGGACGAAGGAGAAATGGAGAAGAACAAAACAATTACAAACTAATTTAGTAAATGAAATAGCAGAGAATGCAGAGAACAAAACAATAACATTCAGTACAGAACCTCTGAATCGTTGACTTTAATTAAAAAAAAAAGTACATAACCTCGCTCTGAAAATTAGAATACCAGTGTTAAAAAAAGTTGTAAAAGGTATGCCCACCAGCAAAACCTCTAAAGGTCAGAATACCAGTATGTACACATAAATGTCTTTCATTCTTACATTTTCGCATTTACCTTTTACCCCTATAAGTCAAGAAAATTATAAAACACCGAATCCTTGAAATTCATATCAAACAGATCTGAACAGAAAAACAACAAAAGAATTCAAATCAAATTAATCTCAGCAACAAAACAATTAGCAATTTTAATATAGAAGATGACCTCGAAACTTATTCTGCTTTAGGTTTCCACAATGAAATAGCATATATTATGTTACCCTTCCAACCCCAAAAGAACCAATTGCAATCTTCTTCAACAAAACATGCATCATTATAACCAGTTCTAAAAAATTCACGACATTCTTTCACTACACGTGGATCTACCGGAAATGGTTGAAAACCGGTCTGCAAATTTCGCATGTGCCAATGCTTGTAGTTTTCCGGTCTTACCAAATCTGATCCTTCACGTGCTATCAGATTAATTATAGAAGGACCATAAATTTCTCTTTCTAGTAGTTGCATATGCTTGTAGTCTCCTGGAAGCAACGTGTCATGCATGTCGAAATGCGTGGAGAACTGCAACAAAACCTGTTTAAACCGTGTGATAAAGAAGGGACTGAAGGATAAGTTGAATATTCCTTGAACAAAAAGCTTCGGTTTGGTATCTTGAATCAGATCAAGGAGTTTATTCCTAGGAGTATTCTTGCCTGACAAAGGTTCATCCCTTGTGCTACCAAGGTGATAAATAGAATTAACTATAAGCACTTCATCATCATTGATACTAAGATCATTAATACAAATGGCCTCCCATTGTGATGTGATCCCTTGATACTCAAAAGGAACTCCAAAACATCGAGCATAATCTTCCAACCTCCTTCCTGTCTCATTGATTCTTTCAGCAGGGTGAAAGCCCGGCTGAGGCAAATCTATCCCAGTAATTCGTAATTTCAGGGTTCCATCTTTTCTTTTTGCAAGTGATTGAATTAGAGATGGCCATTGGAATCCATGACTAATGCCAAAATCAACTATATGAATTTTAGATGCATTGCCTATGGCATTGAGAATACTCTCATTAGCAAAATGATATGAAACTCTCATGACAGGGACTACCCTCGAGCACATATAATAGGCTATCATATAGTCGTTAGTGCTTACTTGTCTTGTGAAATACTGGCGATAGGTCGCACTTTCTGTACCAGCCAAGCGTGCCTCTAGTCCATCAACAAGAATGCATGCAAGCCTTTGGATCCCATCTCCAATAGGAGATGCTTCCTTCCTTATTTGTTTTATAAGTTCAAAAGCAAATTTGTTATCATTCATAAATATCGCATTTGCACAAGATATGAGACTTTCTCTGAGATTGATATGGTCGTGTTGGTTTCGATACTCACTATATGAGTTTGCTTTGAGCTCCTTGATTTCTCTTAAGCTAGATATTTCTACTCTTGAACAGTTTTCCCTGTGGTATAGTACTATTCTATCCAACATTTCACCTCTAATTGTTTCCTCACCGGAGACCATGGCTATTTTGCAATTTCGCTCCTCCAAAAGGTCCAAGTCTCCATCATTTGTATTCCTTTTACCCTTTGATTTACTTAGCAAATTACTTTTTTTCTCTTCCCCCAATCTGAGCTCTAGTGAATTGCTTTCACATTTCTTCGTTGGATTAAGTGAAAGATTGCTCACATGCAAACTAATCGACAATCTATTGTGATTCGGAAGGAACTTCAATCCTTCTTCTACACCTCTCTGAAATTCAGTAGCCAGCAAGTTCTCTATACACGGACCCACTTGATCTTTTAAAACAGAAGTTGTGAATTTAGGATTTCCCTTTGATTGTTTTGGTACCAATCGATTATCTGGTAAAGGTGGATATTTTTCTCCAAGGATATCATAAAAAGGTTTCTCCATGTCCCTGAGAGCTGTATCTTGATAACCATTTATCTCATCTATATCTTCCTCCAATAAATACCGGCTTATGTAGTCTAGTGTTGGATCTAAAAGTGTCTCAGACTTCTCATGTTGGTTCAGAGAAAGATTAGTGTATCGGCTTTTTTCGGGGATAATTTGTGAGAAGTTAATGGAACTGTGCAATTCATTTGACTCGAAAAACCTTGAGTTGTTCTCTTTCGGGAAAGCCATGTATGTTGCTTGCAGCTTCCAAAATTTGATTGACAGATATTTGATCTAGAAATATCATGAATGAATCAAATTAGTGAAGTGAAACGGTTGATTAACATTATTCAGTAAAAAAAAAAAAATTTCAATTTCACCATTAATAGTTGGCTAGTTAAGATTAAATTAGTAGAAATAGAAGAAGCATCAATGTCAGTTTAATTATATATATTTGTTCTTATGTTCCTTATTTACTAAAAATGCATTAATTAAACACCGAACTTTTCAAATAAATAAGAGCTTTAAATAGGGACAAAATCGGTATAGAGAAATTATTTTTTTCTGTCAGTTCTTAGTGTTGTGATTGGAGCACTTACAATAGCTCTTCTCTTTAATGAAAGTACTAAGATAACTAAACTAACCAACAGCTATCAACTGTTCTTTAATTAAATTATTAAACTAGCTATATTAGTAGAAACTAAAACATAAACGAAATAAAAAAAAATAAAAAATCATCAGTTTTAGCAAGGAACATGGCATCCTTATAGTGTCCCATATATATTAACTTTCAGAAAAGAAAATGCAACTTCTATAAATAAAACAAGAAAATAAAACTTGTTTTTTTTTTGTTTTTCATAGGCCAAAAAAAAAAAATGGTGCCAACCACACCCTGTATTTTTAATTTCCCTTTTTGCTCTAATTTTACTGATTTTCAATGTAAAAGGGTTGAGAGAGAATTTTCCAGCATACCTCAAAAGAGCATCACCTGTTAATTAGGTCGAGGAAGAAGCTCCTTTAGATATTATATTGAGAAGTTTGTTTGGGATTTTTGTAATGAGGGAGATCATCACAGCTATAATAACCTGTATTATATTAGATGTTATGGAGCTTTCTAGACTGTCAACATAGAGAAAATTTTTGCCTGGTTTTGGTAAAATGTCTATTTCAACTTAGATCATTTGTTTTCTGAGGAAAAATATGGGTCAAAGCCCATATTTAGATCCATTAATAATGGTAAAAATTACAATAGTTTTGTAATAGTAAAGCAACTTAGATCATTTGTTGACTTGATGTAGGAAAATTATGTAAATTATTGTGCTAAAGTGTAATTATATCTTGATACAAGCAGAAACTATCAACTACACCGTCATTGTCGTAATTTTAACTTTTCTAGGGACTAATTTGTTGAAGTCGGATTGTCAAAGTTTTCAAATGACCAAAAATTATACATTTTTGTAATTGTGTAGTGAAGGTGCTTTGGTCAACATTGGTGGGCGATTCCAAATAATTATTAAGACCAACAACCCACCTCTCCAACCAGCAGCCTCTCAATTCTCAATTGGACAAAAGTAAAAGGTAAATACGGTCAGCGGTACCGGTACCGGTACCAAAATGAGTGTAGAGATTTTGAAAAAATGAGTGTATAGAAGTTGCATAGTACACAAGTTACAATTTAGTTATATATTAGAACAAAAAATGTACTTGGTATTGTACAAAAATGTTAACCCAAATGGAGTTTATATAGCCTTATTAGTTTTCTTATTTGCCTCGTTGAAAGAACAGGCAACTTGCAACAGGGGTGCTACAGGAAATATTTTGTCGGAATGAATTTCAATCGTTGATTGATTAAAGGGTAGAGTTGGAATAACGATGCATCTACGGAGAGTGAATTTTCATTTTCTTCCATTCGTCCCCGGTGAATTTTCGTGAGGGATGCTTCCATTCGCACCCCTAGACCTAAGCCCGACGTGCGACGTAAACCCTAGACCTAAACCCGATCTGCCATGGCATCCTTTCTCACGATCTCTCTTCTCCTCGATCAATAAAAGAAAGAGTCGTGCTGTAGTCCCTCTCCCAATCAAGCAAATAGCTCTCTTCTCTCTTCGATCCGAGAAACTCCTCTCTTCTATTCGCCGAAAGAGGTGTCAGGTATGGCAATATCTCTGTAATGTTTTCCTATTATCTCTGAATTTATCACTGATATCGTTTTTTTAAGCTTTTGTGACTTGTTCTGGGAAAAATTGGATATTTACATTTGATCGTGCATCAGTAATGTTTGCACAGTTAGTATTCTTAGGTTGCTGGTTTATGCTATTTTGGTACCTGCGTGCATAGTTACTATGGTATGGTTTATGCTCAACCAACAATCAATTTAAGAAATAACTCAAAGAATTGAGTTAATTTTGGGAAAATCAGAAAACTGGATAAAATGGCGAAACTCAAGACCACAGAGATAGAAACACAAATTTACTTGATTATTCACTAGAATGAATTTACACAGAATCTCACCCTTTTATAGCAAATATACCTGTCTAGGTACATTTGAACCTAACAGTAAATTTAGCACCAGTATTTGTCTAATTAGCTAACTAATTTCCTAATAATTTTCTTTTGGTTCTGAGAGAGAGAGGGGCTTCTGAAGCTGCTGGCCCACTTGTCATCTTTTTGTAAGTCTTTAATTGTCTTGGCCCCATTTGTAAGTCACTTGATCGGCTTCCTTGTTAAAAATAGCCCATATATTCTTAATAAAAGACTCATAAATCACTTCCATATTCAAATATTTTGAAACTGTTATGTTATGCCACAACGTGTATGAAAGAAATCACTCAATGTGTCTATTTTATATTATCAGATCAGTGAATCAAAGGATATGAATCGATCAAAGAAAAAGGTGAAACAAAAGAATCAACTGGTACAGGTATATTGACCTGATGTGTGCTTAGTTGGGATTATGCCACATATGGTTTTAATGGGTCACTATCTTTCTTTTCTAATTTTGATGTTACTGTTACTGCAGAGGATTTTGGTTTCAATCACATTCATACTATGGGTCAGTATTCAATGGCCAATGTGGGGTCCACTGTTGGGTATGTGACAGCCGTGCAAGAAGGTATATATGCAGTATTCTTCTTCTTTTTATTAACTAAGTATAGTTCATTTCATACCTATCTAATACATGAACTGTAATATTCTTCTACCATGCCAGTAAAATAAATTAATTGAGGCTTTGAATGTTAATAGTTGAAAAAAACAGTAGAATTTGGTACATAACCCAATCCAGTGGCTGTTGGTGCAATTCTTTAAAAAAACAAAACGTTTATGTGATTCAAAGGAATTTTATTAATAAATCATCATCAATATCATCATACCTACCATAAGGTCATCTTTGATTTTTTTTACTTTGGAGGGACTTGCTTGTAAGTTTAACTATTTCTCTTGTCAGTATCTTCTTATTGGATTACTTTCTACTCTTATCGTAGAAGTGATCGAAAACTTTTGATGTGTAGTCACGATCAATTGTTCTAGACTCTTGTTAGTTTACTAAGAATTGATAATTTCTTGTTGTCATTTGAGAAATGTTTCATTCTCTTTGCCACTTTGTCCATGGCTGCTGCCTAAATCAAGTTGCAATTCTTCTTTAATTTTAGGTTTTATTAGTCAATTCATTTCAACCCTTTCTATTCTGTGAACTTAATTTTAGAATAAAATGAACAACATAGCAAATGTATTTTTTTACTTTATAATTTGGAAATGATGAATACTGTGTTTTATTTTCCCTAAATTTGTAGTGCAAGTCCAAGATCAGTGGAGATACAACTTGCTTTCAGCCTCATCATCGGCTTCCTGTGTCTAAAATGTAATTAGATGAAGTAAGCTGGATGTCACAACCTAACTGGTAAATTAGGTATGCATTAAAGTTGAACTGGGCTGCTGGTACAATTAACAGTACACTGGTACTGGTTAATTTATCGACACAAGGGAAGAGGTGCTGGTAAATGGGGACCCAAAATAGCAACAACAATCACAGGGGCAAAAACGGTATTTGGTTGAAAAAAAAGGAAAATAACAAGGGCATAGATAACACAGTCTGACAAGATAGGGAGAACCGTACCGGACTGGTACGCTCGATTTCTGTCTACTAAGGCAGAAGAAGAAGTAATGGTACAGCAGGTGAAGAAGAAACCGGTATGATCAGTACGGTCTTGGTAAAACTGGTAAAAAGGAGGGGCAGTGTCAGCAACAGCTTGGAACAAAACACTCGCTCAAACTGAAGATACTGGTATATATCACAAGAGCAATTGATAGAAAAGAGTGGGTACCAATGCAAGCTTTGTAAAATGTACAAGTTTGAAAAAAATTATTTTCCTAGTGGTTTTTACTGTTTTTAATTGTTAATTTTATAGAATTTCTTTATTATTTGCCCCTTCAACACATGTTAATATTTGTGGACCGTTCATTTTCACACGAGCAATTGGCAGTCGATCTGTAATGAAATGATTTCAAATTTATTTTGAAATGATCACAGGAAAATATTGAACATAAACAACATAAAAAATCTGAGATTTGATTATGTCCGAGCTTCAATCCAACGCGAAGTGTGTATAACCCTTCGATGTTTTGATATTCCGTCGGCTTGATGGATAGGTAAATAAAAATAAAATTTCATCAAACTTTAAACAAACTAAGGCTACATCACTTAGGTACTGTCTTTCAAAAGTCTCTTTTACTCTTCTTGTCCCAAAAATGAATTGTACCATCAATCCCAGTTGTTGCAAATGTGTGATGCACCTATACACCAAATCAATCAAATTGATAGAAAGAAAAAATGAAACTCTGCAGTAGACCACATAACGATATAACAAACTCTGCAGTAGACCCAGTCAATGTCCTTCGAAAAGAACATTTTTATTCCCCTTCGTTTTTGAAGTGTCCAAAATTACCAGTATCTACAAAAAGAGAGATGTAACATTACTTAAATGAGGATTTCAAAAGATAAAACTCAAGGAAATGACATAATAAATCCAGTCCATCTATAATCACAATAAACAAATAACATAAAATACAAGGACCAAACATGATGAAAATTTAAAGAGTTGACAAAGTAATCTCATACACCTCTCCTTTTGCCCCACTTGACAATAGAAAATAAAAGATGCTGAGAATTAGGAGAAGCAATGCGATAATTGAAGCAATTATTATTCCAAAGTATCATGTTATAACCTGGGAGCAAACACCAATCAAACTTCAGATATTGTCCATGCCAACAAAACTCCTTACAGAATGCTTGTATATCAATGCTGTCAGAAAAGTTGGAGCAAAGAGTTTCTCATTATGTAATATAGCTTTAGTTTATCTTCATTACAGATTGAAATAACAAATCAAAACAAAGAAAATAAGAAACACAGAGAGATTAACCCATATTCCAAAGTACCACCACCGCCTGTGATGGGGATACTGCTGATAAGGCAATTAATCACAGTAGTCTTTCTTCCATTTGGCCCAAGCAGACAACACAGTTGGTCTTTTGCAAGATTAACCCATATTCCCTAATTATCAATGTTATCAGAACCGGACCGGACATTGAAACGGTAAAGCTTCGGGTCAATGGTTCACTGGTCGGACCGTTGGGTCAACCGGTTCAACTGCTGGTTTTTTAAAACTTATATTTATATTTATTTATAAGATATTAGGGTTATATATAATAATTAATAATCATATTTCTTATGTACATTTGTGAACTTTCAAACATACAAATTAAAATGTAACCAATTATAATTTTTCAAATTTGAATGTCACGACGATGTCTTAGTAATTGCTTCCTTCTCACTTCTGATACAAATCTGCACTTGTGGTTACCAAATCATCAATCAAATAGCAGTTCTTAATTCATCACCTGCTTTCTTTTATTTTGGCGAATGAGTTTATAGAATTTAATATGGGGAGCAATTCATGTAGTTAGAATTTGACATGGAATAAGGGATTTGAGTTGTGCAGGGTACAAGGAGCCAGCATTCTTTGTTAACATAATATTATTGTCCCGATGTGGGCCCACGGATTCAATAGCCTATGTGACTTGATTGAGTGTTAATGAATTTTTGGGTCAAATTGCAATATTCTACAATCAGGTCTCGTGCTGAAATATAACAGGTTATTTCAATTTGGGACTGAAAATCATTACCTCAAGATCCTTCAACAGAAGGAAAGCAGTTTTTCTGCAACGAGCTTAGATCTCGTTTATGTATAAAATCACAGAAAGAATCAAACTTGAGATAAGAGAAAGAGTAATTTGAGATAAAAACGAAGGTGCCAGCTGCAACCAACGTACGAATGCTCAAAGCAATTCGACTAATTCATTATCAAAATTCTGCATACAACTCCATAGGAGCAATTGCCTTATATAGGCATAGTAAAATGTAAAGAAAAGTAATAAAATTGATTACAGAAAGTATGAAATTATTCTGGTGTTGCCATGTCAGCGATAGGCGCTTGAGCTGGCGTAACCACCTCTAACAAAACCTGAAAAATGTCGCTTGAACGGTTCACTACTTTTCATCTCCCGTCTTCTCTCCAGTTCCTCTCTGGTTCTGTGCGAGTGGGACCCAGTTGTCAGTTTTAATTCCTTGCTGCCCCAACTTCTTGACCCTGCTGACCGGTAACTCTTCTTCATCAATTGAACTGGAACTCTCAACGGTAACCCCCAAATCAGCTGGCCTTCGTTGCATTTTCCTTTTGCCTCTTTTGTGTTCCTCACAATTGCCTTTCTTGTGAGTTATGGCACGAAATTCTGGCAGATGTACTTCTAGCACAACTGCCATCGTTATTTGATTAAACATTGTGAAGAGGAGCGAGGCGACATGGTCAGATCGAGGCGTAGAGGAAGAAAATGCGACTGGTCGCGAGCTATACAGAGGCGGAGTGCTCAGATCGAATTCCCATCAATTGAAGAGGTTGACTGTGAGTTCCCGTCAAGCGACGACGCGGTCAGATGTCGAACGGCGGCAGGGAGAACTCGTCGTGCTGCTCATGAGTAGGACGCGGATGGAGAAGGGATTTGAGTGAGGGGGGAGAGTGAAATTTTGAGAGAGGAGAAAGATAAGAATAGAGGAGAAGAGAGGAAGTTTCCAGAAAGGGAAGGATTGCCGAAAAATAAACGGGAGACGAGTGAGAAAGATAATAGACGGAGAAAATAGGAGGGAAGGAAATTCCAGCGGGAATATGAAAATTTTAGAAGCAGTGGCGGGAAAGGAAAAATTTTAGGGTTTAAGTGGGAATGTCAAAATTTTATGAGCAATTGCGGGAAAAATAGACAGAAAGTAAAAAAACTAATGAGATTTTTAAGCAAAAAAGAATGAAATTTTTAATAAATTTAGGAGGGAATTAAGATTTTGATAGAAACTTAGGAAGGAAGTAAATTTTTGTCCGCCTTCATTAACTCACATGGCAAGAATTTATGTTCCATGAAGCATAAACTCTTGTTTTGTGAGTTAATGAAGGCGGGCGAAAATATGTCGTCCGTGGTTCGATCGGGACCGTTGAAATTAAAAAGCACTGCATTTATTGTCTTCCACCCAAGTTTGATAATTTTTTTTTTTATTTACCCATCCATCTAGTTGACAGAATATCGTAAAATCAAATGGTTATGAACACTTCTCGTTGGATTGAAGTTCGGACACAGCCAAGCTTCAGAACTACTATGTTGGTTAGGTATTTTGTTTTCTCTTAATCATTTCAAAAGAAATTTAAAATCATTTCATTGCAGATCGACTGTTGATCGCTCGTGCGAAAATAAACGGTGTTGAAATATTTACACACGTTGAAGGAGCTAATAATGATTAAATTATATAAAATTAATAATTATATGTGTGATTTTGTCATAAAAAATGCAAACAGTTTGAAAAAAAAAAAAATTTCCAAATTATTTGCTTTTTAATTTTATTTTGTATAACTTGGATAATATTTTTCAAAATAAAATTGTTGTACATGGCTAAATTATTTAGATTTCTTAGATAAATTCAATCTAAATAAATACATTTTTTTCAAAACAAAATAAAATTGTTGTACATGGCTAAATCATTTAAATTTCTTAGATAAATTCAATCTAAATAAATACATTTTTTCAAAACAAAATAAAATTGTTGTACATGGCTAAATCATTTAAGTTTCTTAGATAAATTCAATCTAAATAAATACATTTTTTCAAAACAAAATAAAATTGTTGTACATGGTTAAATCATTTAAATTTCTTAGATAAATTCAATCTAAACAAATACAACCCGTTTCGGCCAAAACAACCTATTTCAGTATACATTGAAGGAGCTAATAATGATGAAATTATATAAAATTATCAATTATAAGTGTGATTTTGTCATAAAAAATACAAAAAGTTTGAATATTTTTTTAAATTTTTTTGTATCACTTTCATAATATTTTTCAAAACAAAATAAAATTGTTGTACATGTGTAAATCATTAAAATTTCTTAGATAAAATTCAATCCTTCAACATAAAAAATTTGATTGTTCAAATTATTTTGCAAAAGTAATTACTTCCCTCTAAAATTTGTAAATTGCATTTTGTTGAAAATTATTTATATTTTTTACATTTTCTACAATTAAATACATTTTTTGGGTTTTTTCATTTCAGCGGACTTTTAATTTTTTTTTCTTCTAAATTCTTTTTTGTAGCAAAATCAATTGTTGAATCTTTTAATTTTAATTTTATTTCTGTAGTTGACGAATTATCAGTCTTTTAGAATTTATTTTAGGAAACAGCCGAGGCAAAATCAATGCGTTTGAGTATATATTTCTATTATGCTATATACACAACAAAAGTAACAAAATTACATTGCATTTATTATGCTAAAATCACATTTTTTATTTAATAATTTGAAAAGAAAAAGTTAAGAGAATATGAATAATTTGTTCCATGGATCAATATCTTTCTATAATCACAAAACTGAAATCAGTACACATTGGATTATTTTATCCATCATTGCAAAGTACAAAAAAAATCAGAAGATCTCGCGCAATCTGCTTAGAAGGATCTCGCACGAACTTAACCTGGTTAGTCATGAAAGAACCGAGTAAGCAACCAAGCAAGCACTGGTACAAGATCAAGCAAACATTTCTGCCCTCACAACTCCAAATTAATAAAGAACGTTACAGTTTAGGACTGACACCAATTGTTATACTTGCACATCCAATTTCGTTACAGTTTAGGACTGACAGGTCGAGTAAGACCAAGCGAATGGAATCATTATAATCAGAAAATGAGAACATTGATATTGAGCACAAAAGAATAATACTAAAAGGGAATAAGCAAGGCTGGAGTGGAGTGGAGTGGTCATGCATCACAATTTGGCCATTATCCCATAGAATTAAGCTCCACAAATTCATTGTCAAACCTTAATTAAGCAACCAAACAAACAAAAACAATAAACGAATAAAATCATTAAAAGAGATAAAAAAAACTAATTAATATTGAAGAATTAGTTACTTTATTCATGCACTCACTCTCTCCCATGTGAATACAGTGCATCGGCAGTTGCTCCTAAAAGTTTGCATTTTGCAAGTTATCTATCTCATCGTAAAAATTTATTAATACATACTCATTTTGTTTTGTTTTTTTTACTTTTTTTATTTCTTTCCAATTTTTCGTGTTCTGGTTCCAGTTGTTGGATTTTTTAATTATCTTACATAATTTGTTTGCTTATCTTTTTGTCTTTTAAGAGAAAAAATTTTGTTGGGTTCAACTGATTTCTTATAATTAATGAAAGATAGTTTCGGACATCTAAATTAAATTAAATGAAAAACAATAACAACAACAACAAACAATATGTTCTCTTAACGTGTTGCTGGTCGGATATATATATAATTCAATTCTTGTTTCTATTTTTTTGGAATAGGTACTTGTACTCTCCTCAAAACTATAATTTCCTCTCCAAATTCTATGTATAATTAATCATTTACCATCTCAAAATCAACAGAATTAAAAATATACAGAGAAGTGTTTAGAGCCCAAAAAGCCCATTTATGTGTTTAGATCAGGGCCCATTTCCTTGGACTTTGGAGCGTTGTTGGACCGCAAAATGGAGTTGCTGACGAAATTGTGACAGGCAGCCTACACAATTTTGTCAATCAAATTAAGTTTTATTTTCATGTTTCTGTTGAATAACTATCTAACATTTGCAACAGAAACTAGAAAGGCCTGTTTAGTATTTTCTAAATCAATTTTTATACCTAGTAAATAACTAGGATTCTTAAGTCTGTTCAAGGGTACACAGGTAAGGGGTAATATAGTAATTTTTTAATGAGAACCACTTTCTAATTGTATAGTTAAAACTGAAGGGTGTTTTCATTTGTGCTGGCCTATTTTTATTTTTATTTTTTTAGATTTTTCTGTTGGGATTTCCATTAAATCATTCTTATTGTATGTACCATGCTAGTATCCTGTACCAGTTTTTGTAGCACAAGTCCAAGTGATCAATTATAAAGCTTTTTTTTTTCTTTTCTTTTTTTAAGGGTCTCTACTCTATTTGTAAACATTTTTTAGTGAAGGATAGAAAAGCATTAAAAAAAAAGGGTTAATTTTCTATTTATTCTCATAGACTTGTTCAGTTTCTTATTTACCTTTTTACTCTTTATTATATTTAATTTATCCCTCCACTCTCTTTACATTTTTCCATTTACAGTTAAAAATCTATAGTTAAGTATTCAGAGTTTTGATTTTTCATTATACCCTTTTTTTTATCTCTTTTATACTGACAAATTATGAAAGCGCCAATTGAATCAGAACCATAACAGAGTGAGGAGAAAGGCTAAACTAATGTGTGACGCTCTCCAGTGCTCTCCAATAATAGAGGTAGAAGATAAGAGAAGAAATGTTGAACTGGAAGAAGGAGAAATGGAGAAGAACAAAACAATAGCAACCTTTTCTTTTTGGAAAGTAACAATAACAACCTATTCAGTACATAACCTCTTAAAATTAGAATACCAGCGTTTAAAAAAGTTGTAAAAGATATACCCACTAATAAAATCTCTAAAAGTCAGAATACCAGTTCATACCAGCAAGTACTCATGTCTTTCATTCTTAAATTTTCACATTTACTTTTTACCCCTATAAGTCAGAAAATTATAAAAACAGCAAATCCTTTGAATTCATATCAAATTGATCTCAACAGCAAAACAATTAACCAAAGCATTCAAATCAAATTAATCTCAACAACAAAAACAATTAGCAATTTTAAACTAGAAGATGACCTCGAAGCTTATTCTGCTTTAGGTTTCCACAATGAAATAGCACGTATTATGTTACCCTTCCAACCCCAAAAGAACCAATTGCAATCTTCTTCAACAAAATATGCCTCATTATAACCAGTTCTAAACATTTCACGGCATTCTTTCACTACACGAGGATCTACCGGAAATGGTTGAAAACCGGACTGCAAATTTTGCATGTGCCAATACTTGTAGTTTTCCGGTCTTACCAAATCTGATCCTTCACATGCTACCAGATTAATTATAGAAGGACCATAAATTTCTCTTTCCATTACTTGCATATGCTTATAGTCTCCTGGAAGCAACGTGTCATGCATGTCGAAATACCTAGAGAACTGCAACAAAACCTGTCTAAACCGTGTGATAAAGAAGGGACTGAAGGATAAGTTGAATATTCCTTGAATGAAAAGCTTCGGTTTGGTCTCTTGAATCAGATCGAGGAGTTTATTCCTAGGAGTAAATTTGCCTGACAAAGGTTCGTCCCTTGCGCTACCTAAGTTATAAATATTATTAACTATAAGCACTTCATCATCATTGATACTAAGATCATCAATACAAATGGCCTCCCATTGTGAGGCGATTCCTTGATACTCAAAAGGAACTCCAAAACTTCGAGCATAATCTTCCAACCTCCTTCCTGTCTCGTTGATTCTTTCAGCAGGGTGAAAGCCCGGCTGAGGCAAATCTATCCCAGTAATTCGTAATTTTGGGGTACCATCTTTTCTTTTTGCAAGTGATTGAATTAGAGATGGCCATTGGAATCCAGGAGTAATGCCAAAATCAACTACATGGATTTTTGATGCATTCCTTGTGGCATTAAGAATACTCTCATTAGCAAAATGAAATGAAACTCTCATGACAGGGACTACCCTCGAGCACATATAAACGGCCTTCATATAGTCGTTAGTGCTTACTTGTCTAGTGAAATACTGGCGATAGGTCGCACTTTCTGTACCAGCCAAGCGTGCCTCTAGTCCATCAACAAGAATGCATGCAAGCCTTTGGATCCCATCTCCAATAGGAGATGCTTCCTTCCTTATTTGTTTTATAAGTTCACAAGCAACTTTGTTATCATTCATATATATCGCCTTTGCACAAGATATGAGACTTGCTCTGAGATTGATATGGTCGTGTTGGTTTTGATGATACTCGCTATATGAGTTTGCTTCGAGCTCCTTGATTTCTCTTAGACTAGCTATTTCTTCTCTTGAACAGTTTTCCCCGTGGTAAAGTACTAATCTATCCAACATCTCATCTCTAATTGTTTCCTCATCGGAGACCATGGCTATTTTGCAATTTCGCTCCTCCAAAAGATCCAAGTCTCCATCATTTGTATTCCTTTTACCCTTTGATTTACTTAGCAAATTACTTTCTCTCTCTTCCCCCAATCTAAACTCTAGTGATGAGTTGCTTTCACATTTCTTTGTTGGATTAAGTGAAAGATTGCTCACTTGCAAAATTGACAATTTATTGTGATTCGGAAGGAACTTCAATCCTTCTTCTACACCTCTCTGAAATTCAGTAGCCAGCAAGTTCTCTATACACGGACCCACTTGATCTTTTAAAACAGAAGTTGTGAATTTAGGATTTACTTTTGATTGTTTTGGTACCAGTTGATTATCTGGTAAAGGTGGATATTTTTCCCCAAGGATATCATAAAAAGGTTTCTCCATGTCCCTGAGAGCTGTATCTTGATAACCATTTATCTCATCTTTATCTTCCTCCATTAAATACCGGCTTATGTAGTCTAGTATTGGATCTAAATGTATCTCAGATTTCTCATGTTGGTTCAGAGAACGATTGTTGTATAGGCTTTTTTCGGGGATGATTTGTGAGAAGTTAATGGAACTGTGCAATTCATTTGACTTGAAAAACCTTGAGTTGTTCTCTTCCGGGAAAGCCATGTATGTTGCTTGCAGGTTCCAAAATTTGATTGACAGATATTTGATCTAGAAATATCATGAATGAATCAAATTAGTGTAGTCAAACTGTTGAATAACATTATTCAGTAAAAAAAAAAAATCAATTTCACCATTAATAGTAGGCTAGTTAAGATTAATTTAGTAGAAGTATAAGAAGCATCAATGTCAATTTAATTATATATATTTGTTCTTAAGTTCCTTATTTACTAAAAATTCATTAATTAGACACCGAACTTTGCAAATAAATAAGCGCTTTAAGTAGGGACAAAATCGGTATACAGAAATTATTTTTTTCTCTCAGCTCTTAATGTTGTGATTGGAGCACTTTAGTTAGCTGCTCTTTAATGAAAGTACTAAAGTAACTAAATAAAAAAAAAATCAACCGTTCTTTAATTAAACTAGCTATATTCTTAGAAACTAAAACATAAACAAAATAAAAAATAAAAAATCATCAGTTTTAGCAAGAAACATGGCATCCTTATAGTGTTAGTGTCTAGGGGTGCAAACGGATCAGATAATATCCGACCCTATCCAGATCCATATCCGAAAATTTGATACGGATATCCGATATCCAAATATCCGTGCGGATACGGATACAGATATGGTTTTGATTTTTAATTATCCGTATTTGAATAGTAGATATATACTATATAGTTTAATATATATTATGAAAGTATTTATGTATATATCTATGGATATCCGATATCCGATCTGTATCCGTACCTATCCGTTTAATATCCGATCCATATTCGTATCCGAAAAATAAAAGCGGATACAGATATGGTTTTACCACTATCCTATCTGTTTGCACCCCTAATAGTGTCCCATATTACCTTTCAGAAAAGAAAATGCGAGTTCTATAAATAAAACAAGAAAAGAAAACTTTGTTTTTTTTTCATAAGCCATAAAAAGGAAAAATAAAGGGTGCCAACCACGCCCTATATTTTTAATTTCCCTTTTTGCTCTAATTTTACTGATTTTCAATGAAATCAGTGGGGCATTTTGAGGCCACTTTTGTCAGAAAAAAAAAATGTAAAAGGGTTGAGAGTGAATTTTCCAGCATACCTCAAAAGAGCATCACCAGTAATCAGGTCGAGGAAGAAACTAGCTCCTTTAGATATTATATTGAGAAGTTTGTTTGGGATCTTTGTAATGAGGGAGATGATCACAGCTATAACAAGCTGTATTATATTAGATGTTATGTTGCTTTCTAGACTGTTAACATAGAGAAATTTTTGGCTGGTTTTGGTAAAATGTCTATTTCAAGCAGAAAGTGTAAAATGTCTATTTCATGTAGGAAAATTATGTAAATTATTGGGCTAAAGTGTAATTATATCTTGATACAAGCAGAAACTATCAATTACACCGTGATTTTGGTAATTTGGACTTTTCAAGGGACTAATTTAATATGTTCAAGTCAGATGGTCAAATTGTTTAAATGACCAAAAATTATACATTTTTGTAATTGTGGATATTTAGTGGAGGTTTATTGGTCAACATTGGTTGGCCATCCCAAATTATTAAGACCAACAACCCACCTCTCAATTGGACAAAAGTAAAAGGTAAATACGGTCACATGGTGAAGCATATATAGTGTGTTGACAGTTCCTTTTTAAAGGTTTGAATTAATTAATACACTCATTTTGTGTTTTTCCTTTTTTTATTTCCATACAACTTTTCATGTTCTAGTCTCAGTTGTTAGATTTTTGAATTATCTGAGTCAAGTTCATTACTAGTGCACAACAAATCATATATTTTCTAACATTTGTTTACTAATTTTTTTTGTCTTGAAGAGAAACAATAATGTTGTTGGGTTCAACTGATTTCTGTTAGGTTTAATTAATTGAATAAAATATAGTGAAAAATTTAAGGAGACCTTTTTTTATTAAATGATAAACAATATTTTTTCCATTCATATTTTATCAGGATAGTCTGTATTGGAATGTGGATTTCCTCATAATTTTCTGAGAGGCCGAGCATAAAGTAACTATTATTTAGGCCCAACAAGGCAAGTACAAATACAAAATTTGATTATATGTTTAAACAATGAGAATGTAATTACTGGGCCACCTCATGTCTTCATCAAACAAAAACACAAGAAAAGACATCCAAAGCCCAATTTATGATATCTTGGGCTTGATAATTTATTCCTTCTAGGCTTCATGCGCACAATTTAAATGGCACCCGTTTGTCCCATAGACAATCATAAAAAAAAAATAATAATAAATAAATAAATAATAATAATAATAATAAATAAATAAACACCGTAGCTCCTTAAAATTGCCAAAACCCCTTTAACTTGACAAAAATTTACAGAAAAACCCCTTGAACTCCTGAAAATTATCACAACTTATGAAAAATGCCATATCCCCAAAATACCCTTTGAACAATATACGGTAACAGAAACTGAAGTTTACACATCAAGAGGAAACATATTAACTAAGAGTCCCTAGTAACAAAAATTTAAGTGCACACATGCCAGAGAATAGACAAATAAATCAATACCTGCTGTTCTGGTAAATCGGCTTGTAAGCGCAACAGAAATTCACGTGGCAGCACCCCTTGAAGGTGATGAGTTCTGAGACCCAGAGGGGAGTAATACCAGGTGAGTTGAGCATGCTGACAATGAAATAAAGCATGTGAAATTGTTTCCTCAGTATTGCAACATAAGCATGTGTACCAGTAGTTTTTATATTTGGTACAGTGAATGAGTTTCCTTTAGACTTGATTCGTCGAAAAAGAAAAAATCATGTTTGTTAGAGACAACATACCTTTGAATATGGCCTTAGATTGTTAGCATTTCAGCTAGGAGTTTGTTAAATGTAATAATGACGACATTGTTAGACTATCTTACAAGGCTATAAAAAAACTTCCATCTACTTGTAACAAATGAGTTCATTGAAACTTCATGCTCATACTTGTTTAGGTGAAAAATTAAAATCATATGATCCAATGTGCATCTTGTTGGCTTTATCTATATAAATATCCCAAATATCTTGCAAAATTTCAAACATTTTTCTAATGAACTAAGTTGCTAATAAATTTATAAAAATATAGATAATACATATCGTGAAAGATGTCAAAGTTTGTTCTGCTATATGAGCATCATATTCCTGAGTATCTCAAATTGACTCACTTATAGGTTTACATTCTGCAATTTAGATTCACCAGGTTCTTCAATTTCTACTTCTTTTCTTTTATTTTTTTAGATATTTGTCAGTGCTACTTTGTAAGGATATATGAAATTGTGGTTGCATGCTGAGATCTAGTTCTTGTTTAATCAATTAATAATACTGTCTTCATTAGGTAGGAAATCCCCCTTACGATTCGAACTGTGCCAATTAAATCCAGAAATTGTTTGCCATTGTTCATGAAAGAATTAACAATATTTTGGTAACAACCATTTTGATCAAGTAAATAATGAAGAAATTAAAGCATATAATTAAAGTAATGGGGTTGCTGTTTTTTTCTTTAAATCAAACAGGTAGGTTCAGTACCAGTGTATAATTTTAATTGGTACATTGGTACCATATCAGAGTTCCTACTGGCTACTACAACAAATACTGTTCTGTCAAACTGAAACTGAATACTGGCCATGCATGCCTCAATTTTACTCCAAATTGGTTGTAGATCTCTCCGGTGGTGATCCCTCTCAGGTAAGATTTTTTGTAAGTTATAATTAGTTTTAAAGTCATTGTAAATTTTAATATAGAACTTGTATGTAGAAATAATTTTGGCCTCATTTTGCCTCGGTATTCTTTGTTTACCCCAATTGCTACTGTTACTTTTTGGGTTCTGTTACCAGTACTGATGTCTAGATAGAATTTGAATCGAGAATGATTTACGTATATAACAATTATTTTTACTCATTTATGACCCAATTTAATTAAAGTATAATAAAATTGTGACAGGTAGCTAGCACAATTTTGTCAATCAAGGTTTTCTTTTCATGTTTCTGTTGAATAACTTTCTAACATTTGCACTAGAAATTACAAAGGCATGTTTAGTATTTTCTAAATCAACGTTTATACCGAATAAATAACTGGGATTGTTAAGTCTGTTCAAGGGTACACAGGTAAGGGGTAATATAGTAATTTTTTTAATGCAAACCACTTTATAATTGTATAGATTAAACTAAAGGGTGTTTTCATTTGTGCTGGCCTATATTTTTTTTTTTTTAGATTTTTCTGTTGAGATTTCCATTAAATCATCCTTATTGTATGTACCGCGCTAGTATACTGTACCAGTTTTTGTAGCATAAGTTCAAGTGATCAATTATAAAGCTTTGTTTTTTTTTTTTAGGGTCTCTACTCTCTTGATAAACTTTTCTTAGTAAAGGATAGAATAGCATTAAAAAGAAGGGTTAATTTTCTATTTACCCTCAAAGAAGGGTAAACTTCAATATATCCCTCCCTCAACTCTCTTTACATTTTTCCATTTACAGTTAAAATCTATAGTTAAGTATTCAGAGTGAGGAGAAAGGCTAAACTATTGTGCGACGCTCTCCAGTGCTCTCCAATAATAGAGGTAGAAGATTAGAGAAGAAATGTTGAACTGGAAGAAGGAGAAATGGAGAAGAACAAAACAATAACAACCTTTTTTTTTTGGAAAGTAACAATAACAACCTATTCAGTACATAACCTCTTAAAATTAGAATACCAGCGTTTAAAAAAGTTGTAAAAGGTATACCCACTAACAAAACCTCTAAAAGTCAGAATACCAGTTCATACCAGTAAGTACTCATAAATGTCGTTCATTCTTAAATTTGCACATTTACTTCTTAACCCTATAAGTCAGAAAATTATAAAAACACCAAATCCTTTGAATTGATCTCAACAGCAAAGCAACCAAAGCATTCAAATCAAATTAATCTCAACAACAAAACAATTAGCAATTTTAAACTAATTTTAAACTAGAAGATGACCTCGAAGCTTGTTCTGCTTTAGGTTTCCACAATGAAATAGCACGTATTATGTTACCCTTCCAACCCCAAAAGAACCAATTGCAATCTTCTTGAACAAAAAATGCCTTCTTATAACCAGTTCTAAAAAATTCACGGCATTCTTTCACTACCCGTCGATCTACCGGAAATGGTTGAAAACCGGTCTGCAAATTTTGCATGTGCCAATGCTTGTAGTTTTCCGGTCTTACCAAATCTGATCCTTCACATGCTATCAGATTAATTATAGAAGGACCATAAATTTCTCTTTCTATTAGTTGCATATGATTGTAGTCTCCTGGAAAAAACGTGTCATGTATGTCGAAATACCTGGAGTACTGCAACAAAACTTGTCTAAACCGTGTGATAAAGAAGGGACTGAAGGATAAGTTGAATATTCCTTGAACGAAAAGCTTCGGTTTGGTCTCTTGAATCAGCTCGAGGAGTTTATTCCTAGGAGTATTCTTGCCTGACAAAGATTCGTCCCTTACGCTACCTAAGCTATAAATAGAATTAACTATAAGCACTTCATCATCATTGATACTGAGATCATCAATACAAATGGCCTCCCATTGTGACGCGATCCCTTGATACTCAAAAGGAACTCCAAAACTTCGAGCATAATCTTCCAACCTACTTCCTGTCCCGTTGATTCTTTCAGCAGGGTGAAAGCCCGGCTGAGGCAAATCTATCCCAGTAATTCGTAATTTTGGGGGACCATCTTTTCTTTTTGCAAGTGATTGAATTAGAGATGGCCATTGGAATCCATGAGTAATGCCAAAATCAACTACATGGATTTTTGATGCATTGCCAGTGGCAATGAGAATACTCTCATTAGCAAAATGATTTTCAGCTCTCATGAAAGGGACTACCCTCGAGCACGTATAATAGGCCTTCATATAGTCGTTAGTGCTTACTTGTCTTGTAAAATACTGGCGATAGGTCGCACTTTCTGTACCAGCCAATCGTGCCTCTAGTCCATCAACAAGAATACATGCAAGCCTTTGGATCCCATCTCCAATAGGAGATGCTTCCTTCCTTATTTGTTTTATGAGTTCACAAGCACATTTGTTATCATTCATATATATAGCCTTTGCACAAGATATGAGACTTGCTCGGAGATTGATATGGTCATGTTGGTTTTGATGATACTCGCTATATGAGTTTGCTTCGAGCTCCTTGATTTCTCTTAGACTAGATATTTCTTCTCTTGAACAGGTTTCCCCGTGGTATAGTACTAATCTATCCAACATCTCATCTCTAATTGTTTCCTCACCGGAGACCATGGCTATTTTGCAATTTCGCTCCTCCAAAATGTCCAAGTGTCCATCATTTGTATTCCTTTTACCCTTTGATTTACTTAGCAAATTACTTTCTCTCTCTTCCCCCAATCTAAACTCTAGTGAGTTGCCTTCACATTTCTTCGTTGGATTAAGTGAAAGATTGCTCACTTGCAAATTAATCGACAATTTATTGTGATTCGGAAGGAACTTCAATCCTTCTTCTACACCTCTCTGAAATTCAATAGCCAGCAAGTTCTCTATACACGGACCCACTTGATCTTTTAAAACAGAAGTTGTGAATTTAGGATTTATCTTTGATTGTTTTGCTACCAATCGATTAACTTGTAAAGGTGGATATTTTTCTCCAAGGATATCATAAAAAGGTTTCTCCATGTCCCTGAGAGCTGTATCTTGATAACCATTTATCTCATCTATATCTTCCTCGAATAAATATCGTCTTATGTAGTCTAGTGTTGGATCTAAAAGTAACTCAGACTTCTCATGTTGGTTCAGAGAAAGATTATTGTATTGGCTTTTTTCGGGGATAATTTCTGAGAAGTTAATGGAACTGTGCAATTCATTTGACTTGAAAAACCTTGAGTTGTTCTCTTTTGGCAAAGCCATGTATGTTGCTTGCAGCTTCCAAAATTTGATTGACAGATATTTGATCTAGAAATATCATGAATGAATCAAATTAGTGAAGTGAAACTGTTGAATAACATTATTCAGGAAAAACAAAATATTTTCAATTTCACCGTTAATAGTTGGCTAGTTAAGATTAATTTAGTAGAAATAGAAGAAGCATCAATGTCAGTTTAATTATATATATTTGTTCTTAAGTTCCTTATTTACTAAAAAATCATTAATTAAACACCGAACTTTGCAAATAAATAAGAGCTTTAAGTAGGGACAAAATCGGTATACAGAAATTATTTTTTTCTCTCAGCTCTTAATGTTGTGATTGGAGCACTTAAGTTAGCTCCTCTTTAATGAAAGTACTAAAGTAACTAAATAAAAAAAAATCAACTGTTCTTTAATTAAACTAGCTATATTCTTAGAAACTAAAACATAAACAAAATAAAAAAAACATCATCAGTTTTAGCAAGAAACATGGCATCCTTATAGTGTTAGTGTCTAGGGGTGCAAACGGATCAGATAATATCCGACCCTATCCAGATCCATATCTGAAAATTTGATACGGATATCTGATATCCGATATTCAAATATCCGTGCGGATACGGATACGGATACAGATATGGTTTTAATTTTTAATTATCCGTATCTTAATAGTAGATATATACTATATAGTTTAATATATATTATGAAAGCATTTATGTATATATCTATGGATATCCGATATCCGATTTGTATCCGTACCTATCCGTTTAATATCCGATCCATATTCGTATCTGAAAAATAAAAGCAGATACGGATATGGTTTTACCACTATCCGATCCGTTTGCACCCCTAATAGTGTCCCATATTACCTTTCAGAAAAGAAAATGCGAGTTCTATAAATAAAACAAGAAAATAAAACTTTGTTTTTTTTTCATAAGCCATAAAAAGGAAAAATAAAGGGTGCCAACCACGCCCTATATTTTTAATTTCCCTTTTTGCTCTAATTTTACTAATTTTCAATGAAATCAGTGGGGCATTTTGAGGCCACTTTTGTCAGAAAAAAAAAAATGTAAAAGGGTTGAGAGTGAATTTTCCAGCATACCTCAAAAGAGCATCACCAGTAATTAGGTCGAGGAAGAAACTAGCTCCTTTAGATATTATATTGAGAAGTTTGTTTGGGATCTTTGTAATGAGGGAGATGATCACAGCTATAACAAGCTGTATTATATTAGATGTTATGTTGCTTTCTAGACTGTTAACATAGAGAAATTTTTGGCTGGTTTTGGTAAAATGTCTATTTCAACTTAGATCATTGTTGACTTGATGTAGCAAAATTATGTAAATTATTGGGCTAAAGTGTAATTATATCTTGATACAAGCAGAAACTATCAATTACACCGTGATTTTGGTAATTTGGACTTTTCAAAGGACTAATTTAATATGTTCAAGTCAGATGGTCAAATTGTTTAAGTGACCAAAAATTATACATTTTTGTAATTGTGGATATTTAGTGGAGGTTTATTGGTCAACATTGGTAGGCCATCCCAAATTATTAAGACCAACAACCCACCTCTCAATGAATTCACATCCTCTCCAATATCTGATAAGGGAATCTTTTATAATTACTAGATCTGAACCGTTCTTTTTAACTTGGCATGAATCTCAAAGCCCAAAATGATGCCCCCTATTGCGACTCAAACCGTAAAGTGAGGGCGATCCTCTGCAATACAGGAGAGTAGGGCTGCAAATGAACCGAACCGAATCGAATTAGGCCTAGTTCGAATTCGAATTCAAAATTATTTCGAACTGAACCCAGTTCGAAATTGAAATAGATTTCAAACATAAAAGGCCAGTTCGAATTTGATTCGGTATAATTCGAACTAGTTCGATTTAATTCGAAATTAGTTTGAAATTGAAAGCTTAAAGGGAAAGAGAAAGAGAGAGAGCAAGCGGAGGGATATAGAGAGAGAGAACTGGGGGCTGTACTCTCTGATCGGTGGTGAGCTCAGGCGAAAAGAGAAATAATCGGTGAAGTGTTTCTTTCACTTGCAACCTTTATTCCGACATTTTTATTTTTATTCATTTTTTAAAATATTTTAATAAAAATAACTAGTGTTCAGCTAAAATTTTAAAAATATTCAAACCGCGAAAAAAATCCAAGGTCCGGAATATAAATTTCGATTGGCAGTGAGGAGACGGGACCACATGTCGGCTTAATAATGCTGGCGATGCTTTGAGGTTGAATGAAAAAAATTGTCCCTGATGAAAAGTGCAACTGCCATGTTCCTTTACCCATTGGAATGGCTTATAGGCTCAGATACATTCACCGACTATTATAATATACTTTAATGAGATTCATGTAACTAGATTTTATTTTATTTTTGAGAAAATGGTGTTGCCAATAATTATAAAATTAATTACCAATTTCAATGAAGTTATCTTGTGTGACACAGTTATTGAAAGACTCTTGACTCATGTACACCGGTACACCAGGGAATGTGAAAATGAATGGTATATATGAATGATATTGTTTTTAAATGGTCTGAGAATACCTCGATATGGTGGTGCTGCAATACGAAATAACAAACTATGCAGAAAATGCAATGTAAAGCATAACTGGTAGGGGGCATACACTATGCAACAGAGAAATCAAAATTGATTAACATGAGTCAATTAATAATCTCAAATAAAAGTATAAGTACCATTCATGTTCAAATTGTAAAAAATGTACATCTCTGGTTAAATAAGATTATAAAGAAGTAAATTGGAAATCCTGATAGCTGGCTGGCAAATCGTTGTTTTTCAAACAAATCTGGACTATAAAAAATAGTTAATTTAAACCTGGCCGATTCGCATGCGTGAAGAGTCTGGGTAGTAAAAGAAGTGATACACTGTCGCAAACTTGGCCAATTCGCAGCTGCGGTCACGCATTTAAAAAAAAAAAGACATGTTCCGCACCTTGAATTAAAACCCGAACTCCTTGACATCATAAACAAATCGAACCTTCGAGATTCGCAAATCACACGAATCGAATTGGGCCTGGTTCGAATTCAAAATTGAATTAATTTCTAATTGAACTAGTTTGAATTAATTTCGAACCGAATTACTTTCGAATCAATTATTTTTCGAATTTTTTTGGATCGAACTGAATCGAATCACGAATCTCAAATTTTTTGTACACCCCTACCGGAGAGGATACGGATTCCCTCTCAATTGGACAAAAGTAACAGATAAATACGGTCAGCGGTACTGGTACCGGTACCAAAATGAGTGTAGAGGTTTTGAATAAATGAGTGTATAGAAGTTGCATAGTACACAAGTTACAATTTAGTTATACATTAGAACAAAAAATGTACATGGTATTGTACAAAAATGTTAACCCAAATGGAGTTTATATAGCTTAGTTTTGTAATTTGTCATAGATACTAGTACCATAATTAAAGTCATGGATGTGACTACCTTAGTGTAAACACATCTTAGATCTAGATGCACGTCCTATTTGGATGCAGGTGCAGGTGAGAAAGTCAAAACTTTGTCAAGGATAAAAACAATTTGTCAAGAATATGATATTTAATTCTTGAGAGCGACCTCCATCACTTTGTCAAGGAAATTGTTATCCTTGCATCTTGAGTAAATCAATTTTGTAGAATATTATGACCATTAAACTTCTGGTTAAGAGAGGGTGGCTAAAATGGTAAAAGATACCATTATTTTTTAAACTCTAAAATAGTACTATGTCCGTCCAACGAGCGCATATCCTTATTTACAGTAAATGTCGCAACTAATTATAATTATAATGATGATATCTCTACCTAGTTGTAAATTTGTGAATAACGTTATTGGAAATAATTATTTTTTAAAACTTTATTGGGGACTACTATTATTTAGGCCCAACAATAAGCACCAAGTAGTAATACCAAATTTAATTAAATGTTTAGATAATGACCGTGTAATTATTGGGCCATCTCTTGTATTCATTAAACAAACAAAATAAAAGCCATCCAAAACCCAATGCATCACATCTTGCCCGGGTTGATAATTGATTCCTTCTTGGCTTCAACCGCACAAATTATATGACAAAACCCCAATTTATGCTCATACCTGTTTAGGTGAAAAATCAAAATGATATGATCCAATGAATTCCTTGCTGGCTTTATCAATATATAAATCTTCTAAATATCTTGCAAATTTTCAAACATTTCTATTCAATAAATTAGGTTCAATGTTTTTATGTAATTAAGTTGCTAATATATATTTATAAAAAGATAGATAATATATTTGATGAAAGATTTAAAATATAGTATTATTGATTTGTTCAGATATTTGAGAAAATCAATAGAGTTCATACTCTGAGATAATACATGAGATGTAATTCTCGCTACATAGTCGCTAATCTGTTACAGCATATACATTGACAACATATGATCTCTATTCATTGTTTCATACATCTAAATTAAATGAGAAACAATAACAATAATAACAAACAATATTTTTTTAATTATATTTTCTCAGGACAATCATAACAGTACTCTGATCGAGTGAATACATGCACTACAGCAAAACAGATTTTCTGCGACCGGTATCAGCGACCGGTACTGGCGCCAGTCGCAGAAAGTCTATTTTTTTTCAAAAAAAAAAAAAAAACTGACTTCTCTGGCGACCAGGAGTTTCTGCGACCGTATCAGCGACCGGCGACATGACCGGTCGCAGAAAGTTTTTTTTTTTTTTTTTTTTTTTTTGATCGCTGAAATTTTAGGGTTAAAAAAAAAAGCGCCAGAACCCCAAACCCTTCGTCTCCGCGCGAAACCCAAACCCTATCTTTCCGTCTCCCTCCCGAGTCCAGACCCAAATCCTACACCCCAGTCTACTCTCCATTCCGCCTCTCCCTTCTTCTCGCCTTCTTCTTCTCCACTCCGCCTCTCCTCTCCTCTCTGATTCCTCCTCTCTTCTCTTCCATTCCACCTCATCCATTTGCAAGACGATGAGTCTGGAAATACAAAATCAAAAGGGTGCCCTGCTGATTCGTGACTTTGGACTCGGAGACAGTCGAGAGGCAGTGCTGGCTTCAACGGAGGGTTTTGCCCTTTCCATTCAAATTATCTTTATCATATTAGGTTAAGGCTTAGCATTTAACCCAATATTTACCAATTAGGTTCTTTTGTGCCTTATTCAATTTGTTTGCTGTTAATTAGAAAAGGAAGGTGCTAATCTAGAAATTACCTGATATGCTTGGTTTAGACAGCAATGGTTAGGTCTATATTCTTGTATGTGTAGCATTATTTTACTTGTGCTACATTAGAATCCAATTTTTTTTATGAATCCAGTACCTAACGAAAACAATTAGGAGAATGATACAAACATTTTTATTCTCTAAATGTAATACTTTTGTCAGGAGTTGAACGAATCACAGTCGGAGTTATTGGGAAGGCTTCGTGGGCTGAAGGCATTTTTATTTTTACTGTAGTTAATGTCATAGATTCATTTAATCAATTTTTCTGGTTTGATGTTTGAGGCTTGCTTATGTTGATGGAAGCAAACTATTTTGAATTTTTTTTTAAAACTAGTTTGAAAATAAGTTTTGATTTATATTTTACCTTATATTTGTTATTTACTCGTATTTTCAGATTGCATTGAAAGGTACTGCTTGCTTGCTTCAATGGGATCTAAATCACATCGCTCTAAAAGCATATACCTCCACACAATAGGGTTACTAGTATGTCTTAGAAGGTACAACCATGAACATTTATTTTGCTTGTAGGTTTTTATTCATGAAAAATCTGAACTTGATTATAGAATTGTTGTGTTGATATTCACAACTAACAATATTCTCCCTTTGATGAGCCTTTTTTGCTTAGCTTAGCTTGGAATTAAACTAATCAATTTTTAAGATGTTAATGTTATAATTGTTTCGATTCAAGTTATGAATTAAATCTCTATGACTATGGTTAAGAACTGGTGTTCTTTGTACCTCTTTTTTTTTATGCTTAGCTACTGTTGTGACAAAATCAGTATTTTTGTTGAATTAAAGTATTAAGGTATTTATATGTTTATTTAGGAATAACTCATAAGTTTGACTTGTATTAATGTAGGTATATGATGTTATGTAATCCTTAAACAGGTCGGTCGTGACTTGTGCGTGAGGTGTCAATGATAGTAAGAACAAAAAGACTGTAATTTTGGGATTTTGATTCAATTTACAATTTCTAATAAGTAGTTCTAAATATGCAGGACCAGTTTTGTCGGTTATTTTTTATTTTTTTTATTTCATGACTTGAGAATTTTGAGGAAATTGTAATTGATACTGTGGCAAAATTAGAATTGTTGTGTTGATATTATTACTGTTGTATCTCAAATCAAAACCGTAATTTTGTATGATATTTGATGCTACAATTGGATTGATCTATTGTGTATGTTTTGAGAAAAGTAAAATGAAAAAAAATTGACAGAATAGTAAATAATAAAAAAAAAACTGACAGAATAGTTTCAGCGACCGGATTTGACTATCAGCGATCGTTTTTTTGGTCGCAGATACCCTTTCATGACGTCAGCAAAAAAACAACAGCGACCAAAAAAAATGGTCGCAGAAACAGTAACAGCGACCGGGTGACGTCTTTCAGCGACCGGTGACGTCATCGGTTGAGTATCTGCGACAGTGCTTTCAGCGACCGGGATATCAGCGACCGGAATTGACTTTCTGCGACCGGATGGACTATCAGCGACCGGCGCCTGGCCTTTCTGCGACCGGAAAACCGGTCGCAGAAAGTCAGATCTGTTGTAGTGATGATTCGAGTGCAACCAGTTCTGATTCAGATGTGAATTTGTGTCCATTGGACTTGGTAACTTGCGGGTGGATCATGGTATGCACTTTCATCCGAGGAGATATCCTTGTAGTTTTTTAGAAGGTCGGCATATAATGTAACATGCTATGCAACCATGGCACAAAATCTTTGCATTGAAGACTTCTTATGCGTGCATGGAGCAACATCGTGATATTGTCCATGTATTATTGCTAATTTGAAGTACTAAGATGATGTGATCAAGTTGCAACGTGTTAATTATGTTACATAATATCAATTTTTTTACTAATAATAAAAATGTAAGAAAATTATATTATAATAGATTTTTTGCAATTTGCACAAATAATCTACATAAGTAAAATATTTTAAATCAAAGAATTGATATTTGTACCATATCCTATGTTCCATCCAATCTCCAACTATTCAGTCCAAAAACATTGCACCCCCTATACACAAAAAAAAGGGAATCGCTTCAGGTAGTAATTGGTGGAGGCTCCAAAACTATTATTTGATAAATAATTAAATATGAAGTGGTTAGATATAAAAATATTATTAGCTCCATACTTAATTTACGGAGCAACATGATATATTAAAACAATATTAGAAAATATTATCGCCAATGTTGAGCAATCTTTATTGGATCAGCTACTGAAGTACCACCTCCTACTACCTTACCTTCTCTAATAAATCCGATTTTTTTTATTAATACCATTTCAACAACAAAAAAAAAAAAAGAACATCACTGAAATGGTGAAATGGGAGGCTTCAAAAAATATCAAGGTCTCCAATTTAATCTGCAGTCTCATTCTTAGAGGGCTTAGAGAGCTGCAAATTGAATTGGAACCACCCCCCCCCCCCCCCCCCCCCCCTCCCCCCCCTCCCCCAAGAAATATCAGTATATTACAAATGCATTTTTGGATTTATTTTTGATAGGACCTCCAATTTAATCTGCGACCTCCCAAAAATGGAAATGTAGATTGATCTGAAGATTCTTATATTTTTTTGAATTCCCCACAATTTGTGGGGTTTTTTTTTTATAGTGGTATTAATAAAAATTTCGGCTAATAAATACTTAGACTAAAACTCATTTCCCTTTTTAATTTTCATTTATTTGGTCTCCCATAAATGTATTATTTTGTCAAAGATGACCAAACACAAAACCTTTTAGTTCACATCCAAATAAAAACATAATTTCAAATTTTTTAAACTTAATTTTTTTTTGTTATTTAAATGAGAAAAGGTTTGTTAAGGGCAAATATATGAGCTCTGCTAGGACAAAGCCATAAATTCGAGATTAAAAAAGGGTATAATCTAGTGCGATGCAATTTTATTTTTTATAAGAATATTAAAAAATATCGATGCACATAATTTTATCAAGTTTAATAGATAAAATTATAAAATTTGAAATTTATAAACGTGGTTGCAGAGCATCTCCATCTCAAAAACTTTCAAGATTTCTAATATGATGTAGCAATTTTTATTTCAATTTTAGAAATATACCTCAGTTTTTTATTTATAAATTATTCAGCAAAATTTCTTATTAAGAAACTATTTTTAATCGTTGCACTGATCAAACGATCCGTTCAAATTATTTTTAATTGCCACCTGATTTATTTAGAAACTTTAAAATTAATTTCAAAAATGTGAAGATTAAATAATTTCAGAGGCTTTAATTTCTAAAATGTAATTAACAGTTATTTAAAATTTCATTTTAATTGCAGGATGGATATGCTAATTGTAGACATGAACAGTTTCACATCCAAATTATTAGCCAATCAGAGGTCGCCACGTTAATGTAATTAATAAAAAAAGTTGTACAAAGTTTTGTTTTAAATTATTATTGTCAGAATTAGGATTATCATGTGACACGCTCTAAAATAGACTGTTACAAGTGTTAATTTAATTCTGTGCAAATTTATAGATCCAGATTCATGATTTGTTATACAGAAGTCATAACAAACCAAATTGCAGGAATTAATTCCTATTTAATGGCAAAAACAAGCATATATAAACCAACCGCCACCCAGCTAGCTGTACCATTGACTTATTACTTATCCTATTCCTCGTCTCTATCTAATCTTAATCTTAACCTTAGCCATCCGCCATGCGAACGCGTATCCTCTGCATTAACTCAAAAAGGAATCTTATGAGTTAATGAATCTCAACCATCTGATTTTAAAAAGAAAGCCAATCTGGTCTCTTCTTATGATATAGGGGTCCTTTAATATTAGTGTCGATGTAATCTACACGAATCGTAAAACAGATCAGATGGTCAAGATTCATTAACTCAAATTTGAGTTAATGCAGAGGATACGAGCTCCGGGGATGTTGCATTGCAAAAAAAAAAAAAAAATCTTAACCTTAGCAGGAAACGAAGAGGAGGTGCTTGTCGCGGCGATCGATCAAGGTACGACGAGCACAAGGTTCATCATCTACAATTAATAGCGCTTCTCACCAAGTTGAGTTCACTCAGTTCTATCCAGAAGCGGGGTATGATTCATTCATTCTCGATTTCTCCTTTTGATTTCGTATTATTGCTTAATTAAGAGTATTGAATTGCTTAATCAACGTAATATGTTTGTTTGATTTGAGGATGTGTTAGGATTTTGGCACCTTAGTTAGATTGATTCAGTGAATTAGGATTTGTTTGTTCTAGGCATGCATGTACTTTATCTAGAAGTGAAAATAAAAACATTGTAAAATTTAAGTGAGATTTTTTTAACCATAAAAAAAAAAAAAAAACATTCTGATTTGCTATTTTACAGTTTGCAGATTTTCTTTCTTTTTTTTTGGTAAAGTTGGGGGTCAAATAGAAATTTTTTGTTGAAGTGAAAAAATAAACCTTTATCTAGAAGCAAACAAAAGGGAATTTCACCTTGAAGAAAACTAGAGGATTGAGCCAGTATTGGTAACTTTTTCTAAAATTAAAATTTGTACGCGAAATTTTGAGCTCGTTTATATTACAAATATCTATTATTTTTAATACATGATCTTGTTTTATATTCTGACAAATACTTTATTTTACAGGAAATCAATGTTTAGCTCTAATCAAAATGAACAGTGTTATTTATTTTCTCATATTTATTCATAATTTACTCTTTATTTTTTTTGGCAAAAATTGTCCTCTAATAACATAATTGACTCGTTTTCTTCCTTTTGACAGATGGGTCGTGCTGGAGATCCTAGAGAGTGTGAAAATATGCATGGGAAAAGCAATAGACAAAGTGACAGTTGCTGGGTACAACGTGGAATCTGGATTGAAGGCGGTGGGGCTCACTAGTCAGAGAGAGACTACCGTTATATGGAGCAAGGCCACTGGGTTGCCCCTTAATTCACAATGCTATCGTTTAGAATTTAGATGGATGTGCGTACCAGCTCTATTTCTCATATATATATATATATATATATCATCTATTTAGGTACAACTGATTTTGCGTTGAAATTAATTAGAAATTTATTAACCTTGAAAAGGTATGGAAATAAATCTGTTGTGATTCTAAAGGGATCGCAGGACCCTGTTATTGTTGGAACTTGAGTTCTAAAAACTAAAAATTATTAAAATCACCGTTTGTAATATTAATTAGCTTGAGGGGCTAAACTGAATAATCTCATATTTATTTCATAGAAATAACTGAAGTACAATAAAGTCAATGAATTATGTTCTCTGATTGATATCGGAAAATGAAAATATTTAATTTAATGATTAATATTAAGGCGTTACAGAGAGCCATCTACGTATCTAATTAATCTCTCTATTAATCTCTTCTTAAGACAATTAATCAACGCATAAGTTGCTAATGTTTTGAATATTATAAATTGTACATCCTTCTCTGTTGAAAGGCATCCGAGGAATAAAAACCAAATATGTTTCTTTGATTTACTCCCACACAAAGTCCTTTGATTAATCCTCCATTTATATTTTATTCCAATTAATCAAATTCTGATCTATGCTGGATATTGTGGAGTTATCGTCAGTTGCTTCCATGGCGTGCCTAAGGAGCAACAACCCCGGATTATCTTGGTTGCGGTTCTATCTTGCACGATGAGACGGAATACGCTTAAGGAAAGTGTTTCGTACACGATCCGGGTAACTCTATTTCAATTTGATTTATTTTAATTAATTTTTAACTATCTGAATATTCTGAAAATTTATACCAACAGTTATTCCAAATCCATCCATTTATCTGTCTAGAGTTTCGTAAATAAAAAAAAAGTGTTGTTGAGATTTGTGCATTCCAAAAAGATTTAAAATCACAGGGTCCTGTGATCCCTTTAGAATCACAGCAGATATATTTCTGAAAAGGTACGTATAACATATTAATTGGGTCCCACCTAGATCCCTTCAAATAACAAAAATCTAACGAGTGCTCTGTAATAAATGATGGCCCTAGCTAGAAATCCCGAAAAGAAGGGTAGTTTTGGTATTAAAAAAAATTAGAAGAAGAGGATATGAATTATATTTTTCATATAAAGTTGCAGACATGATCAGTGGAATTTGTTTGATTTTTCAAAGACCATTCATAACATGATTTTTCAAACTGGCATTTATTTTTAAAGAAAAATGACATATTTTTTCCATTGTTTTATTTCTACAATTTTATTTCTGTAGAAGGTGAAGGAAGTGATAACAAAGAATTTTGTGTTGGCAGTTCCTTCTAAAAGGTTTGTATTTTAAGGTTATCGTATCGATCCTCCTTATTAATTATTAATAAATTTTAATATTTTTTTTTCTTTTTTTTTGCTTTCAATTTTTCATGTTCTTGTTCAGTTGTTGGAATTTTGAATTATCTGAGTCAAGCTTAGTACTGGTGCCCAATAAATCAGATATTTTCTAACATTTGTTTATTTTTTTTGTCTTTAAGAGAAATAGTTTGTTGGGTTGAATTGATTTCTGTTAGGTTTAATTGAATAATAGAGGATCCAAGAAAAAGTATTTTAAGGAGAATTTTTTTGTTAAATGAGAAACGGTAACAATAATAACTAGTGTTTTAAAATGCAGTTTTGTTCATGCATGCGGAAGGCCACTGCATACTGCATATGCGACATGCGGCAGCATATGCGGATTTATATGCATATGTACATATGCGGTTTTAATGTGCTTTGTTAAAGAAATATAGATAAAGCAAAACTAATTTATATCTAAAAACTTGTTTAGTCTAGTGTTTTGTGCTCTTTACTATATTATAAAGGTTATAGATTCTAATTTTCTCTACCGCAAAATAATTTTTAGACATTTTTCAAGTCAGCATGGACTGTTTATGTACCCGTATATTCAAAACCGCATGAACTTGATTGCATGAGATTCTGTATGCAAAAATTCACTGCATAAGCATATGCGGCCGCATTTTAAAACTCTGATAATAACCAATATTTTTTGTGTTGAACAACAGTTTTGTTGGGTTCAACTGATTTCTTATAATTAGTAAAAGATATACAGTTACAAACATCTAATCAAATGAGAAACAATTAATAACAATAATAATCAACAACTTTTTCATTCAAATTTTCTCAAGACATCCATATCTTCTGGTTGCGTGAATGCATGATCCAAGTATAACCAATCCTGATTCAGATATGAATATGTGTCCGTTACACTTGAAGGCTTGCGGGTGGATCTCGGATCTGCAATCTAATCCGAGGAAACCAAAGATGCCTCGTCATCGTGGTTCAAATACAATTCTCAAGGAGGCCGGCATAACCAAAGATGCTCTGCACTGAAATCATCCTATCCACTGATCCCGGCGCAGTGGCACAACATCATCCAACCAGTTGTGACTGCCAATTTGATATTTGAAGCACCCATTCCTTGAGCATATGAGCATATGAGCATATGAGCATATGAGCATCATATACCAGAGTGATGAGAAGTTTGTTCTGCCATATGAGCATCATATTCCAGAATATCTCAAATTGACTCACTTGTAGGTTTACATACTGCATTTTAGATTTACCATGTTAGGTTCTTCAATTTGTACTTCTTTTCTTTTTTTATTTATTTTGAGACATTTTGTCAATGACATTTTGTAAGGATATATGAATTTGTGGTTGCTTGCTGAGATCTAGTTCTTGTTTTCTCAATTAAATCATACTTTGTATTCATCAGGTAGGAAATCTCTCTTTCGACTCGAACCTTATTCACAGTTTCTCAAATCGTATTGTGCCAATAAAATCCTGAAATTGTTTGCCATTGTTCAAGAAAGAATTAGCAATATTTTGGCAACAACCATTTCGATCAAGTAAATAATGAAGAAAATTAAATCATATAATTAAAGATTTGGGGTTGCTGTTTTTTTTTTGAATCAAGCATGAAGGTCCAGTACCAGTGTATACTTTTAATTGGTACATTGGTGCCATACCAGGGTTCCTACTGGCTACTACAACGAATACTGTTCTGTCAAACTGAAACTGAATACTGGCCATGCATGCCTCAATTTTACTACAAGTTGGATGTAGATCTCTCCGGTGATGATCCCTCTCAAGTAAGACTTTTTGTAAGTTATAATTAGTTTTAAAGTCATTGTAAATTTTAATATTGGCATGTGTATTCTTTGTTTACCTCAATTGATACTGTTTCTTCTTGATTTATGTTACCAGCCTGCTATGCAGCACGAACATTTATTGGCCGTGCCATGTCTATCTGCAACACGATACCAGTACTGATGTCTAAAATTGTAATAGGCAGCTAACACAAAATTTTGTCAATCAAGGTTTTCTTTTCATGTTTCTGTTGAATAACTATCTAACATTTGCAACAGAAATTACAAAGGCATGTTTCGTATTTTCTAAATCGAAGTTTATACAAAGTAAATAACTGGGATTGAACCACTTTCTAATTGTAAAGTTAAAACTAAAGGGTGCTTTCATTTGTGCTGTACTATTTTATTTTGATTTGTTTTAAATTTTTCTGTTGAGAATTAAATCATCCTAATTGTATGTACCATGCTGGTATACTGTACCAGTTTTGTAGCAGAAGTCCAAGTGATCAAATATAAAGTTTTTTTTTTCTTTTTATTTTTAGGGTCTCTACTCTCTGGGTAAACTTTTCTTAGTAAATAGCATTAAAAAGAAGGGTTAATTTTCTATTTACTCAGTTTCTTATTTACCCCTACACTCTTTATTATATTTAATATATCCCTCAACTCTATTTACTTTTTACTATTTACCCATGCAGTTAAAATCAATAGTTAAGTATTGTTAGAGTTTTGATTTTTTTCATTATACCCTTCTTCTTTTTTTCTCTTTTATTCTGACAAATTAAAAAAGCACCAACTCAATCAGAACCATAACAGAGTGAGGCGAAAGGCTAAACTAATGTGCAACGGTCTCCAGTGCTCTCCAATAATAGAGGTAGAAAATAAGAGAAGAAATGTTGAACTGGAAGAAGGAGAAATGGAGAAGAACCAAACAATTACAACTTTTTTTTTTCTGAAAAGTAACAATAACTACATATTCAGCACATAACCTCTTAAAATTAGAATACCAGCGTTTAAATTAAAAAGTTGTAAAAGGTATATCCACTAACAAAACCTCTAAAAGTCAGAATACCAGTTCATACCAGTAAGTACTCATAAATGTTTTTCATTCTTAAATTTTCACATTTACATTTTACCCCTATAAGTCAGAAAATTATAAAAACACCAAATCCATTGAATTCATATCAAATTGATCTCAACAGCAAACAACAAAAGTATTCAAATCAAAAAACAAAACAATTAGCAATTTTAAACTAGAAGATGACCTCGAAGCTTATTCTGCTTTAGATTTCCACAATGAAATAGCTTATTCTACTTAGGCTGTGCTCTACAATGGAGGGTAAACCTCTCATTAAAGGAAAGGAAGGGGAGACGAAGGTAGATCGGAGCTGCCCACCACAGTTGCTTCAGAACGAAGAAATCAGAGAGGAGAGGAAGGGGAAACACTACTGTTGCAGGGATAACTCTACGTTGAAAGCTTCTGAAATTTGTACCCCCGATTTGGGATGTAGACGGAAGAACACGAGCACGTACCCCTTCCTTCATCTCCCGTCCCCTTCCTCTGCGCGACAGGTTCTGGGGCACAACCTTAGATTTGTAACGTGAATTTCTCGGAAAATTCTATCACATCAAGGTTTGAATGTGAATGAATTCATCATTTATGTGTTACCGCCTTACTGGGTAAAGCTATGTGGAGTGGGACCCAAAAATGTTGTCAATTTCTGATACTGAGGTGAAATCAAAGAGATACTTGTACAGTTGTTTTTCCAATAAAAAATATATTTTATCATTTATGTCTTTTGAAATACAATGTACATTATGATCAAGTTTCCACTGTTAGTCATGTAAATTGAATTTTTTGTAGAAACCATAATAAAAAAATAGATTTTATCAAATCAACTGAATTACACTATATTTTACAAAAATCATAAGAACCGAGATGTTATGTCGGTCTCATTTTTTTTCTTTTTGGACCAAAATGGCAATTCAGTCGAGTCATTTTCACAGATTTCGAGAAAAAAACATTGAAAAATTGTGAAAATATCTAGGACCGAATTGTCATTTCGGTCTCTAAAAAAAAATTGTACTGAAATGGTATTTCAGTTCTTATGTTTTTTGTAAATAAAAAAGTAATCATATTGGTTTCATAAAAATCTTCTTCTTCTTTTTTTAATTATGGTTTATAAAAAAAATTCATGTAAATGTGTTTTACGATTCAGTCCTATTTGAAAACAAATTGGGAATAAAATTATTCACCTTTGATTTTTAAAAAATATTAAGTTAGGATCCAGCTCGTATTACCTATTTCAATCTTCAACCTTTTACCTTTAGATCTAGGCTAGCTCCAAACTAAAAAGAGTTAATATGAACATTCTGGCTTAAATTGTGTAAACGAGTGTTGTAGAAAACGGTCATTTAGGCTGATTAATTAATTGATTTGTCGCTGGCGGTTAGAGCGGGACCCACATAGTCCCATGAGGGCAACTGCTCCTCCCCCTCCTAGCTAGATTTTGAGTTTAAGTGGAGATCTATCGGTCCCGATCGATTTTGATCTCCTTTGAAATGATAAATGTCACTTAACAGTACTCTGTCCGTCTGGCAAGCGCATATCCTTATTTACAACACTACTGTAAACTTGATAAATGTCGCAAATAATTATAATGATGATATCTATACCTAGTTGTGAATTTGTGAATGACGTTAATTCCTAAAATGATAAAAAAAAGATAACGTTATTGGAAATAATTATTTTTTAAAACTTTATTGGGGACTAGTATTATTTAGGCCCAACAAGCACCAAGTAGTGATACCAAATTTAACTAAATGTTAGATAATGACCGTGTAATTATTGGGCCATCTCTTGTATTCATCGAACAAACAAAACTAAAGGCATCCAAAACCCAATGCATCATATCTTGGTTGATAATTGATTCCTTCTGGGCTTCAGCCGCACAAATTAAATGACAAAACCCCCTATTTTCTAGCAATGAAATGAGCTCATTAAAACTTCATGCTCATACCTGTTTAGGTGAAAAATCAAATAATATATGATCCAATGAGGTTGTTGCTGATCCTTTATCAATATATAAATCTCCTAAATATCTTACAAATTTTCAAATATTTCTATTCAATAAATTAGGTTCAATGTTTTTAAGTAATTAGTACTTATACATATTTATAAAAAGATAGATAATAGATGTGATGAAAGATTTAAAATATAGTATGTATTGATTCGTTAAGATATTTTAGAAAATCAATAAAGTTTATACTATGAGATAATTAATACAGGGGACGTTATCATTTCTAATAGGTCGATTGTTAGTTGCAGCGGATACATTAACAACATAACATCTTTATCGTTAGAAGACATTATCAGTCTTAGCGAATTTTATTATTTAAGAGCTAGAATTTCTCAGCTTCAGTGAATTTACTGGACTTCATACAGCTTCAGTGATCACCTCTTCTTCATCGACCTCTACCTCAGTTTCTTCTTCTCCTTCTCCTTCTCCTTCTCCCTCTCAATGTCCAGTATGCGCACGTACCTTCCCAAGCGAATCTGAGGTCTCATCACATCTCGATTCATGCCTGACCCCACAACCTAAATCAACGGAACCGAAAAAAAGTGCCCCTCATAAGGGGGAAGAGTTTCTCTCTGGCAACCCCCCTGAGAATTCTATTGACGTGATGAAAAAATTGCTGGGCAACGTTGTGAGAGAGCCGAGCAGTGAGAAATTTCGGAAGATTAGAATGCGGAATCCAAAAATCAGAGAGGCCATTAGTGAAGTTAAAGGTGGGGTAGAGGTGTTAGAGAGTGTTGGGTTCACAATTAGGGATGAAGACGGAGAGCTGTGGGCTACAATGGAGGTGCCATCAGAAGATAGGATTAATTCGATAAAGGAAGAAGTGGAGTTGCTTGAGAGGGGGCAGCCAGGGGTAAGTTTCATATGAAGGGTAAATAACCAATTAATTGTATGTAGGGTAAAATTGGAAATACAAAAATACTTATACTAAACAATATTTTTTAGTTAAATTTTAATAAAAATAGTATAAGAATACAGTATAAATGGCAAATTTACAAATTAATTAATGAAGTTTAGAGTGATATTTTTCTAATTTCAAAGTTCAGAATGGCATTTTTACAAATTTCAAAGTTTTGGAGGTGCATTTTCACAATTTCCCCCACAATTAAATTAAATGACCAAAACCCTTTTGTCTAGCCATGGAATTAAGTTTCACTGAAACTTTATGCTCATACATGTTTAGATGAAAAATTAAAATGACATGATCTAATGAGTTCTTTGCTGGCTTTATCAATATATAAATCTTCTAAATATTTTGCACAATTTCAAACATTTATATTTAATAAATTAGGTCCAATGTTTTAAAGTAATTAAGTTGCTAATGTATATTTATAAAAAGATAGATAATAAATATGTTGAAATATTTAAAAGATAGTATGTATTTGTTCGTTAAGATATTTGAGAAAATGAATAGAATTTATACTATGAGATTATACATGGGACTTAATCATCTCCAATTGGTCGACATTAATTGCAGTGGATACATTGATAACATAACATCTTTATCGTTAGAGGACATTATCAGTCTTAGTGAATTTTATTATTTACGGGCTAGGATTTAGCAGTCTAAGTGAATTTTCTGGCCAAGTTACATATTTTGTGGTCATTATGTATGTTATATCTCTTGAAAATGTTTTTATCAATAAATTAAATTGCAATTTGTGTCTAAAGAAAATTGACAATAATACTCAATCTTCATATATAGATAGACATAAAATAGTTCTTCATATCGTGATCAATGATTAAATAGTATATACATTTATGTATAAAGAAAAGTTACATATTTTTCCATTGTTTTATTTCTATAGAAGGTGAAGGAAGTGACAATAAAGAATTGTTTGTCGGCAGTCGGCAGTCCCTTCTAAAAGGTTTGTATTGTCAAGTTATCGTATCGATGCTTCTTACTAATTATAAATACATTTTAATATATATATATATATATATATATATATATAGAGAGAGAGAGAGAGAGAGATTGACTAATATGTTTTCGGTAGCATATGAGCCGAAGTGCTACCGGTCCAAATTTGAAATTTCAAAATCCAAAAAGTTGATCTGAACCGTTCATCTTGTTCTCCATATTAATATGTGCTTGGAGACCAAATTTTACATTTTTCTGAATTTTTTTTACTATTTATTAAGCCACTTTGAAAATCACTGATCCAACGGTAGCACTGTTTTGTTAAGCCACCGTTGGATCAACGATTTTCAAAGTGACTTAATATATAGTAAAAAAAATTCAGAAAAATAAAAATTTGGTCTCCAAGCACATATTAATATGGAGAACAAGATGAACGGTTCAGATCAACTTTTTGAATTTTGAAATTTAAAATTTGGACCGGTAGCACTTCGGCCGAAGTGCTACCGAAAGCATATTAGTCAATCTCTCTCTCTCTCTCTCTCTCTCTCTCTCTCTCTCTATATATATATATATATATATATAGAGTTAGGCTGGGGTGCTATGGATAGCATAGTGGCCTCTATGCTACGGCTCAATATTCGAGTTTTCAAAATCCAAACGGTCGATCCGAACCGTTCATCTTATTCTCTATATTAATATCTGCTTGGAGACCAAATTTTATAATTTTCTGAATTTTTTTACTATTTATTAAGCCACTTTGAAAATCGCTAATCCAACGGTTTTACTGTTTTGTGCAGCCACCGTTGGATCAACAATTTTGTAAAATACTTAATAAATAGTAAAAAAATTCAACGATAGCTTTTGGTTTTTTTTTTTTTGTGCAGCCACAATTGGATCAGCGGTATTCAAAGTGGCTTAATAAATAGTAAAAAAAATTCAGAAAAATGTAAAATTTGGTCTCCAAGCATATTTTAATATAAAGATCACATCTAACGGATCGGATCGGTCGTTTGGACTTTTAAAATGAAAATACGGTGTGGAGTACAAATGCATTATACTCTATGGAGTAGCGTAGCTCATGTCATATATATATAGAGGAGGGTTCAAATGCCTCCATTTTTTAAAATTTTAATAACTCAAAATTTAAAACTTAAAAGTCAAAATAAAACCGTTAAATGTGATCTATGTTATTTTTTCTATGTGCTCATAAAAAATTATCACATTTTAATATTGTTTTTATGTGAATCAATAAGTTCAAAAATCAACGTCTAGAAATTATCCATATTAATGCATTTTTTACAAGCTCTTGATGACAATCAAAATAAAATTGAAATGTCATAATTTTTTACACGTGCATAAATAAAATGACGTAGATCATATCCAACGGTTTTATTTTGACTTTTAAGTTTCAAATTTTGAGTTATTAAAGTTTTAAAAAATAGAGGCATGGTCGAGGCATTTGAACCCTCCTCATATATATATATATATATGAGTTAGGCTGGGGTGCTATGGATAGCATAGTGGCCTCTATGCTACGGCTCAATATTCGAGTTTTCAAAATCCAAACGGTCGATCCGAACCGTTCATCTTATTCTCCATATTAATATCTGCTTGGAGACCAAATTTTACATTTTTCTGAATTTTTTTACTATTTATTAAGTATTTTACAAAATTGTTGATCCAACGGTGGCTGCACAAAACAGTAAAACCGTTGGATTAGCGATTTTCAAAGTGGCTTAATAAATAGTAAAAAAATTCAGAAAATTATAAAATTTGGTCTCCAAGCAGATATTAATATAGAGAATAAGATGAACGGTTCGGATCGACCGTTTGGATTTTGAAAACTCGAATATTGAGCCGTAGCATAGAGGCCACTATGCTATCCATAGCACCCCAGCCTAACTCATATATATATATATATATATGAGGAGGGTTCAAATGCCTCGACCATGCCTCTATTTTTTAAAACTTTAATAACTCAAAATTTGAAACTTAAAAGTCAAAATAAAACCGTTGGATATGATCTACGTCATTTTATTTATGCACGTGTAAAAAATTATGACATTTCAATTTTATTTTGATTGTCATCAAGAGCTTGTAAAAAATGCATTAATATGGATAATTTCTAGACTTTGATTTTTGAACTTATTGATTCACATAAAAACAATATTAAAATGTGATAATTTTTTATGAGCACATAGAGAAAATAACATAGATCACATTTAACGGTTTTATTTTGACTTTTAAGTTTTAAATTTTGAGTTATTAAAATTTTAAAAAATGGAGGCACAAAAAATGGAGGCATTTGAACCCTCCTCTATATATATATGACATGAGCTACGCTACTCCATAGAGTATAATGCATTTGTACTCCACACCGTATTTTCATTTTAAAAGTCCAAACGACCGATCCGAACCGTTAGATGTGATCTTTATATTAAAATATGCTTGGAGACCAAATTTTACATTTTTCTGAAATTTTTTTACTATTTATTAAGCCACTTTGAATACCGCTGATCCAATTGTGGCTTAACAAAAAAAAAAAAACCAAAAGCTATCGTTGGATTAGCGGTTTTCAAAGTGGCTTAATAAATAGTAAAAAAATTCAGAAAAATATAAAATTTGGTCTCCAAGCACATTTTAATATAAAGGTCACATCTAACAGTTTAGATCGACATTTTGGACTTTGAAAATTGAAAACGACTTAGTTATACGCGACCTCAGGAACAATCGATTTGATATTAGTCAACCTCTATATATATAGAGGGTTCAAATGCGTCCATCATGCCTCCATTTTTTTAAACTTTAATAACTCAAAATTTAAAACTTAAAAGTCAAAATAAAACCATCAGATGTAGTCAATGTTATTTTCTCTATGTGCTCATAAAAAATTATCACATTTCAATTTTGTTTTTATGTGAATTAATATATTCAAAAATCAACGTCTAGAAATCATCCACATCAGTGCGTTTTTTACAAGCTCTTGATAACAATCAAAATAAAATTGAAATGCTATAATTTTTTACACGTGCATAAATAAAATGATATAGATCATATTTATCGGTTTTATTTTGATTTTTAAGTTTTAAATTTTGAGTTATTAAAGTTTTTAAAAATGAAGGCATGATGGAAACACAAAAAATGGAGGCATTTGAACCCTTTCAATTTCCTTTTTATTTCCTTTCAATTTTCCATGCTCTTGTTCAGTTGTTGGATTTTTGAATTTTCTGAGTCAAGCTCAGTACTGATGCACAATAAGTCATATATTTTCTTACATTTTTTTTTTTTGTCTTTAAGAGAAAAGGTTTTGTTGGGTTTAATTGATTTCTGTTAGGTTTAATTGAATAATAGATCGAGGATCCAAGAAAAAGTATTTTAAGGAGATTTTTTTTATTAAATGAGAAACGGTAACAATAATAACAAATATTTTTTCTATTGACAATTTTGTTGGATTCAACTGATTTCTTATAATCTATGTTACTCGGATATCGGATACATATCGGCCGACGTGGCATATCTCTAAACTGGGGATACGCCACAGCTGACGTGTCCAATTGAGTATCAAAATTATCTACAACTGGACGAGTATCACTTGTGTTTTGCTCTAACAAATGATCAATATAATTGATACTTCCGTTCAGCTTTTATTTTTTGTTTATAAATTTAATTTAAGTTGTGATTATCTTAATGAAATATATATAATAATAATAAAATAATATATATAATAGACATGTTGTATCCATAATTTCTAAAAAGAGGAGGGTTCAAATGCATCCAAATTTTTGTGCACCCAAATGCATCATATTTTTCAAATCCTTTTTCTCCATTTTTAAAGTCCAAATAGTCAATCCGAACCGTTACATGCGATCTATATATTAAGATGTGCATGGAGACCAAATTTTACATTTTTTGGAAATTTTTTACTATTTATTAAGCCACTTTGAAAATCGCTGATTTTACATTTTCTGGATCATTGGATCAGCGATTTTCAAAATGGCTTAATAAATAATAAAAAAATTCCAAAAAATGTAAAATTTGGTCTCCAAGCACATCTTAATATGTAGATCGCATCTAACGGTTCGGATTGACTATTCGGACTTTGAAAACGGAGAAAAAGAATAGGATGCATTTAGGTGCACAAAAATTTGGGTGCATTTGAACCCTCATCTTTCTAAAAATTGCCGTATCGATACCCGTATCCATGCAACATAGCTTATAATTTATGTCTCTATGTTACTCGGATACTCCATTGAAACGGCCAGATACGGCTAATTATGGCTGGATACAGTTGGCTTAAACCCAGAAATCGCGTCAGCACCGCGAATACACCGGCGAAATTGAATTTTTTTTTGCGTGCATCGAACTGGGGCTTGTTACGTGAGTGTCAAAACCTTTACCACTCCACTAGAGCTTCTCTTGCGTTACATTCTAGTAGTTATAGTTTTTAATAGATTCTTTGGTTAAGTCTTTAATTATTTATACAAATTTGATTTTTGTTATGATTATCTTAAATACAATATATAAATTAATTAAAAATAATAAATATATAATAGACGTATTGTATCCAAGATTTTTGAAAATTACCATATCACCATATCTGTATCGTATCCGATACAATACCCGTACCCGTATCCATGTAACATAGCTTATAATTAATGAAAGATATATAGTTAGAAACATCTAATCAAATGAGAAACAATTAATAACAATAATAATCAACAACTTTTTCATTCAAATTTTCTCAGGACTTCCATATCTTCTGGTTGCGTGAATGCATGATCCAAGTATAACCAATCCTGATTCGGACACGAATATGTGTCCGTTACACTTGAAGGATTGCTGGTGGATCTCAGATCTACACTCTAATCCGAGGAAACCAAAGATGCCTCACCATCATGGTTCAGAACTTCAGATACAATTCTCAAGGAGACTGGCATAACCAAAGATGCTCTGCAATCGTGGTTCTGATGATTCCCGGTGCAGTGGCGCAACATCATCCTATCCACTGACATCCAACCAGTTGTGACTGCCAGTTTGATATTTCAAGAACCCATTCCTTGATAACACATATAATTGTAACTAAATGGAGAAAAAAAAAAAACTGGTACATATATTTGAATTGATAAGTGATGAGAAGTTTGTTGTGCCATATGACCATCATATTCCAGAGTATCTCAAATTGACTCAATTGTAGGTTTACATACTGCATTTTAGATTTACCATGTTAGGTTCTTCAATTTCTACTTCTTATCTTTTTTTATTTATTTTGAGATATTTTGTCAATGACATTTTGTAAGGATATATGAATTTGTGGTTGCTTGCTGAGATCTAGTTCTTGTTTTATCAATTAAATCATACTTTGTCTTCATCAGGTAGGAAATATCTCTTTCGATTCGAACCTTATTCACGGTTTCTCAAATTGTATTGTGCCAATAAAATCCTGAAATTGTTTGCCATTGTCCATGAAAGAATTAACAATATTTTGGTACCAACCATTTTGATCAAATAATGAAGAAAATTAAAGCATATAATTAAAGTAAAGGGGTTGCTGTTTTTTTCTTTGAATCAAGCATGAAGGTCCAGTACCAGTGTATACTTTTAATTGGTACATTGGTACCTTACCAGAGTTCCTACTGGCTACTACAACAAATACTGTTCTGTCAAACTAAACTGAATACGGGCCATGCATGCCTCAATTTTACTCCAAGTTGGTTGTTAACTGTTAAGTCTGTTCAAGGGTACGCAGGTAAGGGGTAATACAGTATTTTTTTAATGAGAACCACTTTCTAATTGTAAAGTTAAAATAAAGGGTGCTTTCATTTGTGCTGGCCTATTTATTTATTTTTTTTTAGATTTTTCTGTTGAGATTTCCATTAAATCATCCTTGTTGTATGTAGCATGCTGGTATATTGTACCAGCTTTTGCAGCAGAAGTCCAAGTGATAAATTATAAAGCTTTTTTTTTTTATGGTCTCTACTCTCTCTTGGTAAACTTTTATAGTAAAAGATAGAATAGCATTAAAAAGAAGGGTTAATTTTCTATTTATCCTCAAAGACTTGTTCAGTTTTTTATTTACTCCTATACTCTTTATTATATCCCTTAACTCTCTTTACTTTTTTCTATTTACCCATACATTTAAAAATCTATAGTTAAGTATTGTCAGAGTTTTGATTTTGCCATTATACCCTTGTTTTTTTACCTTTGATCTCAATTATACTGACAAATTAAAAAAAGCCCACACTGAACTGTTGAAGATAAGACAAGAAATGTTGAACTGGACGGAGGAGAAATGGAGAAGAACAAAACGATTACAATCTAATTTAGTAAATGAAATAGCAGAGAATGCAGAGAACAAAACAATAACAACCCATTCAGTACAGAACCACCGAATCGTTGCCTTTTATTTTAAAAAAAGTTCATAACCTCTGAAAATTAGAATACCAGTGTTAAAAAAAGTTGTAAAAGGTATGCCCACTAACAAAACCTCTAAATGTCAGAATACCAGTATGTACTCATATATGTCTTTCATTCTTAAATTTTCTAAAGATTTCAGTCAAACGTTACTTTATTGATTAATGATTTGGGTTTATATAAAACATTACAAAGCACTATTACAAATAACCCCTAAACTATTTCATAATGACCTATTTACCGATAGGCTCCCCAAAACTATTCTAATACAATAAACGATAAACATACATAAATCTCAACACTCCCCCTCAAGATGGGCAAAAGATATCCATCAAGTCCATCTTGTCACAAAACTTATTTAGATCTATTGAGCTAAATCCTTTGTTGAGGCAGTCAGCTACTTGATCTCCAGTAGCTACATGACTCAGCTCCAATAGTCCACTTTCTAGCTTTTCCTTTATGAAGAACCTATCGATCTCCACATACTTGGTTCTGTCATGCTGCACAGGATTGTTGGAAATGCTGATCGCTGACTTGCTATCGCACCACAATTTCATTTTAGCTCCATGATTCACCTTGAGCTCTTCCAACAACCTCTTCAGCCACACCATCTCCGCAACTCCCAATGCCATAGCCCTGTACTCGGCTTCTTCTGTCGATCTCGTAGTAACTGGCTGCTTCTTGCTGTTCCAAGAGACCAAGTTGCCCCCTACGAACATGCAATAGCCAGCTGTGGACCTCCTGTCATCTTGGCAACTGGCCCAGTCAGAGTCACAATAGCTCTCAATGTTCATGTGCCCATTCTGCCTGAAAATCAAGCCCTTCCCCGGTGCACTCTTCAGGTACCTCAGAATGTGATACATTGCGTTCATATGGCCCTTCCTAGGGTCATGCATGTAGTGGCTCACAACGCTCACTGCAAATGAGATATCAGGACGAGTATGTGTCAAATAGATCAATCTGCCTACCAATCTCTGGTATCTCTCACGATCAACCTGTTCTCCTGCCTTTGCACTTATCTTGACCTTCACATCAATTGGAGAAACTGCAAGCCTACACCCCAACATGCCTGTCTCTGTAAGTAAGTCTAGGACATACTTCCTTTGAGATAAAATAATCCCCTCTGCTTCGCGAGCCACCTCAATCCCAAGGAAGTACCTAAGCTGTCTCAAATCCTTCACCTCGAATTCTTTTCCCAATTTTGCTTTCAACTGTGCAATTTTCTCCTCATCATCCCCGGTAATGATCATATCATCAACATACACAGCCAACATAGTAATGTGACCACCATGTTGTCGAGAAAACACCGTGTGGTCAGCATTGATTTGCTGATAGCCCATGCCTACCATAGCTTTCCTGAACCTATCAAACCAGGCCCGAGGAGATTGCTTCAACCCATAGAGGGACTTATTGAGCCTGCACACCTTACCCATTGTCTGGTTTGTGCCAAACCCTGGTGGAACCTCCATGTACACCTCCTCCAACAAATCACCATGAAGAAAGGCATTATTTACATCGAGTTGGTGTAACTGCCATCCCTCATTCACTACCATGGAAACCAGTGTCCTCACTGTGCTCATCTTCGCCACGGGTGCAAAGGTCTCATCATAGTCAATGCCATAGGTCTGACTGTACCCCTTCGCTACTAGCCGAGCCTTGTAGCGCTCAACCAGACCCTCTGGATTCTGCTTTACTGTGAAGACTCACTTGCATCCAACAGCCTTCTTGCCTGGTGTAGTGACACAAGTTCCCAAGTTTTGTTCTTGCAAAGGGCACTAAGCTCTTCTAGCATGACTGCTTTCCACTTCGGATCTCCTTTAGCAACCTGCCAACACTTAGGGATAGAAACAGTGTCTAATGATGCAATGAATGCTCTATATACCAGTGATATGTGTGAGTAAGAGACAAACTGATCAATCTTATGTGGAAAACCATATCGGTCAGGAGGAATGCCCGCATTCTCGCGAGGAGTCCTTCTTATTGAAAGAGGAGTGGGAGGAGTAGAGAGAGGAATCATAGCACCTGTGTATTCTGAGTCTGAGGTGGATGGTGTAAGTGTCTCAGGAGTCGGATTAGACAGGGACAAGGGACTTGGCACAGGTGGCACTGTAGGCACGGCTCCCTTACTCTGTTTATTTCTTCTCACATACACCTCACGATATCTCGACTCCCCCTGAGCCTGAGTTCTACTACCTTCGGACCCATTCCTCTTAACTTCTGGCTCACCAACAGCCGAATCCTCCCTTTGCGGCTCAACCCTGGCCGAATCCTCCTTTTCCGGCTCAACCCTAGCCGAATCCTCCTTTTTCGGCTCAATCCTAGTCGAATCCATAGTGGGCAAGGAATACCACTCACACTCACCATCACTACTACTCTCCCCCTCTCGCCTCATACCTCATGTATCGAGCGAGTCTCCAAAGGGTGATGTAGTCTCTAAGGAGTAGTAAGGTTCGAGCTCACGAAATGTAACATCCATACTCACAAACAATCTCCTCTCTACTGGACTCCAGCACACATAACCCTTTTGAGTACCAGAGTAACCCACAAAGATGCATTTCACCGCTCTGGGAGCCAACTTTCCCACTGTTGGTCTGTTGTCTTTCACAAAACACACACAGCCAAATACCTTTGGAGAAAAAATACCATTATCTCCTTTCAACATCACACACGGAGTCTGCCAGTCCAACACTCTAGATGGCATTCTGTTGATCAATTGTGCGGCTGTCATGACTGCTTCTTCTCACAAATGTTTCGGAACATTCATAGAGATCATCATGCACCAGGCTACCTCTAACAAGTGTCTATTCTTCCTCTCTGCACTCCATTTTGTGCTGATGTGTAAGGGCACGTGGTCTGATGATGTATCCCATGAACTGACAAATACTCCTTGAATGCCTTGTTTGTATATTCGGTCCCATTATCGGATCTCAGTGCCTTCACCACAGCACCAAACTGAGTCTGAGCCGCCTTATGGAAATCCTTGAAGCAAGCACGAGAATAACAATCGATGAAAGTCACAAAAAATCTATACCCATTCATTGAAGTTGTTGAGCAAGGCCCCCATACATCCGAGTGTACCAGATCAAAGGCATGAGAACTTCTACTTCCTGAGCTTACATACGAACTCCTTGTATGCTTTCCAAACTCACATCCATCACACACAAGTTTCTGTTTGTCAGCTTTCTCATACTTTGATGGAAATAAATGTTCTAGTAGGCTGAAGGAAGAGTGTCCCATCCGCCGATGAATCAGAAGCAACTCATCCTCCACACTCACTCCAGATCCTCCTGCCTCCACTCTATCGACCACAGATGCCAGCGCTGTGTCCATACCTTTTCTATCCATGTACCACAACCCATCACACCATGTGTCAGTTCCAAGTATTCGACCTGTCCCCTTCTCCTGAAAGATCATCTTTGGAATATCAAAGGTCACAATGCATTTCTGCTCACGAATAATAGCACTAATGGACACCAGGTTTACGGGAAAGGAAGGAGCATGTAACATATTGGTCAGAGTCACTGAATCGGTATATCTCACAGTACCCTTACCAACCACGGGCTGGACAGTACCATCGGCAGTCTGAATGCTATCTAGGATTGCTAGGTGAGTATAGGAAGAAAACTCCCTAACGGCACCAGTCATATGGCGAGATGCACCAGAGTCTACTATCCAATCTGGTGATCTAGTAGTGGGTTTAGAGGCAAGAGCAAGTGTGTCAGCGACCACACTCTTCCCCTTGCTCCTTTCTGCCTCCTCCTGACTATCTCCATGATCAGATCCTCCTCGGATAATTCCACAATAGCTTTTTTCTCTTCCTTTACAACCATTAGATTTGCCCGGTTGCCTCCTCTTCCACCTCTTCGACCCCCACGTCCGCATTCACAGTTCCCAGACTGCCCCCTACCACCTACATCTCTCTCATTTGGTGACTTAGGGCAAACCTTGATCAAATGACCTGTTTCCCCGCAGTTGTAACACCTGCGAGTCTCCCCCTGGGCACCTGTCATACCTGATCTCGAGGCAGCCAAAGCTGATCGCGCACCTGGAGGTCCACTTGGCTCAGCATGCATCCTCATGCGACTTTCCTCCTGCATCATCTCAGCAATGGCATCATCATGAGGTGCCAAGGTATTGTCGAGACAGATCACACGCGATTCCTTTCCTTTCTTGATCCGATCACTCGTATCTCTCGTAAAGACCCGATCGTGCTCCCTCAAAACCTGGATCCACCTCATCTCCTCATCTCCCCCTCTTCTTCTTCTTCTTGACCCGATATTGATCTATCTCATCAAGATTCGAGTTTAAAAAACCCGATCAAACCTCGATCCAAACCCGCTTCTCGGGTATCGTGGGGTAGAGGCCCCCCACGCCGGCAAATCAACACAAAGAGACTACCTTTCACTAGTGGAAAAACAGGAATCAGGATCGGTTATATACACATATCAGTATCGGAATCCAACCGATCCTGATGAAGGCGATACTGATACTATCAGGATCGGTTTTATATTTTTAAAGAACCGATCCAAATAGAAACTATTAGGATCGATTTTTTAATAAAACCGATCTTAATAGTTGTTATCTAGATCGGTTTTTTACTAAGAACCGATCCCGATACGTACTATCAAGATCGGCTTTTATATAAGAACCGATCTTGATAGTATTTTCGAATTTTTTTTTTTAAATTACATAACAACCGATCCTGATACGTACTATCAAGATCGGTTTTTATATAAAACCGATCTTGATTGTATTTCAGATCATAATTCCAAAAAAAAAAAAAAAAACTTTTAGGATCGGTTTTTATTTAAAAACCGATCCTAAAAGTTTTTTTTTTTTTTTAGAATTAGGATCGGTTATTTTAAACAACCGATCCTAATAGTAGTAATCTGGATCGGTTGTTTAAAATAACCGATCCTGATGTTTTATTGAAGCTAAAAAAAAATATTTTTATTTATTTGACCAGCTTCCATATATATTTTGCTGGCCAACATCCTAAATTTATTTTTGTTGCACAGTAAGAAGCAATAATCAATTAAATATCATATACACATTCTAAATTAATTATCATACACATCTTAAACTATTACAAAAAATTCATGTACTTCATAAAAAGTTTTGTGAAGCATTACATATTATAACAAGAAATTTAAATCCAAAAAAAAATTAATTAACAAACATACAATTGACTAATTGGGCTATTTCTTCAATTAACACACATTTATACAATATACACATTTATGCAATTAATGTAAAGCACAACAATAAAAAAATCAATAATTACCTCTTTTGCAATCACATCACTTGAGATTAAAAAAGACCCTAAAAACAAAAACAAAGGTAACAATTAGATGGAAAAACATTTTCCAATAAAAAATACAAAAAAATGTGTTTTAAAAGTATAATAATGAGAAAATTAGATAAAGCTAATACCATGATAGTTGATCGGCCGGATGATTAAGTAACTTGAGAGAGATGTCCTTAAAACTGTAAAACAATATACAAAAACCATTAATTAATTTTTGAAACAATAAAAAAAATTAAAAACTGGCACAATTGAGCCGGAGGTGCGAGAGGCTCGGATTTGAGAGGAAGAGACGGAGAGAAAGAGAGAGAGAGACACGAAGGAGAGGGAGAGACGGAGACAGAGAGAGAGAGACAGAGTACTGAGGATTTGAGAGGGAGATACGGAGACAGAGACACTAAATTGAAAATGAGAGGCGTGAAATGAAAATAAGAAGAACCCTAGCTAAGCTGGTTATATAGGAAGTTATCATTAGGATCGGTTGTTTATAAAGAACCGATCCTAATAGTATCAGGATCGGTTTTTATAAAAAAACCGATCCTGATACTAATATTTTTGAAAAAAAATAGTATCAGGATCGGTTTTATTGCTAAAAACCGATCCTGATTGTATCTGGATCGGTTTTTAGCAATAAAACCGATCCAGATAGTTTTTTTTCTTTTATTTGGAAAATCTTTTCATATGGTTATGTTTAAATAAATATAAAAAAATACATATTAGAAATATAAGTTAATTATTTAATAAAAATTTTATTTAATTTTCAAATTCTACTTAAATAATATTAAACAGCAGATAGGTACTATTTGACATTGATATTTCATTAATGTAATTTTGATGAAAATTAATGTAATTTATATTATTAAAATTTATGTGATAATATAATTAATTATTTGACATTGATATTTCATTTTGAAGTCATTTTGACTATTGAATTTTTTTATATAATCATGCATGATGCATGAATGACTTGTGTCATATAATAATATACATAGGACTTGAACCCTTGTTGTGTGGGGTTGTGAAGGAACGAATACGAACATTAGCATTTGGTCGATCGGAACCGTTAAAATAAAAGAATGTCATATTAATTTCACCATTATAAAATTTGATATAATTCGGGATTCATTTACTAGTTCATCAAAGCAAAACAATATAGCAACATCGCACGGCCGTAAATAGTTTACGTTGGATCAAGACTTACAGTTGTCGGGCCTTCGGCACTTTTACGTTATTAATGTTCCATGTTATATCTTGATCATTTTAAAAATTATTACATGTCATTTAATTACAGATCCACTGTTGGATGATCATGCAGAAATGAACGGTCTGCATTCCATTTAACAATTTGATGCCATTAATAATAATAAAATTGTACAAAATTGATCATGGTAGAGTTGATTTGGCCATACAAAAACAAATAAATAATTTTTATATTTTTCACATTTTTCTTAATATTTATCCATGTACATGCATTACCAAACAGAAAAGAAAATAAATGGTAGCCGTTTGATGGTTGATAGACCATCAATATGAGTGGGGTTTACCTCAGTGATGTTTCTCATATAAAGTATTAGGATCGGTTGTTTATAAAAAACCGATCCTGATACTATTAGGATCGGTTTTTTATAAAAAACTGATCTTGATACTATTTTTTATTTCAAAGTTGGTTCGGCAAAAAAAAAAAAAATACTATCAGGATCGGTTTTTTATAAAAAACCGATCCTAATACTTTAAGTAGAATTACATTAATAATAATATAAATTACATTAATTTTCATCAAAATTACAATAATATTATTTAAGTAGAATTTGAAAATTAAATAAAATTTCTATTAAATAATTAACTTATATTTCTAATAGTATCAGGATCGGTTTTTTATAAAAAACCGACCCTGTTTTTTTTTTTTTTTTTTTTTTTTTGCAGAACCAATTTTGAAAAAAAAAAATTGTATCAGGATCGGTTTTTTTATAAAACCGATCCTGATAGTATCAGGATCAGTTGTTCTAAACAACCGATCCTAATAGTTAAACTATTAGGATCGGTTGTTTAGAACAACTGATCCTGATACTATCAGGATCGGTTTTTCTAAACAACCAAACCTAATAGTGTAACTACTAGGATCGGTTTTTTAGAACAACTGATCCTGATAGTTCACAAATTAGGATCGGTTGACTAAAAAACCCGATCTAACTAGTTTTTAGGATCGGTTTTGTTCAGAAAACCGATCCAGATAGGTATTAGTATCGGTTGTTTCATATAACCGATCCAGATAGGCCGATCCTGATTCATGTTTTTCCACTAGTGTTTGGTGGCCGGCCAACTCTAGAAGAAGAGAAGACCGAGCGGCGGAAGAGAAGATAGGAGCGAGGTGGTACTGTAGCGGGGCGGTACTGTAGCGACTTGGGTACTATAGCGGCCCAGTACTGTAGCAGCTAGGGTTAGAGTTAGGTTTTTTTTAAGGCTCTGATACCATGAAGATTTCAGCCAAAAGCTACTTTATTGATTAATGATTTGGGTTTATATAGAGCCTTACAAAGCACTATTACAAATAACCCCTAGACTATTTCATAATGGCCTATTTACCGATAGGCCCCCCAAAACTATTCTAATAAAATAAACAATAAACATACATAAATCTCAACATTTTCACATTTACTTTTTACCCCTAAAAGTCAAGAAAATTATAAAGCACCATATCCTTTGAATTCATATCAAATTGATCTCAACAGAAAAACAACAAAAGAATTCAAATCAAATTAATCTCAACAACAAAACAATTAGCAATTTTAAACTAGAAGATGACCTCGAAGCTTATTTTGCTTTAGGTTTCCACAATGAAATAACATATATTATGTTACCCTTCCAACCCCAAAAGAACCAGTTGCAATCTTCTTCAACAAAACATGCATCATTATAACCAGTTCTAAAAAATTCACGGCATTCTTTCACTACTCGTGGATCTACCGGAAATGGTTGAAAACCAATTTGCAAATTTCGCATGTGCCAATGCTTGTAGTTTTCCGGCCTTACCAAATCTGATCCTTCACATGCTACCAGATTAATTATAGAAGGACCATAAATTTCTCTTTCCAATAGTTGCATATGCTTGTAGCCTCCTGCAAGCATCGTGTCATGCATGTCGAAAAGCCTGGAGAACTGCAACAAAACTTGTCGAAACCGTATGATAAAGAAGGGACTGAAGGAAAAGTTGTACATTCCTTGAACAAAAAGCATCGGTTTGGTCACTTGAATCAGATCGAGGAGTTTATTCCTAGGAGTATTTTTGCCTGACAAAGGTTCGTCCTTTATGCTACATAATCTATAAATAGAATTAACTATAAGCACTTCATCATCATTGATACTAAGATCATCAATACAAATGGCCTCCCATTGTGAGGAGATCCCTTGATATTCAAAAGGAACTCCAAAACTTCGAGCATAATCTTCCAACCTCCTTCCTGTCTCGTTGATTCTTTCAGCAGGGTGAAAGCCAGGCCGAGGCAAATCTATCCCCGTAATTCGTAATTTTGGGGGTCCATCTTTTCTTTTTGCAAGTGATTGAATTAGAGATGGCCATTGGAAACCATGAGTAATCCCAAAATCAACTACATGGATTTTTGATGCATTGCCTATGGCATTGAGAATACTCTCATTAGCAAAATGATTTGAAACTCTCATGATAGGGACTACCCTCGAGCACATATAATAGGCCTTCATATAGTCGTTAGTGCTAATTACTTGTCTAGTGAAATACTGGCGATAGGTCGCACTTTCTGTACCAGACAAGCGTGCCTCTAGTCCATCAACAAGAATGCATGCAAGCCTTTGGATCCCATCTCCAATAGGAGATGCTTCTTTCCTTATTTGTTTTATAAGTTCACAAGCAAATTTGTTATCATTCATATATATCGCCTTTGCACAAGATATGAGACTTTCTCTGAGATTGATATGGTTGTGTTGGTTTTGATGATACTCACTATATGAGTTTGCTTTGAGCTCCTTGATTTCTCTTAGGCTAGATATTTCTTCTCTTGGACAGTTTTCCCCGTGGTTTAGTACTAATCTATCCAACATTTCATCTCTAATTGTTTCCTCACCAGAGACCATGGGTATTTTGCTATTTCGCTCCTCCAAAAGGTCCAAATCTCCATCATTTGTATTCCTTTTACCCTTTGATTTACTTAGCAAATTACTTTCTTTCTCTTCCCCCAATCTGAACTCTAGTGAGTTGCTATCACATTTCTTCTTTGGATTAAGTGAAAGATTGCTCACTTGCAAATTTATCGACAATCTATTGTGATTTGGAAGGAACTTCAATCCTTCTTCAACACCTCTCTGAAATTCAGTAGCCAGCAAATTCTCTATACATGGACCCACTTGATCTTTTAAAATAGAAGTTGTGAAATTAGGATTTATCGTTGATTGTTTTGGTACCAATTGATTATCTGGTAAAGGTGGATATTTTTCCCCAAGGATATCATAAAAAGGTTTCTCCATGTCTGTGAGAGCTGTATCTTCATAACCATTTATCTCATCTATATCTTCCTCCAATAAATATCGGCTTATGTAGTCTAGTGTTGGATCTAAAAGTAACTCAGACTTCACATGTTGGTTCAGAGAAATACTGTTGTATTGGCTTTTTTCAGGGATATTTTTTGAGAAGTTAATGGAACTGTGCAATTCATTTGACTTGAAAAACCTTGAGTTGTTCTCTTTCGGCAAATCCATGTATGTTGCTTTCAACTTCCAAACTTTGATTGACAGATATTTTATCTAGAAATATCATGAATGAATCAAATTAGTGAAGTGAAACTATTGAATAACATTTTTCAGTAAAAAAAAAAAAAATCAATTTCACCGTTAATAGTTGGCTAGTTATGATTAATTTAGTAGAAATAGAAGAAGCATCAATGTCAGTTTAATTATATATATTTGTTCTTATGTTCCTTATTTACTCAAAATGCATTAATTAAACACCGAACTTTCCAAATAAATAAGAGCTTTAAATAGGAAAAAAATCGGTATAGAGAAATTATTTTTTTCTGTCAGTTCTTAATGTTGTGATTGGAGCACTTACAATAGCTCTTCTCTTTCATGAAAGTACTAATTAAGATAACTAAACCAACCAATAGCTATCAACTGTTCTTTAATTAAAGTTATTAAACTAGCTATATTATTAGAAACTAAAACATAAACCAAATAAAAAAAAAATCATCAGTTTTAGCAAGGAACATGGCATCCTTATGGTGTCCCATATATATTAATTTTCAGTAAAGAAAATGCAAGTTCTATAAATAAAACAAGAAAAGAAAACTTTTTTTTTTTCATAAGCCATAAAAAAGAAAAAAGAAAGGGTGCCAACCACGCCATATATTTTTAATTTTCCTTTTTGCTCTAATTTTACTGATTTTCAATGTAAAAGGGTTGAGAGAGAATTTTCCAGCATACCTCAAAAGAGCATCACCTGTTAATTAGGTCGAGGAGGAAGCTCCTTTAGATATTATATTGAGAAGTTTGTTTGGGATTTTTGTAATGAGGGAGATCATCACAGCTATAATAACCTGTTGAATATTGTATTGTTAGATAAGGGTATTTAGCTAAAAGTGTGAATATAATAGTTATAGGGACTAAAGTGTAAGATTGTGTGTGTATATGTAGACAGACCTAAATCAATGAAAATCACCGTAAACTTTATGGTATCAGAGCGGGAAAACGCGTGAGCTCGCCGCCGCCGCCTCTGTTGTGCGTACGCCCAGTGGCGCAGTTACCGCTCCGTTTAGCGCCGTTCGCCGCTCCATCTCGCGCACAGTTCCAGCGCAGTGTCGCGCGCAGTTCCAGCACAGTGTCGCGCCCTCGACCCTGCGCGTAGTCGCAGCCCCTCGTCCGCGCGCCCAGCGTGTTTCCTTGCCATAGTGGTAGAAAGCGCTTCTCTTCTCAACTGTCGGATTGGCTCTCTCAACTCTTGCGCGGAACCATTGAATAAAAAAAAAGAGAGGCCGATCTGATTGATTTCTTCTCCTTAAATTGTTTTATTATCTCTGATATATAAAAAAAAAAAAAAAAAAAAAAGGAAAAAAAAAAAATGACAGAAGAGAGAAACTTCTCTAAAACATCTCAGGTCATCTCAGTGAGATTGAATGGGGCTGAGAATTATTTGTTGTGGTCAAGACAAATGCTTATGCACTTGAAAGGTCAGAGACTAACCGGGTATGTTACCGGTACAGCAAAGAAACCAGTAGCTGTGGGAGAAGAGAAATTAGATGAAAAACCTGAGTTTCAGAAGTGGGAGGCAGACGATGGGCAAGTTATGTCATGGCTAGTCAACTCAATGGAGATTAGACTGCAAAATCAGTTTATGATGTTGAATACTGCTCAACAAGTGTGGGATCGGGCGGCCGAGATGTACTCTCAAAAGGATAACCATGGGCAGATCTATCACCTCCAGTCTAAGTCAGACAGTCTGATACAGGGAGAAATGAGTGTGACTGAGTATTTCTCAGAGTTGAACAATATGTGGGAGCAAATGGATTTCTTTGATCCTTTGGCGATGAAATGCTCAGCAGATGCACTAGCCTTCACAAACTGGTTGGAGAAAAGAAGGACCTTTCGCTTCCTTGCTGGCCTCAACATTGAGTTCGAGCAGATCCGACAGAGTCTCTGGCAGAGAAATCCTTTACCTGCTCTCCGTGATGCCTTTGCAGTAGCAGTTCAAGAGGAAAGTAGGAGGAAGGCAATGGTATCGTTGCCAGTGCAGGAGGGTTCGGCTATGTTCAGCCTGCCACACACAGTATCCTCCCAGAGTGATAAAGTCTATGATCACTGCCACAGGAAGAATCACACTCGAGAGACTTGCTGGGATTTACACGGAAGACCATCTAGAGGTCGAGGTCGTGATGGTGGCCGTGGCAGAGGACAAGGTAGAGGTCGTGGACCAGGACGTGGTGGAGGATACCAAAAGGCGCATATGGCTGACAGCACTAGTACACCAGGATCAGGCACTGATGATATGGTGACTCAACTGGTGACTCAGCTTGCAGCTCGGTTCTTGTCCACTACCCTAGCTAGCAGTGCCTCATCTACTGCTGCTCCATCTGGGGCTGACGGTTACACTCTCTCCTCTTTTCTTACCACTGTAGTTAGACCTGTTGGCACTGTTATAAAAGCCCTAATAGCCGAGTCTAGTCCTGATCGATCCTGGATCGTAGACTCTGGGGCATCTAAGCATATGACCCCTGACCCTACAATGTTCAAAACCTATAAGCCCATGTCTGGGAGAGAAAAGGTACAAACAGCCGATGGCTCACTTTGTTCGATAGCAGGAGTTGGGGATGTAACATGTACTCCAGACCTCCAGCTATCGTCGGTCTTTCATGTTCCTAACTTCACCAATAACCTCCTATCAGTTAGTCAACTGGTGGATGATCTTAACTGTGTTGTTTCTCTGTCTCCTACCCATGTTGTGTTGCAGGAGCTGAAGACAGGAAAAGTGATTGGTATTGGCAAGAGGAGTGAAGGCCTGTACCGACTCAAGCAAGGAGGGGAGTTTTTGGATCCACGAGCCTGTTTGGCAGAGACTCCAGAATTGGAGATGGTTTTGTTACATAGCCGTTTAGGGCATATATCTTTTACTGTGCTTGGAAGGTTGTATCCCAAGTTGTACTCTAAGTGTAGTAAGACTAAACTAGTATGTGATGCGTGCGAGTTTGCTAAGCACACCAGAACAATGTATCCCTCTTTTGGTAATAGAAGTTTTTCTTGCTTTGATATTGTTCATTCTGATGTTTGGGGGCCCTCGAGAGTTACTACTCTATCTGGTTCAAGGTGGTTTGTCACCTTTATTGATTGTTATAGCCGAATGACTTGGCTGTACCTATTGAGAAGTAAAGAGGGAGTTCTGGAGTGCTTTAAAACCTTTCACAAGATGGTGGAAACCCAATTTGAGAAGAAAGTGAAAGTGTTACGCTCAGATAATGGCACAGAATACACCAACAAGGCAATGCAAGACTTCTTGCGAGCTAATGGTATTATACATCAAACTACATGTGTGAATACACCTGAACAAAACGGTGTTGCAGAAAGGAAGAATAGGCACATCTTGGAAGTAACAAGGTGCCTTCTCTTTGCCATGAATGTTCCGAGGTACCTTTGGGGAGAAGCAGCACAGACTGCTACATATTTGATCAACAGAATGCCTTTGAGAGCGGTGGACTTCAGTACACCACTTGAAATGCTCACAGGGACCACCTCATTTAAGGTACCTCCCAAAAAGTTTGGTTGTGTGTGTTTTGTTCATAACACAACTCCAGGTATTAGTAAACTTGATGCGAAGGCCCACAAATGTGTGTTTGTTGGGTACTCCAGTGGAAAGAAGGGGTATAGATGTTATGACCCTGCAGTCCCATTTTATGATCTTCTCGAGGTGGTCGTCACCCATTCCTCAGACCGAGTTGGTCGAGAGGGGGAGAGTAAGGAATCTGACAACAGTATAGCCGATGATACTACGATCGGCCTGAGTCCAACTACAGATACAGATCTGGACTCAAGCATGAACCAAAGCCTACCACCTCCTATTAGGCAGATTAACAAGGTTTACACTCGAAAACCTCGCCATGAGAATGTTGAGCAACCTCCGGTCCAAGACCAATACCAATTACATGCTCCTGTCGACGGCTCGCTCACACCACAGCCTTCAGGTAACTCAGAGTTACCCTCAGGTACTCCTATTTTCTCTGATCTCGATCTTCCTATTGCCTTGCGCAAAGGAGTTCGGTCAATTGTCTTGAAGCGAGGGGAAGATGCATCAACATCGCATCCTATCTCTCACTATGTCTCATTTGAGACACTTTCCCCAACTTACAAAGCTTTTGTAACCTCCTTATACTCTAACTCTGTTCCATGTGATTGGAGGAAAGCAATGCAGGACCCGAAGTGGAAGAAGGCAATGTTCGAGGAGATGAGAGCACTAGTCAAAAATGACACCTGGGATATGGTCCCTAGACCGTCCAACAAGAGCACTGTAGGATGCAAGTGGGTATACTCGACAAAATATACTCCAGAGGGAAAGGTGGACAGATTCAAGGCCCGATTGGTGGCGAAGGGCTACACACAGACATATGGTGTGGATTATGAGGAGACCTTTGCTTCAGTGGCTAAAATGAATACTGTTAGAACCCTCATCTCGTGTGCGGTAAACTTTGGGTGGGATTTGTGCCAGTTGGATGTTAAAAATGCCTTTCTTCATGGTGACCTAAAGGAAGAGGTATATATGGAGATCCCACCTGGGTTTGAAAATGAGCAACTGAAGGGTAAAGTGTGTCGTCTGAAGCGCTCCCTGTACGGGTTGAAACAGTCACCCCGAGCCTGGTTTGACAGGTTTTCTATGGCAATGAAAAAACTAGGCTATCAGCAAAGTAATGCCGATCACACTATGTTCATCCAAAGAAAAGGAGAGAAGATTTGTATTCTGGTTGTGTATGTGGATGATATAGTGTTAACAGGTAATGATCCTGTTGAGATGAAGAAGCTTAAGGCCAGCTTAGCCACAGAGTTTGAGATGAAAGACCTGGGTGAATTGCGTTACTTTCTAGGCATTGAGGTTGCTCGTTCAACAAAAGGGGTAGTTCTCTCACAGCAAAAGTATGTTCTAGATCTGCTGAGAGACACAGGGATGCTTGGGTGTCGACCTGTCAATACACCCATAGACCCTAATAATAAGCTGAAGGGAGGAATAGGTGATCAAGTAGATAGAGGACAGTATCAGCGCCTAGTAGGCAGACTAATCTATTTGGCACATACTCGACCTGATATTGCATACACTGTGAGCGTAGTGAGCAGATATATGCACGACCCTAGAGTTCCACATCATGAGGCCGTGTATCAGATCCTGAGGTATCTCAAGAGCTGCCCAGGAAAAGGTGTGCTATTCAGTAAGAATGGGCACACTAGAATTGAAGTGTATACAGATGCCGATTGGGCAGGGTGTCTTGACGATAGAAAGTCAACTTCAGGCTACTGTTCATTTGTTGGGGGTAATCTGGTTTCCTGGAGAAGCAAGAAGCAGAATGTAGTTGCAAGGTCCACTGCAGAGGCTGAGTATAGAGCCATGGCCCAAGGTGTGAGTGAAGGGTTGTGGTTACGAAGATTGCTATCGGAATTGGGATTATTGGAGAACAAACCCATAATGTTGTATTGTGACAACAAGGCGGCTATAAACATAGCAAACAACCCAGTACAACATGATAGAACTAAACACGTGGAGATTGACCGACACTTTATCAAGGATAAACTTGACGAGAGCATTATATGTATGCCTTTCGTTCGAACCAAGGAGCAAATAGCTGATATCTTCACAAAAGGGTTGAGTGTCACAGACTTCTCCAATGTAATAGGCAAGATGAGCATGATCAATATCTATGCATCATCTTGAGGGAGAGTGTTGAATATTGTATTGTTAGATAAGGGTATTTAGCTAAAAGTGTGAATATAATAGTTATAGGGACTAAAGTGTAAGATTGTGTGTGTATATGTAGACAGACCTAAATCAATGAAAATCACCGTAAACTTTATAACCTGTATTATATTAGATGTTATGGCGCTTTCTAGATTGTAAACATAGAGAAATTTTTGCCTGGTTTTGGTAAAATGTCTATTTCAACTTAGATCATTGTTGACTTGATGAGGAAAATTATGTAAATTATTGGGCTAAAGTGTAATTATATCTTGATACAAGCAGAAACCATTGGTGGTAATTTCAACTTTTCTAGGAACTAATTTGTTGAAGTCAGATGGTCAAATTTTTCAAATGACCAAAAATTTAGTGGAGGTTCTTTGGTCAACATTGGTGGGCGATCCCAAATATTTATTAAGACCAACAACCCACCTCTCAATTCTCAATTGGACAAAAGTAAGAGGTAAATATGGTCAGCGGTACCAGTACCGATACCAAAATGAGCGTAGAGGCTTTGAATAAATGAGTTATATATTAGAACAAAAAATGTACTTGGTATTGTACAAAAATGTTAACCCAAATGGAGTTTATATAGCCTTAGTTTTCTTATTTGCCTCGTTGAAAGAATAGGCAACTTGCAACTCAACCATACCAAAATGGTATAGGAGATATTTATATATTTATATATATGGAGTTGGCTACGGTGCTACGCGTAGCATAAAGGGCTTTCGTGCAATGGCTCAATATTTGAGTTTTCAAAATTCTAACGGTCGATCCGAACTGTTAAACATGATCTCCATATGAATATGTAATTTGCAAACCAAATTTTACATTTTTCAAAATTTTTTTACTATTTTTTAAGATGGGTAGAAAATCACTTGACTTGAATTATACATAATTTTCAGATCAAGTTATTTTCTACCTATCTAAAAAAATAGTAAAAAAATTCTAAAAAATGTAAAACTTGATTTTCAAGTACATATTCATATGGAGATCATGTTGAATGGTTCAGATCGACTGTTAGGATTTTGAAAACTCAAATATTGAGCCGTTGCATTGAGGCCCTCTATGCTACGCGTAGAATATTAGCATTTTCCATATATATATAGAGAGAGAGAGAGTAAGGCTACCATGTTTTGGAAATTAAAGTTGGTGTTTTAGTTTGCACTCATATCTCTAGTTTCAAAATTCAAAATGTAGATCCGAACCGTTCAAGTTGATATCCATATTAAATTGTGCTTCTCGACCAAATTTTTTTTTTATTTTCTACTATTTTTTAAAATCAATGTTTTTCAGAAAATTCTAGACCATCAAAAACAGTGATTTTGAAAAATTCTAAAAACATAGTAAACAATTTCGAAAAAATATAAAATTTGGTCTCCAAGCACAATTTAATATGGATATTAGCTTGAACGGTTCGTATCGATGTTTTGAACTTTGAAACTAGATATACAAGTGCAAATTAAGACACCCACTTTAATTTGCAAAACATGGTAGCCTTACTATATATATATATATATAGGGTCTATCTAAATTGCTGCTGGCAGCATTTCGGCAGAGGTGCTGCCGGGGCTATATTTAGCCGTGTGATATCCAAACAACAAATCCAAACCGTTAGATGTTTAATCTATATTATAATCTACTTGGAGACCAAATTTTACATTTTTTTGAATTTTTTTACTATATATTAAGCTAGTTTGAAAACTGCTGATTTCAGTAAATTTCTGCAGCATTGAAATCAGCGGTTTTCAAACCAGCTTAATATATAGTAAAAAAATTCCAAAAAATGTAAAATTTGGTCTCCAAGTAGATTATAATATAGATTAAACATCTAACGGTTTAGATTTGTCGTTTGAACATCAAAAAATAGAAAAAACAGTGGTAGAAATGCTGCCGGCAGCAAATTAGCCACAGCCTATATATATATATATATATATATATAGATAGAGTTAGGCTGGGGTGCTATGGATAGCATAGTGGCCTCCCGTGCTACGGCTCAATATTCAAGTTTTCAAAATCCAAACGGTCGATCCGAACCGTTCATCTTATTCTCCATATTAATATCTGCTTGGAGACCAAATTTTATAATTTTCTGAATTTTTTTACTATTTATTAAGCCACTTTGAAAATCGCTAATCCAACGGTTTTACTGTTTTGTGCAACCACCGTTGGATCAACAATTTTGTAAAATACTTAATAAATAGTAAAAAAATTCAGAAAAATATAAAATTTGGTCTCCAAGCAGATATTAATATGGAGAATAAGATAAACGGTTCGGATCGACCGTTTGAATTTTGAAAACTCAAATATTGAGCCGTAGCATAGAGGCCTCTATGCTATCCATAGCACCCCAGCTTAACTCTATATATATATATATATATATATATATATATATATATATATATTACCTATTTCAATCTCAACCTTTTACCTTTAGATCCTAAGCTAGCTCCAAACTAAAAAAAGTTAATCTTATCATTTTGGCTTAAAATGTGTAAACCAGTGTTGTAGAAAACGGTCGTTTAGGCTGATTAATTGGACAATTAATCATTGGCGGTCAGGGCAGGAACCACATAGTTCCAATGGGGCCACTGCCCCCCTCCCCTCTTGGATTTTGAGTTTCAGTAAAGATTTATCGGTCCTGATCGACTTTGCTCTCCCCTGAAATTTTTTTTGCCCCCTCTGGAAGTTTAATTTGTAATTCGGATTAAATTTAGGGTTAAAATTAAAATAAATTTCTTGAATTATAATTGGTAATTAGAATATAAGTTAGAGGATCAGAAATTACAAGTCAGAGAATTTGAAAATATATGTCAAAGCATTTTTTTTATCGAGTATCCAATCAGTTAAGGGATTTAAACTCTGCCCCTGTTGTCAGTGATTAAACTGTCACGGATTTTCCAGACTAATCGGCCAATTATTTCCGATTATGACTGATTATTCTTGATTATTCTCAATTAATCACTTAACGGTAAGTTGTGCGTCCGACGAGCGCATACCGTTATTTACAACACTGCTGTAAACTTAATTAATGTCGCAAATAGTTATAATGATGATATCTCTACCTAGTTGTAAATTTGTGAATAACGTTAAACCCTAAAATGATAAAAAGATAACGTTATTGAAAATAATTATTTTTTAAAACTTTATTGGGGACTACTATTATTTACCTCAATTGATACTATTACTTTTTGGTTTTGTTACCAGCCTTCTATGCAACACGATACCAGTAAAATTGTCTAAATAGAATTTGAATCGAGAATGATTTACGTACATAATAAATTATTATTACTTTTTTATGACCCAATTTAATTAAAGTATTATATAAAATTGTGATAGGCACCTAACACAAATTTTAGTCAATCAAGATTTTATTTTCATGTTTCTGTTGCATAACTTTTTAACATTTGCAACATAAATTAGAAAGGCATGTTTAGTATTTTCTAAATCAAAGTTTATACAAAGTAAATAACTGGGATTGTCAAGTCTGTTCAAGGGTACCCAGGTAAGGGGTAATACAGTAATTTTTCAATGAGAACCACTTTCTAATTGTATAGTTAAAACTAAAGGGTGCTTTCATTTGTGCTGGCCTATTTTTATTTTTATTTTATTTTTTAAGATTTTTCTGTTGAGATTTCCATTATATCATCCTTATTGTATGTACCATGCTGGTATATTGTACCAGTTTTTGTAGCACAAGTCCAAGTGATCAATTATAAACCTTTTTTTCTTCTTTTTTTTTTTCTCTTTGTAAACTTTTCTTAATAAAGGATAGAATAGCATTAAAAAGAAGGGTTAACTTATTTTTTTATTTACCCTTGTTCAGTTTCTTATTTACTCCTACATTCTTTATTATATTTAATATATCCCTCAACTCTCTTTACATTTTTCGATTTACAGTTAAAAATCTATAGTTAAGTATTGTCAGAGTTTTGATTTTTCCATTATACCATTCTTTTTTTTCGCTTTTATACTGACAAATTAAAAAAGCGCCAACTGAATCAGAACCATAACAGAGTGAGAAAAAAGGCTAAACTAATGTGTGACGCTCTCCAGTGCTCTCCAATAATAGAGGTAGAAGATAAGAGAAGAAATGTTTAACTGGGCGAAGGAGAAATGGAGAAGAACAAAACAATAACAACCTTTTTTTTTGGAAAGTAACAATAACAACCTATTCAGTACATAACCTATTAAAATTAGAATACCAGCGTTTAAAAAAGTTGTAAAAGGTATACCCACTAACAAAACCTCTAAAAGTCAGAATACCAGTTCATACCAGTAAGTACTCATAAATGTCTTTCATTCTTAAATTTTCACATTTACTTTTTACCCCTATAAGTCAGAAAATTGTAAAAACACCAAATCCTTTGAATTCATATCAAATTGATCTCAACAGCAAAACAACCAAAGCATTCAAATCAAATAAAACTTAACAACAAAACAATTAGCAATTTTAAACTAGAAGATGACCTCGAAGCTTATTCTGCTTTAGGTTTCCACAATGAAATAGCACGTATTATGTTACCCTTCCAACCCCAAAAGAACCAATTGCAATCTTCTTCAACAAAACATGCCTCATTATAACAAGTTCTAATAAATTCACGACATTCTTTCACTACACGTGGATCTACCGGAAATGGTTGAAAACCGGTCTGCAAATTTTGCATTTCCCAATGCTTGTAGTTTTCCGGTCTTACCAAATCTGATCCTTCGCATGCTATCAGATTAATTATAGAAGGACCATAAATTTCTCTTTCCAGTAGTTGCATATGCTTATAGTCTCCTGGAAGAAACATGTCATGCATGTCGAAATACCTGGAGTACTGCAACAAAACCTGTCTAAACCGTGTGATAAAGAAGGGACTGAAGGAAAAGTTGAATATTCCTTGAACGAAAAGCTTCGGTTTGGTCTCTTGAATTAGATTGAGGAGTTTATTCCTAGGAGTATTATTCTTACCTGACAAAGATTCATCCCTTACGCTACATAAGCTATAAATAGAATTAACTATAAGCACTTCATCATCATTGATACTGAGATCATCAATACAAATGGCCTCCCATTTTGAGGTGATCCCTTGATACTCAAAAGGAACTCCAAAACTTCGAGCATAATCTTCCAACCTCCTTCCTGTCTCGTTGATTCTTTCAGCAGGGTGAAAGCCCGGCTGAGGCAAATCTATCCCAGTAATTCGTAATTTTGGGGGTCCATCTTTTCTTTTTGCAAGTGATTGAATTAGAGATGGCCATTGGAATCCATGAGTAATGCCAAAATCAACTACATGGATTTTTGATGCATTGCCTGTGGCATTGAGAATACTCTCATTAGCAAAATGATATGAAACTCTCATGAGAGGGACTACCCTCGAGCACATATAATAGGCCTTCATATAGTCGTTAGTGCTTACTTGTCCTGTGAAATACTGGCGATAGGTCGCACTTTCTGTACCAGCCAATCGTGCCTCTAGTCCATCAACAAGAATGCATGCAAGCCTTTGGATCCCATCTCCAATAGGAGATGCTTCCTTCCTTATTTGTTTTATAAGTTCACAAGAAAATTTGTTATCATTCATATATATCGCATTTGCACAAGATATGAGACTTTTTCTGAGATTGATATGGTCGTGTTGGTTTCGATACTCACTATATGAGTTTGCTTCAAGCTCCTTGATTTCTCTTAAGCTAGATATTTCTACTCTTGAACAGTTTTCCCCGTGGTATAGTACTAATCTATCCAACATTTCACCTCTAATTGTTTCCTCACCAGAGACCATGGGTATTTTGCAATTTCGCTCCTCCAAAAGGTCCAAGTCTCCATCATTTGTATTCCTTTTACCCTTTGATTTACTTAGCAAATTACTTTTTTTCTCTTCCTCCAATCTGAGCTCTAGTGAATTGCTTTCACATTTCTTCATTGGATTAAGTGAAAGATTGCTCACATGCAAACTAATCGACAATCTATTGTGATTCGGAAGGAACTTCAGTCCTTCTTCTACACCTCTCTGAAATTCAGTAGCCAGCAAGTTCTCTATACACGGACCCACTTGATCTTTTAAAACAGAAGTTGTGAATTTAGGATTTACCTTTGATTGTTTCGGTACCAATCGATTATCTGGTAAAGGTGGATATTTTTCTCCAAGGATATCATAAAAAGGTTTCTCCATGTCCCTGAGAGCTGTATCTTGATAACCATTTATCTCATCTATATCTTCCTCCAATAAATACCGGCTTATGTAGTCTAGTGTTGGATCTAAAAGTATCTCAGACTTCTCATGTTGGTTCAGAGAAAGATTATTGTATCGGCTTTTTTCAGGGATAATTTGTGAGAAGTTAATGGAACTGTGCAATTCATTTGACTCGAAAAACCTTGAGTTGTTCTCTTTCGGCAAAGCCATGTATGTTGCTTGCAGCTTCCAAAATTTGATTGACAGATATTTGATCTAGAAATATCATGAATGAATCAAATTAGTAGTTGGCTAGTTAAGATTAATTTAGTAGAAGTATAAGAAGCATCAATGTCAGTCTAATGATATATATTTGTTCTTAAGTTCCTTACTTCCTTATTTACTAACAATGCATTAATTAAACACCAGCACTTTCCAAATAAATAAGATAGGGACAAAACCGGTATACAGAAATTATTTTTTTTTCTCTCAGCTCTTTTCTTTAATGAAAGTACTAAGGTAACTAAACCAACTAAAGAAATAGAAAATGTGTCTAAAATGAATTGTAATTTTATTTCTTGTTTTCTTCATGCTTTATAAGCGTTACATCTTACCAACGAGTCTCTACAATTCACTATAATTCACTTCTTACTAAAACGACCCTGTAATTTCTCTATAATGCAATAAACATAAATCTCAACACTCCCCCTCAAGATGGGCAAAAGATATCCATCAAGCCCATCTTGTCACAAAACCTATTTAGATCTATTGAGCTAAGTCCTTTGGTGAGGCAGTCAGCTACTTGATCTCCAGTAGCTACATGACTCAGCTCTAATAGTCCATTTTCTAGTTTTTCCTTTATGAAGAACCTATCGATTTCCACATGCTTGGTTCTGTCATGTTGCACAGGATTGTTGGCAATTTTGTTCGCTGACTTGCTATCGCACCACAATTTCATTTTAGCTCCATGATTCACCTTGAGCTCTTCCAACAACCTCTTCAGCCACACCATCTCCACAACTCCCAATGCCATAGCCCTGTACTCGACTTAGGGGTGCAAACGGATCGGATACGGATCGGATAGTGGTAAAACCATATCCGTATCCGTTTTTATTTTCTGAATACGGATACGAATCGGATATTAGACGGATACGAATATGGATCGGATATTAACCGAATACGGATACGGATATCCGCTTTTTATAATAGTGAATAACATAATTTTTTTCAGAATTCATATTAAATTATATAATATATATCTACTATTCGGATACGGATAATTAAAATTCAAAACCATATCTGTATCCGTATCCGCACAGATATTCGGATATCGGATATCCGTATTAAATTTTTGGATACGGAGTCGGATACGGTCGGATAATATCCAACCCATTTGCACCCCTAACTCGGCTTCTGCTGTCGATCTCGCAACAACTGGCTGCTTCTTGCTCTTCCAAGAGACCAAGTTATCCCCTACGAACATGCAATAGCCAGCTGTGGACCTCCTGTCATCTTGGCAACTGGCCCAGTCAGAGTCACAATAGCCCTCAATGTTCATGTGCCCATTCTGCCTGAAAATCAAGCCCTTCCCCGGTGCACTCTTCAGGTACCTCAGAATGTGATACACTGCGTCCATATGGCCCTTCCTAGGGTCATGCATGCAGCGGCTCACTATGTTCACTGCAAATGAGATATCGGGACGAGTATGTGTCAAATAGATCAATCTGCCTACCAGTCTCTGGTATCTCTCACGATCAACCTGTTCCCCTACCTCTGCACTTATCTTGGCCTTCACATCAATTGGAGAAACTGCAGGCCTGCACCCCAACATGCCTATCTCTGTAAGTCTAGGGCATACTTCCTTTGAGATAGAACAATCCCCTCTAATTTGCGAGCCACCTCAATCCCAAGGAAGTACCTTAAGCTGTCACAAATCCTTCACCTCAAATTCCTTCCCCAATTTTGCTTTCAACTGTGCAATTTCCCCCTCATCATCCCCAATAATGATCATATCATCAACATACACAGCCAGCATAGTAATATGACCATCATGTTGTCGAGAAAACACCGTGTGGTCAGCATTAATTTGCTGATAGCCCATGCCTACCATAGCCTTCCTGAACCTATCAAACCAGGTCCAAGGAGATTGCTTCAACCCATAGAGCGACTTCTTGAGCCTGCACACCTTACCCAATGTCTGGTTTGTGCCAAACCCTGGTAGAACCTCCATGTACACCTCCTCCAACAAATCACCATGAAGAAATACATTCTTCACATCGAGTTGGTATAACTACCATAGCCTTCTTACGTAGTGGAAGTGCCACAAGTTCCCAGGTTTTGTTCTTACAAAGGGCACTAAGTTCTTCTAGCATGGCTGCTTTCCACTTTGGATCTCCTTTAGCAACCTGCCAACACATAGGGATAGAGAAGTGTCTAATGATGCAATGAATGCTCTATGTACCGATGATATGTGTGAGTAAGAGACAAACTGATCAATCTCATGCGAAAAACCATATCGGTCAGGAGGAATGCCCGCATTCTCGCGAGGGGTCCTTCTTACTAATAGAGGAGTGGGAGGAGTAGAGAGAGAAATCATAGCACCTATGTATTCTGAGTCTGAGGTGGATGGTGTAAGTGTCTCAAGAGTCGGATTAGACAGGGACAAGGGACTTGGCACAGGTGGCACTGTAGGCACGGCTCCTTCACTCTGTTTATTCCTTCTCACATACACCTCACGATATCTCGACTCCCCCTGAGCCTGAGTTCTACCACCTTCGGGCCCATTCCTCTCAACTTCCGACTCACCCACAGCTGAATCCTCCCTTTGCGGCTTAACCCTAGCCAAATCCTCCTTTTCTGACTCAACCCTAGCCGAATCCTCATTTTCTGGCTCAATCCTAGCCGAATCCATCAGTGGGCAAGGAATACCACTCACACTCATCATTCCCCTCTCACCATCACTACTACTCTCCCCTTCTCGCCTCATACATCCTGTATCGAGCGAGTCTCCAAAGGGTGGTGTAGTCTCTAAGGAGTAGTAAGGTTCAAGCTCACGAAATGTAACATCCATACTCACACACAATCTCCTCTCTACTGGACTCCAACACACATAACCCTTTTGAGTACTAGAGTTACCCACAAAGATGCATTTCACCGCTCTGGGATCCAACTTTTCCACTGTTGGTCTGTTGTCTTTCACAAAGCACACATAGCCAAATACCTTTGGAGGAAGAATACCCCCATTATCTCCTTTCAACATCACACACGGAGTCTGCCAGTCCAACACTCTAGATGTCATTCTGTTGATCAATTGTGCGGCTGTCTGGACTGCTTGTCCCCACAAATGTTTCGGAACGTTCATAGAGATCATCATGCACTGGGCTACCTCCAACAAGTGTCTATTCTCCCTCTCTGCCACTCCATTTTGTTCTGGTGTGTAAGGACACGTGGTCTGATGATGTATCCCATGAACTGACAAATACTCCTCGAATGCCTTGTTTGTATATTCGGTCCCATTATCAGATCTCAATGCCTTCACCACAGCACCAAACTGAGTCTGAGCCGCCTTATGAAAATCCTAGAAGCAAGCAAGTATATCACTCTTATTCTTCATCAAGTACAACCATGTAACACGAGAATAACAATCGATGAAAGTCACAAAAAATCTATATTCATTCATCGAAGTTGTTGAGCAAGGCTCCCATACATCCGAGTGTACCAGATCAAAGGTATGAGAACTCATACTTCCTAAGCTTACATACGAATTACTTGTATGCTTCCCAAACTCACATCCATCACACACAAGTTTCTGTTTGTCAGCTTTCTCATACTTTGATGGATACAAACGTTCCAGTAGGCTGAAGGAAGAGTGCCCCATCTGTCGATGAATCAGAAGCAACTTATCCTCCACACTCACCCCAGATCCTCCTGCCCCCACTCTATCGACCACAAATGTCAGCGCTGTGTCCATCCATTTTCTATCCATGTACCACAACCCATCACGCCATGTACCCGTCCCAAGTATCCGACCTGTCCCTTTATCCTGAAAGACCATCTTCGGAATATCAAAGGTTACAAGCACCAGTCACATGGCGAGATGCACCAGAGTCTACTATCCAATCCGATGATCTAGTAGTGGGTATAGCGGCAAGAGCAAGTGTGTCAGCGACCACATTCTTCCCCTCACTTGATCCTTTCTGCCTCCTCCTGACTATCTCCATGATCAGATCCTCCTCTGATAACACCACAGTAGCTTCTTTCACTTCCTTTGCAACCATCAGATTTGCCCGTTGCCTCCGCTTCCACCTCTTCGACTCCCACAGCCGTGTTCACAGTTCCCAGACTGCCCCCTACCACCTGCATTTATCTCATTTGGTGACTTAGGGCAAACCTTGATCAGATTACCTGTTTTCCCACATTTGTAACACATGCGAGTCTCCCCCTGGGCATCTGTCATACCTGATCTCGAGGAGACCAAAGCTGATCGCACACCTGGAGGTCCACTTGGCTCGACATGTATCCTCATGTGACTCTCCTCCTGCATCATCTCAGTAATGACATCATTGGTCGAAATACTAGCTCCCTGTATGAGCCCAACCACCACCTTTAGAATCTCCAGATCCACCTGCGTCAGTATCTCCAGACCCCCTTTACTTCCCGAACTCTCATCATTTGTCGACATCTTCTCTCAAAGGATCCAAGTCTCGATCACACGCGACTTCCTTCCCTTTCTTGATTCAATCCCCCGATCTCTCATAAAGACCCGATCTTGGACCCTCAAGATGGATCTAAATCATCTCCCCCTTTCTTCTTCTCTTTCTCGACCCAATCTTGACCTATCTCATCAAGATTCGAGCCCAAACACGATCGAAAGCCCGATCCAATCCCGCTTCTCGGGTGTCGTGAGGTTTAGGCCCCCTACGCCGGCCAAATCAACAAAAAAAAACTACCTTTTAGAGGTTGGTCGGCCTAGAAAAGAAGAAAAAACGGCCAAAGAGAAGAAGAAAAGAGAGAGAGGAGGTGGCTGGTGGTCTTGGGGTGGAGCTAGGCGGAGCTACAGTGCTCAACCGAGAGAGGGAAAGGCAGGGCGGAAGGAGAGAAGGTGGAGCGGAGCGGAGAGAGGTCCGGCCGGTGACCTAGGTGGCTGAACCGAGCAGATCAGGTGGAGCCGATCAGATCTAGGTCAAATCGGGCCAGAGCATGGCGACTCCGGTGCTAACCAATACTGACCTAGGCAAAGGTAGGCGGGACCAGGCGGAGCTCCGGCGATGCTCAGTGGCCGCGTTTTTGGGTTTCGTTTTTTTTCAGCTCTGATACCATAAAGAAATAGAAAATGTGTCTAAAATGAATTGTAATTTTATTTCTTGTTTCCTTCATGCCTTATAGGCATTACATCTTACCAACGAGTCCCTACAATTCACTATAATTCACTTCTTACTAAAACGACCATGTAATTTCTCTATAATGCAATAAACATAAATCTCAACACCAACCAACAGCTATCAACTGTTCTTTAATTAAACTAGCTATATTATTAGAAACTAAAACATTAAAGAAAACAAAATCTTCAGTTTTAGCAAGAAACATGGCATCCTTATAGTGTCCCATATATAACTTTCAGAAAAGAAAATGCAAGTTCTATAAATAAAACAAGAAAAGAAAACTTGTTTTTTGTTTTTCATATATAAGACATAAAAAGGAAAAAAATAAAGGGTGCCAACCACGCCCTATATTTTTAATTTCCCTTTTTGCTCTAATTTTAATGATTTTCAATGAAATCAGTGGCAATTTGAGGCCACTTTTGTCAGAAAAAAAAATGTAAAAGGGTTGAGAGAGAATTTCCCAGCATACCTCAAAAGAGCAACACCAGTAATTTGGTCGAGGAAGAAGCTCCTTTAGATATTATGTTGAGAAGTTTGTTTGGGATTTATGTAATGAGGGAGATGATCACAGCTATAATAAGCTGTATTAGATGTTATGTCGCTTTCTAGACTTTCAACATAGAGAAATTTTTGGCTGGTTTTGGTAAAATATCTCTTTCAACTTAGAGAAGTTTTTTTGGGATTTTTGGTAATTTGGACTTTTTAAGGGACTAATTTAATATGTTCAAGTCAGACAGTCAAATTTTTCAAATGACCAAAAATTATACATTTTTATAAAGTCAGCAAGAAACTCATTGAATCATATCATTTTGATTTTTTACCTAAACAGGTATGAGCATGAAGTTTCAATGAACTCATTTCATTGCTAGAAAATATGGGTTTTTGTCATTTAATTTGTGCAGCTGAAGCCCAGAAGGAATCAATAATTATCAACCAAGGTATGATGCATTGGGTTTTGGATGCCTTTTATTTTATTTGTCTGATGAATACAAGAGATGGCCCAATATTACACGGTCATTATCTAAACATTTAATTAAATTTGGTATTACTACTTGGTGCTTGTTGAGCCTAAATAACAGTAGTCCCCAATTAAGTTTTAAAAAATAAATATTTCCAATAACGCTATATTTTATTATTTTAGGATTTAACGTTATTCACAAATTCACAACTAGGTAGAGATATAATCATTATAATTATTATTATTTGCAGCATTTACCAAGTTTACAGCAGTGTTGTAAATAAAGATATGCGCTTATCGGACAGACTGAGTACCGTTAAATGATTAATTGAGAATAATAGGCTATAATTGGAAATAATTTGCCGATTAGTTGGGAAAATCCATGACAGTTTGGTCGCCACTAACAGGGGTAGATTCAGAATTTTTATGGAGGGAGCAAAAAATATTTAAATCTATTTAGTGGAGATTCTTTGGTCAACATTGGTCGGCCATCCCAAATTATTAATAAGACCAACAACCCACCTCTCAATTGGACAAAAGTAAAAGGTAAATACGGTCAGCGGTACCGGTACCGGTACCAAAATGAGTGTAGAGGTTTTTAATAAATGAGTGTATAGAAGTTGCATAGTACACAAGTTACAATTTAGTTATATATTAGAACAAAAAATGTACATGATATTGTACAAAAATGTTAACCCAAATGGAGTTTGCATATCTTAGTTTTCTAATTTGTCTCATTGAAAGAATAGGCAACTTACAACTCAACCTTACCAAAATGGTATAGGAGGTGCATATATATGAGTTCAGATTCAGTGAAGTAACTCAAAAGTTGGGTTTTAGATCGAGACCGTCCAATTTGAATCTGTGATAATCCATTCGAAATGGAGCGCACACATCTCGAGCAACGAATCTGAATCTCGAGATGATTTAGAGGGACGGATTCGAATCGGACGGTCTCAATCAAAAACTCAAAAGTTTAGTTACTTTAGAAGATCCGGACCCTGTATGTATTACCTATTTCAATCTCAACCTTTTACCTTTAGATCTTATCATTCTGGCTTTTTTTTTTTTGGTAAAAAAGCTCTAACCGAGCCCAATTTCATTGCTGAAACTTTTAGTTAAGTTATCATTCTGGCTTAAAATGTGTAAACCACTGTTGTAGAAAATAGTTATTTAAGCTGATTAATTGGCCGATTAGTCGTTGGCGGTCAAGGCGGGACCCACATAGTCCCCTACCCCATCCTCCTGGATTTTGAGTTTCAGTGAAGATCTATCGATCCCGATCAACTTTGCTCTCTCTTGAAATATTTTTTTGTCCTCCTCTGAAAGTTTGATTTGTAATTTGAATTAAATTTAGAGTTAAAATTAAAATAAATTTCTTTAATTATAATTGGTAATTAGAATTATAAGTTAGAGCATCATAAATTACGAATCAGAGCATTGAAAAATATAAGTCAAAGCATTGTTTTTATTGAGTACCCAATTAGTTAATGAATTTAAACCCAATTAACTATTTAAAAATCTCCTATATATCTTGCAAATTTTCAAACATTTCTATTCAATAAATTAGGTTCAATGTTTTGAAGTACTTAGTGCTTATACATTTTTATAAAAAGATAGATAATAAATGTGATGAAAGATTTAAAAGATAGTATGTTTGATTCATTAAGATATTTGAGAAAATCAATAAAATTTATACTATGAGATAATACATGGGACGCTATCATCTCTAATAGGTCGATTATTAGTTGCAACAGATACATTAATAACATAACATGCATCTTTATCATTAGAAGACATTATCAGTCTTGACGAATTTTATTATTTAAGAGCTAGGATTTCTCGGCCGCTGTGAATTTATTGGACTTCATGCATTTTTTTGTAGTCATTATGTATGTCATATCTCTTGAAACTATCTTTTCTCAATAATTTTGCAGTTTATTTGTATCTAAATTAAAAATGACAACAATACGCAATCTTTATAGATTGACAAAAAAATTGTACTTCATATCGTCACTAGTGGAAATACTGGAATCAGGATCGGCTATAAGAAACAACCGATACTAATACCTATCTGGATCATTTTTATTAATAAAACCGATCCTAAAAACTAATAAGATCGGATTTTTTGGTCAACCGATCCTAATTTATGAACTTTTAGTATCGGTTCTTATTAAAAATCGATCCTGATAGTATCAGGATCGATTCTAACAAACAACCGATCCTAATTAGCATATATTAGGATCAGTTGTTTATAAAAAAACCGATCCTGATACTATTAGAATCGGTTATTTGAAACAACCGATCCTAATACTTTTTTCTTTTCAAAGTTGGTTCTGCAAAGCAAAAAAAAAAATAATAATAATAATATTAGGATCGGTTGTTTATAAACAACAGATCCTAATAGTATCAGGATCGATTTTTTATAAACAACCGATCCTAATACTTTTTTTTCAAAGTTTGAAAAAAAAAATAGTATCAGGATACTAATTTTTTTTTTTTTTTTTGCAGAACCAACTTTGAAAAAAAATTTGAAAAAAAAAGTAGTAGGATCGGTTGTTTCAAATAACCGATCCTAATAGTATCATGATCGGTTTTTTTATAAACAACCGATCCTAATACTATTAGGATCGGTTTTTTATAAAAAACCGATCCTGATAATATATTTTTTGTTTTTTTTTGCAGAACCAACTTTGAAAAAAAAAATAGTATCGGGATCGGGATCGGTTTTTTTATAAAAAACCGATCTTGATACTATTAGGATCGGTTATTTGAAACAACCGATCCTAATACTTTTTTTTTTCAAAGTTGGTTCTGCAAAAAGAAAAAAATTAGTATCAGGATCGGTTTTTTATAAAAAACCGATCCTGATAATATTTTTTTTTTTTTTGCAGAACCAACTTTGAAAAAAAAAAATAGTATTAGAATCAGTTGTTTCAAATAACCAATCCTAATACTATTTTTTGTTTTTTTGCAGAACCAACTTTGTGTGGTGCGCTGTATGTAGTCTAAAATGCTCTGTTCGAATTAAAAGCAAATTGGCACAGTGACAGCTTCAAAATTGAGATAGCAAATTTCATTTTATAATTAAATTTAAGTTTAATTGATTTATGAATTGAAATTTCTACAAATTAGTTTTTTTTCAATATTTTAAAATATTTATGTTTGTAATTTTAATATTGAGAAGTATATGTAATTAGGCATTTGTGTTATATGTAATTAGTGTGGTGATTAATAGAATATATATATGGCTGTTGTATATGGCATATGGTTCAATTATAATTTTTTTTTATGAAAATTAATGTAATTTATATTATTAAAATTTATGTGATAATATAATTAATTATTTGACATTGATATTTCATTTTGAAGTCATTTTGACTATTGAATTTATTTATACAATCATGCATGATGCATCAATGACTTGTGCCATATAATAATATACATAGGACTTGAACTCAAGGAACGAATACGAACATCAGCATTTGGTCGATCGGAACCGTTAAAATGAAAGAATGTCATATTAATTTCACCATTATAAAATTTCATACAATTCGAGATTCGTTTACTAGTTCATCAAAGCAAAACAATATAGCAACATCGCATGGCCGTAAATAGTTTACGTTGGATCAAAACTTACAGTTGTCGGGCCTTCGGCACTTTTACGTTATTAATGTTCCATGTTATATCTTGATCATTTTAAAAATTATTACGTGTCATTTAATTACAGACCCACCGTTGGATGATCATGCAGAAATGAACGGTCTGCATTCCATTTAACAATTTGATGCCATTAATAATAATAAAATTGTACAAAATTGATCATAGTTGAGTTGATTTGGCCATACAAACACAAATAAATAATTTTTATATTTTTCACATTTTTGTTAATATTTATCCGTGTACATGCATTACCAAACAGAAAAGAAAATAAATGGTAGCTGTTTGATGGTTGATAGACCATCAATATGAGTGGGGTTTACCTCAGTGATTCTTCTTATATATAGTATCAGGATCGGTTTTTTATAAAAAAAACCGATCCTGATACTATTTTTTTTTCAAAGTTGGTTCTGCAAAAAAAATATATATATATATATTATCAGGATCAGTTTTTTATAAAAAACCGATCCTGATACTATTTTTTTTCAAAGTTGGTTCTGCAAAAAAATATATATATATATTATCAGGATTTTTATAAAAAACCGATCCTGATACTATTTTTTTTTTCAAAGTTGGTTCTGCAAAAAAAATATATATATATATTATCAGGATCAGTTTTTTATAAAAAACCGATCCTGATACTATTAGGATCGATTTTTTATAAACAACCGATCCTAATGATAACTCCCTATATGACCTGCTTAGGGTTCTTCTTATTTTCATTTCGCGCCTCTCATTTTCAACTTAGCGTCTCTCTCTGTGTCTCCGTATCTCCCTCTCAAATCCCCAGTACTCTTTGTCTCTCTCTCTCTGTCTCCGTCTCTCCCTCTCCTCCGTGTCTCTCTCTCTCTTTCTCTCCGTCTCTTCCTCTCAAAGCCGAGCCTCTCGCACCTCCGGCTCAATTGTGTCAGTTTTTAATTTTTTTTTATTGTTTTAAAAATTAATTAATGGTGTTTGTATATTGTTTTACAGTCTTGAGGACATCTCGCTCAAGTTACTTAATCATCTGGCCGATCAACTATCATGGTATTAGCTTTATCTAATTTTCTCATTATTATACTTTTAAAACACATTTTTTTGTATTTTTTATTGGAAAATGTTTTTCCATCTAATTTTACCTTTGTTTTTGTTTTTAGGGTCTTTTTTAATCTCAAGTGATGTGATTGCAAAAGAGGTAATTATTGATTTTTTTATTGTTGTGCTTTACATTAATTGCATAAATGTGTATTAATTGAAGAAATAGCCCAATTAGTCACTTGTATGTTTGTTAATTAATTTTTTGTTATTTAAATTTTTTGTTATAATATGTAATGCTTCACAAAATGTTGGTTCTTGAAAAAAAAAGAATTAGGATCGGTTGTTTCAAAGAACCGATCCTAATACTTTTTTTTTTCAAAGATGGTTCTGCACAAAAAAAAAAATAGTATCAGGATCGGTTGTTTATAAACAACTGATCCTGATACTTTTTTTTTTTTTTTGCAAAACCAACTTTGAAAAAAAAAATAGTATTATAATCGGTTGTTTCAAACAACCGATCCTAATAGTTACTATCAGGATCGGTTGTTGAAACAACCGATCCTGATAGTTTCTATTTGGATCGGTTATTTAACCGATCCAGATTATTGTAGTATCAGTATCGCCTTCATCAGGATCGGTTGTATTCCGATACTAATATGCGTATATAACCGATCCTGATTCCATATTTTCCACTAGTGCGTGATCAATGATTAATTAGTGTATATATATCTATGTTTTTTTTTTAACTTAAATATTTTTCCTTGGTTTTATTTCTTCAGCGTGAATACAGTGTATCGGCAGTTCCTCCTAAAAGTTTGCATTTTGCAAGTTATCTATCTCATCGTAAAAATTTATTAATACATACTCATTTTGTTTTGTTTTTTACTTTTTTTATTTCTTTCCAATTTTTCGTGTTCTAGTTCCAGTTGTTGGATTTTTAATTATCTGAGTCAAGCCTACTAGTGAACAATAAATCATATATTTTCTTACATAATTTGTTTGCTTATCTTTTTGCCTTTTAAGAGAAAAATTTTTGTTGGGTTCAACTGATTTCTTATAATTAATGAAAGATAGTTTCGGACATCTAAATTAAATGAAAAACAATAACAATAACAACAAACAATATGTTCTCTTAACGTGTTGCTGGTCGGATATATAATTCAATTCTTGTTTTTATTTTTTTGGAATAGGTACTTGTACTCTCCTCAAAAACTATAATTCCCTCTCCAAATTCTTTGTATAATTAATCATTTACCATCTCAAAATCAACAGAATTAAAAAATATACAGAGAAGTGTTTAGAGCCCAAAAAGCCCATTTATGTGTTTAGATCAGGGCCCATTTCCTTGGACTTTGGAGCGTTGTTGGACCACAAAATGGAGTTGCTGACGAAATTGTGACAGGCAGCCTACACAATTTTGTCAATCAAATTAAGTTTTATTTTCATGTTTCTGTTGAATAACTATCTAACATTTGCAACAGAAACTAGAAAGGCATGTTTAGTATTTTCTAAATCAATTTTTATACCTAGTAAATAACTAGGATTGTTAAGTCTGTTCAAGGGTACACAGGTAAGGGGGTAATATAGTAATTTTTTAATGAGAACCACTTTCTAATTGTATAGTTAAAACTGAAGGGTGTTTTCATTTGTGCTGGCCTATTTTTTTTTTTTTTAGATTTTTCTGTTGGGATTTCCATTAAATCATCCTTATTGTATGTACCATGCTAGTATCCTGTACCAGTTTTTGTAGCATAAGTCCAAGTGATCAATTATAAAGCTTTTTTTTTTAAAGGGTCTCTACTCTATTTGTAAACATTTTTTAGTGAAGGATAGAATAGCATTAAAAAAAAGGGTTAATTTTCTATTTATTCTCATAGACTTGTTCAGTTTCTTATTTACCCTTTTACTCTTTATTATATTTAATTTATCTCTCAACTGTCCTTACATTTTTCCATTTACAGTTAAAAATCTACAGTTAAGTATTCAGAGTTTTGATTTTTCATTATACCCTTTTTTTTATCTCTTTTATACTGACAAATTATGAAAGCGCCAATTGAATCAGAACCATAACAGAGTGAGGAGAAAGGCTAAACTAATGTGTGACGCTCTCCAGTGCTCTCCAATAATAGAGGTAGAAGATAAGAGAAGAAATGTTGAACTGGAAGAAGGAGAAATGGAGAAGAACAAAACAATAGCAACCTTTTCTTTTTGGAAAGTAACAATAACAACCTATTCAGTACATAACCTCTTAAAATTAGAATACCAGCGTTTAAAAAAGTTGTAAAAGGTATACCCACTAACAAAATCTCTAAAAGTCAGAATACCAATTCATACCAGCAAGTACTCATGTCTTTCATTCTTAAATTTTCACATTTACTTTTTACCCCTATAAGTCAGAAAATTATAAAAACACCAAATCCTTTGAATTCATATCAAATTGATCTCAAAAACTAGCAAAACAACCAAAGTATTCAAATCAAATTAATCTCAACAACAAAACAATTTGCAATTTTAAATTAGAAGATGACCTCGAAGCTTATCCTGCTTTAGGTTTCCACAATGAAATAGCACGTATTATGTTACCCTTCCAACCCCAAAAGAACCAATTGCAATCTTCTTCAACAAAATATGCCTCATTATAACCAGTTCTAAACATTTCACGGCATTCTTTCACTACACGTGGATCTACCGGAAATGGTTGAAAACCGGACTGCAAATTTTGCATGTGCCAATGCTTGTAGTTTTCCGGTCTTACCAAATCTGATCCTTCACATGCTATCAGATTAATTATAGAAGGACCATAAATTTCTCTTTCCACTAGTTGCATATGCTTATAGTCTCCTGGAAAAAACATGTCATGCATGTCGAAATACCTGGAGTACTGCAACAAAACCTGTCTAAACCGTGTGATAAAGAAGGGACTGAAGGATAAGTTGAATATTCCTTGAACGAAAAGCTTCGGTTTGGTCTCTTGAATCAGATCGAGGAGTTTATTCCTAGGAGTAAATTTGCCTGACAAAGGTTCGTCCCTTGCGCTACCTAAGTTATAAATATTATTAACTATAAGCACTTCATCATCATTGATACTAAGATCATCAATACAAATGGCCTCCCATTGTGAGGCGATTCCTTGATACTCAAAAGGAACTCCAAAACTTCGAGCATAATCTTCCAACCTCCTTCCTGTCTCGTTGATTCTTTCAGCAGGGTGAAAGCCCGGCTGAGGCAAATCTATCCCAGTAATTCGTAATTACTGGGCCACCTCATGTCTTCATCAAACAAAAACACAAGAAAAGACATCCAAAGCCCAATTTATGATATCTTGGGCTTGATAATTTATTCCTTCTAGGCTTCATGCGCACAATTTAAATGGCACCCGTTTGTCCCATAGACAATCATAAAAAAATAATAATAATAAATAAATAAATAATAATAATAATAATAAATAAATAAACACCGTAGCTCCTTAAAATTGCCAAAACCCCTTTAACTTGACAAAAATTTACAGAAAAACCCCTTGAACTCCTGAAAATTATCACAACTTATGAAAAATGCCATATCCCCAAAATACCCTTTGAACATTATACGGTAACAGAAACTGAAGTTTACACATCAAGAGGAAACATATTAACTAAGAGTCCCTAGTAACAAAAATTTAAGTGCACACATGCCAGAGAATAGACAAATAAATCAATACCTGCTGTTCTGGTAAATCGGCTTGTAAGCGCAACAGAAATTCACGTGGCAGCACCCCTTGAAGGTGATGAGTTCTGAGACCCAGAGGGGAGTAATACCAGGTGAGTTGAGCATGCTGACAATGAAATAAAGCATGTGAAATTGTTTCCTCAGTATTCCAACATAAGCATGTGTACCAGTAGTTTTTATATTTGGTACAGTGAATGAGTTTCCTTTAGACTTGATTCGTGGAAAAAGAAAAAATCATGTTTGTTAGAGACAACATACCTTTGAATATGGCCTAAGATTGTTAGCATTTCAGCTAGGAGTTTGTTAAATGTAATAATGACGACATTGTTAGACTATCTTACAAGGCTATAAAAAAACTTCCATCTACTTGTAACAAATGAGTTCATTGAAACTTCATGCTCATACTTGTTTAGGTGAAAAATTAAAATCATATGATCCAATGTGCATCTTGTTGGCTTTATCTATATAAATATCCCAAATATCTTGCAAAATTTCAAACATTTTTCTAATGAACTAAGTTGCTAATAAATTTATAAAAATATAGATAATACATATCATGAAAGATGTAAAAGTTTGTTCTGCCATATGAGCATCATATTCCTGAGTATCTCAAATTGACTCACTTATAGGTTTACATTCTGCAATTTAGATTCACCAGGTTCTTCAATTTCTACTTCTTTTCTTTTATTTTTTTAGATATTTGTCTATGCTACTTTGTAAGGATATATGAAATTGTGGTTGCATGCTGAGATCTAGTTCTTGTTTTATCAATTAATAATACTGTCTTCATTAGGTAGGAAATCCCCCTTACGATTCGAACTGTGCCAATAAAATCCAGAAATTGTTTGCCATTGTTCAAAATAGAATTAACAATATTTTGGTAACAACCATTTTCATCAAGTAAATAATGAAGAAAATTAAAGCATATAATTGAAGTAATGGAGTTCCTGTTCTTTTCTTTGAATCAAGCATGTAGGTCCAGTACCAGTGTATACTTTTAATTGGTACATTGGTACCATATCAGAGTTCCTACTGGCTACTACAACAAATACTGTTCTGTCAAACTGACACTGAATACTGGCCATGCATGCCTCAATTTTACTCCAAATTGGTTGTAGATCTCTCCGGTGGTGATCCCTCTCAGGTAAGATTTTTTGTAAGTTATAATTAGTTTTAAAGTCATTGTAAATTTTAATATAGAACATGTATGTAGAAATAATTTTGGCCTCATTTTGCCTCGGTATTCTTTGTTTACCCCAATTGCTACTGTTACTTTTTGGGTTATGTTACCAGTACTGATGTCTAGATAGAATTTGAATCGAGAATGATTTACGTATATAACAATTATTTTTACTCATTTATGACCCAATTTAATTAAAGTATAATAAAATTGTGACAGGTAGCTAGCGCAATTTTGTCAATCAAGGTTTTCTTTTCATGTTTCTGTTGAATAACTTTCTAACATTTGCACTAGAAATTACAAAGGCATGTTTAGTATTTTCTAAATCAACGTTTATACCGAATAAATAACTGGGATTGTTAAGTCTGTTCAAGGGTACACAGGTAAGGGGTAATATAGTAATTTTTTTAATGCAAACCACTTTATAATTGTATAGATTAAACTAAAGGGTGTTTTCATTTGTGCTGGCCTATATTTTTTTTTTTTTAGATTTTTCTGTTGAGATTTCCATTAAATCATCCTTATTGTATGTACCGCGCTAGTATACTGTACCAGTTTTTGTAGCACAAGTTCAAGTGATCAATTATAAAGCTTTGTTTTTTTTTTTTTAGGGTCTCTACTCTCTTGATAAACTTTTCTTAGTAAAGGATAGAATAGCATTAAAAAGAAGGGTTAATTTTCTATTTACCCTCAAAGAAGGGTAAACTTTAATATATCCCTCCCTCAGCTCTCTTTACATTTTTCCATTTACAGTTAAAATCTATAGTTAAGTATTCAGAGTGAGGAGAAAGGCTAAACTATTGTGCAACGCTCTCCAGTGCTCTCCAATAATAGAGGTAGAAGATAAGAGAAGAAATGTTGAACTGGAAGAAGGAGAAATGGAGAAGAACAAAACAATAACAACCTTTTTTTTTTGGAAAGTAACAATAACAACCTATTCAGTACATAACCTCTTAAAATTAGAATACCAGCGTTTAAAAAAGTTGTAAAAGGTATACCCACTAACAAAACCTCTAAAAGTCAGAATACCAGTTCATACCAGTAAGTACTCATAAATGTCGTTCATTCTTAAATTTGCACATTTACTTCTTAACCCTATAAGTCAGAAAATTATAAAAACACCAAATCCTTTGAATTCATATCAAATTGATCTCAACATCAAAACAACCAAAGCATTCAAATCAAATTAATCTCAACAACAAAACAATTAGCAATTTTAAACTAATTTTAAACTAGAAGATGACCTCGAAGCTTGTTCTGCTTTAGGTTTCCACAATGAAATAGCACGTATTATGTTACCCTTCCAACCCCAAAAGAACCAATTGCAATCTTCTTGAACAAAAAATGCCTTATTATAACCAGTTCTAAAAAATTCACGGCATTCTTTCACTACCCGTCGATCTACCGGAAATGGTTGAAAACCGGTCTGCAAATTTTGCATGTGCCAATGCTTGTAGTTTTCCGGTCTTACCAAATCTGATCCTTCACATGCTATCAGATTAATTATAGAAGGACCATAAATTTCTCTTTCTATTAGTTGCATATGATTGTAGTCTCCTGGAAAAAACGTGTCATGTATGTCGAAATACCTGGAGTACTGCAACAAAACTTGTCTAAACCGTGTGATAAAGAAGGGACTGAAGGATAAGTTGAATATTCCTTGAACGAAAAGCTTCGGTTTGGTCTCTTGAATCAGCTCGAGGAGTTTATTCCTAGGAGTATTCTTGCCTGACAAAGATTCGTCCCTTACGCTACCTAAGCTATAAATAGAATTAACTATAAGCACTTCATCATCATTGATACTGAGATCATCAATACAAATGGCCTCCCATTGTGACGCGATCCCTTGATACTCAAAAGGAACTCCAAAACTTCGAGCATAATCTTCCAACCTACTTCCTGTCCCGTTGATTCTTTCAGCAGGGTGAAAGCCCGGCTGAGGCAAATCTATCCCAGTAATTCGTAATTTTGGGGGACCATCTTTTCTTTTTGCAAGTGATTGAATTAGAGATGGCCATTGGAATCCATGAGTAATGCCAAAATCAACTACATGGATTTTTGAAGCATTGCCAGTGGCAATGAGAATACTCTCATTAGCAAAATGATTTTCAGCTCTCATGAAAGGGACTACCCTCGAGCACGTATAATAGGCCTTCATATAGTCGTTAGTGCTTACTTGTCTTGTAAAATACTGGCGATAGGTCGCACTTTCTGTACCAGCCAATCGTGCCTCTAGTCCATCAACAAGAATACATGCAAGCCTTTGGATCCCATCTCCAATAGGAGATGCTTCCTTCCTTATTTGTTTTATGAGTTCACAAGCACATTTGTTATCATTCATATATATAGCCTTTGCACAAGATATGAGACTTGCTCGGAGATTGATATGGTCATGTTGGTTTTGATGATACTCGCTATATGAGTTTGCTTCGAGTTCCTTGATTTCTCTTAGACTAGATATTTCTTCTCTTGAACAGGTTTCCCCGTGGTATAGTACTAATCTATCCAACATCTCATCTCTAATTGTTTCCTCACCGGAGACCATGGCTATTTTGCAATTTCGCTCCTCCAAAAGGTCCAAGTCTCCATCATTTGTATTCCTTTTACCCTTTGATTTACTTAGAAAATTACTTTTTTTCTCTTCCCCCAATCTGAGCTCTAGTGAATTGCTTTCACATTTCTTCGTTGGATTAAGTGAAAGATTGCTCACATGCAAACTAATCGACAATCTATTGTGATTCGGAAGGAACTTCAATCCTTCTTCTACACCTCTCTGAAATTCAGTAGCCAGCAAGTTCTCTATACACGGACCCACTTGATCTTTTAAAACAGAAGTTGTGAATTTAGGATTTCCCTTTGATTGTTTTGGTACCAATCGATTATCTGGTAAAGGTGGATATTTTTCTCCAAGGATATCATAAAAAGGTTTCTCCATGTCCCTGAGAGCTGTATCTTGATAACCATTTATCTCATCTATATCTTCCTCCAATAAATACCGGCTTATGTAGTCTAGTGTTGGATCTAAAAGTGTCTCAGACTTCTTGTATTGGCTTTTTTCGGGGATAATTTCTGAGAAGTTAATGGAACTATGTAATTCATTTGACTTGAAAAACCTTGAGTTGTTCTCTTTTGGCAAAGCCATGTATGTTGCTTGCAGCTTCCAAAATTTGATTGACAGATATTTGATCTAGAAATATCATGAATGAATCAAATTAGTGAAGTGAAACTATTGAATAACATTATTCAGGAAAAACAAAATATTTTCAATTTCACCGTTAATAGTAGGCTAGTTAAGATTAATTTAGTAGAAGTATAAGAAGCATCAATGTCAATTTAATTATATATATTTGTTCTTAAGTTCATTATTTACTAAAAATTCATTAATTAGACACCGAACTTTGCAAATAAATAAGAGCTTTAAGCAGGGACAAAATCGGTATACAGAAATTATTTTTTTCTCTCAGCTCTTAATGTTGTGATTGGAGCACTTAAGTTAGCTCCTCTTTAATGAAAGTACTAAAGTAACTAAATAAAAAAAAATCAACTGTTCTTTAATTAAACTAGCTATATTCTTAGAAACTAAAACATAAACAAAATAAAAAAAAATCATCAGTTTTAGCAAGAAACATGGCATCCTTATAGTGTTAGTGTCTAGGGGTGCAAACGGATCGGATAATATCTGACCCTATCCAAATTCGTTTCCGAAAATTTGATACGGATATCTGATATCCGATATCCGAATATCCGTGCGGATACGAATACAGATATGGTTTTGATTTTTAATTATCCGTATCTGAATAGTAGATATATACTATATAGTTTAATATATATTATGAAAGTATTTATGTATATATCTATGAATATCCGATATCCGATCTGTATCCGTACCTATCCGTTTAATATCCGATTCGTATTCGTATCCGAAAAATAAAAGCGGATACAGATATAGTTTTACCACTATCCGATCCGTTTGCACCCCTAATAGTGTCCCATATTACCTTTCAGAAAAGAAAATGCGAGTTCTATAAATAAAACAAGAAAATAAAACTTTGTTTTTTTTTCATAACCCATAAAAAGGAAAAATTAATAAAGGGTGCCAACCACGCCCTATATTTTTAATTTCCCTTTTTGCTCTAATTTTACTGATTTTCAATGAAATCAGTGGGGCATTTTGAGGCCACTTTTGTCAGAAAAAAAAATGTAAAAGGGTTGAGAGTGAATTTTCCAGCATACCTCAAAAGAGCATCACCAGTAATTAGGTCGAGGAAGAAACTAGCTCCTTTAGATATTATATTGAGAAGTTTGTTTGGGATCTTTGTAATGAGGGAGATGATCACAGCTATAACAAGCTGTATTATATTAGATGTTATGTTGCTTTCTAGACTGTTAACATAGAGAAATTTTTGGCTGGTTTTGGTAAAATGTCTATTTCAACTTAGATCATTGTTGACTTGGTGTAGGAAAATTATGTAAATTATTGGGCTAAAGTGTAATTATATCTTGATACAAGCAGAAACTATCAACTACACCGTGATTTTTTGGTAATTTGGACTTTTCAAGGGACTAATTTAATATGTTCAAGTCAGATGGTCAAACTTTTCAAATGACAAAAAGTTATACATTTTTGTAATTGTGAATATTTAGTGGAGGTTCTTTCGTCAACATTGGTCGGCCATCCCAAATTATTAAGACCAACAACCCACCTCTCAATGAATTCACATCCTCTCCAGTACCTGATAAGAGAATCTTTTATAATTACTAGATCTGAACCGTTCTTTTTAACTTGGCATGAATCTCAAAGCTCAAAATACTGCCCCCTATGGCGACTCAAATCCCAAACCAGTTGAGATTTAATCTCAAACCGTAAAGTGAGGGCGATCCTCTGCAATACAGGAGAGTAGGGCTGCAAATGAACCGAACCGAACCGAATCGAATTGGACCTAATTTGAATTCAAATTCGAAATTATTTCGAACTGAACCCAATTCGAAATTGAAATAGATTTCAAACCTAAAAGGCCAGTTCGAATTTGATTCGGTATAATTCGAATTTGATTCGAAATTAGTTTGAAATTGAAAGCTTAAAGGAAAAGAGAAAGAGAGAGAGCAAGCGGAGGGATAGAGAGAGAGAGAGAACTGGGGGCTGTACTCTCTGATCGGTGGTGAAAAGAGAAGATAATCGGTGAAGTGTTTCTTTCACTTGCAACCCTTATTTATTTTTATTCATTTTTTAAAATATTTTAATAAAAATAACCAGTGTTCAGCTAAAATTTTAAAAATACTCAAACCGGGAAAAAAGTCCAAAGTCCGGAATATAAATTCCGATTAGCAGTGAGGAGACGGGACACATGTCGGCTTAATAATGCTGTCGATGCTTTGAGGTTGAATGAAATCAAAGTCGGCCCATGAAGCCCAATTCGACATATTTATTTGATTCAACTCAATTCGCATCTTTGTTGATTGGCTGAGGTAAAAAGGCGGGCCCCACCTACTTGACATTTGGCTGAGGAAATATAGTTTTACTTCTCCAGTTCTCTGGAACTATAATTTGAGTAAAGCTAGCGTGTGACATGCTCACCAAGAAAATTTGGTGAGCATAACTCCAAAAGTATATCGGATCGACGTCAAATGCTAAATCCAAACCGTTGAAATCCATGTACTTCATGAGTGATGCATATACATGCAAAATTTTGAAAATTTCAAGTTTATTTGCTACACGGTCAAGTGGTCAAAGAAATAATAAAAATTGAATATATAAAATAACTTATAATAAAATGTTCATTTCTTTGACCACTTGACCGTGTAGCAAATAAACTCGAAACTTTCAAAATTTTGCATATATATGCATCACTCATGAAGTATATGGATTTCAACGGTTTGGATTTGACATTTGACGTCGATCCGATATACTTTTGGAGTTATGCTCACCAAACTTTCTTGGTGAGCATGTCACACGCTAGCTTTACTCCTATAATTTTATCTCTGTAGTTCTATTTATTGTAAAGAGAGATATCCTTTTCACTAAAAGGTGGAGAACTAGGAAATTTTTTTACCGGCTAATCTGACGAATTAATTACATGCCAGGATAGTTTTTTTACCAGCTAATCTAACAACTATTGCATATATATATATATACTTTATGCAATCAAATTTGTGAAGTTATTTATTCGTGTGCAAGCAAAGTTCTTTTACATATGTATCAAATAATTATCTCAAATTTTGTCTAAAATTTAGAATTCTCGCTGTCTAAAAAAGGAGTAAAATTTAACGCAGAGAAAGTGGGGGAGATTTCCAGAGATGCTGGTTCGAATCCAGCTCTTGATTTCACCCTATCCAGTACTTGCACAAGGAAAGAAAAGAATTAAGACTTATACATATATATCTGAAATACTTTGTTCTTGGAATATGTTTAAGAGCTCTGGTCAACAGGAGCAAGTGCTTGCAAGAATAAAGAGTGCTGCCATTTTGTTATTCATTGTTCATTGTGTGAAGAACTGAAGATTAAATTAAAGTCAATGGAAAAAAAAAAAAGGAATAAATAAAAGAAATTGAGGTATCCATTTATGTTTGAAATGGAGATGACTCAAAGGAATAAATAAAAGAAATTGAGGTACCCATTTATGTTTGAAATTTATATCTCAAAATTTTAGTTTCACTTTAAAATTAATCAAACAAAAATATGAAAGGTCGTTTAATTAACCAAAATTTTAATTTAGCAAATTAATTTTGTTTTAAAATTTCAGGATATAACAAAAAGTCAGAAACCACAGCTCATCCAAATTTAAATTTTGAAGATTAAATAAAATGATGAATGAAACCATGCACGCTATCTGCCTTTCATTTAGTCAAACGTGAAGTAGGTGGGACCCGCCTTTTTACCTCAGCCAATCAACAAAGATGCGAATTGAGTTGAATCAAATAAATATGTCGAATTGGGCTTCATGGGCCAACTTTGATTTCATTCAACCTCAAAGCATCGCCAGCATTATTAAGTCGATATGTGGTCCCGTCTCCTCACTGCCAATCAGAATTTAAATTCTGGACCGTGAATTTTTTTTCCACGATTTAAGTATTTTTAAAATTTTGACCGAACTCTGATTATTTTTATTAAAATATTTTAAAAATAGATAAAAATAAAAGGGATCAACTAACAGTCCCCCTACTTCAGTCCCCTAAATGTCCCCCTAACTAACTGATATATAAACTACAATAGGGACCACTAACTATATGGGAGACTACTAACTACTTAGGGGACAACTTATATTTGAAAAAAATTACAACTGACACGTGGATGTATGTATACTTATATGTGCAAGTATTACCATATAATATATTAAGTATTCATACCTAAGACATTAAGTATTAAAAATGAAAACTGGACATCAACTTTCTTTTGTACACCCATCTTTTACACGTTTTTAGAAGCGGATTTTTTTTGTCCGTTTAATATCGTCAATATTTCTAACGATTTGTGAGAAATTTTATGAATTTAAAATCACAAACATCTTCTACATAATTTTCTCTTTCAAATGAGATCCATGATGAAATACTTTCGGGTTCTTCGTCGTTCAAGTATTCATACCTCAGTGTGAAAATATTCATACCTCAGTGTGAAAATATTCATACTTTGTCAAGTATTCTTCTCTAAAATATTAAGTATTCATACTTACTCAGTAAAGTGTGAATATTTATGTTGTAAATTATTTCTGAGAAATCCACATATGTGTCTTTGGCATTAACTACCTAGGGAATCACTACTGACTTTGGGGGGCCACAAACGTCGCTTGAAAGCGACTGCGATAGGGACCACATGCAGAAAACCAAGGACAAGCGGATGCGTAATATAACTTAAAGTTGAATTGTTATGTTGTAATGTTACACATCTTACACATTGAAGTTTAATTGTTATGTTGTAATGTAACTTAAATCAATTAATTTATTTGGTACTTGAACATATTGATAGGTACCCAGAAAAATATTCATACTAATAATTGAAGTATGAATTGTTACATTGTAATGTATCTTAATTTAATATTTTTTAAAATTGATGATATTCAAGTTATTAATATATGAAACGATAAATAACAATAGTTAAGACAACAAGTATTAATATCTAGTTAGTCAAATTTTGTTGTTACCCGTGATGCATATGTTTTTACTAATTTTTAAGACATGAAATATTTATATCTACTTGTACAAATTTTGGTGTTACTGTGATGCATATGTTTTACCAATAGTTAATACATGAAGTATTCGTATCTAGTCATTTATGTTATTATTTTTTTCATACATACTTTATTTGATTTATTGATATCTAAACACTTAGTATTCATACTTAAGCGTGAAGATGTGTATTGTTATTTATAGATAATAGCAATTATATTAACAATTGTATACATACCTATGAATTTATGTACAAATATTAATGTTTAAAAAAACTTTAATAAACCTCAACCATCTCCAATATTTATCAACAAATTTGTACATGCTGGTAATAAGCACATAGACGCTCCCAGTACCTATCAATACATTTACACTTTACAATATAAATATTTACACTTTACAATATAAATATTTACACTTTACAATATAAATATTTACACTTTACTTATTAAGTATGAATACTCGGCATTTTAGAGAAGAATACTCAAGATATGAATATTTGCACACTGAGGTATGAATACTTGAACGACGAAGAACCCGGAAGTACTTCATCATGGATCTCATTTGAAAGAGAAAATTACGCAGAAGATGTTTATGATTTTAGATTCGCAAAATTCATCACAGATCGTTAGAAATATTGATGAGATTAAACGGACAAGAAAAACTCACTTCTAAAAATGTGTAAAAGATGAGAGTGTAAAAAAAAGTTAATGCCCAGTTTTTATTTTTAATACTTAATGTATTAGGTATGAATACTTAATATATTATATGGTAATACTTGCGCGTATAAATATCCATACATGTGCGCGCCAGTTGTAATTTTTTTCAAATATAAGTGGTCTCCTAAGTAGTTAGTAGTCCCCCCTGTAATTAGTGGTCCCCATTGTACTTTATGCATTAGTTAGTTAGGGGGACATTTAGAGGACATACTCAAGGGGGACAACATCTTTACTCAAAATAAAAATATCGGACCCTTATTTATCTCTTATTTGCCTCCGCATTTCCTAATTCTCTCTTGTTTTCTATTTTAAAACAAAAGTGTATACTGGAATTTATTCGAAATTAGTACAGCCCCCACCTTCTCTCTCCTTGACAACCTGTTCCGCACGTAGGAAACAATAATAGGAGTAGGGCTATCAAAAAAGCTCGCGGCTCGTTGCTCGCTCGTGGCTCGCCTCTAGCTCGCTCGGTAGTGGACCGAGCTGTTAACGAGCCAGCTCGGCTCAGGCTCGGGCCAAAAAAAATGAGCTGAGCCAGGGGTCAGCTCGGCTCGTTAAGCTACAGTGAATTTAGGGTTTAGTCCCGTATAATTTTAAGTCCAGTCCCATTTTCAAAGGGCCAATTATGCAAAATTGATGTATTTTCGGTTTGGGAAAAAAGGATATGACTTTAGTTATTTGAAGATATGCCTGCTGGACAATTTCTTAAATTTTTTGAATGGGATTTCTTATTTTTTTTATTTTTGAATTTGTATAATAGCAGTCCAATAAAGCCCAGCGAGCCATCTCGTCAGCTCGCGAGCTAGCTCGGGCTGACTTGTCACAAGCTGAGCCAAGAGTTTTGGCTCGGGTGACCTAGGTCCAGCTCACTCGGTTCAGGCTCGGGCCAAAATAAACGAGCTGAGCTAAGACCCAGTTCGCCCCGAGCCAGCTCGTTTACAGTCCTAAATAGGAGGATGTGAATTACTGTATTGTTATGTGCAGGCGCAGCTGCGATCACGCATTTCAAAACAAAAGACATGTTTCGCACCTTGAATTAAAACCCGAACTCTTTGACATTGTAAACAAATCGAATCGAGATTCGCAAACTACACGAATTGAATTGGGCTTGGTTCGAATGCAAAATTAAATTAATTTCGAATCGAACTAGTTTGAATTAATTTCGAATCGATTATTTTCCGAATTTTTTCAAATCAAACTCGAATCGAATCACAAATCTCGAATTTTTTGTGCACCCCTACTGGAGAGGATACGGATTCCCTCTCAATTGGACAAAAGTTACAGGTAAATACGGTCAGCGGTACTGGTACCGGTACCAAAATGAGTGTAGAGGTTTTGAATAAATGAGTGTATAGAAGTTGCATAGTACACAAGTTACAATTTAGTTATATATTAGAACAAAAAATGTACATGGTATTGTACAAAAATGTTAACCTAAATGGAGTTTATCTAGATGCATGTCATATTTGGATGCAGGTGCAGGTGAGAAAGTCAAAACTTTGTCAAGGATAAAAACAATTTGTCAAGGATATGATATTTAATTCTTGAGAGCGACCTCCATCACTTTGTCAAGGAAATTGTTATTCTTGCCTCTTCAGTAAATGAATTTTGTAGGATATTATGACCATTAAACTTCTGGTTAAGAGAGGGTAGCTAAAATGATAAAAGATATCATTATTTTTTATACCCTAAAATAGTACTATGTCCGTCCAACGAGCGCATATTCTTATTTACAATAAATGTCGCAACTAATTATAATTATAATGATGATATCTCTACCTAGTTGTAAATTTGTGAATAACGTTATTGGAAATAATTATTTGTTAAAACTTTATTGGGGACTACTATTATTTAGGCCCAACAATAAGCACCAAGTAGTAATACCAAATTTAATTAAATGTTTAGATAATGACCGTGTAATTATTGGGCCATCTCTTGTATTCATCAAACAAACAAAATAAAAGCCATCCAAAACCCAATGCATCATATCTTGGGTTCATAATTGATTCCTTCTTGGCTTCAACCGCACAAATTATATGACAAAACCCCAATTTATGCTCATACCTGTTTAGGTGAAAAATCAAAATGATATGATCCAATGAGTTCCTTGCTGGCTTTATCAATATATAAATTTTCTAAATATCTTGCAAATTTTCAAGCATTTCTATTCAATAAATTAGGTTCAATGTTTTTTATGTAATTAAGTTGCTAATATATATTTATAAAAAGATAGATAATATAATATATTTGATGAAAGATTTAAAAAATAGTATTATTGATTTGTTCAGATATTTGAGAAAACCAATAGAGTTCATACTCTGAGATAATACATGAGATGTAATTCTCGCTACATAGTCGCTAATCTGTTACAGCATATACATTGACAACATATGATCTCAATTGATTGTTTCATACATCTAAATTAAATGAGAAACAATAACAATAATAACAAACAATATTTTTTTATTTATATTTTCTCAGGACAGTCATATACTCTAGATCTCATCGGATGAATACATGATTCGAGTGCAACCAGTTCTGATTCAGATGTGAATTTGTGTCCGTTGGACTTGACAACTTGCGGGTGGATCTCAGGTATGCACTTTCATCCGAGGAGATATCCTCATAGTTTTTCAGAAGGCCGGCGTAATGTAACATGCTATGCAACCATGGCACGAAATCTTCGCATTGAAGACTCCTTGTGCGAGCGTGGAGCAACATCGTGATATTGTCCATGTATTATTTTTAATTTGAAGTACTAAGATGATGTGATCAAGTTGCAATGTGTTAATTATGTCACATAATATCAATTTTTTCACTAAAACTAAATATGTAAGAAAATTGTTATATAATAGATTTTTTGCAATTTGCACAAATAATCTACATAAGTAAAATATTTTAAATCAAAGAATTGAAATTTGTCACATAACATCAACTTTTTCACTAATAATAAAAAAATGTAAGAAAATTATTATATAATAAATTTTTTGCAATTTGCACAAAAAATCCACATAAGTAAAATATTTTAAATCAAAGAATTGAAATTTGTGCCATATCCTATGCTCCATTCAATCTTCAACAATTCAGTACAAAAACATTGCACGCCTATACACAAAAAATGGAATCGCTTCAGGTAGTAGTTGGTGGAGGCTCCAAAACTATTATTTGATAAATAATTAAATATGAAGTGGTAAGATATAAAAATATTATTAGCTCCATACTTAATTTACGGAGCAACATGATTTATTAAAACAATATAAAAAATATTATCGCCAATGCATGTTGAGCAAAATTTATTGGACCAGCTACTGAGCTACCACCTCCAACTACCTTACCTTCTCTAATAAATCCAAACAAATTATTAAAACTTTTAAAAAAAAAAAAAAAAACAAACAAACAAACCATCACTGAAATGGGAGGCTTTGAAAAATACCAAGGCCTCCAATTCAATCTGCGGTCTCATTCTTGAGGGGGGGGGGGGGGGGGGGGGGGCAGATTGAATTGGAGCTCCTAAAAAAAAATCTAAATTTCAGTATATTACAGTGCATTTTTGGGTTTATTTTTTCTTTTTTTTGAGGGGGAGGGCTCCAATTCAATCTGCGGCCTCTCAAGATTGGAGCTGTATATTGAATTGGAGGTCCTGGTATTTTTTGAATTACTCATAATTTGTAGTGTTTTTTTTTTTGGACAATGGTATTAATAAAAATTTCGGCTAATAAATACTTACACTAAAACTCATTATCCGTTTTTTTTTCCATTTTTTTGGTCTCCCATAAATGTATTATTTTTGAAAATGATGACCGAACACAAAACCTTTTAATTCACATTCAAATAAAAATATATTTCAAATTTAGTAAACTTTAAATTTTTTAGCTTTTCGAGGACAAAACCATAAATTCGAGATTAAAAAAGAGTATAATCTAGTGCGATGCAATTTTATTTTATATAAGGATATTAAAAAATATTAATGCACATAAATTTTATCAAGTTTAATAGACAAAATTATAAAATTTGAAATTTATAAATGTGGTTGCAAAGCATCTCCATCTCAAAAACTTTCGAGATTTCTAATATGATGTAGCGATTTTTATTTCAATTTTAGAAATATACCTCAGTTTTTTATTTAGAAATTATTCGGCAAAATTTCTTATTAATAAACTATTTTTAATCATCGTACTGACCAAACGACCCGCTCAAATTATTTCTAATTGTCACCTGATCTATTTAGAAACTTTAAAATTAATTTCAAAAATGTGAAGATGTAGTAATTTTAGAGGCTTTAATTTCTAAATAATAATAGACAGTTATTTAAAATTTCATTTTAATTGTTTGATGAAGATGCTATGTAGACATGAACATTTTCGCATCCAAATTATTAGCCAATCAGAGGTCGCCACGTTAATGTATTTAATAAAAAAGTTGTACAAAGTTTTGTTTTAAATAATTATTGTCAGAATCAGGATTCTCATGTGACCCGCTCTAAAATAGACTGTTAGAGCATCTCCAATCCAGCAATTGAAATTAAATGCTAAATTAGCAATTATGAAAATTTTAAAAATTAAGCAATCCACTTTTACATTGGTGCAATCAACCAAACAATTGAGAATTAAACATTTGACCAATAAGAATTAAACATTTGGCCAACTCATCTTTAGAAAATGATTTATTATTAAGCAATTCTTTCCAACAATTACTAAATAAGCAATAGCCATACAACTCAGTAATTACAAAAACAATTGACACATCATCATAAGCAATCCATAAACAATCACTATTGAAGATGCTCTTACAAGTGTTAATTTAATTATGTGCAAATTTATAGATTGATGATTTGTTATACATAAGTCACAACAAACCAAATTGCTGGAATTAATTCCCATTTAATGGCAAAAACAAGCATAAACCAACCGCCACCCAGCTGTACCATTGACTTATTTACTTATCCTATTCCTCGTTTCTATCTAATCCTAATCTTAACCTTAGCCTCCGGGCATGCGAATGCTGATCCTCTGCATTAACTCAAAAAAGAATCTTTTGAGTTAATGAATCTCAACCGTCTGATTTTAAACGGAGCCAATCCGGCCCCTGCTTATGATATAGGGGATCCTTTAATATTAGTGCGGATCTAGTCTACACGAATCTTAAAATAAATTGGATGGTCAAGATTCATTCACTCAAAAGATTTCCTTTTGAGTTAATGCAGAGGATACGAGTGAGAATCTTAACCTCAGCCCAAATAATGCCTTCCAACAACTTATCATGGATTGAGATTTATATCACTCTATGTAACGGGTCATTATCCATCGAAAACAGTGAATTACCACACATGTTAGTGCTTGTAGTGTGCCACAGGAGATATGTTAGAAGCTCCACTTGAAACCGAGTGAGAATCCTCTGATATATCTCATATTTTGCTTGACCGACGTGTCCGGTGCCTATTCGGGGATAGTGCGGGGACCAGTATTATTTGTGCTTCGAGATTCGTGTATAGTGAACTTAAACGGTTGTAATTTTCTGAAAATTCACGCAAAATATGAGATATCTCAGAGGCTGCGAATTTCTGGGGAACCATTTAATAACCATAGTCTGAATGCTTTGAGGTAACTCAAATTTTATTTTTAGATCGGAACCGTGCGATTATAACGGTTCTCTTTAATAATCGTGAAAATGAAAATCAGACGGTTACGATCTAAAATCAAAATCTGAGTTACTTTAGGGGATCCGAATTCTGACCAAGTCAAGGATTGGTTATAAAGCCCGCTTCCCACCTCTTTCAATAAATTTCTCCATCTCACCTCACTCCCCTCATTTCCAATAGAAATTCAATCTAATTTTAGAAAGGGAAATCTAAAGAGAGAAGGAAGAAATGGCAGGAAACGAAGAGGAGGTGCTTGTCGCGGCGATCGATCAAGGTACGACGAGCACAAGGTTCATCATCTACGATAGCAAAGCCAGGCCGATCGCTTCTCACCAAGTCGAGTTCACTCAGTTCTATCCTGAAGCGGGGTATGATTCATTCATTCTCCATTTCTCCTTTTGATTTCCTTATTTTATTGCTTAATTAAGAGTATTGAATTGCTTATCAAACGTAATAAAATTTAGGTGTTAGGATTTTGGCACCTTAGTTAGATTGATTCAGTGAATTACGATTTGTTCTAGGCAATTGATTCTCTGTTTATTTAAAGTAGTGAGCCAGAGACAGTTTCTGTGTAATTAATAATTTAATTGATTCTTGGAAACTATTTAAAATTTTAATTGAGAATTTTCTCTAGAGTTCACACGGTTGCATCCACAATTTAAACAAAAAAAAATAATAATTGAGAATTTTCAGTGAATTACGATTTTACAGTCCTCCTTGTGAAACTAACTACAAAGAATCCATGCACACAAGCAGATAAACATGCAATAATTAGGAATCACAACTAACAGTCATTGTGATTGCTATTTTACATTTTGCAGAAAAATTTTGTTTTTTTAGTGAAATTGGGGGGTCAAACAGAATTTTTTTGTTGAATTGAAAAAATAAACCTTTTTCTAGAAGCAAAACAAAAGGGAATTTCACCTTGAAGAAAACTAAAGGAGTAGGCCAGTTTTTGTAGATTTTATAAATAAATATATATATATATGTTTGAATACATGCTTGTTTTATATTTTTGACGAATTATTTCTTCAGCTACTTTATTTTACGGGAAATTAATGTTTACTAATTAATTCAGACCAGATCAGAACCAAAACTGTTATCCTGTTGGGTTGATTTAATTATTGAAATCAATGAATAGTCTTATTTATTTTCTCATATTTATTCGTTAATTATTTATTTTAATTTTCTTTTTGCAAAATTTGTTCTCTAATAACATAATTTACTTGTTTTCTTCCTTTTGACAGATGGGTAGAGCACGATCCGATGGAGATCCTAGAGAGTGTGAAAATATGCATGGGAAAAGCAATAGACAAAGCGACAGTTGCTGGGTATAATGTGGAATCTGGATTGAAGGCGGTGGGGCTCACTAATCAGAGAGAGACTACCGTTATATGGAGCAAGGCCACCGGGTTGCCCCTTTACAATGCCATTGTTTGGATGGATGTGCGTACCAGCTCTATTTGCCGGTATGTTCTTTCTATATATCATCTTATTAGGTACTACTGATTTTGTGTTGAAATTAACTAGAAGTTTAGTTAACCTTGAAAAGGTATAACATATTAATTGGGTCCCACCTAGATCCCTTCAAATAATAAAAATCTAACGAGTGCTCTGTAATAAATGATGACCCTAGAAATCCCGAAAAGAAGGGTAGTTTTGGTATTAAAAAAATTAGAAGAAGGGGATATGAATGATATTTTTCATACAAAGTTGCAGACATGATCAGTGGAATTTTCTTGATTTTTCAAAGATCATTCATAACATGATTTTTCAAAGATCATTCATAACATGATTTTTCAAAAGCATATAATAATTTGTTGTTGTATTTTATTGTCTTATTATACCTGATTCGCCTTATACTGTATAAAATTAGCTTAAATACAAATACTTGTTTGAATAAAATGCAGGAGACTAGAGAAGGAGTTGTCAGGTGGCCGAACTCACTTTGTTGACACATGTGGTTTACCTATAAGCACTTATTTCAGTGCCTTAAAAATTCTCTGGCTAATTGAAAATGTTGAAGTCATACAAAACGCTGTTCAAACTGGCGATGCCTTATTTGGTACGATCGACACATGGATGATCTGGAACCTGACGGGTGGCCACAACGGTACCACTAGGGATGGCAGGTACAGGGCTGCATCCTATGTCACTGATGTTTCAAATGCATCCCGTACCATGTTAATGAATCTAAAAACCCTAGATTGGGATCAACCCACTTTGGATTCCCTCAAGATTCCTCTTGAGATGCTACCAGAAATCATCAGTAATTCCGAAGAAATCGGAGTTATATCAAATGGATGGCCGTTAGCAGGTGTACCAATCACAGGCTGCTTAGGAGACCAGCATGCAGCCATGCTTGGTCAATTATGTAAAAAAGGAGAAGCGAAAAGTACATACGGTACTGGTGCTTTTATTCTCTTAAACACTGGTACGGATATTGTGAAGTCATCTCATGGGTTGTTGTCTACTATTGCTTACAAGCTGGGACCCGAGGCGAAGACTAACTACGCACTGGAGGGGTCCATTGCAATAGCTGGGGCTGCTGTTCAGTGGCTGAGAGATGGTCTTGGCCTTATTACCTCAGCAAGTGAAATCGAAGCACTAGCAGAGACGGTTCAGAGCACAGGTGGGCAAGGACGGTTATTTTCAAAAGATTTAATCATATATATTGAAATTTCATTTTTCTTAAAATTTTATATAGTTCAGGCCCCCTCATGAAATGCTACATGTGTGGTTGTAGCCTAGTGGTTAGAATTCCACTTACCACACATTATGTATTTTACGTTTCAGTCCCTCTATCTAAATTTTCTAATTCTGCCCCTGAGCAGGTGGGGTCTACTTTGTCCCGGCATTTAACGGGCTGTTTGCGCCTTGGTGGAGAGATGATGCGAGAGGGGTACTTGTGGGGATTACAAGGTACACCAATCGGGGGCATATTGCAAGGGCAGTTTTGGAAAGTATGTGTTTTCAAGTGAATGATGTTTTGGGTTCAATGCATAAGGATGCGGGAGAAGAAGGAGAGGTAAGGAATGAGAGCGGTGAATTCTTGCTCAGGGTTGATGGTGGGGCCACTGTAAATAACCTCCTCATGCAGATCCAGGTACGGTCTACCATGCATTGTAAAAATATTCTACTGTGTTTCTTTTCTGATGTTTTGTGCCATTTCTGGCCAAAAAAGATGATTAAATGAAATTAATATTAGTATTGTTGTTTTGGTGCTTTGTCCTGGTACAGCTTTTTGTTTGGTATCCACATTTTCTTACTGGTCATCATTTAAGAACACTAAAGCCGAATATTTTACTAAAAGTGAGGCTACGGTACTATGCATAGCGCGTGTTGGTCTGTACTATGGATTATTATGATCTCCATATGAAATATGTACTTGTAGATGAAATTTTACATTTTTTTTACAATTTTTTTAGATAGGTAGAAAATCACTTAATCTAAAAATTCTGAACCATTCAAAAGTAGTGATTTTCGACCTATCTATAAAAGTAGTAAATTTATTTTTTTTAAATGTAAAATTTAGTTTGCAGGTACATTTTCATATGGAGATCATATTGAACGGTTCATATCAACTATTTGAACTTTAAAAATGAATATATTGACTTGTTTTTGGTTTTATGCTAACTTTTTTTTTCTTACTTCAATTGCACAGGCTGATCTATTGGGAAGCCCAGTGGTGAGACCAGCCGATATAGAAACAACCGCACTAGGTGCCGCTTATGCTGCCGGGTTAGCAGCTGGTGTCTGGACTGAATCGCAAATTTTCGAGGGATTACACAAGGAGAACACCACCATCATTCATCCCAAAATTGAAGAGGCCGAGCGCAAGAAGAGAGGCGAGAGTTGGTCGAGGGCAGTTTCAAAATCCTTCGAGCTCGCTGACCTCGCGTAATCTCTTTACTTAGAACTTAATTTGATGCTATTTTTATTATATCAATTATTGAAGTGTATCTATGATGCCATTGCTGTAGTTACCACGATTTGGAGCTTTCATCTTCTTTTTTTTTTTTTTTGGTTTTTTATGTTATTCTGATGTCTGATTTCCTTGCTATGTATTTTCTGATGTAAATTTGCAGAAAAAAATCTTATCTCAGAATTTAATTTCTAGTCAATGGTTAAACTACAGATGTAATTTCTCTTCATTTGTTTCTTCTTTTCCTCAACAAAATTAGAGTGAGGCTACGTATTATGCATAGATAAATATTTTTGTTTGAAGGTTTAAATATTCGATCTGAACCGTTAAATATGATTTCCATATAAAAATGTACTTATACACAAAATTTTTCATTTTTTTGTAATATTTTTTCTTTTTTAGATAGGTATAAAAATAACTATTTTTCAATTGTCTAAAATATTTAGACCAACTGATTTTCTATGTATCTAAAAATTGTAAAAAGAATATAAAAAAAAATGTAAAGTTTGATCTACAAGTATATTTTTATATGAAGATCGTGTTAAACGATTTAGATCGATTGTTTAGTCTTAAAAAATTGAAAATATTGATTAATATATTAGAATAAATTATCTTTGCTTCATCAACATTCAACAAGCAAAACTATAATATATAATTTGTTTTGTTAGTACATGAGACTGAAATACATATAATTAACGACTTGAACCCATGGAAACATTCAAAACAAAATAAATAAATAAATAGGCAACAAAAAATTGGCTAAAATATATAAATGTGCCTTCTATTACGATTTATGATTAAAAAAAATCATACAACGAAGACCCCTAGCTGTCCAGTCAAATCTGAAATCTAAAAATAAGCGTTTCTGATCTGTTGTGGACCTGACGAGTGACGACCTGTCCAATGATATTTCAACTGGAGAAGATTCTGACTCTCACAAAATATCTTCTTTTACTTACTTCTCTACTAAGCTATGGTTTGTTCAAATCATATTTATTCAATTCCACATAAAAGGTATCTGATATTTAAAATTTTACCTTCGAATTTACTTCTCATTCCAATATTGCATAATTTTCACTTCAATTTTATATTGAAATTGTTTTTTCCCAATAATATTATCAATTTAAACATAGAAATGCCTTTGCTCAGAAAAAAAAAAAAAAAATGTATGATGTATGGGAAGCATGTTATCGTATGCGTGTTAATCATATAACGTGATTCGTGTATTGTCTGATAAATTGTTTTGTGAGGCTTCGATAAGAATAACAATATGTCACAAAATATTACATGACTGACTAATATGTCACAACATAACTAACATAACATCATAGAATTTAAAATTTTGATTTCCACATTCTTTTACAAAAATTATTTAACATGACGTCACGCCACATTATAGTTAAAAGATTTTATTTTTGTAAACTTGTAGTTAGTTTTTTTTTTTATTATTTGTGTCTACTAAAGTACTAGGATAAAAATATTAATAATATTATTTTAAATTTATACAATACACATATGGTAAATTTAAAACAAAGATATTAACAATATTATTTTAGTTTTATACAACGTGTGTATATTAGAGTCCGAATAAAAAACATACGTTATATAAAACATCACAATCAAAATTTATATTTATATCCTCAACTAAATAATATTACAGAAATGTCCTGACATTTTTTTTAAAATGTCCCAAGATTTCTCAGCCGCTGAAAAATGTCTTGTTTATATATATATATATATATATATATATATATATATAGAGAGAGAGAGAGAGAGAGAGAGAGAGAGAGATATAGGCTAATGTGCTTCCATAAGCACTTGGCCCGAAGTGCTTCCACCCCATTTTCGATTTTCTAAAATCCAAACAGTCGATCCGAACCGTTCATTTTGTTCTCCATATTAATATCTGCTTGGAGACCAAATTTTACATTTTTTGGAATTTTTTTGCTATTTATTAAGCCACTTTGAAAATCGCTGATCCAACGGTGAACCCCTGATTTTACTGTTTGGCAAGCCACCGTTGGATCAGCGATTTTCAAAGTGGCTTAATAAATAGCAAAAAAATTCCAAAAAATGTAAAATTTGGTCTCCAAGCAGATATTAATATGGAGAACAAGATGAACGGTTCGGATCGACTGTTTGGATTTTGAAAAATCGAAAATGGGGTGGCAGCACTTCGGGCCAAGTGCTTATGGAAGCACATTAGCCTATCTATATATATATATATATTTTAAATTTAAGAAGATGTAACGCTTATATTTTATTACAGCAATTTTAATGCTTTTGCATTGAAATATCGATACACTAGTGTTGGGATTAATCATAGTATAAAATATTAGTGCATCATCGATGTTTTTCTAATAAAACGTCAATGCACTTGTGCTGAGATTAATCAAGGTATAAAACATCAGCACATCATCGATGTTTTCGCAATAAAACATTGATGTACTTGTGCTAAGATTAACCAGGATATAAAACATCAGTGCGTCATCGATGTTTTCACAATAAACATCGATGCACTTGTGCTGAGATTAACCAGGATATATAACATCAGCGCGTCATCGATATATTTGCAATAAATTTCGATACATTATTTCAAACTTTAAACGACTGTAAGCATTGGTAGGAAACTCCGTTTGTAGCGTTTGATAATAATTTAGAAAGCTCGTGGAAAGACAGATGGTATGGAGTCTGAGACATAAGCCTTCAAACGTCGAAAGAATCAAAATTGCAAAAAAAAAAAAAACGTTTAGGACCTCAAAACTTCTATTGAAGTTGTTTCTTATTCTACATCCCATTAATTATTCATCTTACAATAATAAACATTCTAATTTACTCTTTTTTACTTGAACTAATACAGTGTTTATATTTTATTTTGTCATTTAGTCAGAGTTCCATATTACGAGGTTGATATTAATCATTAAAAAATAATAAATAAATAATTATACTCCTCAATTAATTCTCCTATGTACTATTTGTTCGAGAATAAAAAAAGAGAGAGAGCCGCTCAGATTGTCTTCAACGCTGACAAAACCAGCTGTTGGGGCACTTTTACAAAAATAAAATAAAATAAAAATATTACAGCATTTCTGTAATTTATTTATTTATTAAGGATATAACATAAATTTCGCCAATATCTCGGTAAGTAACCTAGGCTTTAGAGCATAATTCGGCTCTTTTGTAGACTTGCTTGCTGGCAAGGAGATAGGAGCAGGTACGATGAGCATTGGACCTACTTTTAGAATCAATTAGCTCTATCACCGTACGATTAGTATTAAGATTTATGTACACGGAAATTGATATAGACACACACTGATTTTAATACAGAGCGCACGAATCTTGATTCAATTAATGGTCACTACACGCATCGGACCTACTCTGAACAAGCTGAGGAGAAAACAAAGTTACCGACATAAGCGAAGAAAGAGAGAAAGAGTTTGGGTTCTCTCTAGAAAGTAGAAACTGGTCGCTCAATCCTCTCTCTTAACAACTCCAGTCAAAACCAAACTGGAGAAGATCTTTTTCCATTATGATAATAAACTAAACAAAAATAAACAACAACACTACTCTCTGGTCTCCCACTAGTCTCCTACCGTCGTGCTCTCCTTCCATCCCTCCATTCCTCTCCTCCCCCCACCGCCGTCCATGCTCTCAGTTTCCCCTGCCCGTTCCCCTTCCCATGGCTCCTCCTCCTCCTTCCATCCCTGCCCCCTGCCCGCATCTCTCCTCTTACCGTTCCTCTTCCCGTAACCCCTTTCGCAACCTCCGTCGCTCTCTTCGCGTTCGCCCCCTTGGTCTCCCTTCTATCCGTCTTGACCCTCTTTCTCATCCTCACTGCCCGCTCTGCCCTTCCTCTTCCTCTCCTCTTACCACCTCTTCCTCTTCCTCTTCCTCTTCCTCACGCCTTCTTGCTTGTCTCTCCTGCGGTCAGGTCTTCTGCCCGTCTCATGCTTCTCACCACCCCATCTCCTCCCCTGGTCACTATATAAGTGTCGACCTCCTCCGTGCTGAACTCTTCTGCTGTTCTTGCTCTGATCAGGTTTACGATTCCGATTTCGATTCTACTGTATCTGTTGCGCAATCTCCTTCTTTCCCTTCCTCTTCTTCTCCTCCAAGTAATAAGCGTCGTCGCGTCGATTTCAAACAGTGGGATCCAAATCCTTCACAATCTCAGCTCATTCGCACTCGATCGAGTCAACTACATCCAGATCCGAGTTCTTCCGATCGTCATCCATGGGGATTGAGAGGATTGAACAACATGGGGAATACATGCTTTATGAACTCGGTGTTACAAGCTCTTCTTCATACACCGCCTTTGAGAAACTATTTCCTTAGTGATCGTCATAATAGATTTCTCTGTGCTAGAAGATCGCGTAAGAAGAGTGTCAATGGTGTCGACTTGTGTCTGGTTTGCGATCTTGATCAGATCTATTCTGCTGCTTTCTCTGGCGATCGGTCCCCCTTTAGCCCCGCTAAATTTCTCTACAGGTTACTTTAGTTTGCTTTTCTTGTTTCCTTTTTTCCCGCATTTTTTTTTATAGCGATAGTTTGCTTCTTACCTTTGTGATCACTGATTACAGCTGGTGGAGGCTTTCTTCAGATCTTGCGAGTTATGAGCAACAGGATGCACATGAATTTTTCATCTCAATTCTTGATCGAATTCATGATAATCTGGTTGAAGATCAACAGATTTCTAACCATAATGGTACTATTCTGTATACATTTTTAGTTCATTTCAACTATAGTTATAATCTTTTCAACTGTTTTAACAGGGTGCAACATATGTATGTACATCCTCTTTATTGCTCTGCAATTTGTTGTACTTTAGACCTTGCATTTTGCCAAAATTACTAGATACATCTAATCAGTACTACTACTATCAACTGTTTTGCAAAATAATGCAAAATGAGGATTAATTAGAGCAAAGCCATGTTAAAAATCTTGCTAAAATGTGTGCTTCAGAGTGCTAAAATGATCCTCAATTACACAGACACTTTATTCAGAGTGATATTTTTTTTTTGTAATCTCTTTTTACCATATATTTCAGGTCAAGGGGACTGTTGCATTGCGCATCGGATCTTCTCTGGCATTTTAAGATCAGATGTGACATGCACTTACTGCGGCTTCACTTCGACCACCTACGACCCCTGCATCGATCTCTCGCTGGACCTTGATTCGACCCATCTGAGCCGCCAGACTGCTCGCAACGGCGAGAAAGAAACAAAGCAAAAACACAACCAGAATCAGTCAGGCCCCACCACCCTCATGCGGTGCCTTGAGAAATTCACGCGGCCAGAGAGACTTGACAACGAACAAAAATTTTACTGTCAGAAATGCAAAGAGAGAAGAGAATCTCTGAAACAGATGTCAATCCGAAAACTTCCCCTGGTTTTGTCCTTCCATGTAAAGCGATTTGAACACTCTACAATTAAAAAGACATTGCGTAAGATCGACAGTTGTCTGCAGTTCCCGTTTGCTTTAGACATGGCAGCGTACCTGTCATCATCTGTTCTAAGGAGTCGGTATGGGAACCGCTTATTACCTGTTGTTGAAAATGGTGCCAGTGAAGCTGCAATAAGCAGTGGGGCATCCTCGGAATTTGAAATTTTCGCAGTCGTGACGCATTCGGGTCGGTTGGATGCGGGTCACTACGTGACTTATTTAAGGATTAATGACAGTTGGTTTAAATGTGATGATGCATGGGTGATTAAAGTCGAAGAGAGTATTGTTAGAGAATCTCAGGCATATATGCTGTTCTATGTGCAAAAGGTGCTTTGTTATACAGCGGGTGGCAATACTGGTACCAGTACCGGTACAATTGAACCGGTATGACAATTCTTTTTCTCGTGGGTTTGGTTTTTAGTTGGAAGTTGCTAACTTGGGTTAAATTTTGCTGATCAATATCATTATTTCAGTTTTGATATGGGGATGAGAGGGAACCTGAATTTTTTGAACTGTGTTCCTTTGGGAAAAAATGACAATAGTCTTTTGTTGTACTGAAATTATTTATATTTTATATCATGAGATGTTATTATTCTGAACTGTATTTATACACTGAAAAAAGAGGTTATTATTCTGAAATTTATACACGTTTGTAGAGATGGAAACAGAAGTTTCGCAAAGGTAAAAAACAAAGCAAAGTCATTTAGGTTGCCTTTGTCATTTGTCAAGCATCGTTATTTTGTACTTAGATTCTCATGTGGAGCCTCCATTTTGGTGTCTTTAAATGCCATTGATGGGTGCTGGTACGAACCATGACCAAAAGTATTTCATTTGGTACAATCAGTTCTACAGTTCCAGTACAATATGTCCAGTCTAACTCTTTATGTGTGTCCTGTTTAGGCTGCTTTGTATGATTGACATTTGACATGTATAGATGTTTTGATGTTGGTAAAAGATAAAACAAAATGAGAAAATTTGATGTTTTAAAAATTTGTGTGCACTTGATCTGTACAAATTTTATATGATGTGCCGGTCAAACGGTTTGACCTCCGATTGGTATCGGACGATGCCGATCGGACTGCTCCCCAATTTCTAAGAGAATGAAGATAGGAGGAAAATACTGGTTTAGGTTTTTTAAAAAAATCTTATATGCATTTGTTTGTAGATTTTTTTTTTATTAATATTTATTTACAATGGGAATATATACTAGTGTCCTCTGTGCTATCAAATTAACTCACGGGAAAAAAAAATGTTAAAAGAGATAGTGAAGAGCAGAGAAAGCTGAAAGAGAAAGTTTCAAAGTAGAGAGGACAATCCAATCCGAGGTGGAATGCACCGAACTTCTTTAATATTCGTGCATATTCTGATTGAACGGTCCAGATCTAAACAGAAATATTGTGTTACCTTAGATGATATAAATTCCACATTTTCAAGTTCTCTTTCTTTAGCTTCCTCTTCTGCTCCAAAGCTCTATTTATCTACCTTTCCAAAAGGGAGAGCACTCATATCTACTATTTTTTAGATAGGTAGAAAGTCACTTGATATAAAATTTCTGGACCATCCAAATCAGAGATTTTTGAACTACCTAAAAAAGATAGTAAAAAATTTCTAAAAAATATAACATTTCATCCTAATTTATATACATATATAGATCATGTTGAACAGTAGCAGTTAAAACAAATATATAGATTTATGCAGGGTTTGATCTGTACAATGCAAAGCACCATAGCCTCAATCCTATTACTAAGTGGAATCCACGTACATACAAAATATTAGTGAATGAAAAGAAACAATCCACTAATTTGAATTTGTGAGCATTTATTTTTGTTCTTCCTTACCATTTTGACTATCTTTATTTCTAACAATCTATTAGATAATTGACATTTAAGTGTGCCGATTTAAACCATCAATTTAATTAGGTGTACTAATCTTTGACAGCTCATTTTGATCAGAACATCTCCAATTATTCAGCTCTCAAATACCCAAATTTTATATAGAGAATAAAAGAATTTGGTTGGTAATGAAATTACATCAACATCATAAATTGAGAGAGAGAGAGAGAGAGAGAGGGGGGGAACAAAAACAGAATTTGGTTGGTTGCAAAATTTATAATTTAACTGACATCTGATTTGGATCATTACTATTATTTATTTCTTAAAGATTTGATTCGGTGTCATTAATCACCGTCTTTCTATTTATGGATTTTCTTCAATAAATTTAGTAGTTCGATTTATTAAAATATGTGCAGTTACTTGGTGCTATCAATCAAAACCCCAAAGATGTACTTATAATAAATTTAGTGCGCAACAAACCGATTTTTTAATTCGTAGCATTTTAAAAATAATTAATTCAAAAGTAGCACGGTTTCTTAAAATCCCAAATGCCTAATTTGAACCTACGTTTTATCTCCAGCTTGCATTTTACTCTTGAGTGATCTTTTTTTAAATGTTATCTATTTTAAATTTTTTAAGAAATTACTTATTATTTATCGTTGTAATTGAAAATTTACTATTTGTAATTTTTAGTTGTTTATAATTGTCAGCAGTATTATTTGTCATTGTTAGCCGTTCAAAATGAAAAAAGTAAAAATATTTGTCATTTTTTTAAATCAAAATGAAGTATTATAAAGTCTCAGTCTGTGTTTATCCCCTGACAACCTCACTCTATATTTATTCTAATTTGAGATTTCATGATATTTTTTCAAACTGTTATTTTTAAAATACTACATATAAAAGTTCGACATAATAAGAGTAAATTTCTCTTGCGATACTGTAGGAGATGGAATGATTCTGCACGAATATTAAAGCTGAGCGCATATATCTTAAAGTGGATCAAACAATTCTGAAGCCCGTCGAACATAAAGTAGGTCCGTGCCCATTGAACCTACTCCGCAGTCATATATAATATAGGAAAGTTTACTTTAAAATTCGTGCAAATTCATATCCTGATCCAAATTTCCTAAAAAAAAACCATCTGGAATCGGGAATTGTTGATTTGGGGTACAATTTTGGGTACCCGTATAGAAATACTCATATGGTTTGGCATGCCGCATATATGGGATAGCGACCGTATGCCTGCACTACTGACAAAGCTCACCCACATTTGTTCATCCTATATCATCACATACACCTGGCCTTCATACACCTTAAATATGAGCGTGGGACCCATCAAATGTTTCTGTACTACACCTCGTTCAGGGAACGCTTTCAATTTGTATTTCATTTATAATTCGCATTGCAACCTTTATGATATACACCTGGTCTTCATACGCCTTTTACCATTCACGTGGGACCACCTGTAAATACACGTTGCATCTAGCTGTACACCTTGTTCTGGGAACGATTTCAATTTGTATTTCATTTATAATTTCATTTTTCGGTACTTTTGCCATGAGTCTGGTTCTCTGAAGTAACTCAAAATTTTTGATCGTCTGATCAATGGTACGATCCTTCAATATTCGTGCCTATAGAGATATAACGGTTTCGATCTTAAATAAAAATTTGAGTTACTTTAGGTGATGATAGTTCCTTTCGCCATTGCTTTTTTCGGTGTCTAAACACTAACGAAATCATCACTTATAGATCCATTAACCGCCATTTTTTTTTTCCCTTCTCTCTCTCACACGTTTTTCTCTCTTAGAAGGTACACAAGCTGAACAGTAACGCCATTGGAAAAGACAACAACACATTTCTATCAGATTTGATTTTTGATAAGAAGCCCGTTATGAGGTCAGGGATGGCTGAAGAATCGAACTTTTGATTCGGCCTGGGGAGAAATTGCATTTGAATTTGGTTCTAATTGGAGATAAAACAGGAGATGATGAGTTGGAAATATAAAGCTGGGTTATTTCTAATTGGCACAGTTGTTGTGATTTGGGTCACCTCCGCTGAGGTTACTCAGGTTAGATTTATTTTCTCAATTTTGATTTTTGTATATATAGATTTATAAATTTGTTTGCTTGATTTGGTATCAGTGTTTACAGAGCTGCCTACACAAACTGAAATAATTTCCAGGCTAATTACCAGTTGTTTATTGTGTTACCAAATGAATTACTGGTACTGATAGTTAAATTATGTGGTACCGATCTGTGTGAAGATGTGAATGTTTCTTTGACAAAATCTTAGGTCAAATTATCAGTCAGCTCAGCGCTAGTGTATCCAAAAACAAATAAAATAATTATAGTAACTCTTAGTGCACAATAAAATTTGGCTCTTGATTGTGTATTTTTTTTTTTCCAGGGAATATTCACAGATTATAAACAGCCCTTTGCAGTTACATACCTAGGTGCTTCGCTTATGATTATATATCTTCCCTTGTCATTACTCAAGGATTGGATTTGCAACAACATAATGAAAAAGCAAACGAAAAGCACTGATGGCATTTCTGAAATTATCACCAAACCTGCTCAAAAGGTCATACTTGAAATGGAGGCTCTAAGCTCTTTAAGTAGAAAAGATAGCGGTGTTGATATTTCTTCAAAGACAGATGAAGAGTCGGTTGCTCTAATTACATATACAACAAGCAGTGAATTTTCCAAGGAGAAATTGACGGCGGTTCCTACTATGGAAATTGTGAAATATGGGTTTTATCTTGCACCTATTTGGTTTGTTACTGAGGTTAGACCTACCTTTATAATTCACATTTCACAGTAAAAGGTACCTTTTGCAGGCTCACTGGTACCATACAGGTACCAAGTGACTGGTGCTAATTTCTGATTCACTGGTATGATTGTGATGCCAGTTAAGATTATTTTTAGACCAACAATGGTTTCCTAACTTTAAACTAAATATTATACCAAACTCACCTTCACCACTGCCAGTATTATTCATGTAGCAAGACCTACCTTTATAATTCACATTTCACAGTTAAAGGTAGGGATCACTGGTACCAGACAAAAACCAAGTGACTGGTGCTAATTTGTGGTTCACTGGTATAATCGTGATATTAACTGACACACCTGATGCTACTTATAGATAGATTTTTTTCATCGAAATTAAATCTGCTAGTGTGCAACCACTAAGAATCGTCTTCTTTTTCTTTCTATTTTTACACGGGGGCAGTACTTGTCAAATGCGGCACTGGCAAGGACGAGTGTGGCAAGCACGACTGTGTTGTCTTCGACCTCAGGATTATTTACGCTATTCTTCGGGGTGCTTTTGGGGCAAGATTCGTTAAATGTGGCCAAAATTTTGTCTGTCTTGGTTTGCATGGCTGGTGTTGTCATGACCACCATCGGCAAAACCTGGGCTTCTGACGATGCCAAGTTGAGCCCTGCTGAGTATGCTCTAATGCCCGATATATTTTTTTTTTTTTACAAAATTTCATTAATACCATTGATTTCGGACAATTTTGTTTTATTCCGTTTCTACCGCTGATTTTCTATCTATCTAAAATGTTGTAAAAGAATTCTGAAAAATCATGCTGAAGGGTTTAGATTGACTATTTGGCCTTTGGAAATGAAAATATTGATCCGTAGTACAGAACAATCTGTGCTATGCATAGTACCATAGCCTCGCTCTTCTTATTTTTGTACCTGATTGTGAACCATAATTGCTAGCTGTGGTTAGAACCACGAAAATCATGATAGTGTTATAAAAAACATGATCTGTTGCAATTTATTATCACTAGGTTAGTGTACTTGATCTTGTTCTTAGTTACATTTCTAATAATTTTTGGTATTTGGGTAAAAATTTTAGGAGCGGAGAGAGAACTCTTGTTGGTGATCTTTTTGGCCTTCTCTCGGCTGTCACATATGGCCTATTTACTGGTAAGATGTTGCCTTTATACATTCTTGAATGAAATTTTCAATTGTAACCATCCTTTTGTCAAAGTCGTACTTTCGATGAATAGCACAGAATATAGAAAAAGGTAGAATCCATTTTTTTATTGTAAAAATAACTGTTGGATTTTTTTTAATGCACAAGTTCTACTGAAAAAATTTGCTGGAGAGGAAGGTGAGAGAGTAGATGTGCAAAAGCTGTTTGGATATGTTGGCCTCTTTACACTTGTTGCTCTTTGGTGGCTCGGTATGACTTAATTCAATTTTGCATTCTTAAAGTTTCTCGTAAATTTTGATAGTATTAATTATAATAATAAATTTTGAAAACTTTTGTATTAAATATTAATTATAATTACATTTGTATTTGACCATGTCAGATGATGTAATTATAATTAATTATGCCATTTTCCTGGCCGTTGTATATGAATTGGTCAAAGTTATTAATTAATTAATTAATAACTTTCCTTAAATGCATAAATAGCTAGGTATGTAACTATGTATTATCATATATGTAACACAGACCATTAGAGAGATGCTGTATAGACATCTCCCGATTCCCTCCTAATTACTGAAGTTAGATAAAAAATTATGGAGCTTAATCTATATAAGATATAATAATGTTTGTTATAATATTTAATTTCAGTATGGCCCTTGACTGCGCTGGGAATTGAACCAAAATTTACGATTCCTCACTCAGCTAAAACCGATGAAGTGGTGATAGCAAATGGATTAATTGGAAGCGTCCTCTCTGATTACTTCTGGTATTTTCTGACAAAAACAATTAATTTTACAGTCAGGTTTAGTATCAGTACTAAGCCATATTCCTTTCTCTACCTTTATTGGGGTTTCTTGCACCTAGGGGCGTCAATGGTACCCTTTTATCCGTTTACCCAACCCGTATCGTATCCGATAAGACGGGTATGGGCAATTTTTTTTTTATTAGCTTATTGGGTACATGTAAGGGTAAAGTTTTTTCTTTTTTGTTAACATAATGGATAAGGATACCTGTAAAGACTATTTCGTACCCATTATCTTACACGGTAATTATTAAAAATAAAAATAAAAATAAAAATTATAAAATTATATATATAGATATATTGGGAAGATACATGATATGATATATTTTTATTCATGGCCCATATATATCTATTCAGTGACACCCTTTTATCTATTTCCCTGACACATATGAATTTGATAAGATGGGTACGGGTAAGGGTTCTTTTTGTTAACTTATCGGGTACGGGTAAGGGTAAAGTTTTTTGTTCCACCAAGCTGTTTCGGACCTTTTATAAACGGAATCGTTTTAGGTTTTTTATTTATTTTTTGTTCTGAAAATGGTTGAATTTTAAAAACAGGGCGCTCTCGGTGGTATGGACAACACCATTAGTGGCCACACTGGGCATGTCACTGACAATCCCACTTGCTATGGTTGCTGACATGGTCATCCATGGCCGACATTATTCTGCTGTCTATATTCTCGGCTCTGCTCAGGTGACATTTATTATTTTTCTTGAAAGAGTGAGGCTATGGTACTATGCATAGCGTATATTGGTCCGTACAATGGATCAATATCTTCATTTTCAAAGTTCGAACAGTTAATTTGAACCGTTCAACATGATCTCCATATGAAAATGTGCTTGTAGATCAATTTTTTTTTTTTTTTTAGATATGTAGAAAACCACTTTATCTAAAGATTCTAAACCATTCAAAAGTAGTGATTTTCTACCTATCTAAAAAAACAGTAAAATAATTCTAAAAAAAATGTAAAATTTTGTTTGCAATTACATTGTCATATGGAAATCATGTTAATCATGTTGAACGGAAACTTTCCAGTGTACCCTCTGAATGTTTAGAAATTTCACCTTTACCCTTCTGTAATACAAAGCATCACAAATTCAATTAACCAATGTATAGTTTGATAAAACCTGTATTTTCTTTATTAAATAAGAAAATTACTTATTTTTTCCCAAGGTTAAAAAAAATTAAAAACAAGCATATAAATACTTGCTAATAATGTCTATTACTCTTCCTGCTGGTACCAAAATATCACAAGTGCACATATTATATTGTATTTTTGTACAGCTACTGAAACTAACAATAACTATAAGCAAATAAATACTATATTTTTCTGAAAATCATATATTTGTATCTTTTGACAGGTATTTGCCGGGTTCATACTGGCAAACCTTGCAGATCGAATTTCACGGTTTTTAGGCTTATAGAAACAAATCATCCTTTTTTTTGTTCCAAGTTTTACACAGTTAGTTATTATTTTTTTTGTTCATTTTTTGTGCTTTCCATTTGGAAAGCAACACGGGTCACAAACGACCATCGATTAAGGCGTCTTTTTTTTTTAATTCTCTGTGTTTTTTCTTCTTTTTCCATCTAGCCAAATGGTATATGTAAATTGATTTTTAGATAAGTTTTTAGGGCTTGTATTTTTTTTTTCCTACTCATCTCCAAATTGATTCTTGCACGTTACTTAAACTTGAGCATTATTTTGCATCCTTTTGCAAATAGTGTTAATTGTTTGAAATGGGAATTTTTGCTTAAAAATGGCATTGAAAGAGACATCTTTGTGCATTGTGCTAAAGATTCAGTAATGGGAATTTAGCTTTAAAGCCCCCTTCTTTTGACACATTTGTGCAATTTTACTTTTGTCTGTTAGTATCAGAATATATTTTCCTTGTCTTTCTCATTTTCTGATGAAATGCAAACATATATGCGCTTGATTTGAAATGTTTTACTATATTATGTGCATTCCTAAAAATATTCTAGCAGATGGGAATCACAAATCTGTGTTATTTTGTAAATTGTGTTAATTGTGTTAACTTAAGACTCTTATGAGTCACATAGAATCAGAAGGGGACATTTGTGCCAATTTTTTTATTAATCCAAAATAAAAAAAATATTACGAAAGGGGATTGATTACTGAAAATTCAAGGTAAATTGTCAGCGAGGAGAAAATTGTCAATAATCAGATAATCGTTGTTTTTGTAAATTGTTGAAAGAGGAGGGTCAAAAAGCAAAAAAGCAAAACCCAGTGTCAAATGAGTCCGTATTCCCCAGGTACCTGAGGTGCAATTAATAAAAATGGACGGCCCAGATTAATTGCATCCAGGCTAAACTCAATCCGGTAGCTGTTGAGGCTTACGGGGCCTGCTTTGAGATTCGTGCCAAGTAAAATTAATAGTTCAGATTCACCACTTGCAGCTCAGGTACCTGGGGTGATGCGGATTCGTGTCAAATAAATCAGGGTCAACGTGTGGGGCCAATTAATCCTTCTGACAAGTGGGGCCTCTAACCTGATGGATTGGTGTCGAATCTGAAACAACCCCCACGCGCTGATTTGTAACGCATGCATCCATCCTGAAACAGCTCTGGGGATCTTCCATCCGCTCCATAGCACAAACAGGGAACCACCAAACCAAAGAACTACTTCTGTCCACGTGTATTTTAAATGCGGTGTTTTGGTGGTTGCTGTTCCTTATCAGCAGCTGATTGATTTTCCGAAACAAACAGAGCTTCGTTCTTTCCCTCACGCAACCTCGGCGGGCTTCTCAGATGCTTTTGACGATATTCTGTGACTTGGACTTTGTGATCTTCTATGTGGTATCTGGTCTACATGGTATGATTTTTTACTGGTGAAAAGAAGCTTGAATAAGACTAAATATTAAACTAAATTGTTTTGTTTTTGTAATTATAATATATAATTAAAACATTTTACGCACATGGAAGATATTGTTGGTGATTGATATTAACAAAATTAGATATGATAACAGATATTATTTTGAGATATAATTTGTTAATTTTTATATACTAAAAAATAATTAATAAATGACACACATATGAATGCACAATATAGTATAATAAAATAATTAATTGTTGTAATTACCAATAAGTTACACAAGGATATATAATTGAGAAGATAATTATATCAATCTTGTCATTTTCTACCTCATGCTTTTTGTGCCACAAGTTTTTGTTTTCTATATATACTTTCTCTCTCTAGATAGTTTCCTTGTGCGTCTTTCTCTCTTTCCTACATATATATCTTCTATATCTTTGTATAAATAAATTTAACAAATATAATAAAATTAAGTACATTATCATGTTATAAAATATTTACACTCAAATAGATAATTAAATTTCTGAGGTGAATTAATTAAATATAAGACTGGAAAGATGAATCTGTGTAATTATGTTGTAATCTATCCTCATTATGTCATCCAATTGTAAATTTTGTATATGCATTTACTCATAGATCAATTTTGTGAAAAATTAATTTGGCAAAAATTCTTAACTTAAATCAAAGAAGTAAATTTGTGCACTAATTAAGTTTGTATCTATATATGTATATATGCTGCTGTTAAATTAATTTCTCCTGTCCTAATTGAATTTTTTTTAAGCAATGAGAATATTCTATAATTAACTATAAAAAAAAAGAATATTCTACAATTGAAATATAAAAAACTTCTTGTTCTCTTTGTCAATGAATAATAAAATGCTTGAATATGCATGGCTAGTGTTTATAAACAAATATGCCAACTATATCCTCTTTAATGAGACTTACTAGATTGATATATATATTTATATGAGCTAATATATTTAACAAATATGCTAATGATCAATAATGATATATTTTAATATGAACAATATTGAGCTAATGTTAAGAATAGATCAACTAATGTGTTTAATTATATGTGCTACAAATGAAGCTAAATTGTTTTTAGAATAGATACAAAATATTTTTCTTAAATTTTTATAAATACATTGTTTCACATTGTCACACATAGTTGCACTATTTTAGTTGTTCAATGAATCAATTTAGTATAGCAATAGAGCATCTCTCTCTCTCTCTAATAAACAGTTGAGAGTTGAGACCAGAGACATCAATGCCTGTACAAACAAAGAACAGCTGGTCCTGGTAAAGGCTGTAATACAGTAAAGACAGGAAACATAGATCACACAACAAATTAATTAAGGCATTAACTCAATATTAATAAATCTCCAAATTAATTCATATATAAAAATTAAATAAGAGAGACAAAATAAAAAAACAGCCCAATAAGTTTCTTTCATAACTCTCTCTCTCTTACATAAAACCTTTCTTTTGCTCCTCCAAACCACACACCTTCTCTCTCTCTTTCTAACATTTTTGCATACATGGCTACTACAAACTTTGTAGAGAGAGAAACCACCACCACCACCACTACCACCACCTCTCCCATTTGTGGTGAATCAAACAATGGCAACACGATCTACATTCATGTCGACCCGTCGAGTTTTCGAGCGGTGGTTCAGAAGTTGACCGGTGCACCCATCAAATCAATTCATGCTCTCTCCAACTCTTCTCTCCCCTCTGCAAAGAGGCCAAAGCTTCAGGTACATAATTAATATATATAATGTTTCACCAGAGATAAGCATATATTAATTATAATGTTGCCTTGCTTCAGTTCAGTTGCATCCAAAATTGTACCAATAATTTAATAACAAGTCAAGAATATGGTTTAATTTTTAAGCATAGTATATATATGCTAAATTCCTTTAAGCATGGTATTGGTATATGTTATATGAACAAATTGTACTAGCTAGTTTAATATAAGTTCAAGCCATGAATTGTATTAACACAAATGTTATACTACTGTTAGCTAGCTAGCTAGTATATATTTCTTATATCTTATAAACTTATATCATAGAAATTCAATCCATGTTTTTTATTATGTTCATAGGAGAGGCGACGAGGCATGACACCGGCAAGGCTAGACATCCCCTTTGCTACGCATCTCCAAATTGTTTCGCAGATACAAAAGCCGGTTGGCGCCGATGTCTCTCTCTCTCCGGTTTCAACCATAGATTTTTCTTTCTTCTTGGCCTCCAACTCTCCTCTGTCCTCATCGTTTTCTCCCACTTCCTTCGCAAGGATTGCGGGCCCCACCGTGGTGTTAACGAAGGAAGAAGAGGAGAGAGAAGAGAAGGCGATAGCCGAGAAAGGGTTTTATTTGCACCATTCTCCAAGAAGTGGTGAAAATGGTGCAAAACCTAAGTTGTTGCCATTGTTTCCTGTCATCTCTCCAAAATCAAGGAGCATTTCTTCTTCTAATTCTTAGGCCCTTTTTTTTTGCTATATTTTAGTAGTAGAGGTTAATTAGAGATAATTGTATTGTGTAAGACACATGAGATGCATGGAGGTTCTTTTTGTCATTTATTTTTTAACCTTTGGAAAATTAATTAAAGAAACAGAGTTTCAATAGTTCAAATATATTTTTGATTTTAGCTATATATTCTCTTAATTTTTTATTTTTGTTATTTTTTTAAACACATTTCGTTTCTTGAACTAATTGAGTATAAATAGGGATTTTAATTTAGGCTACGTACAAAACTAGACTGAAGTGATTAAGAGAATTAATAATATTATAGCAAATTAAGAGGGTTCAAATGCATCATGATTTTGTGCTCCAATATGCTCCACATCATTCATCTCTATTTTCAAAATTCGAATAGTTGATCCGAATCACTCAACATAATCTTCATAATAAAATATGTCTAGAGATCAAATTTTATACTTTCTAAAATTTTTTTACTAATTTTTTAGATAGGTGCAAAATCACTAGTTAAGGAGATTATGGACCATCCGAAAAAGTGATATTGAACCTATATATGTAAAATAATAGTAAAATAATTCTAAGAAATATAAAATTTGGTCTCTAAGAATATTATATTATGAAGATCATGTTGAGCAGTTTGAATTGACTGTTCAGATTTTAAAAACGGAGATAAAAGATGTAGACCATATTGAAGCACAAAATCGTGGTGTATTTGAAGGCCCCTCTAAGTATAATGCAAAAGATTTTTTTTTGTGTGTGTTTGTAAATTATTGGAAACAAAACTAATTATTTCTTTTGACCTTTGTGTAAACTAATTATCATTGACATGAACAAGACAAGAGCAGGCCTCTTGTCAGCCGAAAGAGCCCTTGTTCCAATTCAAATTTAAAATTTAAAATTTATAAATTCTGACGGAATAATTGATTTGTCTTGTTTAGAAATATATTATATCCTAGCTCAGGGTATATAGTAACCCAAGATATATAATATATAACAAATTTAAATATCCAGGTGATAGTAATTTCTAATTAATAAAGTGTGTTAGTTGTTAATTACATCGAACCAAATTCTATCCTCATTAAGATTCGTGTAAACAATTTATATTAATCTCCACCTCGTGAATCTCAGCCAAATGCAGAAATATTGACACGGATCAAACATTTTCAACCAGGCATCGAACTGAATTTGATCTCATGCCCATTGAAACGTCCACTTTTTTTGCTTAGTGAAATGTTCTTATGTGGAGATAGCGGAGATATATAGTACAGTTAGCTAAAAAAAACGTAAAAAACTGTTAGTTACTCAAAAGTCGAGAATTCAATTCTCTCTCACGACTTCACACTCTTCTGTATTCAGTTTAGAAAAAAAAATGTTCTTATATTCATTTTTTATATTTTAAGTTATTTTTCACTTAATTTAATCTGGATTCAGTTTAGAAATGTCCTGACAAGCATTAATTAATAATCAAGTACTGAATAACAGCTGCGTACTACAAATTGAAAGAGAGAGGGAGAGAGAGAATCAAATTAAATAGCTAGGGACCGTTTTTAAATTTTTTTTGTGGGGCATTAAGAATAGAAGTTGACTGGAGCAAAGAAGAATTTAATGAAATCATGAACAACAGCTGATGGGAAATTACTAGGTTCCATGCAGGAATTTCAAGGCTTTGAGAAAACAGATTCAGACAGGCATTAATTGCCTCTGCATAAACAGCATTTTTTATTATTTTATTATTTTTTCTTTATGTTACAGGTACTATTGAATTTTCATCCTTAATTGTTCAAAATAAAAACGGAAGGTTCAAAGTCCTAGGGCTGCAAACGAATCAAACCAAATCAAATTTACCTCAGTTTGAGTTTGAATTTGAATAACATTCAAACCGAACTGATTTGATTTATTTTAGAACGAACTTTAATCGAACAAATTAATTGCGATTTTTTTTTCGAATCGAATTGAAGTCAATAGAATCACAAACTACATTTTTTTTTTTACCACCACTAGTAGTTTATGCATTAGTTTTCTTCATGCGGAACAAAATTCAGGCGATTTCTTTTTACCTTTTACCTTTTACGAATTTACACTGATGAATTATGGGCCAGTCCAAAATTCCCTTACCTTTTACGCTGCTGGATTGATTAAAATCACGGCATGGACCTAGTCAAATATAACTTATTTATATTGTTAATTTGTTACGCTGCTGAAGCATTTTCATATTATAAATTACCATTATATTAAATTTTTTGAGATATGATATAAGTTTGGTTCCTGCATTATTAAAGATTAATGGTTGAAGCCATTAGCTGCATTATATATTTGAGATTCGAATCTAAATAGTTCACGTACCAATTTTGAACGAACTATATCCAGTTTGAGTTTGAATAAGATTCGAACTGAACTGGTTTAATTTGTTTCAGAACAAACTAATTTCGAATCGAATTAATTACAAACTTTTTCCGAATCAAACTCAAATCAAATCGCAAACTAACTTTTTGTGCAGCCCTAGTTCAAATAGTACACAAAATTTCTCCTAATTCAAAATCACAAACAACCCCAGTAATTCAAAATGAGAAATGTTCAGGGGCTACTATGCATTAATTAAAATAGTTAATTAATTTTCTCTGTACTCTCTAAAACTCTTTCAGTTTACTCTACAACAGTTACTGTCATAGTGTCAGTAAATGCCGAAATTTTTATTTATACCCTAAAATAAAATAAATAAAAAAACAAATCACTTCAGATTTTGAGAAATTCGAGAAATATCTAGGCCGCCAAATACCCCTGCGGACTCAAAGACTGGGAGTTGTCCAATAATTCTACGGCCTCAGTCTAGAGGCCTCCAAATAATTATGCAACCCCATTTGTTTTTCTTTTTTTTAATAATTTCATTTTTCATACAAAAGGTTATGCGGCACAGAGAACAAAAATTCTTAATATTTGTGCCACTTCTGAAAAACCTCTGTGCCATTTACAAAAAAAATAAAAAATAAAATAACAATGGAACCGCAGAATTATTTGGAGGCTCCTAGACTGGAGCCGCAGGAGCATGTAACGGCCCTCAGTGTTTGAAGCCGCATAACAGTTTGGCGACCTAGATATTTCTTGAATTCCTCAGAATCTGGAGCGATTTGGTTTATTTTTTCTTGTGATTAGGGTATAAATAAAAATTTTGGCAGTAAATGATATAGATTAAGCCCATGCAGTAGAATTGAAGACTTAGATTGATAATGTTAGAATGTGCATTGTTGGCTGGATGTGAATATTATTATTTTCCCGAAATAATGTATTGATTTTCTTTTTGATGAACTCGACAATTTGCTACTTTCAACTTAATAATGAAATTAAGCCATGATGAAGAGCACATTTTTTTCTTTTTTTGGTTTAACCTTAATGTCATTTTAGTATTTAATGTTAATTTTTCACATACTCTCGAAAACTTCTTTAGAGGAAGAACCAAGAAAGAAATGCGATGTGAAGGAGAAAGGAAATGCATGAAGGGTCCAAAAAATAAAATTTAAAGCGTGTGAGCTAATTATAAGGATAAATTAAGAAACAATTGGAAGAGTTAAGAAGTAAATATAATATATTGAAGTCTTGAAGAATAAATAAGAAAATTCGCAAGAGTTCTGATACACAAGAAATTAATTCTATTTTGTTTGGCTTAATCGATATTAGATAGGACTCCTAGGATTAAATCTTAAGTAGGGTAAAGAGTTAATCTGATATGCTATGTTTGGTTGTGGCCTAAAGGGTGGAATAAGGAGTTTAGGCTTCGTTATTCCATCAAACGTGCTTTAATTGAGCCGGACTAAGATGGCATAAGCCAATCTTTAGGCCGGCCTCAATTAAACCACCTCACACGATGGTTTAATTTTTATTCCACCTCGTGGCCTAACTTGAATGATTATAATAATATTTTATTTGCATATAATTAGTATATTATTATTAATAATTATTATTAGTATATAATTATATAATTAATATCTTATATTGTTAATATATTAAATAATTATTATAATAATATTCTATAATTAATATCCTTTTATTAATAATTATTATTAATAAATAATTATATAATTATTATGTTATATTGTTAATATATTAAATAATTATTATATAATATTGTAATATATTATAGTTATTATTAATATATTAATATTGTGTAATTAGTATCTTATTAACGATATATAGTACTATATAATTAATGAGGAGGGATCAAGTTACAACAATTTTTGAGTTACAACAAATTACAACAATCATTTTCTACATTTTCAAAGTTCAAATCGTCGATCCAAATCGTTAGATGTGATTTCTACAATAAAATGTGCTTGGAGACCAAATTTTACATTTTTTGGAATTTGTTTACTATTTATTAAGATGGGTACAAAATTCAATGGTCTGAATTTGACTAGTTTTTGTACCCATCTTAATAAATACCATCTTAATAAATAGTAAAAAAATTCCAAAAAATATAAAATTTGGTCTCTAGACATATTTTATTGTAGAGATCACATCTAATGGTTTGGATCGACGATTTGGACTTTGAAAATGTAGAAAATGGTTTTTGTAACTTGCTGTAACTCAGAAATTGTTGTAACTTGATCCCTTCTCATAATCAATATGTTATATTGTTAATATATTAAATAATTATTATAATAATATTATAATATTTTATAGTTAATATTAATATGTTAATATTATATAATTAGTATCTTATTATTAATAATTATTATTAATATATAATTATATAATTAATATCCTATATTGTTAATATATTACTTAATTATTATAATAATATTATAAAATATTAATATTATATAGTTAATATTTTCTTATTCATAATTATTGTTAATATGTAATTATATAATTAATATGTTATATTGTTAACATATTAAATAATTATTATAATAATATTACAATATATTATAGTTGTTATTAATATATTAATATTATATAATTAGTATCTTATTATTAATAATTATTATTAATTTAGAATTATTTAATTAATAATTAATATTGTTAATATAGTAAATCATTATTATAATATATTATAGTTGTTATTGATATATTAATATTATATAATTAGTATCTTATTATTAATAATTATTATTAATATATAATTATATAATTAATATTTTATATTGTTAATATATTAGATAATTATTTTAATAAGATTATATAATTAGTATTTTTTTATTAATAATTATTATTAATTTATAATTATATTTTATTATTAATAATTATTATTAATTTATAATTAATATTTTAATATTATTAATATATTAAATAAATTTTAGAATAATATATAATATTATAGTTATTATTAATATATTAATATTATATAATTAGTATCTTATTATAAATAATTAATTAATTTAGGCTTTCAAAACTTTAGTCCTCCACCAACTCTAACTAAACAAGGAATGATTTAAGCTATGATTTAACTTTAGGCCTCAACCAAACATGAATAATTTAGACCGGCCTAAGTTGGAATAACCAATTTAAGCCTCCTAGGCCCCATGTTTGGTTGTGGCCTAAAGCTAAGGAGGCCTAAATTGGTTAATTATTTATAATAAGATACTAATTATATAATATTAATATATCAATAATAGCTGTAATATATTATATAGTATTATAAAATTGATTTAATATATTAATAATATAAAATATTAATTATATATTAATAATAATTATTAATAATAAAATACTAATTATGTAATTATAAATTAATAATAATTATTAATAAAAAGATACTAATTATATAATCTTACTAAAATAATTATTTAATATATTAACAATATAAAATATTAATTATATAATTATATATTAATAATAATTATTAATAATAAGATACTAATTATATAATATTAATATATCAATAACAACTATAATATCTTATAATATTATTATAATAATGATTTACTATATTAACAATATTAATTATTAATTACATAATTATAAATTAATAATAATTATTAATAATAAGATACTAATTATATAATATTAATATATTAATAACAACTATAATATATTGTAATATTATTATAATAATTATTTAATATTTTAACAATATAACATATTAATTATATAATTACATATTAATAATAATTATGTAATATATTAACAATATAGGATATTAATTACATAATTATATATTAATAAGAAGATACTAATTACACAATATTAATATATTAATAATAACTATAATATATTACAATATTATATAATAATTATTTAATATATTAACAATATAACATAATAATTATATAATTATTTATTAATAATAATTATTAATAAAAGGATATTAATTATAATAATTATTTAATATATTAACAATATAAGATATTAATTATATAATTATATACTAACAATAATTATTAATAATAATATACTAATTATATACAAATAAAATATTATTGTAATAATTCAAGTAAGGTCATGAGGTGGAATAAAAATTAAACCACCATGTGAGGTGGTTTAATTTAGGCCGGCCTAAAGATTGGCTTATGTCATCTTAGTCTGGCTCAATTAAGACGTTTGGTGGAATAACGAGGCCTAAACTCCTTATTCCACCCTTTAGGGCACAAACAAACGTGAGGATAAAGTAGCTCTAAGGAGGCAAGAAATTCTTAAGGAGTCTTAATCCAATAAAAATAGTGCCTTAAAAATTGAGACAAGAGGGGTTTAAGCTTAGAAATTCAAAAAAACAAACAAAAGTTAATGCTCACTAAAAAGATGTTGTTCGGATGAATTAAAGTTCGAAGGAATCTAAAAGAGACTTAAAGAGTGTCAAGGAGAGGTTGCTCAATTTGGTACTATTTTTTTTTCTAGTTGAACTTCAAATACCAACTATTAATAACTCATATTAAACTAGCTAAACATTAAATCATTTAACTGAATACTAACTTGTATTATTAGCTGAACACTACTAACTGATTTTGGATTATTAGTTTGAAAATCATACAAAAAAAGATCTGATTTTGGATTTTACAAAGCTACGCTCTACAAACTGATTAATTAAGTTAATAGGTCTACTAAACCCATAAAAACACCCCAATTTTATTCCAGATGCAAAATATAAAAGAATAATCTACAAAATTTGCCAGCAGTTCGAAAAAGGGCCAAAAGTCCCCCGAAAAACGAAAAGAAAACGATCATTTAATATCTCCACATTTACAATTGTTACATAGCTAGCAAAGCTACAAGTTTATTCGAATTCATGCTAAGCAAGATATTATAATTTGTTTTAACCGGCTGAAGAGCATATCGAGTGATTCGCATATAACCCATTTACCGGACTCATCATATGTTGTTTGTTCCTTCTCCTTTTCGAGACGACAGTGAACCCATCCATGTCACTCTTTTTCTCACTGGTACTGGTACGAACATTTGGTACCAGTATCGGAACAGGTACATCTCCAATCTTAAGCAATTCCATACCATCTTTCCCACTGTTCAGTTTCTTCTCTTTACCTGTTTCATCAGATGAATCCATGTTGTCCCGCACAGATTTAACTATAAAATTGAGTAAAATTTGCCGGGCAATCTCATTTCTTTCGAAATCTTTTTTACCATGTTTTCCGTTATTTTCTACTTTTTCATTTTCATCTTTTTGGGGTGGATTCAAAGACTTAGTTGGTACAAACTCAGCTGCATTAGGGTTCATCACACTAACCTTAGTTTTACTGTACGTACTAAACCCCTGTTTTCTCCCAAAATTGTGATGACTGGTACGGTAATACAATAATGAACGGGGCCCACGCGGAACCCTAGTATCCACAAAATCAGGTCGAATTTCCATACCCTCAGTGTAAACAGGCACCGGGTTGAACAAAATCGGGTTCAAACCAGGGTTAAATGGTGGTGCTGAGGCCGATAGCTTGCTCCCATTTTTAGTTTCGTTCTTCGCCTCTGAGGGACTTTCAGGACTGGTACTGTCACCAGTTTCTGTAAGTGAAGACTCGCTAACTGGAGTTTCAGTAACTGGAGTTGCTGCAGTGTCAGTTACATTTTCATCTTCCCCATGTTTTGTATCTTCTCCATTTGATGCCGCAGTCTCTTTATTTTCTCGGCCTTGTTCTATGTGCTCTTTCTCTTCGTTTATCTCTGATCTCAGTTTTAAAAGAGTACTAGGTGGAGATACCGCTACATCCTTATACGATACCAGGTTAGAGGCCATTTTACCGACCGTACCAGTTTTCTTGTATTCTTCATACTTCAATGACTTTGTAGAAACCTTCTTGCTCTCCACATTTCCTTTGCGCACAACTGGTCCCGGTACTGGTACCTCTATCTGCAGAGGTACATTTCTCCTTCTATTGTTATGAGATGCATAATCCGACTCATGAAGATTCAATTTTGTTAGAGTTGGTCTTCTCCTGCCATTTTTTATCCTTCTCTGACCAAAACGCCCCTTCGAGTTGGCCTCTTGCCATCCCTCATCAGAGTATTCCTCTGAAGAGATGGTGCAGATATTCGTCTCTTCGATCTTTTGTGGCAATGTTGGTGCGGGCTGTGGTGCAGCGGTAGGTGGTGCTTCTTCCTTGGTAGGCATTGTATTAGATGGAGATATCAAAATTTCTTCGTGTTTTGGTTCAAGCATTTGCTCTTGTTCTTCTCCTTCTTTGGGTTGGTCAGATCTGCTATTATTCTGCAATAAATACTAACTGTATAAGGTGAAAAGTAAAGTAAGATCCAGTATACAAGTACCCAAAAAAAAAAAAAAAAGATAGCATATTTTAGAAAGAACATCAAAACCCTAAGCAAGAAAACCCCAAAAAAAAAGTCCAAACAAGAAAAAAAAAATAGTACCTTAGCACGGCGGAGCTTTCTTTGCATCTCCCTCTCCTTTTTCTCATCATCTGGATTTATAAAATCAAGCAGGTCGGAAACACTGAAAATGCAAGCAAAATTGATATGAGAGAAATCTAAAATATATATAAATTAAGAGTGAGGCTATGGTACTATGCATAGCATGTAGTGATTTTCTATACCTATCTAAAAAAATAGTAAAAAAAAATGTAAAACGTGTAAATTTAATCTACAAGGACATTTTCATATGGAGATCATGTTGATCGGTTCAGATGGACCGTTTGGACTTTGAAAACAGAGATATTGATCCATAGTACAGACCAATCCGAGCTATGCATAGTACTATAGCCTCACTCGTAAATTAATAGAAAAGTTAACTATAGTTTTTACTGTTCCCAATCTTTTCCTACCAATCAAAACAAAACCATGCAAAATAAAGCAACAGAGAAAAAATTGAACAAGAATCAAAATATTTCTGGTACACTTTGGTAACAGTGGTATCAGAGATGGTTGGTACGGCAAAAATAGCAAATTCATACCTTAGATGGCCTTTGCTTGCAATGGAAGAGTCAGGCTTAGGCATTCCCCTTCGATTTGCCTCTTGTTGCTCCAGCGCCTTTGATTCAAAATACTCCAGCCATGCCGCCGCATCCTACAAAATAAAATAGTATATTTAAAGTACCATTAAAAAATAGTCTCATTTGGATATAACTCTGGGCTCAGCTAATTTTGAATTTTCTAGTTCCGCCCCCAATTATGAGGAGAGGAAACAAACCTGAGTACGGAGGTCCTCAGGTCCAAGTTTCAACTGAAGAATTTGTAGAGTTGTTTGTTCGTGTTGCACGCTTAACGAGAAGGCATCCATCATTGATAGAGCTATAGCTATGGCATGGTAACTAGCAGCTGTCTGGTAATATTAAAAATTGAATAATATTAGAAACAAACCTAACAAATATATTACCAAAATTCTGTGTTTTTTTTCTTTCTAGGATCCATCTATGCCATCAAAAACCCCATCACTTCTTTCTGTTTCCCTTTATTATTTAAATAATAATTTCTATAATAAAAAAATCTCGGCAGAGAGGGAGGGGGGTGACCTGTATGTGATCAGATCCGAGAAGCCTCTTGTTGCAATTGAGAGCCTCATGGAGATATCTAAGGGCAACATTGACATTTCCCATGCCTTCTTCCATCATTGCTACATTTATGTAAGTCGCTGCAGAGTTCGGGTGTGATAACCCACAGGAGAAATGGAGAAGATGTAGTGCACGGCTCACATACCTTCAAAAAGCAACATAGAAGATATATCTTATGGTATGATCAAAATTGAAACCGTAGCAGTTAAGTCCTTTATTTTTAAAAAAATTGGAAACTTTGCAAGCTTCGATTTTTATGTGCTCCCTCGTATCAACAAAAAAGTTCGACAATAACTGTAGATATGTCATGTTGGGTACAAAAACAAATATTAAAAAAAAAAGTAGAAAGCAAAACAAAAGTAAAACCCTACAAAAAAAAGTTGGTTACTGCGGTCAAAAAAATTTTAATTCTTACTTCAAAGCCAATTCAATGTGTTGTAGTCTGTAGTAGAAAACTGAGAGGTCGCCATAACCCTTCATAGTCTCGGGATGGTCAAGGCCAAGCTCCCTTTCATTTATATCTAATGCCTTTTGCTGATAAATAGTTGCCTACATATTTTACGAACAAATGCAAAATCAGAAGCATGATCATGTAAGAAAGATTCATCAATCGACGCAAGGTTAAATTCAATATTGGAATTATATAAACCCTCTGAATGAGGTCATATCTGAAAGAAGGTGAGAATTCTCTTCTTACATTGTACAAATGAGTGAGGCTATAGTAATATGCATAATACACAATGACCTGTGCTATGGATTCATATCTCCATTTTTAAAGTCCAAATAGTCGATCTGAACTGTTCAACATGATTTTCATATGAAAATGTACTTGCAAGCCAAATTTTACATTTTTTAGATTATTTTTACTAGTTTTTTTAGATAGGTAGAAAATTAATTTTTTACCTATCTAAAAAAATTCCAAAAAATAAAAAATTTGGTCTCCAAGTACTTTGTCATATAGAGAGTATGTTGAACGGTTTGGATTGACTTTTTGAACTTTAAAAATAGATATGAATTCATAGCATGGGTCGATCCGTAATATGCATATTATCAGTCTCACTCTTGTACAAATAATACTATCAATTTTGACATAAATAATCAAAGTCGCACCATGAAAATCTTACATACCTGGTTAAAATCACCAGTGTGATAAAGAACCACAGCAACAAGACTGTAGGCGTTGGCCGTCATGCGATGGTATGGCCCACAAACAGCTATCATCTTTGACAAGGCCTTTAAAAAAAAAAAAAAACATGTCATTACTTAAACTGACTAAATTGTCCTATCATTTTTTTGTATAAATAGAAGCGTCACATGTTTCCATTACCTTGGTACCACAACTTACAGCTTCATCCAACTTTCCTTTATCCAAGGCCGTCTTAGATGCTTCTAGAAGGTTCCGACCATCGGCCGATGAAGAAACCATGTGCTGATGGTAAAAAGTGAAAAACTCTTATGACTTATCACTTGTCCCTTATTTCTTTTTCTTTTTTTAATTTGCATTATTAAGGAATAATTGAGATATTATACCTTGCAAATGGGTACAAGACTTATAATGTCGGACTTCTCAAATGGGTTCGGGCCACTCAAATCATAGTCCCTTGCAACCAATTCTAAGCCCACCTGCCAAATGAACAAAAATCAAGTACAATTGAGGGTCAATGTTTAATTGAAAAACTAAGCGCTAATTAAGGCTAACTTGATTATGATTTTGTTAACTTCTTTTCTTTACCTTATTGCAAAGCCCTCTCAAAAGAATTAACTTCCTCAAATGATGAAATTCATCTTTTATTCTCCAAGAAAACCTCTTGCTAAGGAAGGTCTCAACCCATCCAATTCTCAGAGAAAACTCTTCGCTCTCTTTATCATGAGATCCCAGGAGTATATTTAACATTTCAGCAACTACTGAGGACACTGTTGAAAAGTCGTCGACAGCCGCTATCACTGCTCTAACAATGTGCTTAAAGGATCTGACAACCATCTCATGGATACAAATTGACTGTATATGCGGCAACTTCTCTGCTAGTTCGACCTGATTTTTGTAAAAGAAATATTGATATAAATGTACCATGACATAGTAGATTATGTACATCAGTCGAATGAATACAATCTTCCTAATCCACAGTTAAAAAAATCATTTCGGGAAAATTTTTGTTTACATCCCAAACAATCTAATTTCTTCAAAAATTAGTCAAAATATATCTGATATCTCTATATTGAAATACTCACCACACGTCCTAATGAGTACATGCTAAGCCCCCTTGTATGCATAAAATCTGTCATGGTTTTACCATCAACTGGAGAAAGTTCCAGAGATGCAAAATCTGACACCTGGCAAGGAACAAAGAGAAAATGTTAAGAACATCAGAAAACTTAGTTTTGATACAACAACAAAAAAACAATTGACAGTAATATACCAGCTTAGGAAGTGCCACGTCATCATAGTACTTCTGTGCCATTTTCACAAGCTCCTCTGGAGACTGCATTAGCAAAAAAAAACCTCTTGATTACCATTAAACTTTCTGCAAACACAACAATACGTTTGTTTGTGTATAATCATCTGATAAGAATGTGCACAGTAGATTTGAACACAATTCCAGAATCTTCTTTCTACAAACTTACCAGCAAGAACCTCCTTTTTCTACTTTCAATAAAGTTCACTGAACCTATAATCCTAGGGATGTAAAAAAGTCACGCCATGACTGGATATGTCATGGCACGGGACGGTTTTGTCATGGCACGGCGCGGCACATGTGCCGGTCACGTGTTCCATGCCGTGACCATTTGTGTGACATATCCTTCAGAAAATTGGCAAGGCACGGCATGTGGTCACGTGTTACACGTGATCGTTAGATCTTGATCTAATGGGAATTGTGAATAAACTAACTTAAATTATGAAAACAAAAATAGTTAAACATGATCAAATGTGACCAGACATGTGTGGTCAACTAACGTGCCGTGATTGTCCATCCCGATTTGGTCATGGCATGGCACGGCACATAGTTACATCCCTAACCTATACGGGTGAATTGGTAAAGAAAGAATTAATATCAAACCTTAGAGTGAAGACCCATGCCAGAATTTTTGAACCGTAAAAACGCCTCTTCATCCAATAATTTCCTAATTTCTTCTCCAGCATCACAACTTTTAACCTCTTTTACCTCATCACTGACACTGGTATCATTTTTCTTTTTTCTCTTTAATTGCCCGAAACCCAAACCAAGACCCTTCACATCTAAGGTCTCTACTTTATTTCCTTTCACTTCTCCATCTGGGGTTTCTTTCTTTTGCAAGTATTGTTGCCACGAAAACCCTAGCTCCCATCTGACAGCTCTTTTTTTATCATGATATGATTTCTGTAGTTTTTCTAGGTTTTCCCCAAGTACTTTCCGAGCTATATCCCTTGGTGACGGTGAAGAAACCGTTTTATTAGGTTTTGCCGAAGGAGACTTGTTTCCAATGGCTGTATTTGTCTCGGCATTTGTGCATTTTGAGAGAACCATCCTTAGGCTGAAATGAGATAAAATCAATTAATGTAAAATTTGATATATCTTAGGTTCAAGTTAGAAAGATTAAGAAAAAATCACAAGGACTGAGGCTATGGTACTATTCATAGCACAGATTGGTGCGTACTATGGATCAATATTTTCGTTTCCAAGGACCAAATAGTTGATCTGAACCGTTCAAAATGATCTCCATCTGAAAATGTACTTGTAGATCAAATTTTACAACTTTTAGAATTATTTTACTATGATTTTAGATTGGTAAAAAATCACTACTTTTGAATGGTCTATAATTTTTAGATCAAGTGATTTTCTACCTATCTAAGAAAATAGTAAAAAAATTCTAAAAATTGTAAAATTTGATCTACAAGTACATTATTATAGGGAGATCACATTGAACTGTTCATATTGATTGTTTGGATAGAACTATTGATCCATAGTACGAACCATTATGCGCTATGCACAGTACCATAGCCTCACTCAATCTCAATTTACAAAATTGAAGCAGAGTATTATGACAAACGCTGTACTAATTACAGTACCAGTGCTATATACCTGTTAACATTCAATGCATTTGCACCACCATCCGGTTGTTCGATTTTGCCGATATTTGATTTCCCATCGGAGGAAGAGCGTGCAGGTCCCACAACCTTCACAGTTGCTGTGTAACCACACTGTTTCACAATCACTATACCCAGTGTAGCTGTATCCTGAAAAAAAAAAGATGAAAAGAGAAAACATAAACACAGTAAGATCACTAGAATATAATCGTCACATTCTAGTGCCAAGTGACGATTAAAAGAAAAAAGAAATATACCTTCACTATTACACTCTCATCAGCTGTTAGCCCTTTCAACAAATTCCTTCTAGAAACTTCTTCTCCACACATATTTAAAACACTACTTCCATCTACTTTTTCGTCTCTCTTCAAACTCACATCGGCGCTGTCTTTTCTCACAATTACGTGCAAGTCCCCGATTTTCTCGTCATGTATAACATCCCCATCCAAATTTGAAATATTCTTATTTTCTAGAATTCCACGAATTGTAGAAGTAGCTTTAAAAATGCCAGTGTCGATAAATAACCCGTGCAATAGAAAAGCCTTTCTGTCTCTGACAAGTCTCTCCTCTTCAGTTTTGCAAGGAAGCCCAGATAAAATTGAAAACTCAGTTGCCCACCTAATTTTTTCAAACTTGCCTTTTCCCCATTGGCCACCACCATTCCCGCCCCAATTTTCATCCTCTAGTGGAAGTGAAGGAGAAGAAGGTTCTAGAAGTATAGGCGGTATGAGCCATGTGTTTGCACGAAAACCATATGGTAGATTGCCAAACTTCAAAGGAACAAGTTAAAAGAAAATTAGGAAATCAATTGAAATATATATATAATAACATGTACTAGAACAAACTCAAATATGAATCTAACAAGTATTTAAGAGAGGGAGAACTTGTTTAAATATTTATACCTTGTTGTGCTCCACAAAAGCTTTCATTAGTGCTTCATATGCCTGCATATTATGACAAGTCAACAAATTAACGAACTTGAACAAACTTCAAAGTATAAATTAACAAAAATTATCTTTATAGGAATACTGACATTTGTAAATGAACTGCTGAGCTGTTGCAAGAGATCTACTAGAGATTTGCATATGATATGCTCCTTTCCAACCACGTAAAAACCATTTACTGATGCCACCACGTGCCAAAGCTTACCATTGCAAACCTTCACCTGAAATATTTTCACATTTGTTAGCACCAACAAAGAACTCTAACTCTTAGTTGCCTAAACAAATATCAATTTTGAAGTGGAAAATCCTCAATTTACAAAATTTCTTTCAAGTTATCATCAATTGTGCCAGTAAGCACTGAAAATGCCAGTAAAATAAGAAAGAACCAGGAGCAATGGTAACCTCAATTTCAAAATAGTCGCCTTCCCGCCTCTCTGACGAAAACCCCCCTTCATGCCTCCTGATAACTGCAACAAGAAAAATACAATAAATTCAGTACATACCAGTACCAGTAACAAACCATTATGCCTCCTGATAACTAAATGAAGGAAATACCATAAATCAGTGCGTGTATCAGTTTGGTACATACCAGTACCAGTAACAAAACCATTATACCTGCCAATAACTCCAACAAGGTAATACCATAAATTCAGTACATATATCAGTTTAGCACATACCAGTACCAGTAAAAAACCAGTAGTAAGTACCATCAGTAGACCTCACTGGTACAGCCCTCAACCAAGTATATATATACACACATATACAAAACAGAGAAAATGCACATACACTGAATAGGAGGTGTGACATGGCAGAGAGAGAAGAAGTCATAGAACTCGCTGAGCTTGGGAGGTGGTTTAATGGCAGCCATGTCGAACTGATCTGAAATGGCTGGCACTGAGGCAAGAGTGGTGGCAGTAGGAGAAGGAGGAGAGGAAGAGGGGGATGGGACAGGTGTCGTCTTCTCATTGGTCGAGGTGGCATTTTGTTGCTTCTTTGCTTTTCCAAAAGAAGTGGTACAGGCTACAATGTCTAGTAACCTCCGCACGTGCGCCACCGCTTGTTCTTCCAACGAGTAATCCTCTGTCACGTGACACAACAATAAAGTGAATCAGTTTTCATGGGCTTTTTATGGGCTTTTTTCAATATGGGCTTCTTTCTACACTTAAATATTTGTAGCTCATCATGGGCAACATGTAGTAAGGCTTTTTTTTTCTAAGAAATTAATAAATTACTAATATTAATTTGAAATTAATTTTCATTTTTGTCTTGTTTTTATATATTTCTAAGAATAATTTCTTTCTTCCCTAAAAAACTCTAAGAATTTTTCTTTTTTTTTGAGAAAGAAAATTCTAAGAATTATTTGTCAAGTATATTAAAATGTGCCGTAAAAACAACCCAACATTTAATTGCAAGAATAAAAGTATATTTTATATTCTTTTTTTTTAAAGTAATGGAAAAATGATCAAATCAATGGAAGGTGTAGCAGAAATTGTGTTAGTATGATAGAATCATTCAAACATAAATTTAGTATATATGAATTAAATGCCAACAACTTTTTGTGAAAGCTATGAAGATTTTGGAACCTGAATTTTTATCAGATTGGTACCAACTTACCAACAAAACAGTATCTTTATTAAATGCATAGTTGTTAGGAGGTTTGGATTTAGACACGTGAGAAAAAGTATTGTCAATATTCTTAATCAGTTGTACTTGAATTATGAATGTATTGAGAAAGACAAGTATTGAATTCAAATAGGTATTTTTTTCTAACAAGTGACTTTTGATTGAGACTTTGACACTGTTGACTGATCAAATAAAAATTGATAAAAAAAAAAATACTAATTTCATTGATATATTCAGTGCCAAAAATATTTGAGGGATTTAGAAGGGTCCTTTTTGCAAAAAGGAAAAAAATATATTATATGATTGTAAAGTTGTACATAATTTATTCAGGGTTATAAAGTAAAACTTATTAACAACTTTTATCAAAATCAAAATTATAGAGACAATATTATTATGTCTATGAACACTTTTTTGCAATGCCAGATTAAGATTTAGGTAATTTTATAATAGATATAAATCTAATTTTTCAAGTTAATTTCATATAATAATAATCACATGTTTCTTCATTTTCTGTTGAATGGGACTCTTGACTCAGATAGGGATAGTAGAATTTAAGAGAAACATGTATGAGTTAATGTCATCACAATATAAATGCATGAAAAATTTATGGAAATTTAGTCGCGTCGTTATCGGTTTTGTCATGATATGTCACATCACGTGTGTTTTCCTTCAATAAAAAAAATATATACGGCACGGCACGGCATGCAATCTAACATAGCCATCGCATTACGCGATCAGATTTTCCAATATTGTTTCTTTATTTTTATTTATTTTTGAATTTGTTCAAACTAGTTAGTTTTTGTTATGATTTTACTCAATAAACTAACTTAAAATAAAAAATAAAAAATAAAAAAATACATGTGATCAATTACGCTATCTTTCGCGTGACGTGATTGCTTAATTAAATATGATCAATTAAGTTACGTTACGTAAAAAATAATTTAAAATAATATTATCAAGTTACGACGTGTTAATCACGTCATGTATTTCCAGCTTAAGATGTATTTACATAAATGATTAACCTAGACTGTTTTAAAATAGTAATTATAAGGTTGTGCATTACTTGTGACATGTAATATAATATTTCTTAAAAAATAAGTAATGACAGAATATGATTTATATCAGTGTTGTAAATAATGGTATGCAGTCGTCGGACAGACAGAGCACCGCCAAACGATTGATTGAGAATAATCGGGAATAATTAGGAATAATCAATCGATTAGTAAAAAAAAATCCATGACAATGTGGTCACCGCCAACGACTAATTGACCGATTAATCAGCATACACTGATTTATACACATGTTTTTTGAGTTTTCAGTTGAAAGTTGAAAGTGACTCTGTGGCGTTTCCAAGCAAAACAAACAAGAAAAGAAATGGAAAATAGTACCGATAATTAGAAATACAATAAATAATGTGTGCCTCAGCTACAGCTAAAAGAGTACACTAATGATTAATACCAGCTCGGATTTTCTGTAACGTACACTATGCAACATGCAATGCAACCAACTGATATATATATATATATATATATATATATTATGTACTGCCGAAATTTTTATTTTTACCACCTTAAAAAAAATTAAACCAAATAACCAGTTTTTTTTCTTCTGAAAATTCAATTTTAACCCAGTTTCAAACTGAGAATGAAATTTATGCGTTCGCAGTTTGAATTGACAAACCACATCACAGTTCGAAACTGCGGATCAGATTTGATTTGAGTGTCTGCAGTTTGAAATGACGGACTACATATTAGTAGGATTTTTGAGACTATGATAGACCGATATATGGTTCGCAGTTTGAAATGACAGACTACATGTTAACAGGATTTTCAGACTATGATAGTCCAATATATGGTCCCCAGTTCAAAACTGCACATCAAATTTAAGTCTCCATAGTTGAACAGAGTAAAAATTAAATTTTTCAGAAAGACAAATAATGGTTATTTGCTTTATTTATTTTAAGATGGTAAAAATAAAAAAATTTGGGTATGTACTGAGAAACTACAGTTACAGAAAGGGAAACCTGAACTGGTCTAAAAATATTTATATTAAAAATTCAGAAATAGCCAAATTTTAATAACAGAAATAGCTGAATAATCTTCCAGAAAATGACACAATAAATTTAATGCCACATTCCCACGTAATGATGTATGTACGCCAGTACAAAAAAGTGAAAATGGACGGTAGAGAGAGGAAAAAGACAAAGATTGATTGGAAATATTATATTAGTGATATCAATGTAAATTAATAAGAGCCGTTGAAAGACTGCCATCATGGCGGCTCTACCTAGGACTCAACGGTTGTCCTTCTTCTAAAAAATATATATTTCAAAAATAATTAATTAATATTTTTAACAATTTTTATTGTCTAATGTTTTTTAAATTTCCCTTACAAGGTTTATTTTAATATTTTAATGTTAGCTAGAATCACAGAATTAAATATATATATATATTTTTAGTTAACAAAATGTTTCTAAATTTTTATTGAATAATTTATTTAATTTCGAACATATATTTCTCACACACGGAGAATATTACATAAAATATTTAAGTAAATTTGATTCTCAATTTTATCTTAATTTAAAACTATTTATTACAACATTATGTTGTTGTAGTAGGTAGCAAATAATTATTGAAAATGATGATAAGATATCAAGAGAATTTAATATTTCTCTAGGCAAACAAATAATATTATTTTTTTTTTTATGCACAAGTCATGTAAGTCATGCCCACTTAAGTCAATTCCCACTAACTAAACGTTTGATAACTACATCTTTGAATTTAAAAAAAAAAGATAATATTAAGATAGTTAAGTTAATCTTGGCCATTAGATTCAAAATCAACAGTCAAAAGTCGTACTTTTTTTTTTTCCAAATTCCAATATGGGTCAATTAAATTGTGCCATTTATAAAAATGTTATTTTGTGATTAATTAGTAAATTATTCCAATTTGACAGTGGACAATTACTAGGTCCACCTGGCAACAAACAAAAAGACAAATAGTGTCTCATTGAAAATCTCAAAGAGGAATTAAAAAAAATGAGAGATGAAATCAGAGCCGTACATACCTTCAACAATGGTGAGATGAGGAGGTTTGAGCGCCATGATTTCCACGCCTTCTTCCAACCGCTGCCCTCTCACCTGTCATGCATGCCATGCATCCCCATTTATTTAATATTATTTAATTGAAATTTTAACCATATTCTTATAATTTTATTATTATTTATTACTGTAATTATGTAATACAAAAAAGAGGCTACTAGAGACCACCCAAGAATGTACCAAGAACATGCATCCTTATTTTTGTTCATAAGAATATATCAAATTTAAAACATATTTAGAATATATATGTGTTAGCAACAAAATGATAAGAGAAGATTACTAGTCAAAATAATTTGGATCCTATGATTTTTGATGGATGTTTGATGATGAGTTTATTTATTTATTTTTTTTGGTTGAATATATATTTTTTGTTTGAAAAAAGTGGTATTCATGACCCCACCTATTTCAATCAAATGATACATTTAAAAATATTTATATTGAACAATTGTCTCTCCAAATAAATCGAAAAACATTGCATGCCACAAAAATCAAATAACCTGTTTGCAACATAACCCTTGATCGGCTCTCTCTCAAATTAGAAAAGTTACATATATTTTATACGAAACATATAATATTCTGAATTTCTACTTTACACATTTGTTACATATTAAAAAACACACATTTATAGAAAAATTTACACTCATGTAAATTAAAAAAAAAAATATGCTTGTTTCAGTATAAAACAACTATAAACAGCTGTTATGAACTTTTAGAGTCTTTATTAAAAAAAACGCACACTCGCTAGAATCAATAAATAAAAGCTCATTTGAATTAATTAAAATGCACACTTTCTTAAAAACTGACGAACAATAATATTTAGTAATAAGAACCTAGAATCAATAAATAAAAGCTCATTTGAATTAATTAAAATGCACACTTTCTTAAAAACTGACGAACAATAATATTTAGTAATAAGAACCTCATAGTAACTATAATATTGATATTTTGTAACATACATTTAGAAATATTCACACTCATTTAAATAGAAAATATATATCGGTCTATTTCAGTATAAATAGTTATATACAGCTGTCATGAACTTTCGGACTCTTTATTAAAATATTTTAATATACACTCGTCACAAATCAATAAATAAACGCTTGTATGAATTAATTAAAATGCACGCTTTCTTGAAATAATGCCAACAACAATATGTAGTAAAAAAACTTCAAAGTAACTATAACATTGATATGAAATTAAAAATATATTCTGAATCAAAATAAATGCTCGTCTGAACAAATTAAATGCACACTCGTTAAAAATATGGGGACAATATTTGGTAATGACAAATTAAAATAAATATAATATTCATATTTTTTTTGAGACAAAAATTAATAAAAATATTTAGAGTTAAAGAAAGTACCGCATGAGTTAAAGAATAGTTTGTCAGGTGGCAGGTTTCAACATGACTGCTTAATAGCTTCTTCACATCTACAATCTTGTCAGTGGATATTCCCTGAAAAACCCACAAAAAAATTAATATTAATTACCTCTAATTTCATTGGTGCAAATAGCATCCATTTGAAAATTAATAAAACCAACATTAGACTTGTCTGAGGATATTCCCTAAAACCCACAAAATTAATATTAATTACCTCTAATTTCATTGATGCAAATAGCATCCATTTGAAACTTAATTATTAAAACCAACACTAGTGCATTTAATTTATAATCATTGTTAGGGTATCTGTGAACTTCCCTTACCAACCCAACAAAAACAATTCAAATTATAAAAAAATTATTACAGTTACACATAATATCAGCTCAAATGTAAAATAAAAATATATATATGCTTATTTTATTTGAGAATGATAACCTTGACTAGAAACAAAGAAAACTATCTAATGATAAAAAAATTAAGTCTAATAATATATATGCATAAACAAAATATATACCAATTCAGTGAATTTTCTTGTTTATTTTAGGAAGAAATTGTTGAATTACCTTGAGTGTAACCTCTGTTTCGTAGGGGGTGATAACCGTTACATCGATTAAACTCGGTACAACTGCGAAAAAATTCAAACAAAATCAACATTAATCAAACAAACCATGTATAATTTGAAAAGGAACCAACAATTATGAAATTATTCGTCGAACTTGAACACGAAAAAAACTCGATAATAAATTAAAATTTAATGCATGCATGTTTGTTGGTACAATACCTTTCTCTTCTTTCTTCTTCTTATCTCCTTTGCCTCTGTTGCCTCTTCCTTTACCAGTTTTTGGTGCCATAACAAAATACTGTTAAATTTCTCTCTTTTTTCAAGTACCCAGTAAGTATATATACTTGGTCACTGCAACTGAAGCATTCCTTGAAGGTATTACTAGTTTGTCTAGAGAGAGAAAAAGAGAGAGAGGGTTTTAGAAGAGAGAGGGGAAGGATAGAGAGAGGATTAGAGGTGTGTGGGTTTGGCTTTCACTTAGAGATATCGCTTTAATCCTGGCCTCTCGCTCTCTATTGGGACCCCTTATATTAGAAGAGGAACAAGAGTGCTTAGATCCTCTGTGGCAACTACCTCCTCTCAAAGGTGTAGCGGGTTGGCACTTGGCAATATACATACATGCCTTTTTTTATTATGACTAAGAAAGGAATATATTGAAGAAAAAAAATAGAAATTCTAGCGATTACTCATTATAAGTAATATACTATGAAATTTCATATTGAAAGAACACATAACATATATGATATTATCTAATTCAAAATTGTTGCTTTAGTTATTGTTTTATGTATTTAGTCGAAATAATGTAATTCTAATGTAATTAAAATATTTTTAACCTGACAATTTTTAATTACATTAATTATTTTGACTAAATACAGAAAATAATAACTAAAGCAACAATTTTGAATTAGATAATATCATATATGTTATGTGTTTTTTTAATATGAAATTTCATAGTATATCACTTATAATGAGTTATAGCTAGAATTTCTATTTTTTTTTCTTCATTCTATTCCTTTCTTATATGGTGCACCTAAAGTATAAATTATAATTTTGTTGGTGATATTTTTTTTTTTGTTAATCCTATTTTTTTATGTTTTCCGATTTAGTTTTTCTTTTATCGTAACATGATTTTTATCGCTACACAAAATAGTAATTCATTACATAGTCGACCGCAACAACAGGACATCCGTATTTCGGTTATAAAGGAAGGTGGGGGATTGCCTTGCCGTCAAATAGACTTAATTCCACAATTTATCAAAAAAATAAATGAAATCAAATGATTTGATTATGGAAGAATGTATTAGCCTACACAGTAAATGTTTGCCAAGTGCTAATTAAGAGTTAGGACCTTATAAAAAATTATAATATATGCACATTTAAATTTTATTCCTTCTTATTACTTCATATATAGTTGCATTTCTAGCTTCTATATATCTTGTGAAGTAGAATTTTTAGAATAGTTAAATTCTATACTTTATCCTATGCATGCAAATCCAATGATTTTAAGCTCCTAGAAATTAAAATAAAAAAAACCACACAATACAATAAATTCTTACTCATGGATTTTTTTTTATTATTTTCATGGCTAAAAGGTCATAAAATAACCAAAGAAATTCTGGTGAAAAATAATATTTCCAAGTGTACCCTGGTTAAGCCCATGCATGTACTGAGCAACTTGTTAATTTACCCTTAAAAATTTGTCACATTTTTGGGTATATCCCTTGGAACTAATGATATATAAGTTTATTCATTACCCATGGGTAAACCCACAGAAATGACATGTTGAATGATTATATATAATTATTATTCTAGTGTACAATTCTGATTCTAATAGTGAGTGATTATGTATTTTCATCATAAAATTTATTGGATCAAATTTAGTTGCGCATAAAATTATTCCAAAATAGTACGTTTCCTATATTATATGATGTTAAGTCATATATATATGAGGGATCAGATGACACCGTTTTTTGGTGACATCGGATGACATCGGATGACATCGTGCATTTTCAAAGTTTTCAAAGTCTAAATAGTCGATCCAAACCGTTCAACATAATGGATATGTTAAAATGTGCTTGCAGATCAAATTTTACATTTTTTGGAATTTGTTTACTATTTATTAAGTATTTAACAAAATCGCTATATACAAACCGTTGAATTTTTGTACCCATCTTAATAAATAGTAAAAAAATTTAGAAAAATATAAAATTTGATCTGCAAGCACATTTTAATATATCCATCAAGTTGAATGGTTTGGATCGACTGTTTAGACTTTGAAAATGCACGGTGTCATCCGATCCCTCCTCTATATATATATATATATATAGAGAGAGAGAGAGAGAGAGGGGCTAATATCAAAACGTTTGCACCAACCCCTCCCGTGCAACCAAGTCATTTTCCGATTTGCAAAGTCCAAACGACCGATCCGAACTGTTAGATGTTTAATCCATATTGAAATGTGCTTGGAGACCAAATTTTATATTTTTTGGAATTTTTTTGCTATTTATTAAGATGGTTTGAAAATCGCTGTTTTTATTAAAATTCTGCACCACTGGAAAACAGCGATTTCAAACCATCTTAATAAATAGCAAAAAAATTCCAAAAAATGTAAAATTTGGTCTCCAAGCACATTTCAATATGGATTAAACATCTAACGGTTAGGATCGGTCGTTTGGACTTTGAAAATCGGAAAATGACTTGGTTGCACGGGAGGGGTTGGTGCAAACGTTTTGATATTAGCCTATATATATATATATATATATTATTTTTATTTTTTTGGTTATACAAAGGAGGCAATAAGAAAGGAATGGCATAAGATTATTAGTTCATTCAAAATAAATAAATTTTATGATGATAATAAATTAACTATAATGATGATTTGTTAATGTTGATCATGATGGTTATGGATATGAAATGAAATTACAACAACAATAATAATAAAATAATGGTTAGGAAAATTTTGATTTATATATACATATATTTTTTAGTTGACAAATTATAAGAAGACTCTCTATCATAACATACATATACTCACATAATAAATCCAACTAACCATGACTTAATTGCCATTTAGAGAAAATCAAATCCCAAATATTTTATTGTTCTGAATTGAACAACTTTCCTTATTTTTAACATTAAAGAAATAAAAACCATGGTTCCATAAATTTAATATTAACCATTCTTTATCAACAGAAAATTGTTGTTCGGTGTGACTTACCTTATAATCATAATCATAGTGTGATATTGTAAAGATACTTATCTCTGTTATGACCCCTTCACTATATTTTATTTTAATTGTTAAAGATTCATATAATTAAAATAAAAAAAAGGTTGTATATCAAAATAAAACCGTTAAAGGCGATATACATGTGTACGATCAATCAATGTTAATACATAATCGTTTTATATCTTTAAGTTTCTATCAAAATAAAACTGAACACGTTAATGTTTTACATACGCAAAGTTAAAGTCTATATATCAAAATAAAATTGTTAAAGGCGATACACATGTGTTCTCTAAAGACACATACGACATTAAGCTATCATAATTTTGTGTTGATAGACGTTAGAAGTTACAATCAATCAATGCTAATACATTGTCGTTTTATACTTTTTAAGTTTCCATCAAAATGAAGCAATACACGTTAATTTATTACATACGCAAAGTTAAAATCCATATATCAAAATAAAATTGTTAAAAGCGATACGCATACATTCGCTATAGACACATACAACATTAAGCTATCATAACTTTGTGTTGATATACGTTAAAAATTTACAATCAATCAATGTTAATACATTGTCGTTTTATGCCTTTAAGTTTCCATCAAAATGAAACAGCACGCGTTAATATTTTACATACGCAAAGTTAAAGTTCATATATCAAAAATAAAATTGTTAAAGCGATACGCTTGCGTTTGCTATAGACACATACAACAATTAAGCAATCATAATTTTGTGTCGATAGACACCAAAAATTTACAATCAATCAATGTTATACATTATCGTTTTATACCTTTAAGTTTCCATTAAAATAAAACAATACACATTAATTTTTTACATACGCAAAGTTAAAGTTCATATATCAAAATAAAATTGTTAAAGCGATACGCTTGCGTTCGCTATAGACACGTACAACAATTAAGCAATCATAAGTTTGTGTCGATAGACACCAAAAGTTTACAATCAATCAATGTTATGCATTGTCGTTTTATACCTTTAAGTTTCCATTAAAATAAAACAATACACGTTAATTTTTTACATACGCAAAGTTAAAGTTCATATATCAAAATAAAATTGTTAATGGCGATATGCATGCGCTTGCTATAGATACATACAACATTAAGTAATTATAAATTTGTGTGAACAGACGTCAAAAATTTACAATCAATGAATATTAATACATTGTCGTTTTATACTTTTTAAGTTTCCATCAAAATAAACATAACGCCTTAATTTCACATACGCAAAGTTAAAGTCTATATATCAAAATAAAATTGTTAAAGATGTCGCATGCGTTCACTATGAAGTATGAACACATACAACATTAAGTAATCATAAATTTGTGTCGATAGATGCCAAAGCTTTACAACCAAACAGTGCGTATAACTTATCGTCTTATATTTTTTTTCAGTTTCTATCGAAACTAAAACGAAACACGTTAAATTTTAACATACGCAAAGTTAAAGTACACATAATTAAGTTACATTTAACATCTCATTCATGATAGTTGAGTTTAAAAAAAAAATTACTTGTAAAAATTGACAACTTGGTGGTTGTGTTCCTGCATGACTCGTTACACCATGTATGCATCAGCTTCTGCCACAGTCGATCTTGAGGTCACATGGGTTTGGATCCAAGACTAGTCACAAACAGAGCAATCAATTGGCTGGTACGCCTAACAGCCCGGTACACTGTTTGTACCAGGCTTGTATTTTGTACTATTGGCTGTTTGGTACGCCTACCTGGCTTGGACCAATAAGGAAAGATTTGTTGTGTCGGTAATTAAATTTGAAACAGGGTCCTTTGAATAAATATATACAAAGCATGTTATTCTTGCACCATTGGCCGTTGTATATGAAATATTGAATTGTAAAGGATTTTTTTACAAAGGCACAATTTTTGCTACTTGCAATTCAAATTATTCTTCCGTGTCAGAATTTTTTTATTTTTTTTACACAACTGTTTTATTCCAATTTCATCACAATTATGTCTATTTTACAGCAGGGTATTAGAATAAGTCATAAATTTAATTATTTTTTTATTATTAATAATATTTTCATAATGTTTTTGAGAAAACCATAGAAATAAAAGTATATTTTGGAGAAAATTTTAAGATGACTCATAAATTTATAATTGTTTTGCATTTTGTGTATATTATTATAATATTTTCTGTGAAAAGTATATAAATAAAAACATAATTGGAATTTATTTTTAAGCCAAGAGTACAAGTGTGCTCCTATTATATATTTTGAAAAATTAAATAGCACCTGTACTTCACTCCAGCAACAGCAAAAACATGTGAAAAACGTGTTTTTTTTTCCTGACAATTGCAGACTGGAGAGAGTAATTGTGGTAGATCCCAAATTGGTACACAAAAATCAGATTTAACATTTATGAAATCAAGAGGAAGACATCAATTTTATTTTATTAAGAGTAGTAAATAAAAAAATATATACATTATTAGTTTTATTTTATGTTTATTAATTGTGTTGTTCTTTCATCAATCATATGCAAATTGGAGGTACGAAACAAAAATTTCAACTTAAAACCAAACTTGATCCTATTACCACCTCTGAATTTATCATTAAGACAAACAAATATCATGGCCCGCATGAAAATGAATCAATAAAAAAATCACAAAAAAATGTGAGAACAAGTTTGACATCATACATGTTAAAAATATGCAGAAAGAGAACTCAAACTAGATATGAATGTGAAACAGGAACAGGATACAAATAGTTTTCAAAATTGACCTCTCATAACTATTTAATCATAATTTTCTCTTTACAAATCCACTAGATGCAATTTTAAGTTTTTATTGTTCGAAAAATCGATCTGAACCATTCAACATGATCTCCATATTAACGTGTGCTTGAAGATGAAAAAAAATTATATTTTCAATTTTTTTGTACTATTTTTTGAGATGGGTAGAAAATAACTGTTTTTTCATTGTCTAGAATCTTCTGAAAACCAATAATTTTCTACCTATCCAAAAATAAAGTAAAATGTTTCTGAAAAAATATAAAATTTGATCTCTAAACATATTTTAATATGAAGATTATGTTGAATAGTTCAGATCAACTGCTTAGACTTTAAAAACAAAAATTTGAACGCGAATCAAAACAAAGGATTTAATTCCCAAATTAAAATAGCCCAACTCAGTAATTATGTATTCACTCAAAAAATCTATAAATTATTGTGTCTTTTTATTTTATTCTCTTCCATCTATTTTAATCGAATGTCTTATATATGTTTTACACTTTTTTCTAGTCATTTTTAACAAGTTATATGTGTGATATGCCTAAGGTATAATATAATATTTTGTGGGAATTTCCTGTATATATATCCCTCAAAAACTTCAAAATTACATATTTCCCCTCTAAACTTCCAGAACTCACAAATTTATCCATTTTATTGTCTTTTAAATTAAAACTCATTTTAAATTTATAAAATACTCATTTTATTCTTTATTAAAAGCATACAAAATTGTAATTTTATAAGAAAAAAAAATCGATCTTATATTCGATTAGTTTTCAAGGGAAAAATTAGTATTTTATAAATGGAAAAGGTTATAATGGGTATCCAGTTTTTGAGGGTAAAATAGATGTTTTACAAAGTGTAAAGGGTTTAATGGGTATATTATGTCTGAAATTTTTCTTAAACAAGTTACAATTTTTTTATGCTTTTAATAAAGAGTAAAATGTGTTTTCTATAAATTTAAAATGAGTTTGAATATAAAAAACGATAAAATGGGTAAATTTGAGAGTTTTTGAAGTTAGAGGGGAAATACGTAATTTTGATGGTTTTCAGGGATATACGTGAAATTCCCCCAAACTTTTTTGTTATTATTTGCATAAGTTATTGCTAATATCCACGTCTATAGTATTTTGAAAAATATTTTTTTGTAGATCAAATATGACTAAATGTGAATTTCGATAAACAGAGACCTAGTATGAAATAATTGTAGATCAAATTAAAACAAAACGCTCATATCAAAATCCGAGTGTCATGGTATATGGCAATATTTATTTAAAGAATAATTATAACAATCCCCTCAATCTTGTCCCCCCATTTAACTCCGCACTCTCTCTCTCCAAATTAACTCCCTTAATTGTCTTTTATCCCCGCATTAATTCCTCTAAGAATTTCCATTTATCCCCGCATTAATTACTGCCCTTTAATAACAATCCCCGCATTAATTAACAATCCCCACATTAATTATACTGTCCTCTAATAACAATCCACGCATTAATTATACTATCCTTTAATAACAATTACCGCTAATAAATATTAATATGTTTATTGATGTTGAAGAAAGTATTTATCATTGTTCTGACAAGTATTTATCCTTATGTCTGAGAAGTATTTATCATTGTCCCTGACATGATAATACTTTGATTTGATTAAACATTACTTATTGACAAGTTCAAGAACAAAGTTCAAGAAAGTATTTATCGTTGTTCTGACAAGTATTTACGATTATATATGGGAAGTATTTATCATTGTCACAGATGTTTTACTGTAAGTTGCAATTATATCTGAGAAATATTTATCCATGTAACATATAATATTTATCCATATATCATAAAATATTTATGCTTATGTCTGAGAAGTATTTATCATTGATATTGTACTAAAAGTTGCAATTATGTCTGATAAGTATTTATCCATGTAACATATAGTATTTATCAATGTACCATAAAGTATTTATCATTATGTCTGAGAAGTATTTATCATTGGGTGAGGGGATTGTTTATTTAATGGTCCCCAGTTTTGCGGGGACAATCCAGAAAAAAAGGAAAATTTGTGCGGGGATAAATGGCAAGTATTTATGAGGGGATTGCTTATTTAATGGTCCCCAGTTGTGCGGGGACAATTAAAAAAAAAAGGAAATTTTGTGCGGGGACAACTCATGGGTTGATTTATTCTTTCCTAAATAGAGATCATTGCATAGGGATTAATACTTTGCGAATTAAAGATAAATACTTTGATGCTTCAAGTTAAATACTAACAGTTTCTGCGGAGCATTAATGACTGGGCGGTCCCCCCCATGATATTTTTGACAGTTTGTGCGGGGTTTTTTGCGGGGATAGACCTACGGGGATTGTTATCAGGGTCCATATTTAAAATTTAAAACTATTGCGTTTAATTATATCAGAATCTGAATTATTTCGTTTAAAACTATTATGTTTCAACATGATACGATACGGCTCCGACACGATACGTGTGTTAGTTACATGTTGCTTGCCGCGCTCATTTGCGTACCACAATTATCTTCGAAGACACGGTTCGTGATCAAACCTAACCAAAATAACAAACAATTTATGTTATTATTTATTTCAAACAACAATTAATCATGTCATTGTTTATTTCAAACAACAATTTAAATTTCAGGTAATTAATAAATTTTTTCGACTTAAATTTATTTTACAACATTATTTCTTTATTTTGCAACTTTATAAGTTTGAAAATATTTTCGACATTTTTTCATCCTTAAATGAACTTAAATTTCGAACAAAAATGATTTAATATGACTAAATGTACATGTCCAAATAATTAATATGACTACATTTCGAACAGAAATAATTAATAGGAGCTGGCCTTTAATTATTATGATAAAATATTATCATAAGCAGAAAATTGCGCTAAACGTTGCTAATTAAAATTGTGTTGCTTGTACAAAGAAGAAAGATGTCTCAATTAAATTAATTTATTTCAGGTGTCAATGAAACAACTTTGCCGCTGTTTGTGAAATAATTATTTTGCTTTCTAATTAAATCGAGTATCGTCACATATTGGAATTCACATCCTCTCCATTACCTGAAAAGAGAATCTTTTACAATTAATGGATCCGGTACATTCTTTTTAACTTGGCACGAATCTCAAAGTCCAATAATACTGTCCTCTGTACTAGCCCGAATCTCAAACCGTAGAGTAAAGATAATTGTTTGTACTTGAGAGGATATAGATCCCATATGTTGCTCATAGAAGTGTAAACGGATTGCTTATTTTCCGATTCCGTCCAGTTTCGAATCTAAAAAATTACTTAAATTATTCGATCCGTATCTGTATTAAAAAAATTGTAACGGATAAATATACAATTTGATCTCTAACTGTAAATAACTATTCATATTAAACCGTTTATATTCCTAACCACAACAAAAATACGCTGTGTTCTTGAAAAAAATATTGTATATGAATTAGAGGCGAGGTTAGGACTGTGGATGTGATTTGGGTTCTCTGAAATCAAGGCCTTATGAAGAGGAGACTGGATCCTCTATGGCAAGTACTACCTTTCAAATATGTAATGCTTCGGTAGGGCCCAACTTACAGTGGCCCAGAAAATAGGTTGGGCCCAAAAGGGTACGATGTGCCCTCATTAGATGCGGCTATAATGAAAATTGTTGCCTTTTACAATGCATCTTTTTTTATGGTTAATTTTATTAATTGTTATTCTTCCTCATTATAAGATATTAATTCTAAATTTCAACTGAATTCAACATAAATATTAATTTAATGTTTTATTAAAATAATGTTCTTATTTTAAAAGACTGATTATTATTTTTGAAAATGTAATTAAGTATCAAATAATAATTAAACAACTTAATCAAGCTATTAATCATGAGTACAGAGTACTTGAGCCAAAGTCAATTCAGATATTTTTATGTAATTATCTCGTGATAAGTTTTGCATGATTTTTTGGATGAAATGTGTGACATTCATGGATAACATATGCATTACATCAATAAAGACTATATAAATAAGTATAATGTACCTAAATAAATGTGAAAAAACTTAAATTGCCAAAACACAATAATATATAGGATGTTAGAGAAAATCAAAATAATAATATTTATAATTATATATAATAATTTGAACAAAAAATAAAAAATGAGAATCACCTTCTAAAAATCTTGAAGTTCTAAAAGAATTACTAAATTATTATACATCAATTATATTTTAATAATGCATCTGTTGATAAAAAAATATAATTACATATGTGAGTAGGAATGCATGCAGATTATATATAGATTTTGCTTTATTTTGCTATTAAATTTTGTTACAGAAACATCTCTTTAAACGATTTATAAAAATAGCATGACAAATTATTATGAAAATGTTTTTTTATTTAGGGCTGAGGTAATTGTAATTAAAAATCAAAAAAATAAGTTGAGTCATTCTCTACATACTTTCTATTATAGGTCAGTCATGCACTCATGTAGTTGGATTCACACAATGAAAAAATGAAGTTGTGTATTTGTTTGAGAAACAAATAAGCCCATGTATTAATTTAAATATGTAGTGTCTTTGTTGGTGTCATTTTTTTTTCTTATTTTCTCTAGCTATTATTTCATAAAATAAAAAAATTTACAAATAATAGTATATTAAAATCAGTTGTTATTAATATATATATGCATGATTGTTCAATATTTAATAATTTTTTTTATCTTTAATATTTGTTTCTTTTGTTATTTTTGGGATAAGCAGAAAATTGTTATGAAATCGTACTTAATTAACAATTGTTTCCATTTTATAACAATTGGTATAAACCAGTACATGAGTTAATGGCTCAACAATGAATCCCATGAGATCACACCTAAAAAGTTTTTGATTGAAAATATTTGTCACTTACGTTCTTCATATTTTAAGTGTGAATGATAATATTCCTGCATTACACATTCAAATATAACTAAATATGACTAACATAATCAGTCATAAAATGGAAACTAGTGAAAACTTAATTTAATGACAATATATAGATAACTCAATTCATAATGTACCCATCCTGCTTTTTATTGAAATTAATTTATTTCAGTGTCAATGAAGAAACAACTTGATCGTTAATTGTTTGTGAAATAGCAGGGAAAGATCCTGGTACCTTGCATTTCTACACGTCTCTGAATTGTCATTTATCAGCTCTCTTTCACTCAGTATTTTATTCTTGTATTCCATCTAGCTTCATGTTATTCTATCTGCATCACTTGTAAACCTGATCATCATGCAGTTGTGTTTGAAGCGGCTCGTATGGATTGATATCCATCAAAACCTGCATTGTATCTCTCAAGAACATACAAGAATGAGACAATATCCACGAGAGATATATACTATCGGTATACTCTCACAGATTCCGTCACTAATAGAAAAAAAAACATCTTTCTGTCAGTATATCCTTACAGATAGTCACGTTTTACTATTTTGATATTGTACACATATAGCAGCTGTTCTTTCGGTATTTTACCAACTGCGCACTCTAAGTCTTTCTTGCCACGAATTAAACAACTTACACAAAAATAATTAATGGTGCAATATATTTAATAATTTAAGTGTTTCATGCAAGGAGACAATTTTTTATTTATTTTAAATAATAGAATAAAAAATGATAAATTGATAAGATTTGTCTACACAGTTTTACCAGGCACAAGTGCATCAGATGTGACTAACATCATCAACCATTATTATTTGTGTTACTTTTTAATAAGAGCTGGCCTTTAATATATTATTATGATAAAATATTATTATTATAATAATTTTTTTTGTTGAAATACTGATAGAGGCTAGGCTACCATTGATGATGAAACATTTTTTGTAGCCTTAACTTATTCGATGAACCCAAACTTAATTAATTTGTTGCTTATACAAAGAAGAAAGATCCATGTTCAATTCATAATGTACCCATATTGAATTTTTTTTTGAGTTTGAATGAAACAACTTGATCGTTGTTTGCGAAATAATCGATTATTTTGCTTTCTGCATTGCGCTATCTAAATCGACTATATATTGTCACATCTTCGAATACACGTCCTCGATCTCCATTATCTAGATCTCAAGAGAGAATCTTTTCTAATTAGTGAATCCGTACCATCATTTCTAACTTGGCACGAATCTCAAAGCCCAATAATACTGCCCCTATACTAGCCTGAATTTCAAACCGTAAAGTTAGGAGAATCGTCTACGATATTTTACTCATAGGGGTATAAACAGATCAGATATTTTCCGATTTGATCCGTATCCGATTTATATCTGTATCTGAAAAATTATAACGGATAAATATTCAGTTTGATATCTAATAATAACTGTTTACATCCCTAGCTAAACTACAACAAAAATATTCTCTGTTCTTAAACAAAAATATTCTCTGTTCTTAGAGGCGAGGTTAGGACTGTGGATATGTGATTTGGGTTTGCGGACTCTCTGTTTTAATCCAGGCCTTATGAAGAGGAGGCTGGATCCTCTATGGCAAGTACTACCTTCCAAAGATATGAATTCGTATCCTCTGCATTAACTCTAAAGGGAATATTTTAAGTTAATGAATCATGACCATCCGATCTATTTTAAGATTCGTGCAGACTAGTTCCACACTAATATTAAAGAGCCCATATATCATAAGCATAGGTCGGATTGACTCTGTTTAAAATCAGACAGTTAAGATTTATTAACTCAAAAGATTGTATCTTGACAATATAAATATAAATATAATGCTTCACAAGGGCCCAACTTATAGTGACCTAAAAAATAGGTTGGGCCCAAAAGGGTACGATGTGCCCTCATTAGATGGAATTCGTATCCTCTGAGATATCTCAAACTTTGCGTGACATTATGGAAAATCTCAACTGTTTAAATACGTTATACACGAATCTCAAAGCACACATAATACTGACCCTCTACATCACCCCTGAATAGACACCGGACACGTCGGTCACGCAAAAGTTGAGATATCTCAGAGGATACGCACCCCATTAGATGCGGCTCTAATGAAAATTATTGTTGCCTTTTACAATGCATCTTTTCTAATGGTTAATTTTATCAATTGTTATTCTTCCTCATTATAAGATATTAATTCTAAATTTCAACTGAATTCAACATAAATATTAATTTAATGTTTTAGAAAATAATGTTATTAATTTAAATGATTGATTATTATTTTTGATAATGTAATTAAGTATCGAATAATAAACAACTTAATCAAGCTATAATTGATAGAAAGACGGTGGAATCATGTGTACCAACTATTAATCATGAGTACTTGAGCCAAAGTCAATTCAGATATTTTTATGTAATGAATACTTTCAAATATCTCGTGATAAGTTTTCCATGATTTCTTGGATGAAATGTGTGACATTCATGGATAACATATGAATAATATAAGAATATATAAATAAGTAGAAAGTAACTGAATAAATGTGAAAAAAATAAAATTGCCAAAACATTATAGTATATGGGATGTTAGAGAAAATCAAAATAATAATATTTATAATTATATATAATGATTTGAACAAAAAATAATAAATAACACCCACTTTCTAAAAAACTTAAAAGTTCTAAAAGAATTACTAAATTATCATACAACCAATTATATTTTAAGAATGCATCTGTTTATAAGAAAGTATAATTACATATATACAGTAGTATTGCATGCAGATTGTACATTGATTTTGCTTTATTTTGCTATTAAAATATTGTGACCAAATTTTTTTTTTAAACAATTTATAAAAATAGCATTAGAAATTATTATGAAAATATTTTTCATGAGTATTGACATAATTGTATTTAAAAACCAAAAAATTAAGTTGGATCATGCTCTACATATTTTCTATTATAGGTCGGTCATGCACTCATGTAGTTAAACTTAAACAATGAAAAAAATGAAGTAGTGTATTTGTTTGAGAAAAAATTAAGGCCATGCCTTAATTTAAATAAGTAGTGTATTTGTTGGTGTCATTTTTTTTTATTTTTTCTTATTTATCTAGTTATTATTTCATAAAATAAAAAAAATTAAAAATTATAGTATATTAAAATCCATTGTTATTAATTTATATGCATAATTGTTCAATATTTAATAATTTTTTTGTCTTTAATATATGTTTCTTTTATTAATAAGCATAAAATTGTTATGAAATCGTACTTAACAATTGTTTCCATTTTGTAACAATTGGTATAAACCAGTATAATTAATGGCCCCACAATAAATCTCACGAGATCACACCTAAAATTTTTTTGATTGAAAATATTTATCACTTATGTTCTTCATATTTTAAGTGTGAATGATAATATATGTGAGCTATACATTCAAATATAACTAAATATGACTAATATGATCAGTCACAAATTCACAATACATCCATTCACACGTGCCATGATTACAATATGGCACAACTCCTAACAACTTAATTTAATTCTAAATAGCGCCGTTATAGCGTTTTCGGACCATAAAAGCTATCGACGCTATAGCGTCCTATAGTGACGCTATTTGGGAATAGTGTTGTTTTTTCAGCCAATACGCTATGACGCGATAAACGCTATTTAAACATTTGATCACAATACATAACTCAATTTATAATGTACCCGTCATGCTTTTCTATTAAAAGATGAGGGATCAAGTTACAACAAATTATCACAACAATTTTCTACATTTTCGAAGTCCAAATCTTCGATCCAAACTGTCCAATATGATGTTCACAATAAAATGTGCTTTCAGATCAAATTTTATATTTTTTTGAAATTTTTTTACTATTTATTAAGATAGGTACAAAATTCAATAGTCTGAATTTGACTAGTTATTGTACCCATCTAAATAAATAGTAAAAAAAAAAAAATCCAAAAAATGTAAAATTTGGTCTCCAAGCACATTTTATTGTAGAGATCACATCTAACGGTTTGGAATTGACGATTTGGATTTTAAAAATGTAAAAACCGATTGTAGTAACTTGTTGTAACTAAAAAAATATTATAACTTGATTTCTCCTATTAAAATTAATTTATTTCAGTGTCAATGAAACAACTTGATCGTTTTTTCTGAAATAGTAGACCACGAAATAATCGATTATTTTGCTTTCTGCATTGCGCTGTCTAAATCAATTTCTGACACGTGGGCCCACCGAAAGAGAAGGTGAGATTGGGCTTAGTGGGTTCTGTTTCTTGATTTTATTTACCTTTACATTTTCTCTTCTTATTTTGGGCATTGGCCTAAATTAAATTGGCTGTGAGCTTAGAATACACTTGACTATGGAAATGTTCTTATCTGAAGCGATTTATTGCCTATGTCTTCCTCTCATTTTTGCCAGAATATATTTTCTTTTCGCTGTTATTTGAATTGATTTATGACTTATTCTTATCTACTCAAGTTGCATCTTAGTTATACTAAAATCAGTCTTTATTGTAAGAACAATTGATTTAGCTCCAAAAAACCATTATAATTAAAAAAGGAATAATGTTAGATTGAAGGAAAGATAGGTCGAAAAAAAAAAAAAAAAAACCATCAGAAAAGAAAGTTCAAATTACATACTACCCCCTCATAAAAGAAAGAAATACAAATAACATAACTTCATTATCCAAAGACATGAACCTGTATCAGTAAAAATATACCCGCATGAGTTCAGCATACGACCATATCTTATTCTTAACAGACTCCAAAAGAATCTCAGAACTTGCATGAAAATCGCCTTTACCAAACGCTTCAAACACTAACGGGTCGGTACGTACCACTGGTACACAATCCGTACCCATCTTCTCTAATGCAAAAGGAAGATTTCTTGCAAGCCTTCTCTCCAAGTAACATCAACAAAGCAACCATACATCACTAGGTCGGGTCCCACACGCTAATTTTTCTTGTGGTTTAAACTCAAATGCAAATCCCAAAACATGCACATTTTTACAACATATGACAGTAAAAGAAGGTTCCATAGCAAATTGCTGACATTTAATTGGCCGAGACCAACATCCTTTACAAATTCTCCTAATTTAAAATATTTCCTGTCGCTTATATACTTAGAAGCCATAGCATGGATAGTATCTTTCTCAATCGAAATTCAGGATTTCTTAAGCCTCTGGTAAACATATTCCATGCCAGAAATCGAAACGTGAGAACTGTAGTATTTTACAAAAAAATTTCCTGTAAAGGAATCGATTTTCAGACCCTTTCATGTTATTTTGTAAAGAGTGTCCTCCATTAACTCCATCAAACCGGCCTTGCCGAAGCAAGAAACAGCCCATCTGAGCGTAGCATTCAATCAAGCTTGAGAGTTGAGACGAGATTGAGATCTATATTACTATTACTAATGGGGGCAAAGAGAGACTGTGCTTCGGCAAAGAGACCGTTATTTGCATAGTGAAGCAAAAGAGACGAGACATTGCCGGTTCAATTCTCCATAAAGGCGACGCTACCAAAAATGCAGGAGAAATTATATGTGAGTTATAAGTTTTTCAAAATTACAATAAGTGTGTTGCTGGAGACATTTAGCAGTATCATAGGAAAGTTACCATTTAGTCCCTCCAAGATTACAATATCAATAACATAAATATACAATCTTTTTGCCTATATAAACTCTGGTAAGTAATGTAATGATAATCAATACAATCAATGACATATTTTTCTTTCAATTCATTCCAAAATTGTAACAAATTGCAATGATGGTGATGGTAGTAATACATTGTAAAAACCTATTTTTTCAATTGAATAGCATGAACATAGGCTATCATACATACTCTAATCGGTATCAATATATTGTCTGAATTGTGATAGATTGAAAACAGAAAAGAAAGAGGAGCAATGGAAGTTGGAGTTAGCAATTAACTGGGAATTCAATGTGAGCTTAGATTTGGAAGTGGAATTCAATGTGAGATTGAATATGTGCTCCTACTCAGTGAATTGGGTGAAAAGCAGCAATAGCAATTACCAGAAAGTGATATGTAACATATGTTATCGTCTGCAACTCTGCATGGAGAAATGAAAAGTTGTAACTTCTAACTGAAAAGGAAGACTTAAATTTCAAAACCGATCCAGTTGAAAAGAGGTGGGGGAATCAGCATCTCTGAGGTAACATAATATTTGTGTTTAGATCAGGACCGTCCGATCAGAATCCTGTCTGAGAGTGAGAGGGATGCATGTTGTCCTTTTAATATTGGTGCGGATTTTGATCGGACAGTCAGATCTAAACCGAAATATTCTGTCGAGTTGGCATAAACCAGTACAATTAATGACCCATTAACATGATCAGTTATGACACGTTATTCGCACGTGTCATGATTATTTTTTACGATTTTGATCACAATACGTCGACATGACTCGTGAAAGCTTAATTTAATCACAATACATAACTCAATTTATGATGTACCCATTCTCCTTTCTATAGAAATTAAATTATGAGAGGGTTCAAATGCTCTCAAATTTTTGTGTACCCAAATGCACTCTATTTTTCAAATCATTTTTCTCCATTTTTAAAGTCCGAATAGTCAATCCAAACCGTTAGACGCAAAGTTTGAGATATCTCAGAGGATACGAACTCATGTACTCTGACCTTTTGGAGAGGAGGCTGGATCCTCTATACCAAGTACTACCTTTCAAAGATGTAATGCTTCGGCCGGGCCCAACTTACAGTGGCCCAGAAAATAGGTGGGGCCCAAAAGGTACGATGTCCCCACATTAGATGCTGCTATAATGAAAATTGTTGTCTTGGAATTAGGGGTGATTAATGAGCAAGCATGAGCGAGTTAGGGTATGCTCATACTCGCTCATTTAGTAAATGAGCGAGTTGGTAAATTAGCGAGTTTAAGCGAGTTGATAAATGAGCGAGTTGGAAATGAGTGAGTTTTTAATGAGCGAGTTATGAGCGGCTCACGAGTTATGAGTACTAAAATTTAATAAATTATCATAATTCATTTAAATAAAATATAATAAAAATTCAACAAAAATCAACAGTATCATCAATACTTCAACAGTGATACTTTTACAGCTATCGTCCTACAAACAACAATATAATATAACAAAAATTAATAGTATCATCCCACAAAGTGTAATACTTTCACAGTAGCATCAATAGACAGCAATCAACATATTACAAAAATAGAATAATCCAACAAAAATTAACAATAGCACTAATAAAAATCCAACAGCTATCATGGTAGAAATTATGAATATTACACAGGATTTAATGAGGCAATGCTGATGTGGCAAAAATTTATTTGGTAAATCCTAAATGAGCGAGTTGAGACATGCTCATTTAATAAATGAGCGAGTTGTTAATGAGCGAGTTTAAGCGAGTTGATAAATGAGCGAGTTTAAGTGAGCATTTAATGAGCGAGTTATGAGCGGCTCATGAGTTATGAGCAATTTACTCACTCCTACTTGGAATGCATCTTTTCTTATGGTTAATTTTATTAATTATTATTCTTCCTCATTATAAGATATTAATTCTTTTATTATATTAAATCTAAATTTCAACTGAATTCAACATAAATATTAATTCAATGTTTTAGAAAATAATATTATTAATTTAAAAGACATTATTATTTTTGATAATGTAATTAAGTATCGAATAAAAAACAACTTAATCAATATATTAATCATGAGTACTTGAGCCAAAGTCAATTCAGATATTTTTTTTTTATGTATTGAAGACTTCAAATATCTCGGGATAAGTTTTGCATGATTTTTTGGATGAAATGTGTGACATTCATGGATAACATATGCATCACATCAATCAAAACTATATAAATAAGTAGAAAATATTTGACTAAATTAGAAAAAAAAATTCAAAACACAATTATAAATGAGATGTTAGAGAAAATCAAAATACTAATAATAATTATTATATGTCGATACCAAATCATCAAAAGAGGACCAGTGCTTGGCCAATTCCTGACAAGTGCTCTTCCAAAACCAGATCTTTATAATTTGACCAAAAAATTGCCTACGGACGTTTACTTTAACAGAAAAATAAAAAATAAAACCCACTTTCTAAAAGAATTACTAATGTAACCTAGACCAATCATACTTTCATTATGAATCTGTTGATAAGAAAATTTAATTACATATGTATAGTAGGATTGAATTCAGAATATTGTATATTAATTTTGCTTTATTTTACTATGAAAATGGTGTGACAGAAACATTTTTTTGAACGGTTTATAAAAACTAGTCAAGTGAGGGCCAAGCGTTGCCGTGGGAATTGAAAGTCTATTTTGATCGATTTCTTTAAATGTGATTAATTTAATTATTAATTGTATAATTATTTATTAGTCAATAATGAGAGCAAACAAGAACCTTAGTGTTTGACCCTAAAAATATACCAAGATTATTACACATTTTATATAAAAATTATAATGAATTTTGTATTATTAGAATGAAGATTGTAATTGGTACTCTGTTAAATTTAATTATCTTACTGTGAAATTTGTATAGGTGCTTTGTTAATTATCTCGCATATGTGATTTTTTTTTCTCACTTCTCTTCTTGTAGTTAATTGTGACACAAAGAAACAATACATCACTAGGTCGGGTCCACACGCCCATTTTTCATGTGGTTTAAACTCAGATACAAATCTCAAAACATGCACATTTTTTAGAAGGGAAGAGCACTTATATTGAATGTGTTTAAACCGAGTCTGAACCCGTTATCCAACATGTTCAGAAACTCTTTCTGTAGAGTCTTCATTTTAAACTTAACATCATATGATAGTAAAAGAAGGTTCCAGAGAAGATTACCCACATTTAATCGGCCTAAAGCCCCATCATTCACAAATTCTCCTAATTTAAATATTTCCTCTCGCTTATATACTTAGGAGCCATAGCACGGATGGTATCTTTCTAAATCAAAATTGGAGATATTTTAAGCCTCTGATACACATATTCCATGTCAGAAATCGAATCGTGACAACTATTGTATGTTACAAAAATATTTCCTGTAAAGGAATCTTTCTTTAGTAGACCCTTTGATGTCATTCCGTAAAGAGTCTCCTCCATTAACTTCAAGAAACCAGCCTTGCTGAAGCAAGAAACTGAAAGAGAATAAACACTTTGAGAAATTTAGTGTTACTAGTGGGGGCAAAGAAGGAGCTGTATAGGATTTTATCACATAGAGACTGTGCTTCGGCAAAGAGACAGAAGACATCGCGGCATGATTTTTCGCATTGAGGGGGTTCAATTCTCCAAGGAGGTGCTGTTTTTTATGCTGATACTATCATAAATGTAGGAGGAATTATATGAAATTTTAATTTTGGAAAATTACAATAATTGTGTTGTTTGGAGACACTTAATAGCACCCAAAGAAACTTACCTTTTAGTCCCTCCAATATTACAATATCAATTTCATTTATATCCAATGAATTAGGATGAATCTATTGAATTATATTTTGTGTAATAGGAAAACGTAACGACTAGTAGAATAATTTGGAAATATAATAACGGCTAATTAGCCTATATAATCAATAAATTTATTTTTCTTTCAACTCATTCTAAAGTTCTAACAAATTGCAATGATGGTGATGATAGTATAAATAGCTTGGTAAAGCTCTATTTTTCAATTGAATGGCCAAAACATAGGATATCATTATCATACTCATATAATCTAATCAGTATCAATAAAATGTCTGAATTGTGATAGATTGAAGGCATAAAAGAGGAGAAATGTAAGTAGGAGGTACAAATTACATGGCTAGACTGTGGATATGATTTGAGTTTTGCGGAGGGATTTCCCCTTTTTCTGTTATAATCCTGGCCTTTCGGGCCCAACTTGAGTGGCCCGTAACGTTAGGTCGGCCTTTTGGGCCCAACTTAAATGCACTGGACATTTTCTTATGGTTAATTTTATTAGTTGTTATTCTTCTTCAATATAAGATACTAATTTTTTTGTTGTATAATTAGTTCTAAATTTCAAGTGAATTCAACATATATTATTAATTTAATGTTTCTGAAAATATAATTATTAATTTTAAAAACTGATTATTTTTTGATAATGTAATAAAGTATCAAATAATATATATATAGCTTAATCAAGTGATAACTGATTGCAAGACGTTGGAATCATGTGTACCAGATATTAATCATGAGTACTTGAGCTAAAATCAGTTAAGATATTTTTATGTAATGAAGACTTCAAATATCACATGATAAGTTGTGCATGATTTTTTTGGATGAAATGTGTGACATTCATGGATAACATATGCATTACATCAATAAAGACTCTATAAACAAGTAGAAAATACCTGAAAAAAATAATTAAATTGCTAAAACACAATAATATATGGAATTTTAGAGAAAAATCAAAATACTACTATGTTAATTATGATTTGACTAAAAAATGTGTGCGTTATTATTGTCTACTACTTCAGGTTTAGAACTCTCGACAAGAAATGAGAAGTTATAATACGTGCATTGTATATGTTAGATTAATTTATCAAATTTGTGTTTTTTTTTTTATAATTTTTGAAATGGATAATCAATTTAGTACATTTCTAATCTTATGGTATTGTTCATTTGTTTTGGTATCTTTTTAAAGTGCTGATACCTTTTACCATTTTTGTTATTATTTTTGATGGAAAATTAAAACTAGAATGAGTACTAATCGAAAAAGCTTTAGGTTTTTTCGGTTACCTAGTGAGCTACCAAATATTGTATCAATTACAGTAAGTGTATTTTTTTTGAGGTCTAAATATAAAATTGAAATCTTATTTGAGCGCAAATATATTAGTCATTGCTTTGGGCTTTATGTAAGTGGATTATTTTGGGTTAATAGACAAATCAAAGTTTTATTTAATTATTATTTTCTTATTTCTTTTCATTTTTTTAAATTAGCAAAGTCCAATTAAAAAAAAAAATTCTGCGATAACATGTATTTTGAATTGACGTATTGAAAATTTATTTTGAATTGACGTATGAAAATTTATTTTGAATTGACGTATGAAAGTAGACCAGATTATATTATTGATAGCCATCATTTAGGATGCACATATGACAAAAAAATATTATTTTTTGAAATATATTAAATATTTTGATAGATGGCATTCCATTATTTAAATTTTGTATGCATATCTCAATCCTTAATGACATATCTTATTTGTATACAGTATACACAGTAAGAAACTAAATTAATCATTTTATTCTTTCTACTGCATAGAATTTTTTTTTCCATATATCCGTTTTTTTTTATAAAATATTTGATACATTGTAAAATAAATATTTCTCCTTTTATCTCATCATACACCTTGATCGACATTTTATCTCTTTACTCTCTCTCTCTCTCTTGAGTAACTTTATTTTTTTAGTTTTGATTCGGACCGCTCGATCAGAAATTCAGGTCAATCTGCTCCGTAGAGGAATGCACATGGTTGTTAATATTCGTGTTAGAGCAGATCGGTCAGTTCGGATGAAAACTAAAAAAATGGATTATTTTAGGATCCGAATTCTGACTGTAGTGGACTAGTGGGCTTCGTTGGTAGATCTAGTTCTTCTGTTGTTTTTTTTTTTAATTTTAAGCTATCAATAACATAGTAACAAATAAATAGTTTAAGTTTGATAGATTTAAAATTCGTGATTCGAAAATAATTCAGATATAATTCGAAAATGATTCGATACTACTAGAAAACAAAAAAAAAATTCTAATCTTAAACTCATTGGTTTGAACGAGTTACTGATCCTCTGTTTTGTGTAATGTACAATTATTCAAAAGGATCCGACTCCGTTGCTCTCTAAATAGGAGAGCAGGACCCTGCTATTCAAAATCTAACCATTAAATTTTTTCATGCAAGAATCTCAACACAAATGAACGGTTAGGTTTTGAATAGCAGGGTCATGCTCTCCTATTTGGAGAGCAGCGGAGTTCAGCACAGAACAAAAGTGTTTCTCCAAAAATCCAATATAACATTTACTGACAATGGGGTTTTGCACTCGGACCAAAACACGAAATCACGAAATCAAATGGGGTTTTGCACTCGGACCAAAACTGATGGGAACAGATGTGTTTTTTGCACTCGGACCAAAACACGAAATCACGAAATCACGAAATCACGAAATCAAATAGAGCACAATGGGGTTTTGCACTCGGACCAAAACACGAAATCAAATGTGTTTTTTGATTTTTTCCTCAAACTGATGGGAACAGACTCGCCGCAAATGCCACTGATACATTGGAACAATCTGTACCGAACAGAACATAGCCTACAAGAATTGTCAACACCAATAACAGCACAAGAAATACAGGAAGCAATTATGCAATGGCCAAACAACAAAAGTTCGGGGCCGGATGGATTTTCAGGAGAGTTCTACAAGGCCTTTGCATCACTGCTTGTGTCAGACCTTCATGAAGTATACAAAAGGGTGATGGAAACAGGAAGCAGCCTACAACCTTTAAACTCCTCTTATATAGTGTTAATAAAAAAAAAAGATTCACCTACTCAACCATCAGACTATCGGCCTATCAGTCTGATACACGGAGTTCAGAAAATTTTCTCGAAAGTCTTAGCAAACAGACTGCAGCCAAGAATGAATGAACTGATAATGGATGTGCAAACTGGATTCCAGAAGGGTCGTCAGATGTCAGAGAGCTATATATATGCGCAACACTTGATCACTGTTGCAAGAAAAAACAAAATGCCATTTGCAATGCTAAAATTGGATATTAAAAAAGCATTTGATACCATCAGTTGGGATTTTGTTTTGCAAGTAATGAAGAATCTCGGGTTTCAAGACAATTGGATAACTTGGGTCAAGAATGCAGTACTTCAGGGATCGTCACAGGTTCTGATTAATGGGTTACTGGGGAAAAGAATTAATCTCAAACGAGGGGTCCGTCAAGGAGATTCTTTGTCACCTTCTCTATTTATCATGGCTATGGACTTCTTTGCACGATACCTACAAAAGCTCACACAACTGGGAGCAATTAGATTACCATTCCCGGACATGAGACCATGTCTGCTTTACGCGGATGATGCTTTACTATTTCTCAAACCCGACCCCAACCAGGCACAGGCCATTAAACTTGCACTCCTAGTATTTCAACAAGTTTCCGGTTTAGCAATAAACTTAGAAAAAACGGAGTTGCTGGCCTTGAACACTCTTCAAGAAAATAAAATTGAGATTGCGGCAATGCTTAACTGTCGATTGGCTGAACTGCCTATGACATACTTGGGGATACCATTGTCAGATAAAAGGTTACCAAAATCAGCGTATCTAGACCTATTGCATAAATTCAGCAAAAGGCTAGGGGGTTGGGCATCAAGGTTTCTATCCATCGCAGGAAGGCTTACATTACTAAATTCGATCCTATCATCCCTACCAGTGCACTTTATGTCAGTCCTTAAGCTACCGGAATGGGTAATACTCAAGATCGACAAAATTCGACGCAACTTCTTATGGCATGGAGTGACAGACCAAAAGAAGGGGTTCAATTTGGTAGATTGGGAAGTAGTCTGCACACCGAAACAATTGGGGGGATTAGGAGTTTTGGACTTAAGAGCTTTCAATAAAGCAATGCTACTTAAGTGGTTTTGGTGGTGGTTCAAACCTGAACAGAAGCTGTGGAAGCCACTGATAACAGCCACAGTGGGTAGAGTTGGCTACGTGCCGGATGCAACTGTATTCATGCAGTTAAAGAGAGATACGATCGACTTCTTCTATGTACACACGGAATTTCAACCGGGAAAGGGAACGGCTATCTCACTGTGGGACCATGATTGGGGGAAAGGAATACTAAGGGATCTCTTACCGGCCTTGTATTCATATTCAAAGATAGCAGGAATATCACTCCAACAAGGGGCATCGTCACACCAGCAGCTCATTGAGTCATTCATGCCAAACTTGTCGGAGCAAGCGCAAGAAGAGCTACAAAAACTAAGGAGATACATTGACCGGTTGCAACTAATTCAATCCGAAATGGATAACATCTGCTGGAAGGCCAATGACACAGGGGTATTTTCGGTACAATCAGCATACAAGGCATTGAAAGGGGGGCCAAGGATGGCATCAAACCTGAGGCATCTTTGGAAGCTAAAAGCGCCTCCAAGAATGATCATATTTGGATGGTTGGCAATAAGGAATCGCATCCTAACGCATGATAATTTGAAGAAAAAAGGATGCATCATAATAACAAGATGTCCATTGTGTAAGGCGGCTGCGGAATCAGTGCATCATCTATTCCAAAACTGTGACTACACAAAAAAAGTTTACACAATATTAATCTTGGCAAGGCCCTCACCCAATTGGCCAGCAGGGCCGGTACTCAATGTCACTGATAGACACCAGGTTGGTACACTAACAACGGCACAAAGAGCATTACTGTTAATTATGCAATTCATTGTTTGGCGAGAGAGATGTGCCAGGGTGTTTTCGGAATCAGAGAAAGAGCCTGGTGAACTGGCCAATGAGATATGGTGTCAAGCAAGCTTCTTTCGATAAAATGAAAAACAAAAACGGCAACAACACAAACAGATGGACTACTGGAGGAGAGAAAGCAATGACTGGTACAAAAGGTGGTACCGGTACAAAAAGGGGGAACAATGTTGACTGGGAAGGATTTTATATTGCAAATTGGTGGTACTGGTACAAAGGATTGTGTACCGAACAGGTACAGGTACATGAAACTTGGTACCAGAGGGGTGCATGCAAGTGCAGTTCAAGCAGGTCAACATGCTATCTTCAAAAGAGAAACAAAAAACAAGGGCTATTCGGCAAAATTACTACTGTCATTTAGTTTTTAAAAAAAGAAAAAAAACCATTTACTTTTCTGTTTTGTTCCTTTAGATTTTTATTGTTGCTTTTGTATGCTCAGATGTTTGAGCCTTTGCATTTTATTTTATTACTGTTACAGTACTCATGTAACTTTACCATTTTCAATGGAATCAAACATGGGCTTGACCCATGTTTTTCTCAAAAAAAAAAACATTTACTGACAATGTGGCGGGTCATTGACGATTCCATTTTGTCTTTCTTTAGTCTTTACCTACTACTAGTTTTGTTTTTCTATCTTGCAGCTAGGGATTGTAACTCTATGAATGCCACATAGCATCTGTCATTCTACAATGCAGAAGACCAGTGCGTTCTATTCACTTAATTCAAACAAATTCAAATGCAAATGTAGGTGGCGTAGTTGTTTTCCCATTCCTTTTTTTTTTTTTTCATAAAAAACCTCCCATTTGATTCATTCGGTATCAAATCAATCAATTAATATCTTGATTTTACATATCCGATATGAATCAATTTCTTGTTTTTACCTTGCTTTGATACACTTTTCTAGTGATTATGTTTTATAGATGGACACTACTGTACCTTGCTGGATATCTTATTTTCTCATTACAATTTAATCGAGTTATTACTGAACATAACACAAGTGCATGATTATATTTTATTTTTCCCATAATGCCCATATTTTATCTGATGGTTAAAAAAATGTACTAGAGCAATTAACTAAAAAATAGAATTATTATGGATAAATAATAAGGGAATTGCAATTTTCTTTTTGTATCTTAAACAAACTCTAATCTTAAACTCGTTGGTTTTGTTTCGAATCTGGACCAATATGGTTCAAGGTGGAATGCACGGAACCGGTTTAATAGTCGTGCAAATTCTGATTGACAAGTCCAGGTGCAAACATAAATATTATGTTTCCTTAGGTGATACGAATTAGTAGATCAATAGAGTAGACACCATAGTGACAAATGAATTATTCAAGTTCGGTTTGGCGAGCTCAAAAATTAATGATTCGGAAATAACTTGAATATAATTCAATAATAATTTAGAAGTAATTATATTTGCTTGCTTTTACATGTCAGTCATTAATCAATTTCTTGCTTTTACCTTGGTTTGTGCTGGATATCTAATTCTCTTATTACAATTTAATTGATTTATTACTAAACATAACACAAGTGGTTATATTTTATTTTCCCATAATGCCCATATTAATTTCATCTGATGGTTCAAAAGCAGTGTACTGGAGCAATTGTAAAAATATATATTTTGTATGAATAATAAGGAAATTGCAATTTTCTTTTTGTATCTTGATTTTTTTGTAAAACAAACTCTAATGTTAAACTCGTTGGTTTTGTTTTGTACTGATGAATTATGTTTGTTTGGATGAGTTACTGATAAAAATTTATGACCCATCCCCATGTGTAAATTCATGGATAAAAATTCTAATAAAAACAAATGCTCTGATAGCTTTGCAAGTGCTTTATTGTTTGGGCACATGTATACATGATTGGTATTAGGCAAATGTGAATATTAGGCAAAGGACGGATTGGTAGGGTCCTCTCTCTCTCTCTCTCTCTCTCTCTCTCTCTCTCTCTCTTCATGATGGAATGAAATGCTTCTAAAAGTCAGGCAGAAGTTATTGAAGCAATAAGTGCTCCACCAAAAAAAATTGTTTCTCAGAAAATCCAATACAACATTTATTGACAGTGTGGCGGGTCACTGACTAGTGTGTTCTTATCAGCTGCTGGGATTGTAACTCTGTGAATGCCACATCATAACAAAAGACTTGAGAGATGTTGTAGTCAAGCTGAAGACTAGTGCGTTTAATCCAGCTAGCTCTGTTACTGCATTCAACTTTTATTCATCTCTTCTCTTTTGTAATCTCTGTTTCAGCTACTACATTCAATCTCTATTCATCTTCTCTCTTTTGCAATCTCTGTTTCGGACTCTCTCTGATCTCTTTCCGTTTCTCATCTCAGCCCTCTCCTCGATCTGTTGCCATCGATCTGGTACACGGTATCTCTTTCCAAAATCTATAATTGTCATATCTCTGCCTTTTGCTATTTTCATTCTCAATCACCAATTTAGTACGTGTTTACAAAAAAAAAAAAAAAAAAAAAAAAAATTCTACTTGTTATTTCTGATTCCCAAGCAGTACTAGCAAGGAAAAAACAAAAATCGAAAAAAAAGCCGTCGCATTAGAAAGAAGAAATTTCAAGATGGCTCTTTCAAAAATTGCAAGCCTGGCAGGTTCCGCTGCCTGGCCCATTACTGAGTGGGCGGAGTCTGCTGTTATTGGGCAACTCGTCAGCATGGGTTTTTCATACTTGGGTGACCGTAAGCTGCCAGACAACAGCGTAGCCGAGCTAAAGAGGATAGAGACAGCTCTTCCCCAAATCAAAGCTGTCATGGGCATTGCCGAAGCTCTAAAGATGAAGGACCCAAGTGCTCGCCAATGGGTCGAGCAGTTTAGGCTGGCTGTTGAAGCATCCGAAGACGTGCTTGATGAGTTGGAGTACAAAAAACTGGAGGATACGGTGAAAGACCGAGGTGAGGCGGGTGGATCCGCTTCTAGTTCAAAGAAGAGAAAATCATGTACTATCAATGATGATACTTTGGAAAGGTTGAAGGAGGCTGTAACAATGTTGGATCAGGCTGCTCACGGTGTGGGTAATCTCCTTCAAGTTGCCACTGATCTTGGTATTCAGAATATTTTTGAATCACGACAAGAAGCCGTTAATCGTGAAACTACTTCCTTTTTAGTTGAAAGTGAGTTGTTTGGCCGGGAAGTTGAGAAGCACAAGATAATTGAATGGCTAAAGCAGCCAACTGATGCTCGCCTCTCTTCGTTTGGTATTGTCGGGGTGGGTGGATTAGGAAAGACCACCCTTGTACAATATGCATATCAAGAGATGCGCGGGTCGAATCATTTTGACAAAACAATTTGGGTTTGTGTTTCTACTAACTTCAGTGTTGAAGATATAACAAGAAAGATTCTTGGTGAACTAGGCGAAAATAATTGTTATAATAAACCATTTAATGCACTTCAAGAGACCTTGGAAGAAAATTTACATTCAAAGAAAATCCTTCTCGTTTTAGATGATATATGGGATGATGAGAAAAGGAGCAAATGGGAGAAATTGGTTGCTCCTTTGAGGTTTGTAAATAAAGGTAGTAAAATAATATTTACTACTAGAATGAAATCAGTGGCAGACTTGCTTGCAAGTGTGATACGTACAGAGCATGAATCTCTATCATTACAACGGTTAGGAGAGCAAGATTTGCAATTGCTCTTTCATAGTTATGCATTTCATGGTTTTAACCTTGAAAGTCATAGAGATTTGCAAGCAATTGGAGATCAAATACTAAAAATGCTCCGAGGTAGTCCATTAGCAGCAAAGGTGATCGGAAGCTTGCTGAATACACGTATGGACCAACAGTATTGGAGAAGAGTTTTGAACCAGGGGTCTCTATTTAACTTAGAGCAAGCAAAGGATGTGGTGGAGGTTTTGAAATTGAGCTACTACAATTTACCAGCAAACTTGCAAGTATGCTTTAGATTTTGTAGCATATTTCCACAAGATCATAGGTTTGATAAAGATGAGTTGATCAAAATGTGGATCTGTTCTGGATTTATCCGGCAACAATCAAGTCAAGAAGAAAGGCCGGAAGATATTGGAGAAGATTACTTCAATCTTCTCTTAAAGAAGTCATTCTTTGAATATGGTGGTGAATCATGGTTCTGGGGAGGAAAAAAGTTGTATTATGTTATGCATGATCTGGTGCATGAGTTGGCACAAAACGTTTCCCATGGAGAATGTTGTAGGATAGAATGTAACGATGAATCAATTACCATACCTAGCACTGTACGACATGTTTACATAGATGAACGTGAAATGGAAAAGGTCTCCCATCTTGAAAATTTACGCAGCTTGGTTATAACCCGTAATTGGAATTCATTTGTTCTTCCAAATAATTTAATTAAGAAGACAAGTTTACGTTTATTGAAAATAAGTGGATACATAAACAGTGAAATGCCCAAAGAGACAAGTTATTTGGTACACCTTCGCTACCTATCAGTGGAGGGGCGTCAACCTTATTATGTCATTGATAAAACGTTCAAGTACTTGCTCCTTACTTCAGTTTACAAACTTTATCATTTGCAAGTACTAGAAATTCGAGGAGATAATGAAGTTGCGATCAATTCAGCAATTGAAATAACTGGAGTGACCAATCTACTTAGGTTGCGTTATATGAATCTTCCAAAGGAGATAATGCAAACCATTCATGGAGTCAACAAGCTGACGTCTCTCCAAGAGCTAACCTTTTTTGTTGGACAAGAGAGTGGTCAACGTATAAATGAACTGGGCACACTAAAGAACCTCCGTCATTTGTTTATTGGAAACATTGAGAATATAGGGGATTATACTGAAGCTAAAAGTGCCAACCTATTAGGGAAGAATAATCTCATGTCGCTTTCCCTGGAATGGACCTCAGGGAGCAATCCTATTCACCCTGAGCAAATCATTGATTACCTCCAACCCCCTCCCAGTCTCATGGAATTGACAATTATCAATTATAATGGCCAAAGATCTCCTATTTGGATGGAGGAATCACTGCCTTTAAACCTATCATCCCTCATATTGTTTAATTGTCCTCTTTGGAAAAACCAATTATTTTCATGGAAAATGCCATACTTGAAAATTCTTGATATATGTTCTTGTCTAAATCTGGACAAGTTACCTGATATGCCACTTTCTCTAACTGAATTTCGAATTAGTGATGTGGGATTGACTTCTCTTCCTGCTTTGTACCAAAATTCTGGTAATAACACTTCTGCACCATTATCCCTAAAATCATCGCTAAGAGTAGTGCAGATAGAAGAGTGCCCCAACTTAATATCCTTGCATGGATTTCTGCAGCAAGACAACCTAGATTTGCAAGCTATTGAGGAATTAACCATCAACGGCTGTAAGAGATTGGCACACCCGCCAACTCATGGGTTTGGGAAGTTAACATCCTTGAAATACTTGAATATTAAGGATTGTCTAGACCTAATTGAATTTCCCACTTCGCTGCCACTTTCTCTAACTAAATTCTGCATCAGGAACGTGGGATTGAGTGTTCTTCCAAAATATTATGAAAGTCCCAACTCTAGCAGTGGCACATCAACATCATCACTAAAGATAGTGCAGATAGAAAACTGTCAAAACTTAATATCTTTCAACGGATTCTTGCAGCAAGACAACATAGATTTTCAGTCTATTGAGGAGATAAAAGTCGAAAGATGCAAGAATCTCGTACATCTACCACTGGGTGCATTTGAAAAATTTGTATCGCTACAGAAATTAACAATACAAAATTGCCCAATGTTAATGGCAGTTGAACATTCATCTAGGGAACAAGCACATGGTGCCAACCAAGGAAGTAACTTGGCTTCTTTAAAAATCGAGAGTCTTTGCATTGATGATCTCTCTCTCCTTCTCATTGAACCACTAAGAAGCCTAAGCTTTGTTAGCTACCTCACTGTTTACAGTTGTTCATGGATGGAGGCTTTGCTGGAGCAATGGTTTTTGCAAAACAGCAGTACCCTCAAGAGGTTGGTTCTCTCAGATGTGAGAAATCTCAATACATTGCCTGCTACAATGGTGAGGCTCACTGCCCTAGAAGGGCTAGCAATTTGTAATGCTAATTTGCTTGAGAATCTTCCGGAGTTACCTGCTTCTCTAAGGGAGTTATCTATCATTGGTGCAAACTCTTTGAAGTCATTGCCTGCTACAATGGTGAGGCTCACTGCCCTAGAAAGTCTAGCAATTCAGAATGCTAATTTGCTTGAGAATCTTCCGGAGTTACCTGCTTCTCTAAGGGAGTTATCTATCAATGGTGCAAGCTCTTTGAAGTCATTGCCTGCTACAATGGTGAGGCTCATTGCCCTAAAAGAGCTAACAATTGAGAATGCTGGTTTGCTTGAGGAGCTCCCAGAGTTACCTGCTTCTCTAAGGGAGTTATCTATCACTGGTGCAAACTCTCTGAAGTCATTGCCTGCTACAATGGTGAGGCTCACTGCCCTAAAAGAGCTAATAATTGAGAGTGCTACTTTGGTTGGGGAGCTCCCAGAGTTACCTGCTTCTCTGAAAATAAAGAGAACATAAACAGGTCCCCAACTCATGTTCTGAAACATAAGGACACTCTACTTTTATAACAGGTCTCCAGCTCTCGTTGAAAAAACAAAACCATCTAGAAATCAAGAAATTTGATTTGCTGGAGGAGCTTTCAGGGTTACTTGTTTCTCTAAAAGATAAGGCCGTGGTGGCAGGTGGCTTCTCTGAAACACTCTGTTTTCATAACAGAAATAAAGCAGATATATGCAGTAGGATAATGCTTCATAACTTACCAACCGCATATTAATAAGGTACATTCTTTTCCAAATTTATTGAATAAATTAAAGGCTCTTATTTGTGACTCTTCTTGTTTCAAACTTCAAAAACTTTGTAGGTCATTGTTGACAACATAACTGTGCCAACTCGACTGTTGCTTACATGTTAATGTTCAGATGAATGGAGGATGATAAGACGCACAATTTTCATGCGGTTAAGCACAAGGAAAAGAATGAACACGTGTATAACATATATGCACTACAAACAACTACTATAGCACCTTCCCTACAGGTATATATCTCACCTTGTTTCCAAGCTAAATTTAAGGGATACTAACATAGTTCAAATTTTTAACTCTCCCTATGTCTAAATGATATACCTGCTCCCAAGCCGGAATAAAAGGAGGGTTAACAATAAAATACTTAAAATGTGCTAATTAGAAGAATAGCAACTCAAATTAAAAAAAAGGACACCGAAATTTGCAAAAAGAACTGTAATAATGAACACTACAAAACAAAAAGAAGGTTTATTTAGATAAAAAGCAAAACTTGTTATTTAAGAGAACATGCACAAAATTCACAAAGCGTCCAAATTGCATTTCTAACAAGTTCCACTTTTTCAGAACTAGTTTGCCTAAATTCCCAGTTGAAGTGTCTGATGTTGTTAGCTCAAATTATTTTTAGCTGTTCTTTCCATTTGCTTTTTTACTTTTTAATCATTCTTTTAAGTGGTGCTGGCCAGCAGTACCTGTTTTGGTTTTCATACCACTAGTGTATCTTTGCCTTTAATTGGTACCTGTTGATGCAGATTTTTTCTTTGGTTCTCTGAGTGATCTGATTTCTTTACTTGGAGATCAATGAGGTACTAGATTATAGATAGAATCCAAAATTGACACAGAGGGGCTGCAGCACAATTTTAATCCAGCTGAAGAGATCAATGAGGTTTGATTTTTGCTACATAGGTACTAGATTATAGATAGAATCAAGCATTCATTAACTACCTACAGAGGTACTAGATTTTCATTGAACTTATTTTATTTTCTGAATAATATTCTGATTAGGGAAGCAATAGGAGATCAATGAGGCCTGTGATAGTGCTGTACAGGTTTGGCAGTCGTCAAAGAGATGAAGTCTATACTACGGGTATGTAGAAAATGTACTATGCATAGCGCATATTTGTCTGTACTATGGAGCAATATATTTTTTTTTCAGATTCCAAACAGTCGATCTAAATTGCTTAACATGGTCTCATATAAAAATGTATTTGTAAATTGTAATTCAAATTTTACATTTGTTATAATTTTTGCTTTATTTAGATAGGTAGAATGTCACTTGATCTAAAAATTTTAGGCCATTAAAAATAGTGATTTTCTAGTGATAAAAAAAAATAGTAAAAAGGTTCTATAAATGTAAAATTTGATTTGTAAATACAATTTCATATGGAGATCATGTTGAATGATTCAGATCGACTGTTTGCACATTTAAAATAGATTCATCGATCCATAGTACAGTCTAATATGTGCTATGCATAGTACCATAGCCTTACTCATAATTTAATTAGCAAAGTCAAAATTATGAAAATGCCAAGTCTTATACTGGTTTCATATATGATAAACCTCCATTTGATACCGCCATTAAGTTCAGTTACCATATTTTTCTGATCTTTTGTATTTAGATCTATTCACAAGAGGTATAGATATCCATCGCATTTCCTCTCAGTTCAGCCGTTACCTCACTTCCTTCAAATCCCTAGAAATCCTTCTCTAGCGCTGCCGCAAAAGTTTTAAGGAGAAGAAACGATTCAGCTCGAGCAGAGAAGCAAGGATTCAACTCGTTGAAGAAATCATCTCGCCAGGTAAGTGCGCACTTCTCGCTTCTTACCTTACTTCGATTGATTGTCTGATATCAGTGATTTGTTCTACTGTTTTAACTGGTTTGTCAAATTTGGATGGTTTCTGCAATATCAGAATGTTAATTAACCAAATTATCCCAATTTCTTATGTTCTTCTGTCTTTAATATTTTGTAGGTGTTGATACCATCTATTAGGTCACAGTGTGATGCATATTTGAATCAATTTGTCAACACAGTGAAAGGTGATAAATCAAAGAATTATTTATTTTTCTAGTTAAGTTAAAACAGAAAAGTTCATTTTTGTTTTGCTTTCATTTCTTTCCCAAATATTTTTAGGGAACAGAAAGCTTGTAGAAGAACACCCAGTTGAGGTAGCTGGAGTTGCCACAGTTGCCGGATTAGTTCTTATGCGAGGTACCAATGATTAATATTGTTGAAGAGGATGCGCATCCATCTCTTGCCCTCTTTCCAAACGGTCGGCTTTCGATTGGACACACCGCTGCTGATTTGGCATTACCATGACCGCATCTATTGCTCCGCCGTCATCTTTGACAACTGAACTGGGTTTGCCTCAATTCAACTTTCTCATCTTTTCTTTTGATTTATTTTTTGTTGCTGATTGCCTTGGTACAGGGTTCAATAATCAGTGTGAATTTTGACAGGTTATATTAGATTGTTTACTTATTTTTAGGATGGGGTTAATTTAGCTGAGGTTAGTTTTGAACTTTTTATATTCTCAAAAGATAGTGCTGGAAATAAAAGATCTATATTTTTGTTTCATCTGTAGCTACTAATTTATCATACTTTTTTGTACCAACTGTTTAATTTTTCATGAACTACAGATACTCCAAGCTGGGATTTGCTGGTAACTCGGAGCCATCATTTATTCTCCCAACAGTAGTAGGCGTGAATGATTCTTTTCTAAAGAATCTAAGGCAGACAGATGCAAGAGATAACTGTAATTGGTTAGGAAGATGACTTCGACTCCCCAAACTTCTGCCAGGTAGTGAGCAAGCTCCCCTTCTCCACCTCTTGCATCGGAATCTCTCACGATTCAAAACCCAAATAAGCATCTATATATGTTAATTGGTAGAGCCACCTGAATTATGTCTCAGGTTGTATCCTTTATCCAAGCATCACACTAATTTCTTGAGGGGCATACCGGATTACCAATGAAAGCCTTGTTGCTATTTCATTAAAAAGTTTACCACTTAATCTTCGATACGTACTAATTGAGATTCGGACCTCTCTTGTTGAATGAATATGGTAATACCATATATTACGTACACAGTGGTCCTTTGCCGAGTTGTTTTCATTTAAGGTATCCTTCACTAATTCTTTACCAAAATTGCATATTGGAGCTCTTTGAGGGCTCTTAATGAATGTTTTCCCTTCATGGATACAGGTGATGACCGGTTGAAACAGTCATCGAACTGCAGCTGGAAGTGCAAAATCAAAGCAGAGGGGCTGCAGCGCAATTTTACCAAGTTCAAAGGAAAGAAGTCCAAAATTGCCACAGAGGGGCTGCAGCGTAATTTTAAGGGGATACTTGCTAACTAGTTATGGCATGAGATTTTGGAAAATCATTTGATAGTTTTGTGCTGTCTTACAAGAGGCAGAAAATTGAGAATGCTTGTGAAAGATATTTATGGAATTTTAAGGGTAAGCATGCAAACTTTTCGTTGCTGATTGGATAGTTAACAACAGTGACCCAATCCGGCCTCATTGACAATTTTATCCCTAAAATTAAAAAAAAGACATTATTTTTGCTTCAGAGGTACTGGATTATAAATGGAATCTAGCATTCATTAACTACCTAGAGAGGTATTGGATTTTCATTAACTACATAGAGAGGTATTAGATTTTCATTAACTTGTTTCATTTTCTGATTAATGTTCTGATTAGAGATTAGGGAAGCAATGGTGGGAGCCAGGAGGCCAGTAAATTCCTTCAATCCTCTACTGAAATCATGATTCACTGGTACAGCCTTCTCTAGCAGAAGTTTATTTTGGTGGCAATGATTCGTGTAAACTGCATCTCTACAGGCCAACATGTGACAACTCAGGCTTTTACATCAGTTTAAATCGGAACCCAATTGCAGTTCCAAATTGTATAGCGTCTCGTTGAGAAGCACATCTTGTTGAGAAACTAGTAAGCAAAAAGAATACAAGGCACAAGTTTAATTTGTCAGAATTTATTTGGTGCACCTCTTATTTACTCTATAATTAACATATATATATATATATATATACATCACTTGCCTTCTTCCTAACTGATTACATTGCATACATAGATGACACGAGTAACTATGCAGTGTAGCTGGTACCAGCAACACCGAGATCAGGTTTACCATCATCTATCCCAGCGCCGAATATGGGCCCACCCAAGCCGGCCACATCCTTGATCTTATCCTCCAACTTGTTGACCAGCAGCCCCGGCTCGTCCTTGTCAGACCGTATGGCCATCTTCGGTGGGTCTTCCGTGACAGAACCCGGTGCAGTGTGGTAGGTAGTGGTGGTGAAAGACCCCATGGGTTGTGCTCCTTGTGCACCTGACATTGATCTTTATTTCTTTTTTTAACTGCAAAACTGATACTGATAGAAAATAGAAAGTGCAAGTACTGAAACCTGAACTGAAATAGAGTGAGATTTGGTTTGCAGAATTTCGAATGAAAGAAAGAGAAATGGGGAAAAGATTGATACGAAGAAGCTACTAGCTAAATGATGAATTTAGGGGCAACCCGACACGTAGGAGAGTTGACTGACACGTGTCAGGAAGATTTGTATGAAGAAGCTTCTTGGGTTAGTCCCTAATATGAATTTGCTATTGACATTTGCTATTAGTCCTTAATATGAAGAAGATTTATATGAAATTGCTGTTGACATTTTAGATCCTTCTTGGGTTAGCCCCTAAAAGAAATTTGTTCCAGAAATTACAATAGATTATCATGTCTGATATTTAATGATGGCTAAATTTGGAAAAGTACATTCATTTAAACTTTGGTACTCATGTTCCTTAATATCTTGGTCAATATATATATTTTTATTTGTGATCCCTACGGTTTCTTGCCATGTGCAATTTTTTAAATTCAAATTGTATTTATTCCAATTGACGAGATCTTTTTCTCTTTTACAGATTCAGACTCAAGTAGTTACTCAGGAAGTGGTTTAGATGCCAAAGCCTCAACACTGCATGAAAACAAGGTACATTTTTTTACTGTGATTGTATTTGTTAGGGCTACTAAGCATTTACTTGATGATAAAAATTTTACTGGTATATAATCTGATGGACCTTTTTGCACACTTCAATCTGCAGGAAAAAAAGCTTCTAAGCCTGCTTCGGATCATGAAAAAAGTAACATAACTTTGACTGTTTTATAGATTACCAGTACATACTGGTAACATAAAATTGCTCCGGGACTGTTCTTTCTGGTGACCATTGGCAAAGAAACCAAAACAATTATAATGAGGGAAATACCAATGACCAATTGTTTTCTTGTACCAGTAATAACTCAGTACTGTATTGTGCATCTTAGTTATTCTCTTCTCAACATGTCTAAATTTGTCTTGCCTTTGATATTGCAATGAGATGAGATGAGATGAGATGAGATGAGATGAGAAAATTATTTACCTAATAAGCAGTTTATTCTTGTTATGCATACAGAATCATCTAACGGGTTGAAACAATCAGATGCGGATGACCCGTTAAACCTAGCCAATCCAACTAACATGGATGCTCAAATGGATGGTAAGTTTCCTCAAAAGAAAGAAAAAAAAATGAAAGTCAGGCTTCCTATGTGATATAAATCTGAGAGGATACCAAGTGCTATCATATCCTGCATGAAAAAATATAGGGGACAGTGATTCTGCCAAAAAGCCAGAACCTGACAAGCATGCGACAAATTGGGCTTTTCATCAAGGTACTTTTCACTTGATTTATCTATTTTCAATCTCCAATTTTCTTTTGAAGCAATTTTTGTCCGTTATTTATAAGAGTGCCATACTGTTTTTGAACTAGGTGTCTGTTACCTGTCATTTGTTGCAGTATACTGGTTATTGTACCAGACAGGGGCTGTTTGGTACCAGTATTAGTTGGAAACTTGGGAATACCTGGTTGGTGGTTTGCAGAATTTTAGACCAAACTGAGACTTGACCGAATTTCCAATATTAGAAATTGCCAATAGTAATAATTAGAAAAAAATATCCGTTTGACAAAATGGTACCAGCATAAACAAGTATATAAATTGATGTTCTCTAAGCGGCTCTTGAATTGAGAAATAATTAGTAAACAACAAAGAAAAGGAGAATTTGTAAAATTTATTTGGTACACATCCTTTTTACTCTATTATCAACATATATGATTATATGCATTGTCATTTTCCTAACTTATTAGTTACATCGCAAACATATATATAGATGACACGTGTAACTTTGCAGTCTAGCCAGTACCGGCAACACCGAGATCGGGTTTACCATCATCTGTCCCAGCACCGAAGACGGGCCCACCCAAGCCGGCCGCATCCTTGACCTTATCCTCCAACTTGTTCACCGGTACCCCTGGCTCGTCCTTGTCAGACCTTATGGCCATCTTTGGTGGGTCTTCTGTGGCAGAACCCAGAGCAGTGTGGTAGGTGGTGGCTGTGAAAGACCCCTTTGGTTGTTGTGCTCCTTGTGCACCTGATATTAAGTTGAACTAGCAAAACTGATACTGATGGAAAAATAGAAATAGCAAATACTGAAAACCTGAACTGAAGTAGAGTGAGATTTGGTTTTGTAGAAATATTATTATATGAAGAAGGCTTTTTTTTGTTTTTTGTTTTTTGTTTTTTTTTGAGGAAAATGAAGAAGCCACTAGCCTACTAGCTAGGGATTTGGGGGTAACCCAACACGTAGGAGAGTTGACTAACACGTGTGAAGAAGATTTAAGGATTGAGGGACGCGTGTAATTGTAAATTTGTAATTGAACAGCACTCTATATGGTGTTTCATCTTGGGCTTAAAATAGGAAATGCATTTTGGGCCTAAACTTGTGGGAAAATGCATCTTGGGCCTAAACTAGTGAGCCCACAACGGATCCAAAAATATTTGTGATGACTTTAGCGAATAATAGACTTGAGCGAGATACACTTTCATCTGATTAATTTCTTTCTAAACTATTCTAATCCGTCTAATCTTAATCAGATGGCCGCTGAGAGGTTTTGTTCAAGAAAAGTGGGACTTAATTTAACATTTAAAAAAAGCGTGAATTAGAAAGCCAAACTCAGACTATCAAATTAGGAGGGAAAAAAAAAATACAAAATTAGATGTCAAAAGTTCTTACCCCCCCCAAAAAAAAAAAAAATTAATAAAGCTTAAGTTCGAAATTAAGAAAATAACAAATATATTCCAAAAAATAAAATAAAAGGACGAAAATTGTTAACTTTCAAAATACTTCTCATAAGTTAATGTAAAATAATTTAGGGTGTTTCAAAAAATAAAAGGATGGAAATTATTTTTTATATTAAATTTAGATGTTTCAAAAAATATATTATAAAAAGGAAGTAAAAAAGCAGTGCATAACTATTCCTATTTTTTTTAAAATGAATTTTTTTTTTTAACTCATGAAAATTATCAAAGCTAGCCTTTTGTTTCCTCCAAATGGTGGTGGAATTATATTAAATTTGTTCTAATTTTATAATGACATCAAACATATAAAATTAAATCTAATACTTAACCTTCAATGTACTTACCTCTAAAACTGATCATATTTCAACTTTAATTTTTAGGTTGGGTAATATACAAAAGTCAATCATGAAGTACTTGCCTCTATTTGCATTTTTCTTTTTACATTAACACTGCCTTTCTAATACATCTATAGAATTTAATTTAATTTAATTTAATTTAGCTTAAGAATGGATTTTGGCTACCTCCAAATTCCATATTACTAAAACTACATGGTAGTTTGAAGCATTAATTTAAAAAAAAATCATAACTTATATTAATTTATGACAATAGCATAATATAACTTTTTTTATTTCTGATTTCATATAGCATACTAAAATTAAATTTGTGTCCATACTAAAATGTGGTTTAATGTTTTTTTTAAAATAGAAATTAAATTCTCCTTTAAAATCTGCTCTGAGGATTTTGAAATAGAAATTAAATTATCCTTTAATTAATTGCCTTTAAACTCTGCAGCAAGTGCAAGCTCTCCACAACTTAATTTTGTTGGAATAGATTGCCCTAACGTTCGTTATTTCAATATTGTGGATTAGAATTGCCCCTTTATTCCTGGAATTTACATTTATATTAAGAAAATAATATAAGATCAATCCAACAAAATGATGCCTAAAATTGACAAACTACTAATTGAATTTTCAAAGTAACAGGAGGTCCATAATTGAATCTAATTTAGCCACGAATATTTTTCTCTGCTCTATTCTTTCGTCTTTATAACCATGAAGTTTAAATGAAATTGAGATCTCGATTAAGTTATGATGTCTAAAGAATGCAATTATTTTTTTCATGATGCCTATAAACTGACTAGTACAATTAAAGTCTTAAATTGCAAGAGAATAATAATTCAGTTTTACTGTTTTTTTTTTATTAAGAAATCATAAAATTTTTTTTGTCATTTTCAAATCTGACACTTAGATTTAAATCACAAGAATTCACTTTTACTAGTAACCATATGATTTTTTTTTTTTTTTGAAGCACACTAAATCTGACACTTAGATTTAAGCAATAAACATACATGACCATAGTCACACAATTACTCCAACCAGCATCTACTAAAATCTACAAAAGTTCACAAAAACATACAATTAAACAATAAAGTCCACAAAAGTTCTAAAAACTAGAATCACCTTCTAATACTACTTGCACATAATTACAATCAAAATACAAATCATCACAACAACATTTATAACAAGAAGGAATATTATCTTCTCTGCTAATGCAACAATTTGGGAGTTATGTTTCTTTAATTTTTCAATCTCAGTATCAAATCGAGCGACAATTTGACAATTCAAATCACTCCGCATGCCCACAACTCCAATTTTATGAAGATAACTCTCATAGTCCTCTTCCCACATCCAGAACCTGCACAAAAATGACTTCTGCGAAATAAAATAAAACCACATGTCAATTATTTTAATTAAGTGCTAACTCTTATGCTCAAATCAAAACTAAGTGATCCATGTTTGCATGTAATCACTCTTTGGAATGTTACAATACTACCCAATAGTTAAAACCAAGATTACAGTACAATTTCCAGCTAACAATTTTGGTTTATATGCAAATACTACCCAATAGCTAAAACTAAGATTAAATTAAAGAATATGACTATGTGACTCCAACTTGAATTAATTTCAGTTCTAGTCAGGTTAAATAAAAATCAAGTAAGACTTCTATGGAATATTACAGTACTACTACCCAATACAGGACTGCTATTGTGCTCCATATATTCTACTCAGTCACTAGAACAGTTTAAGCAAAATGGAATTACCAATTAAATACACAACAAAATGGAGTCACCATAACAGGTTATATTTGCCAATCCAAACTATTGATCTATTAGAGTAGAAGCAAAGACTATAAAATTATATGATGAATTCATATCCTATCAGGTACCTAAGCCAAAGACAATGCTAAAATCAATTCAGTGGCTCAGTGCTTGTGTAAAATATAGGAAGGTCCATTTTGAGATTCACACCAGATTGAAATGGCCTGAGTATTCATTCTACATTTTTACATTAAACAACAAGAAAATCTCAGATCAAGCTTGGAATGGAGCAAGAAGACGAAGGTTATCAAATCATCAAACTCAGCCAACTACTTCTAAACAAGGTAAACCAAATTAAAATTATACAAACGACCCATCAAAAATAGCCTAGAGATCATTTGTCAAAAAATCTAGTACCTTTTTGCAGTTTACGCATTTGTAGAATATCCTCTGTGAATTTACTGTGGTACCGCTCACAAATCTGTTCACATCGATCCGGCAATTCGGGCATTGCACAATTGGCAACAGACTGTCACTCGGCTGGGCGGCGGTAGATGAAATCGATTGTGTAGAGTTTTCAAAGGAGGACTAATGGCGATGCATACTGATTAGATCAAAAGGAGGAGGCGATTAAGGTGCTGGGTAGATTAGAGTTACTGGCAATGGAACGTACAATGGAATTTTCTTTACATTTGATGCATAAAATTGCTTAACGAAAGCATGCTGCAATCAGTAAAAAGAAAAAAAATTAGCAAATAAAAACATAAATTTCATGTTGAAGCATAGGAATTCCATGTTGAAGCATAAAAATTAGCAATTAAAAAGAAAAAATCAGTAACGAAACCAGTAGGAATTCCATGCTTAATTTCCTAACTAATTTTTCATAATTCAAAATCTAAAATCGAAATAAAAAATTAATTAAATCTCGAAACCTGATCTAAGTTAACAGTGATAAACCATTTTTTCTATAGATCTAAGTCAACTTTTGAACCAAATTTTTAGAAAACCTAAAGCCCTAAATTTAAAACAGAAAAGTAACAATTTTCAAGCAACAAAACTAAGGAAGTCTATAGATGAGTTTAAAAAAGAAGGAAGACATAAAACCTTAATAGCAGCAGCACGAAGATCGCAGTAGCACCATTTAGGGAGGAGGTGATTAGGGAAGATCACAGCAGCACGATTTAGGAAAGATCGCAGCAGCAGCAAAAGGAGGAGATTAGGGAGGAGGTGATTTAGGGAGGAGGCGAGTTTACTAGCAAGGTGCCATCGCAAATGTTTGGAGGAGTTAATCGTCTGTCTGAGTTGTGAAGAGGTTTGCACCTCACAACTGGAGGCATGCGGTATACCAAAACAGAAAGAAGAAATTTGGAGTAATGAAGGGTATAATCGGAAATACAGAAATACATATACCAAAACAATATTTTTCAGTTAATTTTTAATAAAAAAAAGTATAAGAATACAACATTAATGACAAATTTAGGAATTATTAAAGTTTGGAGTGTTATTTGAGTGAGTCTATGGTACTATGCATATCACGGGTTGTTACCGTGCTACAGCTCTATATTCGAGTTTTCAAATCCTAACGGTCAATCCGAACCGTTCATCTTGTTCTCCATATTAATATGTGTTTGGTGACCAAATTTTACATTTTTTGAAATTTTTGTACTAATTTTTTAGATTTATTGAAAATCACTTGATCTGAAAATTCTGGACCATCCAAAAACAGTGATTTTCAATAAATCTAATAAAATAGTAAAAATATTTCAAAAAATGTAAAATATGGTCTCCAAAAACATATTAATATGGAGAACAAGATGAACGGTTTGGATCGACCATTAGAATTTGAAAACTCGAATATAGAGCCGTAGCACGGTAACAAATTGTAATATGCATAGTACCATAGACTCACTCGTGTTATTTTTCCAATTTCAAAGTTCGGAATGCCATTTTCACAATTTTTCCAATATATCTTTGTTGCTTCTCCGGTCGCTTTGGCATCATATCAGTCATATCCTGCAATGGCATATTATACATACACTGCATCTGCCACTGTTTGGCAAATCGATCGGGCTGTATTGATATATATATAATGTCAGTAATATTCCACTTGTTTAATTTGTTTCAATAACAATAATATAAAAAAAAGATTTAAACTTCAAAATAAAAAAAAATTATATGCATAGCCAGCAGAGCCTTGTCTAGGGGAGATGGGAATGACTCCACTCCGGCTGGTGAGCCCCACAGTCGGCTTAATCCCCACCACTGAATTGGCAGCTGACGTATGAAAGTAGACCAAATTCAAAATTCAAAATTTATTTAATTATTTAATTATTCAAAATAAATTTTTAGACTATCTTTATTTGAGTGTTGCTTCTATGGGCATAAGGACCTATTTGTAAAATGAATATATTTTTATTTTCAAAGTTCAAATGATCGATCCAAACCGTTCATCTTGTTCTCCATATTAATATGTGCATGGAGACCAAATTTTATATTTTTTGGAATTTGTTTACTATTTATTAAGATGGATACAAAATTCAATAGTCTGAATTTGATATTTTTTGTACCCATCTTAATAAATAGTAAAAAAAAAATTAAAAAATATAAAATTTGGTCTCCAAGCATATATTAATATGGAGAACAAGATGAACGGTTTGGATCGATCATTTGAACTTTAAAAATAAAAATATGTTCATTTAACAAATAGGTCCATAGAAGCCTTTGCCTCTTTATTTTATTATTTAATTAGTTCTAACAAATGGAAGCAAATCCAACAGAGACCAACTGATTAATTAACAAAACAGTAACTAGATGTGTTGCTATAATTCTATTACCCGATACCAAACCGGATCCAATTAATTTAGATAGGATATTAATTTACCAGCAAAGGTCAAATTTGATATTTTTAGTGCATTGCACTATACCAGTGGTCTTTGCTTAGTGCTTGGCTGCTGAGTTTGGACTTGATACCATACCAGAGGTCAATCTAGGATACTTTGTGCATGAATAGAGATCTAATTTGATGTTTGAACATATTTTAGTAGCTCTAAACTACTGTTTTAGTACCATAAACAAAGAGAAGAAGATCAACAAGCTATCAGAGCTTGGAATATTTTTAATAAAGGCCAAGTCCTTAATTAGTATTATATTTAGACTTGTGACATCCAACTGACAAATAAAATCAAAGTTCACAAACAAAAAATTAAAGTTATAAAGAATTACGACATCACTTCATAAATATATCAAATGTTTTATTTTTTGGCATACACTCTAAACAACTTTTTCTTCACAAAATTATTTAAATCAAAATACTAAGATCTCTAATAAAAAAAGGTGGACCGCCCGGACATGAGGCGGCTCGCTTGAATTTTCGCCCGCCCCACAGCCCAGCGGTCGGGACATATATAAAAAAAAATTAGAGGTTATTTTTATAATTTTCTTTTTTTTGGGTATTAAAAAAAAGGCCGGGCGTTCTCTTTGCAGCTGGAGTACTGAAACATTAAATGAGTAAAACTAGGTGACAAGAACCAACGTTTTCAACCCGAATCGGACTCAAATTCAGATTCAGACTCACTTTGAAAAGCGTGCTATTACGTACTATGAAAGAGGAACCTACTTCAAGAATTGTCTATTTATCTTTTCAAGAAATATTAATAGTTGTTTACATTTTTTATATTAATGTTTATGTTTCTTTCTTTCTATGTTTACATTTTCTAAGTAATTATATAGAAAATACTTGACTAAATGGACAAAAAAAAACTAAATTGACAAAACAAAATAATACATGAAATGTTAGAGAAAATCAAAATATTTATATTTACATTCCTTAAAATATTAATAAACAAATTAATATATTTGTCTTGATATTATTAGTTGGTAGCACATATTTCAAAAGAAACATATATTAAAGATATTAAATTTTTTTTTATTATTCCCTAGTTTGTAAATTTTTTTATTTGAACAAACTTAGCAATACTTAACTAGTGCACATTATCGTAGCTACACAGTTTGTAACAATTATATTATGCGATTTTAAATATATGTATTTTTGTAATATTAGTTTGCCAAAATCAACACATTATAATTAGAGCGTTTATAATATTAGTTTGAGTTGTGTGCTAAGGTTCTATGTAATATAAAAATAAAAATTCAGTACTATGGATTTAAATTTTGAAATTTTGAAAATTGGAATTTAAATGTTTCATTAGAATCGCTCTTGCCATCTACACTTGGTATTTTTATTGGAGACCAAATTTTAGATTTTTTAGAATTTTAAACTCTTATATAAATAGAAAGAAAGTGATATTGATGAATAACTCAATTTTTTGGTACTTAAATATGACTTGTTCAGTTTAAAAAAAAATATAGTTAGGTGTTTATATCAATTCATTTGCATTTTTCTAAAGTATTCAACTATTCATACAGTAACTGAAAGTTTTGTGCATTAATTATACAATTATAACAAAACTCTAAAACAATAAAATAATAAAAGGACAGAAAATATGTTTGCTAAAAATAGAATGAAAGAAAAATTAGAGACTAAAAAAAATAATATTAATTTCTATAATATATTTTGCAATTACAAATCAAAATTTTTATAGCACTACTCCAAGAAATTAAGGAATTCATATCATGCCTATATCACCTAAGGTAACAAATATATTTCTGTATAGATCTGGACCGTCCGATAAGAATCCCCACAGATATTAAAGATGTCCCATGCATTTCACCTCGGTCTAGATTAATTCGGATTCAGATCGATAGTACGGATCTAAACAAAAATGAATTACCTCAAATTAAGGATATGGACTTGTCTCTTGGTCATTTTCTCTCTTATTAAATAAATTTATACTACATTAAATTATTAAATTATTGAGTTATTCAATGTTCGAATCTTTTATGTTTCTTGTTCCGTGTGGGTCGTCGTTTGTGAAATCGTACACCATTAAATAAACGGTTTAAAAAACATGAGACCGGTAACTATAAAATGAGGCGCGGAGGCTTGGCAAATTCATATCAATAATTCTGTTTAGATCCAACCTGTTCAATCAGAATCTGCACACATATATATTAAGGACCATGCACGAATATTAAAGGGAATGACTTGGCCCGGATTCCGATCGAATGGTCCTGATCTAAGCAAAAATGTCCTGTTACCAACGAGGGATGGTTTGGACGGAAATTTTATAAAATCTAATTTTTAAAAAAGTTCAGACAATCAAAAAAATTAACAAAATATTCTTGCTTAATAATTTCTCTTTCCTCCCCCATCCCTCTCTCTCTCTCTCTCTCTATATATGTTACTCTTTCTCTATTTATGGTAATTATTAAGCACAGCTATTTAGTTTTTATTTCTTTGATGCTATTCTCACGTTATTTACTATCAAGCAAGAGGAGGTATTTTGTCCCACTATTTTTGAAGGTAGATCATTTTGAAAAATTTCCGAATTTTAACTGTGTGGATCTCTTGTGAAAGAAAATATGAGAGGAGGCTGGATCCTCTATGGAGTACTACATTCCATCGGTGTAAATAATTGGTAAAGGCTTAACATAGAGGGGCCCAGAAATTAGGTTGGGCTGTACCAACATAATTCCAAAAAGTTACTTTTATGGGCCACACTAAGTTTACAATTTTGGAGGGGCCAGAATTAATGGTCGGAACATCTTCAATCCAGCAATTGAAATTAATTGCTAAATTAGCAATTATGAAAATTTTAAAAATTAAGCAATCCACTCTTACATTGGTACAATCAACCAAACAATTGAGAATTAAAAATATTTTGCCAACTCATCTTTAGAAAATGATTTCTTATTAAGCAATTATTTTCAACAATGGCTAAATAAGCAATAGCCATACAACTCAGCAATTACAAAAACAATTGACACATCAGCATAAGCAATCCATAAGCAATCACTGGAGATGCTCAATTTAAGCCACATAATTATGTCATGCTTTGTTGCATGTCATCGGTCATCATAAATGAGTCTATCATACATAATGTGTTACTTCTCACAAGTATATTGTGAATAAACTTTTATATAATCAATTATATACAGTTGCATTTAAATAATATGGAAGAACAACATATATATTTTGCTTATATGTAATATTATTTGGAAATGGAACCTTATAAAATTTTCAACAAACCTCATAAAATATTATACACTTGTGCTATTTGTTCCATGCAATCAACTAATATATTAAATGACCTAATTACTAAATTACCAAGAATTTAGTAATTTTGGGGAAATTAATTTACTAAAATAATGGAGAAAATCAATATTCTTTTAGCAGAAACCATATAATTTATTTTAGAAAAAATTAATTATATTTATCTTATTAACAATATACTAACCTAATAAATATATATTAACTTATAAAAATATTTTTAATTTTTTGCAACGTTTTTGTTGCAATTGTATTTATCATGGTTTTATTAATTTCTGTAGGAACATTTGCTAATATTGTAACAATGTTTAATTGTTTTGTTTACAACAACTATACTTAGTTACCACATTTTTATTTGAAAATCATTAATTTTGCAAAATCTTTAATTTCTTGTAATTATCAGATGACTTATTGTTTGAATCATTTATTTAACTTATAAACATGTTTATGAAATAATGATATTGTGACAAAATATGTTGAAAATATCGCAAATAGCTATTTTATAAGATTTGATTTATTTATTTTTTAAATAGTTTATTTTTTTTAAATTGTTGAAAATTGTTGATCTAACAGTGGCTGCTGATTTTACTGCTTTGTTAAGCCACCATTGGATCAACAATTTTGTAAAATACTTAATAAATAGTAAAAAAATCAGAAAAATATAAAATTTGGCCTCCAAGCGCATATTAATATGGAGAACAAGATGAACGGTTCGAATCGACCGTTTGAATTTTGAAAAGTTAAATTTGAACTATATGTATTTTGGCCCATTAGTCACTCTCTCTCTCTCTCTCTATATATATATATATTCTTTTTAATCTTTTTGGCATAAATAGCCCGAAGGCATGTCAAGATATAAATTGCTCATCATTTTAGATACACAAAAAATCTATTCTAACCATCTGGACTTGTCAAACTAGAACACATATATGCCAGACCCATATATAGACTAGACGACGACTGGCCAAACCTTTACTTTTTTTTAACAAAGCGACTATTTTACTTCACACTCATATTTTGCAATTTGAAAATCTAAAGCGACTATTTTACTTCACACTCATATTTTGCGATTTGAAAATCTAAACAACCGATCCGAACCGCTCAACATGATCTTCATATATTGAAATGTACTTGGAGACCAAATTTTACATTTTTTGGAATTGTTTTACTATTTATTAAGCAATTTTGAAAATCGCTGATCCGATGGTTTAGAAATTTTTACTGTTCACAGCAAAACAGCAGTTTTTAAAATTGCTTAATAAATAGTAAAAAAAAAAATCCAAAAAATGTAAAATTTTGTCTCCAAACACATTTCAATATGGAGATCACATCTAACGGTTCGGATCGGTCGTTTGGACTTTCAAAATAAAAATACAGCATGAAGTAGAAACGCGTTTTACTTCACAACTCACCGTAGCTCATCTCTCTCTCTCTCTCTCTCTATATATATATATATATGCCAGCCTAACTGTTGCAATTCACTATAATGTCCATAAAAATAAGGTTTGATGGGAATACTCAATGAGAATTCAGTGTATTAAATGGTACTAGGAGTGCATCATGTGAAGGTAATATTAGCCTAGGTGGATAATGGATTAATTTTCTCTGTACCGATTGAGCCAAAGAGCTTGCTTCAGAGAGGGGTAGAAGATGCTCATTAAAGGAAAGGAGAAAACTCAGAAATTACAGGCTGCCCTTGCCTCTAACTTGCTCCAGAAGAGAAAAAACGGAGAGGGAGAGGAGGGGACGAGTTACTGTTCGGAGGGGAGAAAGGAGAGCCACAGTGTATATTTTTGGCGGATCTTGTCACCCCCGATTCAGGGTGTAAGATTTACTGTTGGGAAGTAACGCTACCCCCATCTATCTTCCTCCCGTCCCTTCCCCTTCCTCTATGGACGCCACTTGTGGAGCACACTCTAAGTGGGATGGAAAGAATGACCTGTAGTTCAATCCTGTTACAAATTATTTTAATGCACACATTTATGCATGTATAAGGGTATATTATCAATTTGAGTAATTATAATAACCCCAGTCTATCAATCCCCCATTTATCCCCCGAATTGAATTACTCTTGCTAACGGCCAAAGTCTAATGGCCAAAGAACTAAATTAGCACCTAATTCCCCCAGATCACCTCAACTCCGCTAACATGGCTCCTCCGTCGATATTTCCCCTCGTGATTTTGGCTCAGCGTATCACCTCAAGTCCGCTAACATGGCTAACATGGCTCCTCCGCTCTTCTCACCTAGGTTGCCTGCTCGGGGGCTGATGAGTCAATCTGCCAGTTAAACCACTATCTCCAGTCGGAGTTCCTCTCTCTCTACTCTCACCTCCTCTTCTACTCGCCAGGACCTTGCCACGCCCCGGTCCGTACTCAAAACCCGTATGATCCAGCTTAAAAACCTTACTACAGCAGGAGACTTGTCGTGCATTGCCGTGTCAGATGACGACGGCCTCTTGTTCGCCGCCGACTCCGCCGATAAAGGCCGTGTTTATCTCATAAGCGTGCTGCTGTGTATGTATTTTTCTCAGATCTGATTCATTAGTACCTTTTTCTATTTACCGTAGACACTGAACTTTTAAGCTTCTCGTTTTTCTTGCTTAATGTTGCATGTTTGTGCTCTAGATCGAGTGGTAGCTTCTCTATTTAATTTTGCCCTTTTTTTAGATTTGATAGTTATTATACATTGTGATCTCTTATACCACTTCGAAGCAGGTGTTAATTTGTAGAGGATGAAAGAAAAAAAATACGCAAGATGCTGAAGACAAAAATTTCTGTTGGGTTTCGAGGTAACCAAAATCCGTTTAGGCTTAAGCTGCGGAAAGAACGTAAAACAAAAATTTTACTTCTAACTTAAGCCAAGGATTAAACAGGGTATGTCAGGAAACTTTCCAAGGCGGTCCACCTTCAGTATTCCTTTGGCATCAAAACCCAATTTAATCCTTTTACAGATCTACTCCGTGATTGATTTCTAAAACTTTAATCTACTTACCAATTAAATAAATTAATATAACATATTTATACCTTGTTTCCAAATCACAGTTGGAATGCAGACCGAGCGAGTAGAGTTTTATCACGGGAATGATTCTCCTCGGAGCACCAAACGTATGGTGCCTCTATAGGTTATCCACCAGGACTAACCAGAGAGCGGTTTATTTCTTTTGCCAGAAATACCGTAAATCGCGGAATTCTGCAAAAACACTATTCACAGAGAAAAAGACAAAAACCTGTAAACACAAATTTTTGGTTACTCAGTTTCACAAATAAGCAAAACTGACATACCGCGAAATTCGGTAAAACAATATTCATCGATCCCGTAAATATACTCCACAACAACCCGCAAGATTATACGTCAACTACGTATAACTTTCTTTTCTCAACCGAAACACTATTTGGGAGAGAAACCGAGAAAGAGAGAAAATACCGATTCGATTCTGCACGAAACGATACGTGTGAATTAGCCGTTTTTTTCTCTACATGCACCCCTCTATTTATAGGCTTTTGAGGAGGTTCACAAAAGACCGAAATACCCCTCAATATATGCCTATTTACAAGATATGTCATTGAATGGATAAGGATGACATGTCATGTGGATAGGATTGATGACATGTCATCTGGATAGGATCGATGACGTGTCATGCGGATAAGGACGAATCTGAAAAGATCCGAATGCCCTCGGCCCGAATACAAATAATATTCGTATAATTATTCTGAATAATTATATATATATTTATATTTTATTTCTTGCGGTTGTTGTTTCGGTAATTTATACAACGTGTCATGCACATTTATAAATTAACCGGTTAACTTTTATACGACGTGTCACATACGTTTATAAATTAACCAATGTTTTTGCTTGTTATTTTTACATAACATTTATAATTTAATTATAACACGTATAATTAATTATAACCATCTTACTATTGATCATAACCAATTTATAATCAATCACAATAAGATTCTTCGATTAACTCCTATATGGTGTGACCCAATAGGATCTGTGTTATGTTGGTAAATAGAGTTAAAACTGTTTTAACTTCTATAATCATGAGCGGCATCTGGCAACACATCATGACCATCCAATTACACAGATGATGCTGTACAGTACAATATCACGATCCAGTAAACAATTTACTTGTGTCTGTTCTTCTGTCTCATAGCTATCAGATTAGTTTCAAGATAGGTGTGTGTCATCCTTGTAAACTTAATCTTTTCTTGATCTTGAGCAGATTATCAAATATGATTACTCTTGTAATCATACCGCGCGCTGATAATCTTATTCTATCAAGGGGCCCAGTGATGCTATAGCTCGTATAGAGATACGAGGGACAATAGTACTTTTGGTAAACCATCACTACCTCAGCTAAGTCATGTATACCGAAGAGCTACCGTTATAACTGCATTTTACCGACAGCGTTTGATAACAATCACACATATATATTTCTTAGTAGGAAAGATGAATACCTCATACTTTAGAACTTAACACTGAATGAAAACATTAATGACATGAACACAATTCTGTATAATGTTTCATTCAGGGTCTGTCAGATATCATGTTCCTGGAACATATATCTATGTGATTAAAATGACAACTCCTTGTCTATGGTCTGTAAAACTTGACCATCATTTAATTCACATACTAACCTTATCGTGGTAATTAGTGTTCCTGCTAATTACATTGGCCAGTGACTTTTTTGGAGTATATATTATCTATATTATGAAGTTTCACAATTCCAGTCATGAACTCGAAATGATTCATAAATACAACAATACTCAAGGCAACAAAATGATATTAATCATCCAATTCATGAACAAAGCTTTATATATAATCAATTATCGTATTATTGACTTCTAGATTATTACACTAACAATTTCTTCCCATCAAAATATATATTGTGGAAATTACTTCATTTTTTTCACCTAGGCTCTCTCAGTAAAGTAGTGTACCCGTACCCAATTTATTCTAGTACCGACTGTTCAAATATCAAAAAGCTGATACTGAGCTGGTACCAGCCACATATCCCAAACTGTTCATAATATATATGCTAAAGTACCAAACCCATAGCTGGTATGAAAATGTAAGTTAGTTCATTAATTTTTAAAGTGCACTAATAGTTTGCAAGAGCTTAATGTTCAAGTATGTGAATCTGATCAGTACTAAAAAATCCTTTGCCTTCTCAATTTCACTTTTCTTGCACATTCCATAAATAAGATCTGCATATGTCACAAATTAGGCTCTCACCATTAACAATTCATGTTATCTAGAAATTCCATTGTATAGAGATATGAAACTGTTGTTACTTGTTAGAATCAGATATATGAAATTGTTCCTAGTGGTGCAGACTGTTATGCAATTTATATCAGAAATACGGAGTCCCTATTCAGCCTTGAGCTGTAAATAAATTTAATTGGTACAACTACCACACGTTGTGGAAATAATACTGGTAAAGATTGGTAGGGGTTCATATGTACCAAAAATTTTCACCTGATATGGTGCTTATGGTTAAACCCCTCACCTATTATTATCTTATTTGTTAACGATAGGTATGGTCATCAAGGAATTTAGTGACATGAACTATATGTATCAAGTGCAATTTTCAATTATTTGTATGTGACAATTTCCTCTCTTGTTAGAGGAGCCGAATGAGGATCTGATGATTGCTTTGAGAAAATGAGCTGAAATTGAACCCAAACATCTTGTCACGTTTGTTCAAAATAATGCCACTGACTTGAGACATCATTTTCCATGTGGTCTTGATGCCACCTGTATTGTTCATGTATTTTTTAGAATTCAAAATTAGTGTATTTCTGTTTTATAAGGTGTACATATTTTATTTTTGAGGTGTGAATACTTGATAGTTTTGATATGAATATCTAATATAATAGGCATAAGACAAAATATATTTTATGTTGTATTAGATGTACATGTTTAATTTGTGCAATGTAAATACTTGATTTGTTTGATATGAATACTTGATATACTTGTTTGATCGAATGTTGTACTTCTCATCTAGCAAAGACTAAAGTTTCAAGTAGCGAGTTATTTTCAAAGAACAAAGCTTCATTAATGGTGAATTAGGTTTCACTAAGAAATGATAGATATTTTTTTTGAAAAAAATAGAGGAATGAATACTTGATATTTTAGTTATGAATACTTTATATCTTAGATATAAATTTTTCAACGTGTATGTATGAATACTTGATATCTTAGGAATGAATACTTCAACCTATATGTATGAATACTTTCCATGTATACATATTAATATCATCAATTTCCAAAATAAATTTGTAACAAAATATATTTATCTAACAGTATGTTGAAATAAAATACACTACAATGTAAATATTCACACATCAATGCACGAGTGTGAATACTTTCTATTAAATTTATTTATTTTCTTTATAATATTGTTATCATTACTTCAAGGAAATATTGTTATCTAATCTTCAATAATTTTGTTTTGAAAAAAAATAGAGGTATACGAATGAATACTTTGCCTTAGAGATGAATACTTTAATGTGTATGAATGAATACTTGCGTGACAAAATATGAATACTTGTACAATGGACAACTCGAAAGTATGTTATCATAGATCTCATTTGAAAGATAAAATTGTGTAGAAAACATTTGTGGTTTTTGATTTGTAAAATTCCTCACATATCATCAGAAATATTGTTTAGATTGAACGGAGAAGAAAAAATCACCTCTAAAAACGTGTAAAAGATGGATGAGTGATGTATCCAGTTTTTGTATTTATACTTGCACGACGATGATGAATACTCTCTCGATGAGGTATGAATACTTGCTTGACGAGATATGAATACTTGTCCAACAGACAACTCGAAAATATATGTCATCATGGATCTCATTTGAAAGATAAAAATTAACGGAGAAAAAAAAACCCACCTCTAAAAACATGTTGTTACATTCTGAAATTTTCAAACTTGATTAAAATTTCTAAATTGATCATTTGGCTTAAATAAAAAGTTTAATTAACTTAACGATCGTTCGGGAATTTTCTGACCGACTAAAACAAAACTAAAATTTCGAAATATAAAGGAAGTATGAAATTATGTATATTAAAATTTAGAGTTTAAACATAAAATAAAATATAGCATTAGGAATAAAATTATAATTATTCGGTAAATTAGAAACTTAGAAAATCCGTTACAATTCTTTTTAAGTTTTAGGAAAGAAGAAATGTATTTAATTAGATTCGTGTAAATAAATAAATAAATTGAATTCCAAATAAGAGCATAATTATACGAAATTATTCGTACAATTGGATTTTAGAATTTATAAAACTAGTTCATTTAGGAATTTTAGAGAGTTAATGGAATATATAAAAATTATATAAATTGAGAACGAATTATTCGAATCTTAAATTGAGAGATAAATACACAAATTATATGTACAAATATAGTAACAAAAAATTATGAACTTTCGATTTGAATTTATGAAAGAAACGGAATTAAAACCAATTAAAAGAAACAATGTTTAAATTATGAATTATTTAGGCCATTAGATTTTGCTGCAGCACGAATCTTGATGCAGCCCATTAAACCTCTCCTTCTCTCTTTCTCTCCTCTCCCTCTACGTGACAGAACCCCCCAAATCAGCGCCCCCCCTTTTCCTCTTTCTACGCCAAAGAAACAGAGGGGCTCCGCCCCCTCTTCCCTCCGCCCTCTCCCGTCGCCGGTGAACCCCACCGGACCCGTCTCTGATCTCTCCTCTCTTCCTCTCTGCCCATGAGAGCCACAGCCGCCCCCTCTCTCTCTCGGTTTCTGCCCCCCCCCTCCCCTCCCATGAAACCCTAGTTTCTAGGGTTGAGGATGTGTGCTGCCTCGGCTTGATTGGTGCTGTCTCTCGGTGCTAAATTGGTGTTTGGAGACGCTTAATTGGGTGTTGGCTGATTCAATCTTGACGGCCATGAAGTGAGGCCCAACCTCGAGACCCGGCCGTTTTTATCACGTACCTTGCTGCCTTATGAATTCCTGTATCGGGTTAATATTCTAATTTTCTATTTGACTGCTTGATTTGTTGTTGTATCGAGTTTATGAAGTGTTGTGCTTACTTGCTGGGTTGTTGATTTTCCCGGAAGCAATGAGGTTTCCTTGTTTCCTTGTTGTGACCTTACCTCCCTGTTTTGACCATTGATGTCGTAGGCTATTCTGTGCGGGTTCAGTACATAGGTGCTGCCTTGTTCTAATTTGAAGTGAGTTATTTCTCTCATTTTTCTGGTGCTTGATGCCGTGCTGACATGGTGCAAATTTCCTCTTTGAATTGCTATGTTGTGGTTATGCTAATTACCCTTGTTGGTGTAAATAAATTAAGTAGAGGGGCCTCTATGAAAATCTGATATGAAATATGGTTATTTCGGCTTTGAATTGATGTATATTAATTAGACTTTGGGCCTCTTCCTTGCTGGGCCGAAATGACATGTATAAAAATATAGATAAATGGATTAAGGGCTATGGGCCTTTAATAAATGCATAATTGAATTGCTAAAATTGAATTGGGCTTGAATTGAATTGAAATTAATATGACATGATGTGTATATGTAAATTTGGAATTGGACGTGAATTAAAATGATTATAAATGAGCCGAAAGGTATAAAAGAATTGACGAATTGAAAGACGGCTTTTGGAAATTAAGTTTTGAGAATGTAACCGAACTAAACCAAGTAATCGTATAATATAGGTGTAGGCTCAGTCGAGCCAGATTTCGCGAGGCAATTCGAGACGCCTGATCTTTAAATTAAGCGGTACGCTCGTCATAATAAGGTGCGGGATTCTTGGACTTGTTTGATACTTTATTTTCAGGAATTAAACTGTGTATTCGTTTGTCATGTTGAATATCATTGATTGCATCACTGAATTGTGTAGAGCATTTGCATAGCCCAATCAAATTAAACTCGAATTGATCTGAATTGAATGATTTGCATGCTGGTATGGTTATAGGTTATGTTGATCTATTGTGATCTGATCTTGATTGAAAGTCACCACGATTGGATTGAATATGTGAATGTATGTGAATGGATTTACGAAGTTAAGCACTTGGATCCAATGAATTTGCCAAGTCGGGCTGTATGCTGACTTGGATTCCCAGGATCCTAAATGGCCTTAGGTGAACGGCCCTCGATATTCCCAGTACCGGTTGGGACGAGGGAAGGTGATTATGTTATGAGATGTGAATGGAACTCGTGGGTGACATGTGTAACGTCTGTGACTCGGTAGCATTCTCCTACTGGTTAATGCATTTTGAAGGTTAATTGAATATTACGACTATTGGAAACGATTCTCAAAGTGGATTTTCTTTATGTGATTCGAACCAGACCTTAATAAACGGTTAAGCCAAGTGATTACAGATGGGTGTCAGATAAAGGGTCCAGCGGTTGGCCATCTGTAGGTGTCAGTAACCCTACAGATGTGGGTTTGATAATGGTTCAGCTCGAAAGAACATTTGTAATTTCTACAAGCCCTAATGAACCGAGTTATGAATCGAGTTAAGCCAAAATATATATGTTGTGTTTGAAATTCATCTTGGAAATTCCGTAAACTGTGTTGCAAGTTGAATTAACTGTTGTCGTGCATTGGCATTCTGTTATTTATGATTATATGTATATGTTTGCATTGTTTATTGTTTGGGTTTCATTGTTGAATATAGAGTTTGATTGCAAGTCCAATAGTCTGAACTGTGGCAAATTCGCACTGAGAATTTATTCTCACCCCCCCTCTCCCGATTATTTTTCAGGTTTATTACACGGACGCAGCGAATGAGGATATTGGCAATGCATATAAAAGATTCACTGCCTTGCGTGTATATGTGACTCCTGATAGATACACGCGGCAGGCTGTCAGACCCCGGTGGATTTGGGGTGTGACACATGTAAAAGATGAATGAGTGATGTATCCAGTTTTTATATTTGCACTTGCACGACGATGATTAATACTTTCTCAATAAGGGATGAATACTTGTGCAATGAACAACTCGAAAGTATGTCATCATGGATCTCACACTGGTGGAAAATATGGAATCAGGATCGGTTATATATGCATATTAGTATCGGAATACAACCGATCCTGATGAAGGCGATACTGATAACTATCATAATCGATTGTTTATGAAACAACCCATCCTGATGTTATATTGGATCTAAAAAAAATATTTTTTTTTATTTGGCCAGCTTCCATATATATTTGCTGGCCAGCATAAAATATTTTTTTTATTTACCATTGATTTATTGGAGCTCAAAACCAATTAAGAACACAAAATAAAATTCATGAAACACAAAAAGAAGTACAATAATAGTTGAAGAAATTTTGGGCAGTAGCAAAATAAAATTCAACCACATGTATGGTACTCCCTCTTTTATCGTCTCCACCAGTGCAAACTTCAAAATCTGAACAAATATTTATATCATTAATTGCTTGTTTGTGCATCTTCGATACATGTATTATTTAAATTGAAAGACAAGAAAAACCTAGCTAGCATACCTCAAAGTGTACCTCTTCACTGCCGATGGAATAATCTCAAAAAGCCTTGCTCAAATGAAAAAAAAAATTGAAACCATGAACTATAATATTGCAATTTAGTGTAAATTAAAAATACAAAAGATGCTCAAATGTACATAACAGATTTGAGGAAATAAACAGTATGTACCTTAAGTATAATTTAAGGGCATAAGCCGGGGCATCATCCTTCATCTCTGTCACACCCCGCGGCCACGGGATGTGACAGTCTCCCGCCGTAAGCATACAACGCCGTGTATACTTACAAGGCTATTCAAATCTTACTCAACAATTCAACAGATAATAATATAAACTAAGTTTATAGATACACAAATCAGAGTACACAGTCTGGTCAGAATATAATACAATATAAGTATCTCATCCGGATACCAACCATAAGGCCTACCCTAAATCTATACAAAAAAACATATCTAGGGTTATCAAGTGGTAAGCTACTAAGGCCTACTACTCTCGTGCCTCTCCGGAATCAGTCGCACCAGTACCTGTAAAATAACCGGAAGGGTGGGGGTGAGAATAAATTCTCAGTGCGAATTTTGCCACAGTTTAGACTATTGGACTTGCAATCAAACTCTATATTCAACAATGAAACCCAAACAATAACAGTTCAAACAGATATATATAATCATAAATAACAGAATGCCAATGCTCGACAACAGTTTAATCAACCTGAAACACAGTTTACGAAATTTCCAAGATGAATTTCAAACACAACATATATTTTGGCTTAACTCAATTCAATAACTCAATTCAGTACGGCTTGTAGCAAATACAGATGTTCTTTCGAGCTGAACCATTATCAACCCCACATCTGTAGGGTTACAGACGCCTACAGATGGCCAACCCCTGGACCCTTTATCTGACACCCATCTGCAATCGCTTGGCTTAACAGTTTATTACGGTCTGGTTCAAATCATATAAAGAAAATCCTCTTTGGAAACATTCCAATAGTCGTAATATTCAATTAACCTTCAAAATGCATTAACCAGTAGGAGAATGCTACCGAGTCACAGACGTTACACATGTCACCCACGAGTTCCATTCACATCTCATAACATAATCACCTTCCCTCGTCCCAACCGGTACTGGGAATATCGAGGGCCGTTCACCTAAGGCCATTTAGGATCCTGGGAATCCAAGTCAGCATACAGCCCGACTTGGCAAATTCATTGGATCCAAGTGCTTAACTTCGTAAATCCATTCACATACATTCACATACATAGTTCGTGGTGACTTTCAATCAAAATCAGATCACAATAGATCAACATAACCTATAACCATACCAGCATGCAAATCATTCAATTCAGATCAATTCGAGTTTAATTTGATTGGGCTATGCAAATGCTCTACACAATTCAGTGATGCAATCAATGATATTCAACATGACAAACGAATACACAGTTTAATTTCTGAAAATAAAGTATCAAACAAGTCCAAGAATCCCGCACCTTAGTATGACGAGCGTACCGCTTAATTTAAGGATCGGACGTCTCGTATTGTCTCGCAAGTTCTTGCTCGACCGAGCCTACACCTATATTATACGTATACTTGGTTTAACATTGGTTCACTATTGGAAACATTTACTCGAGTTACATCAGGCTTACACCTTAATCAATTTTCTATCCTTTGGTAGCAATCCGTTCAATTCCTGATTTCTTACTTACAACCTTTCAAATCACACCATTTACCTCGGGTTCCTTCAAACCCTACACAATTATAATTAGGTAACCATTTAGTCACAGGTTCACTACTTTGGTTCTCGGTTCAATTCAATTCACCGTTTGGTTAACCCTAATTTGGTCAAAATCTCAAATTAATCGTTAAACGTTCTAAAAATTCAAGATCAGGAAGCAACCCTACCGATTACAAGTCTAATTGGTCGGGTTAAATAAATCAAATCACGATTATGCCAACTTTCAATTTTGGCACGAAACCCTAGAAATCAGATTTCACAAATCGGAAGAAATCGGGAAAAAGATTGACAAACAAACTAGTAAGGAGTGTAGAGGAACTAGTCCTCGAGCAATTTGAACACAAATCTCGAGTTTAAAACGAGAATCCGAGAAAATCGAGAAATCCGAGATTTTAGAGAGAAATGGAAAGAGAAAGAAATACCGAGCAGGAGAGCTAGGAGAGATTCACGGCTGCTGACTCGGTTCCAGTTTCGATTTCTCGCAACAATCGGGGGTTTAAGTTAGACGGAAAACTCTCTCTTTCTTTTTCCTTCTCTTGGGACGAAAATGACTTAAAAATGGGGAAATGGTGAAGAGAGAGAGAGAGAGAAGCTTCAATTTGAGTTTTAGGGTTAAAATTACCCTGAATGCGGATGCACCCATCCGCACTGCGGGTGGCTTGACCCGCACTCAGCACTTAGTCGGTTTCCAGAAAATGAGCTTTAACACAGAAGTCATCCGCAGCGCGGGTCACCCATCCGCACTCGGGACTTAGGCAAATTTCAGAAAAAGTTCGAGCCTATTGCGGATGAAATCCACCCGCAGTGCGGGTCAACCCATCCGCACTCGGGACTTAGCCATTTTTTCAGGAAATTCAGCTCAATATAGGAATTTATGAGTGCGTCTGGACCCATCCGCAGTGCGGGTCACTCACCCGCACTCAACACTTAGTAAATTTTGACCAACACCGAATTGTATGAGTGCGGATGCACCCACCCGCAGTGCGGGTCAATCCCATCCGCACTCAGCCTATAAAGTTCCAAAATCTCGAAATTTCAACGCGGTTTCGATTCACGCTTAACTTACTTATTTAGGGGAACCTTAATTAAGGTTTAAACTTCCATTTTATAAGCACACTTTTCGATTCTTGCTTTTAAATCCTTTGACTTTAATTATTTAAAATTTTGTAACGTAACAATCTCATTCCATGAACTTGGAAGAGATGGATGGCACATCCTTGTCAGTTTTCGTCTTCTTTGCTTTTTTTTGACATGATCGAGAGAGAGAGACGGACGAGTTGAGAGGCGGGTTTGATTTTTGCTAAGTTGAAAATGAGAGGCGCGAAATGAAAATAAGAACCCTAGAAGAGGGAGAGACTGAGACAGAGAGAGAGACGGAGGAGTTGAGAGACGGGTTTGATTTTCGCTAAGTTGAAAATGAGAGGCGTGGAATGAAAATAAGAACCTTAGGGAGTTATCAGGATCGGTTGTTTTGAAATAACCGATCCTGATAGTAACTATCAGGATCGGTTTTTTGGTTAAACAACCAATCCTGATAATTATAAAAGGGTTTCTTGGTTAAATCATGACATTGAATGTTTGGCAAAAATCATGAAATTTTGTTGACGTGTTATTCTATGATGCTGGAAATTTGGCCAGAAAAATGAAGATTATATTTTTATTTTATGCTACTGCTACATATATCTTCTCTAATATTTAAAACATTGATCACTTCTTGCACAGATCATGAATTAATGCATATTAATTAGAATGTCTTGTACAGAGTTTATATATATATATATAGAGTTAGGCTGGGGTGCTATGGATAGCATAGTGGCCTCTATGCTACGGCTCAATAGTCGAGTTTTCAAAATCCAAACGGTCGATCCGAACCGTTCATCTTATTCTCCATATTAATATCTGCTTGGAGACCAAATTTTATAATTTTCTGAATTTTTTTACTATTTATTAAGCCACTTTGAAAATCGCTAATCCAACGGTTTTACTGTTTTGTGCAGCCACCGTTGGATCAACAATTTTGTAAAATACTTAATAAATAGTAAAAAAATTCAGAAAAATGTAAAATTTGGTCTCCAAGCAGATATTAATATGGAGAATAAGATGAACGGTTCGGATCGACCGTTTTGATTTTGAAAACTCGAATATTGAGCCGTAGCATAGAGGCCACTATGCTATCCATAGCACCCCAGCCTAACTCTAAAAAAAAAAAACATGGGGCGCCCCAGCCAGGGGCGCTCCGCTAGTTGGTATGGAGCGCCCCAGCCACGGGCGGTCCACTTGTGTTTTGGGCCGCCCGTGGGCCTGGCGGTTGGAGCATTTTTAATAAAAAATTAAATTTAAAGTTATTTTTAAAACTAATTTTTTTTTTAAGGATATTAATAAAAATGGCCGGCAATAAAGCATGACATGACTTATGTGGCTTAAATTAAGGCAACGATTTTTTTGTAAGGTTTAAATTAAGCCTACGATTGTCGCCTCAAATTTGAAGGTTTCAGTCTCCAAAATTGTACACTAAATGTGGCCCATAAAAGTAAATATTTTGCAATTGCACTAAATGTGGCCCATAAAAGTAAATATTTTGCAATTGCATTGGTGTGGCCCAATTTTTTTTCCGGGCCACTGTAAGTTGGTCCCTGCCTTAGCATTAATTACACGTTTGGAAAGTAATCCATGCCATAGAGAATCTAGCGTCTTCTAAAACTCTTTCAACTCACATCTACAGAGTCCAACTACCCCTTGGAGGTAACAGGATATTGCTGCTTAGATCCGTCTCCTTAAATATTCGTGCATGATCCTTAATATGTGTGCAGATTCTGATCGGACGGTTTAGATCTAAATAAAATTATTGATATGAATTCGCCAAGCCTCCCCGCCTCTTTTTATAAACCGCTCTCATTTTTTTTAAACCATTTATTTCATGGTGTACTATTTGACAAACAACGACCCACACGGAGTAAGAAACTTACAAGATTAGAACACTGAATAATTCAATAATTTAATGATTTAATGTAGTATAATTTTATTTAAGTAGAGACAAGCTTGAGCCCATATATATATATATATATATATATATATATAATTCTTTGGCGTCATGGATCCTTGAAGCAAATTAATTAACTAATTAATGAGACGAAATGCATCCATAAAATGATCATCTCAATCTCATCTGAACAAGAGAAATATACGTAGCATTGCATCACATCGATCATGCAATGAAAGAAATTAACAAATAATGTTGAAATAACAAATATTATTATTTGCAACAATTAATTTCATTACAACAATTTAGATTTAATCCAATAGTCCTGATTGGTCATTAAAAAACATAATTAGCTTCATAACATATATATATATGAGAAGGGTTCCACTGACTCCAATTTTCATGCCTCCATTGAACCTCCAAATCTCAACCATTCATCAAGTATTTGATCAACGAACCAGATTAAAATGCTCAAGAGTAAGAAAATTTTCTCAATTCGCCTCCAGTACTGCCTCTCTCCCTATCGCTCTTTCCCAGTGCGCCCCCACCACGCCCCCTCCCCACCCCACGACTTCCCTCGCACGCCCCCCAGCGCCCCCTTCCCCCGACCTCCCCCTCGCGCCCCCCTTCCCCGTGACTCTCGACTACGAACCGACGTTGCACCGACATTAGAATAGGATTGTAGGGAGGTGAGGATGACAAGTTAGGTTTTTAAAGCCTCTTGAAATTTCTTTACAGTCAGAACACAAACATCACTAGGCGGCATCAATCATTTGGGCACGTTGGCGTTGTCAAAACGATCTGACTTACTCAGCAGTACAACCGAATTTCAAAAGGTTCATCTCCTATTACAGGGCAATAGTGAATGAATCCAATTTGGCATCGAAGGGCACTCCGGCAGCAACTGGTAACCGGAGTGAGCTTCTGACGAGGCAACAATAGGGATGTCTCTCTAAAATTGAATGCTTTGTGGATGGAGCTTGGGTTGACAGATGGCAAGGGGGGATTGGATGTGTGCTGTACATGCAGTGAGGGAGAGTTGCAGGCCTATCTAACTTCACATAAGAAGGCTTGTAGCGCTACTCATGCTGAAGCAATTGCTCTCCTTGAGGGCATCAGGTTTGTGCAACACAAAGGGTTTCTAGAATGTGACTTCTACTCTGACAATGCATCTCTGGTAAGTTGGGTGACTGATACGCAACCACCGGTACAGGCAAATTGGGAAGCGTTCAAAGAATGAATGATATTATGGATGGAATTAAGAAAGAACACTAAATATATCTATCAGGCTATTCCTAGAGGTCAAAACGAAGTGGCCGACCATTTAGCAAAAGCAGGTAGATCTCAGGGGTTAGATTATGTAGGCTTCACTTTCCCTCTGTTCAAATGTACTAGTACTATTTCATGAGGATGCGAAGTTTGTTTTTTTTTTACTTTGGCAGATGATAGGGAGAATTCCTAAATCCGTTTGTAATGATGAAGTAATCTGTAAGGAGATGTAATGTTTTTCCCCTTGGAATACAAAAAAAAAACACAAAAATTAGCAATTGTGTCACATACCAAGACTAGGCAATTTGGTTGTACATTTTTTTAGGATGTTGTCATTTGTATTTATTTTTTATTTTGAGAGAAAGATGGCTATTTTTGTTGTGTTTGTATCTATATTTCATTTATATTTCATTTTTGGGAGCAAGATAGATGTAGTGCATAAAATATTTTTACATGCGAATAGCAAATTTCTTATACAAAAAATATATTTTATTTTTGATGTGACCTCTTAAATGCAATAAAATTTGTTATTACAGGAAACATGGAGCGGCAACGTTCTTGCAAGATTATTAGAAATTGATACAATAAAGAATAAAGATTACCAAAGCATCCCAAAATTAATTTTGTCAGTCTTTTCTTAGATGCATCACAACAAAATGCATTTGTACCAGAAGGGCTACAGTACCAGAAAATTTACACACCAATCTAGCACATAATTCGTAAGTATGTAATATTCCCACAAAATTCAAAATAACATATAAATTATATTTAAGCAATGTTGACCCAATTCAGGTAACAAAAAACTAGCGAGCAACAAAAAGTTAGCAATTAAACACAGAAATTAACCCAAAAATTAGCAATTGACATGAACTAAAATGAATAACACCGTAATGCATTCTTTGTAGTTTGTACCAGTTTGAAATGTGTAGTAGAAAAATTAAAATTACTTATACCAGAAATGAACAATTGAATTGAACATAATAACAGTAAAATAGACAGCCGTTCACAACAATAATATTGCATTATTGTACCAGTACATGACTTGTAACAGTTTAAAAACAAAAAATAACAACAAAAAAAAAAAATCAAATTTTACAAAAATTCCAGATTTAACATGATATTGTATAAAGTTCTATCATCCTTGTGAATTGAACCTATTGCAAATATAAACAATGAAATAACAAGAAATGAAGAAATTTTAGCGGTTCCTCATTCTCTTTTGTTATGACACCTACTTGGGACTAATCTGCACATAACCTGCACATTAAAAATAAAACCATAAAGCATTATTTGTTTGAATAATCAAAAGGTCGCAAACCCTCATACATACAATTATACAAATTTAAACCCAATTATTATTGTACTTGGACTAACAAATGGTACTCAATTCATGCTATCACATTCAAAGATGTAAACATTTCATACATCAACCTTTAACATATATACCCAACCAGAAAAACATATGATAAGCATATCTGAAATAGCCACAAATCACCAGATAAATTACTAGAATACCTGCTAATGCCTCAAATTTAGACGTAACAGAACATACCAGTCCCATATAGGGGTGATTAATGAGCGAGCATGAGCGAGTTAGGGTATGCTCATGCTCGCTCATTAAGTAAATGAGCGAGTTTAAATGAGCGGATAAATGAGCGAGTTGTAAATGAGCGAGCTTTTAATGAGCGAGTTATGAGCGGCTCATGAGTTATGACTTATGACTCATAACAAAATTATATAGTGTGCCCACGTATAACAAAATTTGTTAAAAGTCATCATAATAAAATTCAACAAATTGTCATAATTCATTTAAATGAGCGAGTTGTTATGACTATTACTTGTTTTGGGCTTTTGGCGGAGGTTTTGGTTCTGCCGATTTACAAAAAAAATGAATATGAAACTATGAATATTAGTATATTATACAAGATTAAATGTTACATTGTACTCATTATATTACACATAATTAAATATGAAACTATGCTCACTATCTATCAATCTTAATGAGGCAAGGTTGATATTATACAGAATTACATAGGATTAAATGTGGTAGGGATTAGGTGTGACAAATTCTTAATGAGCGAGTTATGAGCGAGTTGGGTCATGCTCATGCTTGCTCATTAAGTAAATGAGCGAGTTTAGATGAGCTTTTAATGAGCGAGTTATGAGCGATTTACTCACCCCTAGTCCCATATACAATACCCAAATTGTAAAAATCACCAATGTATAAAAAATTAGAAATAGATGTGAATTTATGTAAAAAATAACACAAAACAGATCTAGTTTACCAAAAATTTCAGTTTGAAATGTGTGCAATAGAACTGAATCAAGGCTACATGCATTTTTTTATTTTGAAACTTCTCAATCTTGGAGAGAGGGAGAGAGAAAGAGAGAGTTACATGATTCTCTTTGGATTCCTTGTAACACGGAGGAGAGTCGGCGAAGAGATCGGGGAGGAGGGCCGCGTCGGGAAAGAGAGAGAAAGGCAGAGGTTGCGAGAGAGAGCACGCAGGGGGGCTTCTCAAACGGAGGTCGCTGTGGGAGGGGGATTGATAGCCGGATTCGCTGGATGGGGTGCCGAGAGAGAGCGACGGAAGGAGAGAGAGAGAGAGTTGCTAATTGGAAGTGAAATGGAGACGATTGGATCAAATTTTATCACTGAAGCGTTTTCTGATCAGATCCGTTGATCAAATAATTGATAAACGGTTGAGATTTGGAGGTTTAATTGAGGCATGAAAAATGGAGGCAGTGGAACCCTCCTCTATATATATATATAGAGAGAGAGAGAGAGAGAGAGAGCGCTAGGCTACGGTGAGTTGCGAAGTAAAACGCGTTTCTACTTAACGCCGTATTTTTATTATGAAAGTCCAAATTACCGATCCGAACCGTTAGATATTTAATCCATATTGAAATGTGCTTGGAGACCAAAATTTATATTTTTTGGAATTTTTTTACTATTTATTAAGCATTTTTTAAAATTGTTGTTTTGCTGTTTTCCCTCAAATAAAACACTTTAATAATTCCAATTTCCTCCCCCATAAAACACTTTATTTTGAGAAGAGAGTACTATCTGGATCGATTCCTAGGTTAAGAACCGATCCAAATAGTTATCAGGATCGGTTCCTAGCTTAAGAACCGCTCCTGATAACTATCTGGATCGGTTTTTAACCTAGGAACTAATCCTGATACTATCTGGATTGGTTCTTAATCAAGGAACCGATCCAGATAGTCTTTAGGAACCAATATTATGACTTGCTTAAGAAATATTAAGACTTTAGGAACCAATATTATGACATGCTTAAGAAATATTAAAATTTTGGTACAACTATTTATGAATAATAAGACTTTCTCAATCAATAATATATTTCTGGAAAATTTGTTTAAAACATCCAAAAAAATAAGTTACAAGAAAATTAAAACTTGAAAACTACTTTTAACATGAAATAAAATAAGCTACTAAAAATAACATTAAATTTTTTAGGATAATTTATTAAAATAATTTATAATATAACTAGATCAGTTGTTTAGTTGTTCCAAACAATTGATCCTAATAGTACAACTATTAGGATCAGTTGTTTAGTTGTTCTTAACAACTGATCCTAATAGTTGAACTATTAGGATCAGTTGTATATAAAAAACCGATCTTGATAGTATCAGGATCGGTTTTGTATAAGCAACTGATCTTGATAGTTGAACTATCAGGATCGATTGTTTGTAAAAACCGATCCTAATACTATCTGGATCGATTTTTATAAACAACCGATCCTGATAGCTGATCTATAGGATCAGTTGATTAAAAAATCCGATCTTATTAGTTGTTAGGATCGGTTTTGTATAAACAACCGATCTTGATAGATATTAGTATCGGTTGTTTCATATAGCCGATCCAGATAGGGCGATCCTGATTCCTGTTTTTCCAATAGTGTCATTTGAAAGATAAAATTATGTAGAAAACATTCGTGGTTTTAAATTTGTAAAATTCATCAACGTCAGAAATATTGATTAGATTGAACGGAAAAAAAAACTCACCACTAAAAACGTGTCCAGTTTTTTTTTTTAAATACTTGATATATTAGAAATGAATACTTGATGTGTTATAGATGAATACTTGATGCATTATAGATGAATACTTGCACGCACCAGTTGTAAAATCTTTTAAATAATAGGTGGTTCTCAAATAGTAAGTGGTCCCCCATGTAGTTAGTAGTTATTGAAGTAGTTAATGACTGGGGGATTGTTACAAGGGGATAACTAGGTGCTCCCTATCAAATTAATTAGTTTCTAAAAGAACTAAATAAAATGTTAAATAAATAAAAACGGGATTGAAAAAAATAATAATTATGCTTGTCGAGATATTGAATATTTTGACATTTTTATGAAGAATTTGACTATTTTAAACATTTATATGGAAACACCAAATTTTTTTTTTCCTGTAGCTGACTTATTATATATGGGCATGTGCACATAGTTTCCTAAATCAAATCAATGCCCGTAAATAATTGCGCAAAAATCTGAACTTAATGTTGTCAAACCATTGTGTACACGGAATATTTCTGCATAGATCCGGACCATTCAATCAGAATCTGCACACATATTAAGGATCGTGCACGAATATCCCGGATTCTGATTGAATGGTCCGGATCTATGCAGAAATATTAAAGGAGACGGGTTTACCTCGAAGGGGTGGTTGGACGGTGTAGATGTGAGTTTTGTGGAGGGATTAATATCCTGGCCATTCGTTCTCCTCAAAAAAAAAAAAGAAAAAAAAAGAAGAAGAAAAGTTTGAGAAGACGCTGGATTCTTTATGGCAAGCACTACCTTCGAAACCTGTAATTAATGCTTCGGCAGGGCCCAACTTACAGTGGCCCGGAAAATAGATTGGGCCACACCAATGCAATTGCAAAGATTTACTTTTATGGGCCACACTAAGTTTAAAATTTTGGAGGGGCTGAAACCTTCAAATTTGAGGCGAGAGTCGTAGGCTCTTCCAAATAAATCGTTGGCTTGATTTATGCCATATAAGTTATGTCATGCTTTATTGCATGCCATCAATCATCATAATGAGTCTATCATTCATATTGTATTACTTCTCACAGGGACATTGTGACTAAACAATTATATTCTCAATTATATATAGTTGTATTTAAATAATATGGAATAACAACTTATATATTTTGCTTATATATAATATTATTTGCAAATGGAGCCTTTTAAAATTTTCAACAAACCATATAAAATAATGTACACATATGTTATTTGTTGAATGTTTTTTTTTTTTGACAAAAGTGGTATTTTACCACCGGTTTCATTACGAAACAAAAAGTTTATACAACATGTCCAAGATAAAGCGCTAGCATACAATCTATCGACACCTAATAACCAAAAAGTTTTTTAAAAAACAAACTAATAACAAAAGCATACTAGCATAACATGAAATAGTAATACTAAATGGAATAAAAAATGACTATATCAGTAGAAGGGGAGGCACTAGCTGATGAAGATGAAATACTGGGCAGAAGGCCAACAGCACAATCAATAGCATCAATAACGGCTCTGTCACTCAAATAATCAGCTAGGTGCAAGTTATTTGTTGAATGTAATCAACTAATATATTAAATAATCTAATTAACCGATTTATTACTAATTTAAGTATTGTTGAATAACATAACAGGGTAGTTCAAACAGAATGGGAGAAGGAAAAGCCCAGATTTTGTCTGTTTCATTAAGGGCACTGTCCATTTCATTTAACCTGTTCGAAATTCTCCCGGGCCCTGTCCGGAGTCCCTTTTTGTTGAAAGAGGTATGAAAGTTAAACAGTTTTTGTCTTTTGCAAAAACTTCGAGATTATTTTGTTTGTATTCAGAGATCTTTTTGACTAACAAATTAAAGCTCCATGAAACAAGAATTGTTTTTTTTTTAAAAGCAAAATCCATCTGTTATATTAATATATATATATATAGCAAGGCTACTCTACTTTGCAAAGCAAAAGTCCATCTGTGCTTTGCATTTTGGCCCCTTGGATTTCTTTCAAAATTCGTGCAAACTCAATCGGATCAGATTAGTTCTTTCGCTGGAAATTAAAAACAGGGCGGAACTGGAACCCTCCAGAGGATTTCGAACCCTTCCCTCCGCCCGACTCCTCCCTTTCTTTCTCAAGCAACAGCAGGGAGGCGACTTGGCTGGCGAACGACCAGCGAAACCCCCTCGATTCTCCCCTCCTTCTGTCACGCGACTCCATCTCCTTCCCCCGCGACCGCAAGTGGTGTTCCAGCGCCACCTAGGGTTTTGGCGCCAGCGCCAGATCATCCTCCATTGCCGTGGAAGCTTCAAGAACTCTTCGGGTTAGTTCCAAACTGGATTCTTTTGCACTTTCTCTGTCGTTAGTCAGTAATGGATAAGAAACAGCCAGTTTCCCTGTCGTTAGTCAGTAATGCCTTTTGTTGTTTGTTGTTTAGGTATTGATTGTGTTTGTTGTTTGCCTTATCAATGGGCTCCTTGTCCTTTTTGCTCTTACACTTGTTTTTTTCCATTTCGTTCAGATTATCAAATCTAACCTTGCACATCAGACAATTGATTATTTGATTAATTGCCTAACTTATATAATATAGAAATAGAGAATTATACGAGTGCACATGAAAGGAAAGGATGATTCACTTAATTGAAGGCATGCGTTGATCATTTAATTTGTCATCTTAGATTAATTTTTTTAATAATAGCATGGATAGAGATACTCTAACGAGCCAAAGGCAAGCAGCACCATCTCTCAAAAACCTTGTCCAGATTTTAAATCAGCCATACAAAGGATTTGAGTAGGAGAAATAGAAGCGCATAGCATAGATGCATTTGTGCTATGCACCTTTGTGGAGCTTTGGTTTTTTTATGCTTTTCTTTTGATTTTTCTCCAAAGTATGACTTTTCTTAATTTTGTTTGTGTAGGCGAAATGAGTAGCTAAAATAGTCGTTCTTCATCAAACCCTTCTTGCAAGAGATGTCATAAGCCTACGATTGTGATGTTTTCATGGACCACGAAGAACTACGGAAGACAATTTTATATGTGATTTTAAGAAACAATAGTGTTCATTTTGGTGTTTTTTTTTGTGCAGGTTTGGTGATGTTTTTGTTCAATTTTTGTGTAGTTTTTGTGAAAATCCAAAACTATATCCAAAGCAATTTAAGCTATACTGGCAATAAAAAATATATGGACCTTCCTGCATAATTCCACCAACCAAAGACTGACAAGTAGGGGTGAGTAAATTGCTCATAACTCGTGAGCCGCTCATAACTCGCTCAGTAAATGCTCACTTGAACTCGCTCATTTATCCGCTCATTTAAACTCGCTCATTAACAACTCGCTCATTTATAAAATGAGCGAGCATGAGCATGCCCCAACTCGCTCATAACTCGCTCATTTAAAATTTGCCACATCTAATCCCGCCGCCACATTCAATCCCAAATATTCATAGTTTATACATTTATTTATTTTTATAAACAGATGCCTCAAAACAGTGTGCTGCTGTTAGTTTATGTTTTTGGATTTATGTTGGATTTTTATTAGTGCTGCTTTAGTTTTAGTTGATCGTTGTTTGTTGATGCTATTGTTAGTTTATGTTGTTATTATTCTATTTTTGTAATACCGTTGATTTTTTTGTTATTATTCCATTTAATTGAATTATGACAATTTATTAAATTTTAGTACTCATAACTCGTGAGCCGCTCATAACTCGCTCATTTAAAACTCGCTCATTTCCGACTCGCTCATTTATTCGCTCGCTTGAACTCGCTCATTTAACAACTCGCTCATTTATTAAACGAGCGAGCACGAGCATACCCTAACTCGCTCATGCTCGCTCATTACTCACCCCTACTGACAAGGCATGCTTTTCATATATTGAAGTTCATAGTATAGTTTCTAAGATTTTCATGTATTAAAGCTCTAGCATGCTTGCTGGTACCAGACCAATTGACAAAAGAGTGAAACTTAGATTTCTATGATTTTCATGTTTTTTATATATGCTTGCTAGTGTAGTTTTTATATATGCTGTTTCTATGCTTGCTGGTACAAGAAAAGTCTTAAAAACAGTGAAGATGAATTAAAATTGTAAAAATAGGAAAACTTAGATTCTGAGCATGCCACCTCACAGGCAGATAAAACACACTCTCCTGAGCATTTCTATATAAAATTTTCCATTTTTTTGCTTAGTAAAATAATTTTAATGGATTTTAGAAGTTCATATTTTCAAAAACATAAAAATTGAACAAAATAGTCATGCCTTGAGGAACTTTTTACCAAAATTTTACAGTAACTTAAATCGAGAAATTTTACCAAAATTTACAGTAACTTAAAATTTTCACCAAATTAAGTTTTACAATTACAATTGAAACCCTCATTTTAACCGAATTTAAAAAAAATACCAAAATTTTACAGTAGCTTCGGCCTATATTACTTGAATTTCCCACTAACCATAGCACAAAGAAAAGTAAAAAACATAGTGCCAATTAGAGAACTCAAGCATAGTGCAAATTAGAGAAGCAATAGTCAGTTAAATACATCAAAAACCAACATCCCCTAGCTTAAGTAAGTCATTACAATCACATGCCATTCAAATACATTACAAACTAATTAAAAAAAATATAGTTAAAAAACCGATTACAAATAATCCTACTATTTTCTTATACATCATATTCATTTTTTCTTCAAATAGGCGAAGCATGAATTGGGTTTGCATTTGGTGGAACAAAACATCGTTGCACCACCCCACATTACAATGAGCATTTTCTGGTTCCATCCACTGAATGTCGTCAGAATCCCCATGTAACCTGTTGTGATCCCAACCGTCAGATGCTCTGACACATGGTGCAAATCTGGTTTGAATACTATGCCGGCCCATCCCATGAGAAACGAACCTAACTGATCAAAGAGCAATTGATTAATTCTTCAAAAAGAGAAAATTTTATGAAATTTGAAATGATTGCATGAAGGAAGCCAATACCATGTTAGAAGGGAGATCAATGTACAATGGAGTTACAATTTGAAAGAAAGATTTAAGTATCTACAATTTGAAAGAAAGATTGAGCAACAAACTGAGAAATTACACAGCTAATCAACAAAAGGAGGCATTATATGTCAGTAGGTCAAAATTTTGCAAGTACTGGTCCAGAACTATTCCAATGATAAGGGGGTCAAATGAGAAATTATTAGCTTAATTCTCTCGCTTATCAAAATTTAACGTCCCATTCATAGATAAACCTCAATCTGACAAAAACAAGTGCAGTGCTATTCTTGCTTTTTACTGAGTAAAAAAAAACTTACACCAAGAAATCCAAACACAGACAAGCGAATCAAGTATGCACAATAGTCGAGTCTATGAGGCAGCTTATATTGCTTCTCATGAAGAATTGATGTTTGCCGCAACATAAGCACATAGCATCAAATAGAATAGATAACTCAAACAAAAACCCATATTACAACTGCATCAGTGCTACAATTTTCAGACTACAATTTCATATTTTACTTGTCATAGGTTACCAATTTTAGAATTTTTTTAACCCTAGTTTCAAATTTTACTTGCAATTTACTTGTCAAAGGTTACCAATTTCAAATTTTAGAACCCTAGTTTCAGCAAACTACAAAATTACTACAAACTTTCAGAAATTTAGAGAGAGAACAAGAGATAGGAGAGAGAGTTTACCAATTTCACAAGACCCTCAATGAACGACTTCGATCGACGCTACAGCAGAGCTTTGCCGAGAGAGAGAAAAGAGAGTAGCGGTTGTCGTTGGAGAGCGAGAGAGAGCAGCAGTTGTTGCTGGAGATGTTGGCGGAGGAGAAAGGTTGTAAATCGCCTGCTACTCCTACGTGTGAAAGAGAGAGAGAGAGAGTTGGCGGAGAAGACCAAATTTTACTTGTTCTCCATATTAATATGTGCTTGAAGACCAAATTTTACATTTTGTTCTCCATATTAATATGTGCTTGAAGACCAAATTTTACATTTTTCTGAATTTTTTTACTATTTATTAAGCCACTTTGAAAACCCCTGATCCAACGGTGGCTTAACCCAACAGTAAAACCAGAAACTACCGTTGGATCAGCGGTTTTCAAAGTGGCTTAATAAATAGTAAAAAAATTCAGAAAAATGTAAAATTTGGTCTCCAAGCACATATTAATATGAAGAACAAGATGAACGGTTCGGATCGACCGTTAGGATTTTGAAAACTCAAAATCCGAGCCGTAGCACGGAGGCCTCTTAGCTACCCGTAGCATATTAGCCAAAACCTATATATATATATATATATATAGAGGTGGGCTACGGTGAGTTGCGAAGTAAAACGCGTTTCTACTTCACGCCGTATTTTTATTTTGAAAGTCCAAACGACCAATCCGAACCGTTAGATGTTTAATCCATATTGAAATGTGCTTGGAGACCAAATTTTACATTTTTTGGAATTTTTTTACTATTTATGAAGCATTTTTGAAAATTGCTGTTTTGCTGTGAACAGTAAAAAACAGTAAAATTTTCTGGACCATCAGATCAGCGACTTTCAAAATTGCTTAATAAATAGTAAAAAAATTCCAAAAAATATAAAATTTGGTCTCCAAGTACATTTTAATATGGAGAACAAGATGAACGGTTCGGATCGACATTTTGAACTTTAAAATCGCAAAATATGAGCGTGAAGTAAAATAGTCGCTTTACTTCGCAACTCACCGTAGCCCACCTCTCTATATATATATATATATATTTTTTTTTTGTTTTTTTTGTTTTTTTGTTACACGATAATCGTGAACAGATTTTGCCGCCTTTTAATTAATATATTTAATGTCTCATTCAAGAACAAAAAATAACATGTTGTAGATATAAAAAACACCTACAATCAAGTATATTATACAACAACTATGGGCTTCATTTCACAAAATAATGATTGTTGTTTTTTACCATTGGTTTATCGTTGGCTCGCCATGCCTACCATTGTAACATCTCAATTTTTGACTGTAAATAAAATGTGTAGAAAATAGCAATATGAATGTCGAAGTATAATTATTAAATATGGTATTTCAATAATTTGAAAAAAAAATACTAGTAATACATATGAAAAATATTGAACTAGAAAATAGGTAATTGTAAAATTCTTAACAAATATTGATTGATACATTTAATTATATAATAGTGTTTAAATTACAAATTCTGAAAATAGCGTAACATCTCCAAAATTTATATTAAGACATGATAAATTAATTATAGATGTTAATTTAACTTGTTGTACTTGTAAAGGCATATAATGAGAAAAAAAATTGTATTTAGTCTATCTTTGTTTTAACATTGTGTTAATTGCAAATATAATATTGAAGAGAAAATTTATTTCTAATAATATGAGGGGTGCAGTGTAACTTAACTAACCATTAAATAAGAAGGAAAATTAAATGAATATTTTTGTTAAATTATGCATGTAGAGGACACATGTCATTAATTTGACTATCTTGTTTTTCTTTGTTACCTAACTTCATCACCGTTCAAATTTTCTGCTCTTCATTGGTGAGTCCGCTGACTGAAAAGAGAAGGGAAAATGAGAGGGAAAATATAGTGGAAAACTATAAATTCACAAACCGCCGAGCATAAGAATTAATGAAAATAAAAAGAAGAAAGCAGTGGAGAAAAGAGAGGAGACACTAGTGGAAAATGAGGTATCAGGATCGGTTATATAGGTATATTAGTATCGGAATATAACCGATCATGATGAAGGCGATACTGATACTATCAGGATCGGTTTTTTATTTTTAACTAACCGATCTTAATAAGTATTATCTGGATCGGTTATATCTAAGAACCGATCTTAATAGACAGTTATTAGGATCGGTTTTACTTAACGAACCAATCCAGATTAATTTCTATTAGGATCAGTTCTTTAGGTGAACCGATCCTAATAGTTTTTTCCCTCTTTTTTTTAATACCCACTATTAAATAAATTAGTATCGGTTTATTTAAAAACCAAATCGATCCAGATTATATATCAAGATCGGTTGTAACAAAAAATAAAACCGATCCAGAAAACCTATCAAGATCGGTTTTACATAAAAACCTATCCAGATACAGGACTATCAAGATCGGTTTTTATGTATAACCGATCCTAATAGTATTTTTTTGAAATTTTTTTTATTAGAAATTGTTTTCTAGATCGATTTTTGAAGTAGAACCGATCCTGATGTTAGGTTGAATGTAAAAAATAAAATTTTATTTATTTGGCCAGCTTCCATTTATATATATATATATATATATATATATAAATATGCTAGCCCAATATGCTACAGATAGATAAATATATATGCATACAAATCACAGATGGATTAGGAAATTTTGAACCCACATTTTTCGCAAGTCCCTCAAGCGTTGTACAGTATGTTTAGCGGGAATGTCCTGCATTTTTCAAAAGATAGAAGAGCATGCACAATTAATTGTGTATTTTATTATATTTGAAGCAACAATGCTTAATTACTTTTTGAAAGTATATAAATGCATACCTTTAAGTTCGGAAAAGAATCAATGTATTCGTTTATTATGTCTTGCATGAGCAACATGACATAATATGCACATTCCCAGCCGGCAGGTTGTTGTGGCCACTATATAACAAGTTTGAAAAAATTGAAATGTAAGTTAATGAGCATACAACTGGCTTATATGTCTAGATATTAACATTTTTTTTTGCATCTAGGTCCCTATAATCACATATCTCAATAGGAACTATTACCTTGCAGTCGTTATGAATCGTTAAAGAAGTACCCATTACCCTGATGAAGACACTGTTGAAATATGACCACATTGAACAATAAGTAATTATGAGAGATTAAAAATGGCCGAAATAATTAAAAATTCTAATGCATTCTAAACAAGCGTAAAATTTAGGAAGACACTTACTCCTCGACCACAGCAGTGATCATTAGCATTTTTTTACTCTTCTTGTCGGAATCGTACACGTACAATGCACTTTCTCTTGGCATAAGCACAACCAATATCCAATGATCTCTGCATGTTAGGTTTGTAGAATGTCATATTCTATAATTTATATGAATAGAAAGAAATATAATGAAATTAGAATATATATATAACACTAACATCTGATGATAAGGTATAAATATTAATCTCTTGTCCTGATTTGCTTTGAGTGTTTCCCCTATGTATTGAAGAACACCTCCTCGGTCATCATTCAGCATGTTGGCATTCGTTCTCTCGGGGTCCATGAAACCAACCTGCTCATCGGGAAACTCCTCCTTGATTAATTTGTGCCAATACCTAAAAAAGAAGAAGGCATACAGGTGTTCTCAATTTTATAAAATTTGAATTAAAAGTACTAAATTATGTAATTATTACGAATATTAACTCACAGCATCCAGATCTGAATTACTGGTGCAGTGAGCCACTCCCGCAGTGTAAGCAAGGCCGCATAATCATCTGCATAAACAGATATGGAGTGTGGTGAACAAAAAAGATCAAGTGGCGAATCAATTGTGAATGGACTGCCATCTAGCTCCGAAAACTGATCACGCAGCTGCTTGAATGTTCGTCCCAGCTTGTCAAAATTGATACCATCAAGCGCCTTGCAGTGACTCGTTGCTTTCCCACCTACAGGAAGCTGTACCTCTTTGCGTGGTTCCTGCAAAATTTCGTAATAAATTGAAATAAAATCCAGAATGAACTATAACTCTGTCATATAGATACAAATTAAGAAGTATAAGAACATAGTAATAATATACCTCATCTGAACCTGTCAATATCATGGACATCGGCCATGCAGTGAAACTGCCGAGGACCGATGCAATGGTTAACTGCTCACCATTTTGTACAGGTAAGGGGATGTCTAGGAAGTCCGCATCTTGAATAGCATCCACTGTTACTCTTGCATGGTTGGGCGGCATCGGCCTGTTGTGAATTGTTCCACCGGGTACAACTGGAACATGAATTGTCCCCATGGCCACCACAAAAGTATTCCCACATACTTTCGCCAGGAGTTTGCAGCCTAGTTCTGCCTCCTGTACAAGTATATGTATTTACTCGAATAAAATCAGAATATATATGAAACTAAGGCATAGGCCAACTTATTTAAATCTGAATTTGCATTACCTCAGTAAACCCGGAAAGATCGGCATATGGTTTGACTGACTGATAGCTGCTCTGAAGGACCGTTGGGGTAAACGTCTTTTCTTGTTGGCCCATCGTCTGCTGAATCAAAATTGCAAGTTCAGATTTCATTTCTTGCCTCATTTCTTGCCGTAATCTCTCCTCTATTCCTTTTACTCTCTCCTCCACTCTTTGATCCACCCTCGCGTTAATTTCTTCTTCCGACGTCTTTAAGGTGCGTGTCCTCCTTATCCAGCCCTTCCCGAATATTTTTGTCCATGGAACCAGACCTCCCACTCCTCTCACCCTCCCAGGATGTTCCGGATTTGCCAGAGATTTTCCCAAAACATCGTCGCATCGTACGACGATCAACTGGCCTTGTTTGAAAGCCGCTTCTTGTTCTTCCTGAAATGACAACATGCATGTTACAACATAATAATTTAAAGTTGAATTTCAATGAATAACAATATCTAAATCCTCACAATTCTCTTGATGACCGGTATGTATTTTTCTGGATAATAGCATTCCTTGGTCTCGTCTGAGAGCTTCTGTCTTGCTAGTTTACATGTGACGTGTCTATGCTCAACCGACAAATCAACAAACTCTTATGGTGTCAATGCAGTACTAGTTGACCCTTGGGAAGACGGATCACTAGATGCTTTCTTGTTTGCAATCGCCTGCATAGCATCTTGAAGTCTGTTCTGGAAACCCTCATCATTGTAACCTCTGGATCCCAAGAAATGCGGATACTTGTTGTGGGCCTGATTCTCCGTCCCAATATGGCTGGCAGTCTACAATGGCAAGAAAGAAACAATTGACCTTAATTATAAAAAAATTGAATTCTTAATTATAGATAAGGTAGGTGGTCTATAGAAATAAACATACATCGAATTCCTCCGTCATTCGGTACTCGACAAATTCTTCCCAGTCTTTCTCTTCAATCTGGAGCTTATCAAAATTGGGCGTCCCACCCTCGCGCCACACTTTAGTCAGCTCGGTTCGCCACTTCCGGTGACAAGTAGCCATTCTCTGATAATAATATTTCTTCACTTCTACCTTTTGGGTATACCCCAGTTCACCTACCAAACAAATAGAAATTAGTGTTTAGAGTTAAATTAATTAAATGGTTTTTAATGAAATTAGTTCCATGTTTTTTACCTTAAGTATTTCCCATATTTTGAGCTTGTGCTCAGCTGGAACATCTTTCCATCGTTGGAACCTTATAGGAACATTATTTCTTACCAATATCCCAAATTTCGTTGGAAAACTCGTTGTCTCTCGAGTAACAATCGGCCTGAAAAATTTGTCAAGTACCAGCTTTTTCCCTTTCTCATTGAACTTCTCCTTAATTTTGTTGGGCCCTCTTCCTCGTTTCTTAACCGAGGCTGAATCACTACCATCATGACCACTATCACCTTCCATATCTGCTCTTTTTGAAAACAATTAACCAAACTCAATAATACATTATATGTAGAGAACTATAAGTAGAACAAAGTTATACCATACTACAATTAATTATAAGTAGAACAAAGTCAATCAAGACACGAGACACAACATATCCAATCCATGCATAAAATTGAAATTAGAGCACAAAATTGATCTAATGTACGCATAATCTAATCCATGCATAATCTAAACCATGCACAATGTAACCATTAATTTATTATAAATTAGGTTTTATTTTTTTTTAATGAGAATACACATATGAGAATACAACCAATACTTGAGCATTACCAAAGAAAATTCTCACAATGCGTTGGTACGTACCAAGTACACTTGAGTAACTAGGGTTAACAAACAAGGTTTAACAATTTATAACTTGAGCAATACCAAATAAAATTCTCACAATGCCTTGGTACCACCAAGTACACTTGAGTAACTAGGGTTAACAAACAAGGTTTAACAATTTCTAACTTGAGCAATACCAAATAAATTTCTCACAATGACTTGGTACCAAGTACACTTAAGTAACTAGGGTTAATAAACAAGGTTTAACAATTTCTAATAAACAATAATTTCTAATTAGCAACAAGGTTTAACAATTTCTAATAAACCTAATTAGCAACAATTTGTAATAAACCGAATTAGCAACAATTTCTAATCCGAATTAACAACAATTTCTAATCCGAATTACTAACAATTTGTAAACAATTCCTAATAAACCGATTTTAGCTAGAGAGGGAGAGGGAGAGGGGACTTACCCGAGTTTGAGAGAGAGGGTCGGGTTTGAGAGAGAGGCGGGGCCACCAAGTCAACGGAGAGGGAGGAGTGGAGGAGAACGCCTTCACGAAGGAGAAAGAGGCGATGGACTAGGTTTTGAGGACGAGGAGAGGGAGGAGCCGATGCATGCACAAGGTTTGAACAAGGATTTTGAGAAGGAGAGGAAGAGGCCACGGGTTTGATTGAGGGTGTTGAACTTGTTTCAATTTTTGTTTAAGTATCCCAAGAGGCGCCACAAGGAGACACCTATCTGGATCGGTTTTAGTCTAATAACCGATCCATATAGTATCTGGATCAGTTATTAGACTAAACCCGATCCAGATAGGTAGATAGGCCACGGAATAAAATTTCAAATTATCTGGATCGGTTTTATTGCTAAAAATCGATCCAGATAGGTATTTTATATATATATATATATAGAGTTAGGCTGGGGTGCTATGGATAGCATAGAGGCCTCTATGCTACGGCTCAATATTTGAGTTTTCAAAATCCAAACGGTCGATCCGAACCGTTCATCTTATTCTCCATATTAATATCTGCTTGGAGACCAAATTTTACATTTTTCTGAATTTTTTTACTATTTGTTAAGTATTTTACAAAATTGTTGATCCAACGGTGGCTGCACAAAACAGTAAAACCGTTGGATTAGCGATTTTCAAAGTGGCTTAATAAATAGTAAAAAAATTCAGAAAATTATAAAATTTGGTCTCCGAGCAGATATTAATATGGAGAATAAGATGAACGGTTCGGATCAACCGTTTGGATTTTGAAAACTTGAATATTGAGCCGTAGCATAGAGGCCACTATGCTATCCATAGCACCCCAGCCTAACTCTATATATATATATATAAACTCTGTACAAGACATTCTAATTAATATGCATTAATTCATGATCTGTGCAAGAAGTGATCAATGTTTTAAATATTAGAGAAGATATATGTAGCAGTAGCATAAAATAAAAATATAATCTTCATTTTTCTGGCCACTATGCTATCCATAGCACCCCAGCCTAACTCTATATATATATATATATATATATATATATTTCTACTATATAATTTTTATTTTTATTTAAGTAGAATTTGAAAATAATTAACTTATATCTTCGGTATATAATTTTTTATATTTATTTAAACATAACCATATGAAAAGATTTTCCAAATAAAAGAAAAATCTATCAGGATCGGTTTTATTGCTAAAAACCGATCCTGATAGTTTTTTCTTTTATTTAAAAAATCTTTTCACATGGTTATGTTAATTATATATAAGTTAATTTCTAATATAATATATCAGGATTATGTAAAAAAATTTGGAAGGTATATTTTATGAAATAATTTATTAGATAATTATAAGGTTATTTATTCTAATGGTTATGTTTGTAATTTACTTTTATAATTTTATAAATAATAATTGAAAGGAAAAACGTATCTGGATTGGTTTTTAGCAATAAAACCGATCCTGGTAGTTTTTATATATATCTGTTAGATGTATTAATCTGGTTTTGTTCAAATAAATACATATCTGATTTTTAAAATTGAATATGACATGTTAATTAAATAATGTATAAATAATGTATAAATATGTGTAGATATTTTACAAAATTAAACTAAATAAATATCTGATGTTTAAATAAATATCTTATTGTTTAATTACCTATCTGCTGTTTAATATTTTTTGAATATAATATAAAAATTAAATAAAAATTTTATTAAATAAATTACTTATTTTTCTAATATGTAATTTTTAAATACTTATTTTTTATATTTATTTAAAGATAACCATATGAATAATTTTTCAAATATATTAAAACACTATCAGGATCGGTTTTATTGCTAAAAACCGATCCAGATACTATTTGGATCAGTTTTTAGCAATAAAACTGATCCTGATAATGTTTTTATATATCTGTTAGATGTATTTAAGTGCTGCCAGTACGGTAAATCCCAGAATATTGACCTCTTCTTCCAACTAATTTTCAGTGCCCCTTTCTTTCTCACCACCTTTTTTTTAAATTTCCCAAATTGAACTTTGATATCCTTCACTCGCGAATAAATAGCTTTACCGGTCAATGGATAATTTGCTCTGGTATTCTCGGTCTTTCCATTGAATTATTTCTTTCTCTTTCGGTGTGCGTGGTTGGCAGGAAGAAATCTACGATGACCCATGTACACGTTTTTAGATGAATTAGGTAGCCACACATCGACTGCATCGTCCAGGCAAACAGGGCACGCTTTCTCTCCTTTGACACTGTAACCTGACAAATTTCCATAAGCCGGAAAATCATTAATGGTGCAGAAAATCATGGCCCGTAAAGTCAATTTTTCCTTGCTGTATGCATCAAATATCTGCACTCCGGATTGCCATAATTCTTTTAAATCCTCGATCAATGGCTCTAGATACACATCTATGTCGTTCCCGGGCTGTTTGGGGCCTGATATGAGCAAGGTCAACATGATGTATTTGCGTTTCATACATAACCAAGGCGGAAGATTATAAATGCATAATAGAACCGGCCAACTGCTATGCTTGCTGCTCATGCTACTGTGCGGATTTATTCCATTTGCACTCAGCCCAAGCTTAAGATTTCTAGGGTCACGTCCGAATTTGAGGAACTCTCTGTCAATATTTCTCCACTGAGGAGAATCAGCGGGGTGCCGTAATTTTCCATCTTTTTTCCGATTATCGGCATGCCAACGCACTAATTTTGCATCTTTAGCATTTGAGAATAAACGTTTGAATCTCAGTTTCACAGGGAGGTGCCACAATGCTTTTGCTGGAGGTCCTTTATTCATTTTACAATCATCACTTTTATCGCTGGTTATCTGCTGTCACACCCCGCGGCCACGAGGCATGACAGGGCCCCGCCGTAAGCATACAACTCCATGTATGCTTACAAGGCATTTACAATATTTTCATCACATCACAATAAAATACATAAAACAAGTTTATATATATCGTTCAAGTTCAAAATGTCTGGTACAAGTAGATCATACAAAAGGTATCTCGTACGGATACCAACCATAAGGTATGACATAGAGAGCACTATACAACAAAACAAGATATGCCTCTCTAGTCAAATAACAAAATAACTGCTAAGGTAACCTGGTGTCATATACCACAGGCCTACTACTCGCGTGCCTCTCCAGGATCAGCCGCACTTAAACCTGAAAAGAACCCAAAAGGGTGGGGGTGAGAATAAATCCTCAGTGCGAAATTTGCCACAATCAGGTTATTGGACTTGCAATCAGACTCCATGTTCAAAAATGAAATCCATACAAAATCACATTAGCAGTTCTATTACACTATATATATGGATGCACATGCTTGACATCAATAATCGAATGAAAAGCAATTTAAGGAATTTCCAAGATGAAGTTCAAACAAACACATATTTGGTCTAACTTATTTTATTATGGCTGGTAGCATCTACAGATGTTCCACCGAGCTGGACCCTTTATCTGACCCTCATCTGTAGGGTTACAGACACCTACAGATGTTCCACCGAGCTGGACCCTTTGTCTGACACCCATCTGTAAATGCTTTGGCTTAACCATTTACTAAAGTCTGGTTCGAAGTCATAAAATGAAAATTCACATGAAATAATTCAGAATGTCGTCATAGTCAATTGACCATCCAAATGCATTACCACGTAGGGTAATGCCCCCGAGCCACAGACGTCACACATAAGTCACCCATAATCACAATCAACATATATATACAGTCACCCACCCCTCGTCCCAACCGGTACTAGGAAACCTCGAGGGCCGTTCACCTAAGGCCATTAGGATCCTGGGATCAAAGCCAGCTTGCAGACTTTGCAAATTCATTCACATATCATCTCAAAGTTAGCTGATACAGCTCAACCTTGCCATTTCATTCACATATCATTTCACAATCATCAATTTGTGGTGACCTTTATCCATAGTCAATTCATAAGAGAACAATAAAAATGACAACCATGCAAATATGCAAATCAACCATATCACAACAATTCGGTCTTAACTAGATTGAGTTATGCAAACAATTCACACAATTACGATTATGCAACTAACAAATATGCAACAATCAAACAAACAACATGACAATTCCAAGTATGCAATAATCAATCACACAACATGACAATCGAAAAAGATAATTTAATTTCTGAAAATGAAACATCAAACAAGTCCAAGAACCCCGCACCTGATTACGAAAAACGTATCGTGCACCTATGGTTCGGACGTCTCGAAAGGTCCCGCAAAATCTTGCTCAACCGAGCCCACACCTATATCAACATATATACTTAATTCAATATTTGTTCGACGATTGCTATGCTTACTTGAGTGATATTATTTTCTTTACACTTTCCTTAACATAATCCATATAACTTTATATCCACCTTCTTGATGTTATAAATAGAGTGCTATTGGAGGAAGAGTAAACAGGAACACAAAATAAATGAAAAACAGAATTATAGACAGCAGCCCTAAATTCTGACCCTTGGTTACTAAAACTGCAATAACTTTTTATAGGAAACTCCAAACAACTTGAAACTTGAACCACTAGAAACTAGACTCCGAGACGCAGCAAATAGACTCTTCATTTGTCCAGAATAATTTAGAATTACCCATTCAAATTAGCTCCTTAATCAGCCTAAAAATCTGTCCACTGTGCAGTCACAAATTTAATGGTAAATCAAGTTTGTTCATCAACACTTGCTATTTTGATTCAATACGTTGGACATCATAGAATATGCGAAGTTCACCTTTTAGAATTCCAATTGAACAACAACATGCACAAAAGAGGGAACAAAGAGAATAGATCAACTTATACCAACTTGTCCCCTATTTATTTATTCTTGAGTAGCTATCTGTGCTCACAAATTATTAAATTAACTTCAAAATAATAATTTCTTCTATTCAAATTTATTTTGAAAATATTACTTAAGTTTAATACACTTTGCAACTACTATTTCTATGAAATTCCCATGAGAAAAGACTTGTCCTACAACTTTTTACATCCTGTTACAAAGAGATCCCTAGCCAGTAGGGATGGCAAAAAAGCCCATCGGCCCGGAGGCCTGCTCATACCCACCCGGCCCGGCCCTTTACCCGTTCGGCCCGGTGCTGTAACAGGTCAGGTAAGGCCGGGCCTATAGACAGGTCAGGTCAGGCTTGGGTTTGAACTAAAGCCCACAGGCAGCCTGTTGGGCCTTTCTTTTGGAGAAAGCCCTGAATTAGATTTTATTCAGGTTGTACTGTTGTAGCCTGTTAGGGTTTTATTTCTGGCTATACTTATATCTCTCCACGCGCCGCTTCTGTCTCTATTTTACTCCTCTCTCTCTCTTCGCTTCCGCCAGGCCACCCTCGCTCCAGACTAGTCGTTCTTCGTAAGTGATGTCTCGCCGATCAGACCCCACGTAGGTGTCTCGATGGTACCCTAGCTCGTCGGACCCCGCACCGTAGCCTCTCGCCTCACGCTGGACCCGCTCGAATCAGCGACCTAATTGTGCCAGTGCCCCGTACCTTCTCCTGATTACTTCCACCAGGTTCTTTGATTTAGTAGTTTCCCCTCATCCTTCGCATTTATCTGATTTTCTGGTTCCAACAATATGGTAGATTCCAACGGTCCAACAAATTAGGAGTGTCTGATACCATAATAGTTAGATGATACCATTCAGAAAATGGCCAGACGTTGTAGTTTATGTTTTATAGTTTTGGTTTTGCAATTTTCTAATGGAGTCGTGCAGTTTGTTGGCACGCCCGTTATTCAGACTTTGTACTGATGCATCACCTCATCAAGTTAATTTTATATGGGTCAGTTGATATATAAAAACAACGGATTGCAATGAATTTATATTGATAACCTTTGGTTCCTTTTTCTATTGTAATCTAAAGTGGAAACTGACAAGAGACTAGTCAGTGTTATGTTTCATTTTATAATTTTGCACATTTATTCAATTTTTATTTCATCTAATTTCACATAAGCACTTTATTTATTTTTGTAATTTTAGTTATTGTAATGGAAGAGAAAAAAAATATGACAAGATTAGAAGTGTCTTTTAGTTATTTCATCTGATTTTTGTGATTTTAGTTAATATAATTTACACACAAATATGACAAGATTTTAGTTATTATAATGGCAGAGAAACAAACTTGTTATTAGACGACCATTATTTTTATCTTCATACTATCTTTTTGTGCATAAATATGACAAGATTGGAAATGTAAAATGCAGGTGGAGATGTGAAGCATAGCACTATGACATGTGAAATGTCAGAAATTATAGAGGTTCAGTGATGTACTTGTAGATCTTGATGTATTAAATTCTGCATTTGCATTTGCATTTGAAATTATAGAGGTTGTGTTCAGTAACTATTACTACTGGTATTGTCAATAATTATTGTTGAGCAGCTGGTATTGTCATTATGAATTAATAGACAACATTGAACCTTGCTTTGGTGAATAAGATTGCTCCTAAACTGATTTAAACATGAACTTTAATGAGTTGTTTTATCCAAATTTCTGATGCATTTTATCTATTAAATATATGAGAAGTTCTTTTAAGGAAAATTGGTATATTTAAAGTTTTTAGGAAATCCAAATCGGTACTGGTCTGTATCAATTTTATGATGATCAATTAATCTGATTTGGCCATGCTGAGGTGTATTCCTTTATTTTTATTTTCAAATGTGCTTGAGGTGTTTAAGAATTGCTTTCTTCTATACTGATTTCTCTTCTCCACTCCACAGATTTGGTTCAACAGAGGCATAAAGAAATTATTCATATAATTGAAGGAGCTTATTAGAAGTGAAGGAGCTTATTAGAATTTAACTAAAATGTGCTAGTCTGATTATGTAATGTGCCTGTGTAATCTTATTTTAGTGTTAAAACTATGTTATTTTGTGTTAAAACATGATATTTTATTAAATTCTATTTTATGAATCTGGTTGTGTAAACTGTTTGGTTAAATTGCTATGTTGAATGGATTGGGCTGGGACAGGCATACAGGTACGGGCCGGGTAAGGCAGCCCATGGGCACTAACAGGCAGGCACAGGCAGGCTTGGGCTTGGGGGGGAAGCCCATGGGCGGGCCAGGCATTGATTTTAAGGCCCATTAGATTGGGCCAGGCAGGCCGGGTATGGAATTTTAACAGGCAGGCTGGGCATGGGATTAGTAAAATGCTTGTGGGCTCGGCCCATTGCCATCCCTACTAGTCAGGGACTGTTTTCTAAACAAATTTTATTTTCTGTCACCATTTGGTCCCTGAACCCTGTCAGACCCGAAATTTTACACTACAAACCCTGTCATTTACCAGAATTGACCCAGAACTGTTCAGAATACTGGAAATTTACAGAACAGGCCCTGGAATGTTGCAGAACAGCACAGAAAATGCAGAAAATGGCAAAATTTACAAAACAACCCCTGAATTTTACCAGAATTCGGCCATAACAGCACAAAATGCTGAAAATTTACAGAAATGACTTTGGCAACTCAAAACAGCATACCAGTATACCAGAAAGTGCTAAAACAAAATATTGTTGAACGAAAAATCAATACCAGCATAGTGAAGAGGGTAATTTTGGTTATTCAAAGTTGTATAAATAGGTTAATCAACCCTTCAAGGGTAATCATGACTAATTCAGTATTTTAGAAGGAAAATCAAGCAATTGTTGACAAGTCATTCAAGCAAAGGAAATTTAATTAATCAATGACATGCATAGGTTGAGAGAAGAGGTCATCAAAACTGATTCAATCCATTCAAAATTTTAATAAGCGAACTTAATTTAACACAAGAGTTTCAACCGATCAAAACACTCAAGCCTTAGTATGAACTATAAAATTTGCAAGGCCGGTTTGAATCAAGCACAACCATACTAATTAACTTCATGAAGTCAAGAACATTTCATAAATCGACAATGTCACATAAAAATTCAGATTTATCAATTTTCCCAACTACACAAACCCTAAATCAATCATAATCAAAACAATTTCAGATTTTAAGAGAGTGAGAGAAGAACTTACCAATTAACACCTTTATTTGTTGGATTAGACTAGATTAGTCACAACCCTTCTCTAATTTTCGAATTTGAACCAAACCCTAGATAGAAAATGAAGATTAAGATGAAATTGAGAGAGGAAACACCAAATCAACAACATAGAAGCTTAATGGAGATAGATTACTCACAATTTATACACAAATTTCGGGTTTGATCAAAAATCCTAGAAAATAGAGATGAATTTCAGATTTGAGAGAAGAGGAGAGAAAGTGAGTACCAATGGAGAACAAGATGGCTACTAGAGAGTGAATCAACAACTTCCAACTTCTTCTTCAATTTCTCAAGGATTTTCATGGCAGGAGAGAGGGTTCCTTTCTCTTTTTCTTTCTTTTGGGGGAACACAAAAGGGGGCAGCAGCAACAAAGAAGAGATGGAGGGAGAGAGAGAGAGAGACAACATGTATTTTGGGAAATTTTACTAAGTAGACCCTCAAAGTTTTGGATATTAATAAAAGAAACTTTTATACTTATTTTCATGCATAAAAGATTGTATCTTAATCCAAATTTATATAAGATATAAATTTCAAGATTCGATTAAATTTGGTTATTTCGAAAATTTATATCAAGGTTATATTTGTTTTAGATTTTTTTGACTCCTAGTTTGCCAATAAAATTTTCGATTATATTTGAAACATTCTAATTTTTATTATTAAAAATTTCTTAACGTAACATCTGCTTTGGTTTGTAACCTGATACACCACATTTTGGACACTGGTGAAGATCTTTATACTCATTTCGATATAATATACAATCATTTGGACACGCGTGTATTATTTGAACTTCCAAATCCACTGGGCACAATATTTTCTTCATTTCATAAACATTAGGTGGTATCTTGTTTCCATCTGGAAGCATTTCTTTCAAAATTTGTAATAACTCAGTAAAACTTCTATCACTCCAACCGTTAGATGCTTTAAGGTTATACAATTTTAATACACCTTTCAATTTCGAAAATTTAGAACAACCAGGATACAATTCCTTATTAGAATCTTCGTACAAATTCTCAAATAAACAATATTGCTTATCATTATCAAAATCTTCTTCTAAATCACGTAACATTTGATCAAAATTATCACATCTATCTACCACCATATCATCATTTTCTTCGGTATGGTATTCCTGATGCTCGGTACGAGTGTCTATGTCGGTTTCCAATCCCCGTAGATCGTTCCCGTCATTTTCACCGGTTTGGTATTCCTGATGCTCAGTACCTATGCTGGTTGACAAACTCTCACCATGCCATAACCAACACTTATATCCTTGCTTGAATCCACGACGAATTAAATGGTTCCTCACTTGGTTCGGGTTGGAAAATTTTTGGCCATTGTTACAATCACGACAAGGACATGACATCAATGCACTCCCCTTGCTCGCCATATCTTCCATAACAACTCTGATAAATTCCTCGACACCTGTCATATATTCATCAGATAGACGTGATGCTTCGTACATCCAACTGCGCTCCATCTGCAATTATAATAAAACACAATTAATTAAGAACAAGGTTGGGGTACTCAATTCTGTTCACAATAGGGCTTACATGGGGCCGGGTTACCATCCTATCCCACTCTCTGAATACTTTGTCTCTGTAGTGACCACATGTTAGTCGTCTTTTAGCATTTAAGAAAATTTCGGCAGCATTTTCCCTTATTAGTTCCTCGAGTATTCGGGGAACTAATAAGGGGAAATGCTGCCGAAATTTTCTTAAATGTTAAAACACGACTAACATGTGGTCACATCCTAATTAAATGAGACAAAGTATTCACAGAGCAGCCCCAAAATGGGGACTATTCAAAATTAATCCCTAATGGATTAATTTTGAACGGGTATCATGACCTAAAGGCATTAATGATGCGGTTGTGGCTCGTAAGACAATACTCTAGCTACATATCTAATATAAGTACATCTACGTACTCTAGCTATACAATCTTACGAAAAAAACACATTAATGCACAAAACTAATTAAACATGAGTTATAGATTGTACTTACATCTTTTTTTTTGGATGCCAGATCGAGTGAGATGAAGATCACTACACCAAATCTCTCAATAATAGCCAATCTACAAAATTAAACCATCGATCGGAATCTAATTAAGAGATGTACATATATAACATGCTATATATCCTACAAACTTGAAATTAAAAAAAATGCTCATATAGCATATATATAGCAAACTCAAATGCGTGTGCATGCAAATCTTCAAATAAGAAGAGGTATTCAAACTTATAAATAAAATCTCCACATGTAAAGAATATATAGCTCATATATAGCTGATATATTTGCTCATATATAGAACATATAGCATATATAGACAATATATGCATGTGCATCCAAATCTCCACATTTAAATAAAAAATTGAAATGAGAAGAGGTATTTAAACTTAAAAGCTTGTGGAACCAATAAAAGAGCTAAATCAAGACTTATAAGGTTTAGATTTTGAGCGGGGATCATAACTCACTTCTATATAGGATTTAGGGTTTAGGGTTTGAACCGAATCATAGCCAATAAATGGTGCTCCATTAATATCAAATTTGAGAAAATAGATGATCAAATGTACCTGAGAAAAGAGAGCTGAGATAGCTTCTTTAATGCAGGGTGAAATAGCTACTGCACTAATTAAGAGAGGCGAGACCTAGGAAGAGAGACGAGTTTCTGACAAAAATCGGACTGAATTGACCTTTATATACACTATTAGGATCAGTTATTCTAAATAACCGATCCTAATAATTCAACTATCAGGATCGGTTTTTTTTAGAACTGATCCTGATACTATCAGGATCAGTTTTATTAGGATCGGTTATTTAGAATAACTGATCCTGATAGTTCATAAATCAGGGTCGGCTTACAATAAAACCCGATCTGAGTAGTTTTTAGGATCGATTTTTTTAAGAAAACCGATCCATATACCTTTTAGGATCGGTTGGCTCATATAACCGATCCAGATAGGTCGATCTTGATTCTTGTTTTTACACTAGTGAGATAAGGAGGAGAAAGAAGAGGCATCGGGTACCTCGACGGGGCCGGTAAACAAGGAAGACGAAAACATGCTAGTTTGCTTGGTTGATTGCTTGTGATTAGGTGGCTGCTCTCAAACAACTTAATATATTTGATTCAGAATATAGTGCATCGACTCCGACCCGTATCTTGCCCAACATTAAAAGGTGCGGATTTTGAGTTATTCTCATAAGTCATATCCTTCTAACTTGTTTTCTCATTTATTGTCATTTTGTTTGCTTGTTGTTCCGTTGATTGCTGCTTGCTTGAGATCTTGTTATTGTTAGCTATGGTAATTAGACTGTTTGGATGTTGATAATCTTATGGTTGATTTATGGTAGTGGTTTGGAGTTGCATGGTGTATAACTATTTTACATAATTAAATTATGGAATATACTGTTGGAAAAATATTAACTAATCAACTAGTTTTAAATCTGAATTTTGATCAATAAAATAAATAACAATTACATTAAAAATAGAATCAAGAATATAATTAAAACTTTATTACCCAGAGCTGCAAAATGCAGACCTAAAGCAACTTCCTGTCCTAAGCGCAGGAATAATCGGTTAAGCTTGCCCCAAGTTATGCCGGTATTCCTCTACCTTCGGGCGCAACTGTGGTAGAGGTTGATGTAGCTTCTTTCAACAATGATAGTAGAATAATATGTTTTCTATAAATAAAATATTTGTTTGTAGGAGAATAGAAATTGAATTTATGAATTATAGAGCTAATAGGAAGAGCAACAGAATGTGAATTGTTGAATGGATTATTGGATTATTAGCTCTTCAAGTATCATGTATTATTTATAGACAAATGACATAGCTAGACACCAGTGATTTTGTACATTCATGACAATTAAAAAGATATTTATTTTACCGTTTTATATTTAATCAAATAAGTTCAAACGGCAAAATACAATTAAATGCATTTAAGCATACTTTTTGAAACGGATCATATAACTGGTGCAAGCTAATTGAAACGGATCATATATACTTTTGATTCGATCTTCTGTGGTGGATAATGAGCATCTATATTAAAATAACTCATTCACAAATAGCTCTATAATTCATAAAGTTAAAAAAAAACCGTTAATATTAAAATAAATATTATTTAAATTTTGAGTTTTAAAATAAATTTCTAACAATCCCCCACAAAATTCAAAATTTAATTTAAAAAATAAAATAAAACTAAATAAACTAAAAACATATATATAAATATTTCTGCTACCATTGTTTATACTGTGCATTGGGCAAAATGTTTTGATTTCGCTTAGTGTCAATAATTTCAGTCCGAGGAGATCGGAGTGAACCAAGTCTTGAACAACGATTCCTTTGATCGGAACTTACATTATTACACACACAGTACAGAAAACTATATCGCGGGTTGTGCGTTTGAGGCCATGCACATTAACTTGATTTTTTCATGAGAATATTCTACGGGTTGCCTAAACTCAGTAGCCGCGGCCTTTTATATACGGTCATTCTCATATAGAAGAGTTCCCTCTGGGATGTGTGTAGAGTCACATCTCGCGAATTACCGACTTGGGACACTCATCTTATTACACTACACAGAAGCACTGATCACCATAGGGATGGGTTTGGAATAGAAGTTCCATATCTAAAAATATTCTTGTGCTCCTTGGCCAACCTATTTGCTTGTTCTTACCCATTGAACCCCCTTCAGGGGATCGCCCATCACAGAGGTTGGGTTCCCACACCAGATTGGCCCATTAGGCTAAATATCATCCCCCTCGATGACTCTAGGACTTTCGTCCTATATACATAAGGACTTTAATTTTTTATCCATCATCAACATTTTCATGTCAATAAAAAACTTTCAAAATAAATCTGTCCAAAAATTAATTGTGATTAATAATAATGCTTTGATAAGCATGTTAATAACTTCATGAACTAGTTATTTATAGTATTGTGCTACATAAAATATAATCACATATATCATTATTCATGCACAATATCATGTCAGGAATATCTAGAGTTTAATATATATATTCACGAGATATCAACCCCCACATTTTTAATATACTAAATATTAAATTAGTTATCTTGGCAAATTTAGTAAAATGAAACTCAATCAATAAAATTGATCATTAATTATTTGCATGAATATTTATTTAATTTATATCCCCACATTTCATTTCTACTGTCAAGATAATTACTTTAGCAAGAATAATTTGCTAATGATTTAGCCATATGCTACATCTCATTGCGGAATTTTATGTTAAATTGTACAAATAAATAAATTAACAGTTTGAACCAATAGACCTGATTTTTTTTTCTTTCAAGATTCAAATCAGTTTGAAAAATTGCCTTGTATGTTTTATTTTACAGTTTTCTTCTTTCATATTTGTATTATCTTTTGAAAAAGAAAACTTTCTAACATTTTTAATTGAATGTTTTCAATTTATACTCTTTGAAAATTGGTTAATTTAAATTTGTCATTTTTTCTTTAATATTTTATGATATCATAGACACAATGGAAGTGATTAATATATACGATATCCGTATTATGATAAATAGTTGATCATACATTTATGAATTAGCGAGTTGTTAATTATACCGATGATCATTTAGAGTTATAAATAATTTTTTTTCCAGATCATTGTATATATAAAATTTAGATCAAATTTATCTAAATTGTTAACTCCGATTATGATCATCTAGTTATGATTTCTAGTTATGTACATATATGTATACCTTATATATCAAACAGTGTATGAGAATAGATAAGAAAATTAAATCCAGATAAATGATGGATTATATGATTCATGATTAAATATTTACCAAGAAAAATTCACACTCATATTTTCTTATACTTATTTATAATTCACAGCCGTTAAAGTCTGAAATTCCTTTTATTTTTTTATTAATGTAGTAATTAGTGAAACTTTAAGGAATTTATTGTGCGTGACAAAATAAGTTAATAACAAATATAGTAACTAACTAGCTAACATTATGTTCGGGATTTTTTTTTTCTTTTATTTTCGGTGATAAAAATGAGGAAGTTATGCTATTGATATTGACTCCTCTAATAATTTCAAGTTTTGTAATTATTTATATATGTTGTGGAACTTTTTCACCGAAGCTTGGTAGTTTATTGGGCGAAGACCTTAGACTTATATATAATAATTACAAAGCAAATTTTTTTTTTTTTTCAATGATTCAGTATAGACTTTTAAATATATAGGATGACAATGTATTTTCTCAAATGATTCCTTAACTCTATCCACAACATTGTTGTATGGAGTAGAAAAAAAAAACTTTAAAAGTCACACATTTATCAAGCTATCATTATGTTGACAATTATAACTGATAATTAATATACACAGCTTTATAAAATGATACTCTCAGAATTCATTTATTTATTCAAATAAGATATGCTATGATTTCATTAATTTATTATTATTGTATATTTGTTTTGGGCTCTGAAAAATGATAAAATTCTTAATAAGTAAATTGCGTAGCAATGCAATCAAATTATTTCCGAATTACATTTGTTTTCTTGTATTTTGTATTTATCTAGATTGTCTTGATAGTTATATAAAATATCTCAACATGAATATATGTCGGTAATTCTTTAATCATGAACATTATTAAAATAATACCTTATAATTGCATAATTACAATGACCACATAATAATTTCAAAATCAGATTTTTGTGTAATAAATCTAATATAATGAGTTCATATTATGTTTTTTATTTCCCTTATCAGTAAGTAGTTGAGATATAAGATCAACTCAATATTGATCAGATACAAAATTGACATTGCATTTATTTTTTATTATAAAAGTGGGAATGTATCATGGGAATCTACACAGCTTAAATTTCATATTCAATATTTTACTGATCTAAGAACATTAAAGATTTAATTATGATGTAATCAGTCGGTTGTAATTTTTTTTTAAAATAATGTTATTAATTATATATTCATATTATACTATACTCTTAAAATGACTTCTTAAGTCAAAATCTTCACAATATAAAATATAATATTTCACCTAATTATATGAACGACATTAGATGAGGGATATTATCAATATTAATATTGATTAGATGGGTTGTACCACTATATGTAACTAACACTAATTTCATGTGTTAATTTAAGAAACGCTCATAGTTTCTTTTGGTTTTCTCTGGTCATTAAAGAGATGATCAAGGTGATTCATGCAATTAAATTACAGATGCAATTATAAGAGCATTAATAAGGGCTTTTCAGTTTTTCTATTTATAATAATTAATTGGTTATAAAAAACAAGAGTAATGATAAATCATTGCTCACAGTGAATGTTTCTTCATTAATTTTTTTTTTTATATTCAATGGTAATTTTTTTTTTTTTTTTTTATGATGAACCTAGAAATTTATTTGTATATATAATGTCGCTAACTTTATTTTATTTACAAATAGGCCTAATTACTAAATAATTCTAGTAACTTCATTCCTTTTTTTCAGAAAATAAATTGTAACTCTAATTATTGAGTTAAGATAAAAAAAAAAATAAGATCTCTCAATTTTAATAAGAACTATGAGATATTTTTTTTAATTAGTTTGGTGAACAATTATTTAAAGAATCGATATTATCTAAATTATACAGAAATCAAACTTGATAACTAAAATTTATTTCGCATAAAATAACATAAACTTTTTATTATTATTAAATGAGATAAATTGATGAAGTTTAAAATAAACTTATAACTTCTAAATAAAATATTTTCAGATCATTCTGAAGTTTGTTAAATATAATCTACAATTCAATATATAAATCCAATGCAGTGGACAAACAACCATCTAGTAAAACTTTTACTTGTAGAAATGATCAATTAAAAATTTAATATATACTCTTATTAACTACACACTAGTGGAAAAACTGAAATCAGGATCGGCCTATTTGGATCGGCTGTATGAACCAACCGATACTAATACCTATCTGGATCGGTTTTATCAATAAAACCGATACTAAAAGCTAATGAAAACACAGTACATGAACTAATTGGATCGGTTCCTAGCTAAGAACCGATCCAGATAGTGTTATATTCCGAAATTTTAAAATAATAATTAATATGCTAAATCAATTATTATGCCTAAATAATTTTTATTTTTTTATTTTTATTTTTATTTAACGACCCTTTTCGATTTGATCTGGCTGATTAAAATGAATCTAAACTTTCGACATATAAATGAATTATGAGATTAGGTATATTAAAATTTAGAATTTTAGAAATAAAATAAAGTCTAGAACCTATAATAATTTTGTTTATTTATTTATTTTTATTTTCCGTGAGATTCATAAATTGAAAATTCATCACAAGTCGTAAGATTTAGAAAAGAGAATAAAATAAAATGATAAGATTCGTATGGATAAATAAATAATTGAATTCTAATTAAGAGTATGATTATACAAAATTATTCGTACAAACAAATTATAGAAATTATAAAACTCGTTCATTTAGGAATTTTAGAGATTTAATCGAATGTATATATATATAAATTGATATCGAATTATTCGGATTTCTAAATTGAAATATAAACATTCGAATTATTAGTATGAACTTAATTGTAGAATTTACAAAAAAATTCGATTCGGATTTTATAAGTAAAACGGACCATAGATCAATTAAATTAGACTATAATTGAAATTCGAATTGATTAAAAAGATAAACTTAAATTATATAGGATTTTGTCAAATGTATAACTTAGCTTTATAATAATATCCTGACTAACGTCTAATGATTCATACAAATTTTCTAAACGCAAGATTTCTGTTAATTTGAATCCGAACCACCTCCTTCAATTGTTAAGCTTATGTTGCTCTAGAAATTCTTCCGACCGTCCAAGTTAATTCAGCACGAATCTCAAAACAGCCCCTTTTAATAAACCCTCCCCCTCCTCTCCGTTTCCCATCTTCCTCTTTTTCACTGACTCAGCGCCCCACCCCCGCCCCTTTGCTCTCTTCTCTCTCGCTGAGGCGATAACCCCACCCTGACTTGCGCCTCTCTTCGCTCTCCTTCCTGGAGAAGAAAACGGAAGGCGATTCGATCACCTCTCCCTCCCGCGCGCTACCTTTTCCCTTTTGTCGTCGCTGTCTTTTCCCTTGTCAGAGGCCGTACGGGAGAGGGTGAGACGAGGGGTGGCCGTGCACCTGCTCCCTGACCCACTTTGACTCGTGCTCTGCCTTGTGCCTTCTTTTCTGGTATAAGTATACCCCCCCTCTCCTCTTTGGTTGGTTGCTCTCTCTCTATTTTCTCATGTGTTGAGACAAGTCTCTCTCTCTCTCAATTTTTGCCTCTGATCTGAGAATCTGAAAACCCTGGAAATTTGGGGTTTTCGTTGATTGATTGTGAGTGTGTTCTTGTTACTCGTGGTGCTGTCTTTGCTGATTTCTAGAGGTGTTTGAGACTCGTTGATTTGTCGGATTTGAGGAGCTGTGAAACAAGACCCCCCCTCTTGGCACCGGCTTGCTTGTGACTTCCTCTTGTGTGAATTGGCCTCTCTCGGTTAGTCTAACACCTCTTAATTCTGGTTTGCGTAGTTGAATCGAAGGTCGGCTCGGGTTGTTGATTTTCCCGGCCGACCAGTGGATTGATCGAGACCGGTACACCCTTGAACTGTTGTTGTGACGTTTGTGCTCCTATATTGAATCGGTACCGGCCTTTTTATGGAATTTGAGCGTTCGATACGATAATTGATATAGTACCGGCTTGTGCCTTGTTTTGATTCTGATCTGACCATTGCTATAACTTTTCCTTGTTGGTTGTTACAACCCTTGTGTGATGCCTTTGTTCATGTGATTTTGCTTGTTGAGTTACTTGGCCGAATTCTCTGTCTATGTGTGATGTTGCGACTCTAGTGTTGCTGAGATATGGTTGACTGGTATATTTACCAAAACTTGAATTGGCAGGGACCTATAAGTAATTTAAGTAGAATTGAGGGTTGACTGTGTAAGAAATCAGCCCTTATAATCATTAAATTAAGATGGAGGGGCTTAATGCAAGAAAACCCTTGAATGTGTAATTAAAGTAAGTAGAGGCGCCTCTATGCAAAATCTGAAAAAAATTAAGTATGAATTCGGCTTTGAATTGATGTATAATTATTTGGGCTTGGGCCTTGAATAATAAATAAAATAGAAGAAGGCTTTGAGCCTTAATGAATTGGGCTTGTGAATAAATGGATTTAAATGATTGGGCCTTCGAATTGATTTGATTAATGACATGATGTGTATATATGAATAATTGGGCCCAATTTTGGAATATAAAATAAATTGAAATTGGACTTTGGCATTGGAAATAAAATTACGGAATTTGGCTTGCCAAGATGCGTAATTAGTCGGATTTAAAACGTGGCAATAAAATTTAGATTTTAGATAAGGAATCAAATAAAAGAAAATCGGAAGCTTACGTAGACCTAAATAGCTCGGGAAATGATTATACCGTCCAGGGTCTGATGCCTCGATGATGACTCATAACATAATTTGAGCAGATACTATAATAGCCCGATTGGACACCTGTATGATCCCGAAACAAACCTAATTAAAACACCCAACACATTAAGCTAAAATAAAAGTTTTATAAAAAGTTTTTAAAGTTAAAATAATTCTTTTAAATATTTTTCGAACTTGTATAAAAATTCGTTGTTAATTTTTAAAGGACCAATTTATTTAGCAACAGAAAGTATTTATTGGACATAGATTTGAAACGACTAATTAAACGTAGAAATTAATTTAGTTATAAAAATAACGAATTGCGCGACTTAGGAATAAATTAATTAGAAAACACGTACAATAATTAAGGGTTTTGTTTTTAAAATTTTATAAAAGAATTATACATCTAGAATATAAAATAACTAAACTATATTAAAACGGATTATAAAAATTGCAATGACCATACGATCAATATATTTTTATTTGAGACATTCGCATTAGAGATTTTTGATTATAAATTTACTTTCGAAACCGAATTTTGATCAATTAAAATTAATTGTAGTCCGTTTAAAATAAATCAAAGTAGATAGGCAATTAGAATATATTAGTTAAGTAAAACCCGTTAATTTACCGTAGCTCTCGAACAATTATTTTTATTTACGAATAATTCGACATTTGAATTTCTACAAGCAATATATCTTCAAATTAAATTATTAAATATATAAATTAATTTAGGATTAAATTAGATTAAATTAGATCAAAGTGAATGATCAATATCTGACGAACTTATAAAGAAATTAAGATTAACGCTAAGCTCGATGACATGAAATTAAATAATTAATATATGCCTAACCGGATCAGTCAGACTGACTGAATCGGTAATTTTATAAAATCGAACTAATCGAGAAATTGAATTGCACATTAACTGGGATGAGGGTTATAATAAATTAGCATAGATTTTAATTAGTTTAAATTACGTGATCACAGATCAGTCAACTCCGTACGAGTCCAACCCGTGGGCTGATCCGACTGACCCGCAGATCGGAGCATACGTGGAGCACGCTGATTTTTAGCCACAGAGACTCCAGCCCTACAGGTGTGGGATATCTGAATTATTCTTTTCGTGGGCGTACTCTTACCAGTCGTTCCATCTGACCTGACATCCGCACTTTATTTTAAGTAGTTGCATTAAAACTGTAGAGCATGTTTATCCTTTCTGCACTATAGGTAGAATTGCATAAACCCTGAAAAACCTGAATTTACTGTATTTTAAGAGTAGAGTAAATTAAATAATATTATATTTATATTATTAGAATATTAGGATACTAGTTTGTCTTCTTCTCATGGAAGGCAATATATTATTATTATATTACGTGCATATGCATGCATTGGTGAGAGCTGAGCAGAGCCGAGTGACTTCGTTCCGTCTTGGTGTCACTTGGCATGGGACGGCCCGATAGCCACTGAGCTGAGGGTCACTTGATCCTTGGATGGCTTTAGGAATATATTATATGTATAACTTGATTATATATATCCTTTTCGATCATTTTACTATTTGACGTGAGCAGTTCCGATCTCGAGTTCTGTGGCACGATACGATTCGGGAATTTATTCCTTCCCTACATTAGGAGCTACTTTGCCTAGAACGGAAGTTCCCAAGGCCCAAGGTGGGTCTTGAGGAATGAAGTGCAAGTGCATAAGGACGGCGAGCCTTGATGCACGGGGTCGAGCTTGAGTCGAGCCCCTGATTCCTATTGGTCTGGCCGGACGGTAGAGTTCTCTCCTGCTCATGAGGGAAGAGATTAACTTTTTACGACATGCATTGTATGATTTCTCCTATTGGATATGTTTGGGTGATGAATCGTTAGGCGAGATGACACATTGGATTTGATATAACCATCGGCTAGTGTGCTACTATCTTGTGGAGCAATGCTCGATGTCATTAGGCATCGTGTATCATTGCACTCTGATCACAGTCCTTGGATTATATTGTTTGGATCTTTTGATCCTATTGGCACGGCACGGGGTGACTACTTTATCCATATTATTATTATTATTATTATTGTATTTGGGCACACAGTGCAAGGAGTACTGGATTCCGACTTGATTTATATCCGATATTACACTTTGATTTTATTTTGGGTTTATTTCGCATGTTGGCATAATAGAATAATCGCATCATGGCATCATTCAAAAGTATTATAAATTCTTTTAGTTATTAATATAGGTTCACACATGTGCATATTTTAATTGTATTCATTTTATAAATAAAAGTGCTTTGACCGTAGAGGATCCCTGAGGGGATAATTCTGGGTCACATACTGGGCGATTCGTCGCTCACCCACAAGTTGTTTCGTGGGTTTTAGGTACAGCATCTGGCGATCCGCAGCAGGAGTTGTCAGGAGTTGTCCCTGATGGCCACACCGTTTGATTAGCTAGAGTTAGACTTTTGATTAGGTTTACGAGTCTCGTATTTACTGTGTTCTATATACGAGCTCGATAGATCATGTATCCCCTTCTATAGATGGTGTTATTTTGATCCGAGATGGATCGAATTATATGTTATGTATGTGTATGTGTATGTTTATTTATTTGCTATGTGACTGATGCTGGACATTTATATTATTTTGCTTCCGCTGCTGTTTGATTTATTATTCATGGTTAGCCTTGCGTGCTTAATGATTAATTAAGCACGAGGCGAGGTTGATCACATCCTAATCCAGAATTTCTGGTTTGGGGTGTGACAGATAGTATCTGGATCGGTTCTAAGCTAAGAACCGATCCTAATACTTGATAATTAGGATCGGTTCTTAGCTTAGAACCGATCCAGATACTATCTGGATCGATTCCTATATAAGAACCGATCCTGATACTATTTTTTTTTCAAAGATGGTTAAAAAAAAAAAATAGTATCAGGATCGGTTGTTTATAAACAACTGATCCTGATACTATTTTTTTTTTTTCAAAGTTGGTTCTGCAAAAAAAAAAAAAAAAAAAATAGTATCAGGAACGGTTGTTTATAAACAACCGTTCCTGATACTATTTTTTTTTTTTAACCATCTTTGAAAAAAAAAATAGTATCAGGATCGGTTCTTATATAGGAACCGATCCAGATAGTCCATTTTAGGTTTTTATTTTTCCGCGCTCATCCCTTCTCTCCTTGCGTCTCTCCATTATTCAAAATTACAACTCTCTCAACTCCTTGTCTCCTCTAGCCGCAAGTCTCCTCCTCTCCCTCCGTCTTGCCGTCTCCTCTCAGTCCGATCAGCTCAATAAAAAGTGTGCTCGGTGCTCAACGCAAGTGTGCTCGGCGCAATAAATCCACTCACTCGCTCGGTGCTCGGTGCTCGGTGCTCGGTGCTCGGTGCTTGGTGCTCGGCCCTCTCCTCTCAGTCTGCTCGCCTCTCAGTTTAGGTAAATTTGCTAGATTAGTTTTGTTAGTTTAAGTAATTTCAAATTATCAAATCAATTCAATTCGGTTTCAAATCAATTCGGCTAGTTTAGTTTTGGATTGAAATTACATGGGATGGTATTCTGTTTTATCAAATCAATCCGGTTTCAATTCTTTGGGTACCATAAATCCTAAAAGAATAATATTGCAATTTTTCTTCAATGAAATGACAAATGGAAGCAAGCCCGATTGTGTGAATAAATGGATATGATATATGTTTTTGGGTAAATTGATATATATATCTCTGTGCTTAGATAAATTATGATCTATGTTTTTTGAAACAACCGATCATAATACTATTTTTTTTCAAAGATGGTTCTGCAAAAAAAAAAAAATAATAAATAAAAAAATAGTATCAGGATCGGTTGTTTATAAACAACCGATCCTGATAGTTTCTATTTGGATCGGTTATTTAACCGATCCAGATTATTGTAGTATCAGTATCGCCTTCATTAGGATCGGTTGTATTCCGATACTAATATGCGTATATAACCGATCCTGATTCCATATTTTCCACTTGTGACAACAATTATCACACTACCCAACTGTTGTTATTGCTCTTTATTATGAATTGGTTTTTTTTTATGTTTCTTTCAATCGACCAATATTAAATTATTAATTAATTTGTATATCTGAGGTTTGACGGAACTGATCCAGAAATAATTAATAATAAAATATTTTTACCTTAGTGAAATTACAAAATTAAATTTCACAAATTATACAAGATCAAATATTTAGCGAAGAAATAATCTACAATTTAATTGAAAATGATTAATAAGAATTCATGATACGGAATGTGATTATGAAGTATCATCACGGACTATATAAAATGGATCCAGTGAATAATTAATTATAACATTTTCAACTATCAAATTAAGAATAAAAACAGGAACATTGACAAAACTATTTCTCTGCAACAGTTTAACTTAATTCCTCCAATTGTCAACTTAAGAATATCAAAATAATAATATGTAAAATTACTATTCAAATTATCAAATCATGCTTACAATTTAATTTCAGTAATTCTAAGTTTATTATGATATTATTTTGCACTTTATTAATTTTGTTTTTCTTCGGATAGACTTATTAATTCTACAAATTCTAAACAAAATTTTAATTTGATCAAATTCAGATTACGGGTTATTGCCTTAGATTGTTGGAAAAATATTAACTAACCAACTAGTTTTAAATCTGAATTTTGATCAATAAAATAAATAACAATTATATTAAAAATAGAATCAAGAATATAATTAAAACTTTATTACCCGGAGCTGCAAAATGCGGACCTAAGGCAACTTCCCATCCTAAGCGCAGGAATAATCGGTTAAGCTTCCCCCAAGTTACGCCGGTATTCCTCTACCTTCGGGCGCAACCGTGGTAGAGGTTGATGTAGCTTCTTTCAACAATGATAGTAGAATAATATTGTTACGTTCAAAAAAAAAAAAAAAAAATCGTAAAACGTTATAACGTTTTTAAAACGTTATGTAACGTTTTTCACTGTAAAACTTGATGAAAAACGACGATTTTATGAAGGCTGGATTCAATTAAAACGTCATAACGTTTTCAGAAAACGTTATAACATTTTATACACTAACTTATGCGTTTTATACACTATTTCCTGCGTTTTTCACTAGCTGAATCGTTATAACGATTTACCAAAACGTTATAACGTTTTATACCCCAAATTATGCGTTTTATACGCTATTTCTTGCGTTTTTCACCAGCTGAATCGTTATAACGATTTACTAAAACGTTGTAACGTTTTATCCGACAGTATGAGGGTCTATTTAGCAAAATTCCTGTTGTCTCTCCTTCTTTCTCTCCATCCTTTTCCCCCTTCCTTGTGTGCTCCGCCCAAAAGAAAGAAAAAGAGAGAGAGACCCTCTTCTCCCTCTAAAATCCATCAAAAGCTCGGAGAAATTGAAGAAGTTGGAAATTGTTGATTCTCTCCCTCGTAACCATCTATTGCTTCAATTGGTACTTCATTTTTTTCTCCTCTCTTCTCAAAATCCGAAATTCTCACCATTATTAGGGTTTTTGCTTGACCCCGAATATTGTGTATAATTTGTGAGTAACCCATCTCTATTGAGCTTCTATATTGTGAATTTGGTAATTTCTTTCTCAATTCCATCTAAACCTTGATTCTTCCAGCTAGGGTTTGGTCCAAATCCGAAACTTTGCGAAAAGTTGTGATTTATCTAGTTTGATCCAACAATTAGAGGTGTTAACCGACAAGTTTGTCTCCCTTCTAAAATATGAAATTATTTTGGGTTAAATCGAATTAGGGTTTGTGGAGTTAGAGAAATGAATAATTAAATGGGTATTTGTGCAATTGTTCCGATGTGTGGAAAATGTATATGGGTTGTAGGACCAAATGGTAAATTGTATGAGATTATAAGGATTTGTCAAGGAAAGTATGATTTAAACTAATATGACTCGAGTAAACATATTGATAGTCGAACAAATATTAAACCACGTATGTACATGTTAATATAGGCGTAGGCTCGATTGAGCACGATTTCGCGGGACCTCTCGAGACGTCTGAACCTTAAGTGCGCGATACGCTCTTCGTAATCAAGTGCGGGATTCTTGGACTTGTTTGATACTTTATTTTCAGGAATTAAACTGTTTATCCGTTTGTCATGTTGAATGCTTAATTGTTGCATACTTTGAAATTCATGCTGCATATTGATTCTCGCATAAATGAGAATGATTGAATTGTTCGGTTAAGGTAAATTGGCATGTTGGTATGGTTATTATTTGATTAGTTCTATTAATTGTTCTATACGTGAATGGATCTGCCAGGCCGACCTGTTTAGGTGGCTGGATCAGGTGACGGTGACCTATCCGTTGATCTGTTTCTGAATTTGCCAGACCGACCTGTTTAGGTGGCTGGATCAGGTGACGGTGACCTATCCGTTGATCTGTTTCTGAATTTGCCAGGCCGACCTGTTTAGGTGGCTGGATCAGGTGACGGTGACCTATCCGTTGATCTGTTTCTGAATTTGCCAGGCCAACCTGTTTAGGTGGCTGGATCAGGTGACGGTGACCTATCCGTTGATCTGTTTAATGAATTTTGCAAGGCTGACAGCCGACTTTGGTTCTATTTGAATGAAATTGCAAAGTAGAGCCGTATGGCTGACTTTGATTCCGTGTGATTGCATTTTTGTCAAGTTGACCTGTATAGGTGACTTGTAACCAGACCTTAGGAAATGGTTAAGCCAAACAGCTACAGATGGGTGTCAGATAAAGGGTCCAGCTTGGTTGGCCATCTGTAGGCGTCTGTAACCCTACAGATGGGGGTTTGATAAAGGTCCAGCTCGAAAGAACATCTGTAGTTGCTACAAGCCCTAATGAGTCGAGTTAAGCCAAATATGTGTTTGTTTGAGATTCAACTTGGAAATTCTGTAAACTGTGACTCGGTTTATTATTTGTTGTCGAGCATATGCATTCATTTTTATTATTGAATATGTGTTTGATTGAATTGCTATCGTATGGGTTTCATTTTTCAATATGGAGTTTGATTGCAAGTCCAATAATCTAACTGTGGCAAATTCGCACTGAGAATTTATTCTCACCCCCACCTTTCGGGTTATTTTACAGGTTCTGGTTTGACTGATCACGGGGAGGCACGCGGATAGTAGGCCTTTGGTAGTATACCCTTATATGACCTAGTTATATATATGTTTTGTTGTAGAGCTTTAGGGTAGGCCTTATGGGTAGTATCCGGATGAGATACTTTTGATGTAATATATTTTGACCAGACTATGTACTCCGATTTACATCTATAAACTCTGTTTTATATTATTAGTTGTGAATGTTTGAATGTAAATTGAATTGCCTTGTAAGTATACACGGAGTTGTATGCTTACGGCGGGGTACTGTCGCATCCCGTGGCCGCGGGGTGTGACAAATATGTTTTCTATAAAGAAAATATTTATTTGTAGGAGAATAGAAATTGAATTTATGAATTATAGAGCTAATAGGAAGAGCAAGAGAATGTGAATTGTTGAATGGATTATTGGATTATTAGCTCTTCAAGTATCATGTATTATTTATAGACAAATGACATAGCTAGACACCAGTGATTTTGTACATTCATGACAATTAAAAAGATATTTATTTTACCGTTTTATATTCAATCAAATAAGTTCAAACGGAAAAATATAATTAAATGCATTTAAGCATACTTTTTGAAACGAATCATATAACTGGTGCAAGCTAATGCCTATTAACTATAAGGATATATGTTACTGTTGAAACGGATCATATATACTTTTGATTCGATCTTCTGTGGTGGATAATGAGCATCTATATTAAAATAACTCATTCACAAATAGCTCTATAATTCATAAAGTTAAAAAAACTGTTAATATTAAAATAAATATTATTTAAATTTTGAGTTTTAAAATAAATTTCTAACACATACCACAACTTCTATATTCTCAAATTGATACATGCATGATACATACCATGATAGGAGCCTTGATATCAATATAAAATAACCACTTCCCATGAACTGAACCATAAAATTGATATAAAAAATTGAGACGGTAATGAGTGAACTATGTACTAATAGACCCATTGAATCGTGAATCAAACCGGGGTGCATGATGACATACCTTGGACAAATAAATTTTGTAAGTGTAAATATGCCTTAGTTAAATGTTTTATTTCATATTGAAATTTGCATGATACGATTGCACGAGATTATTTGTTTGATTAGTGTAGCTTGGTTGTTGCTCAGTTGCCAATTGCTTGTAGTTAAATTCTGGAAGTTGGTATCCATATTGCATATGTAATTTTATTTGAAGTATTTGAATTGAAACATGTGTGGATTATGAAATATTCGGGTAATGCATAGCAGGGCTGTGTAGGCGTCAACTTTGGGTAGCGCATAGCTGGACTGTGTAGGCGCCATATTCGGGTAGCGCATAGCAAGACTGTGTAGGCGCCATATTCGGATAGCGCATAGCTGAGCTATGTAGGCGCTATATCTGGGTAGCTCATAGCTGCATATTTGCAATACACTAGAACACTTGTGCATTAATTAAGATTCATGAGCATTTGATACCTTTTGCTCCTTTATTTGTCAACAATTGACCCGTCAGTAGTGTGTGGCTTAGAATAATAATTCAAAGAAACCATGAAGATCTAACCATCGGGATTGTGCCTAACCATCTGAATTTAAATTACTATTACTAAAATTGTGCCTAACCATCTGGATTGAGGAGATTGAGGGAGAGAACGACTTTGTAAACATTCATTGAAACCTAAAAATTGGAACTAAGAAATTGAAGGGAATATTAACCTGAAATTGAAGGGAAAATTAGCCGGAGAGGATTAGGCGGAGGTGTGCTCAGCTCGCAGTTCACCGAGAGAGCAAGGCGGCGGAGCTGTGCTCTGATGAGACGGAGGAGGTGTGCTCGGTTCACAGTTCGCCGAGAGAACAGTTCACGGAGGTGTGCTCAGTGCTGATCGACATCAGTTTGCCGAGAGAGCGGGAGAAGAGTAGTTCGCCGAGAGAAGGGGTTGATCGGCGATCGGCTTCTATTTTGGCGGAGAGAAGGGGCTGTGCTCGAATTTTGGCAGAGAGAAGGGGGAAATGAAAATTTTGGCGGTGTATGCTCGTGCTTTTTTTTTTTAACCAAAACATTCAGCTACCGGTGCTGGCGTCGGTCATTGATGCCGGTTGCTGAAACAATTGGTTACTTGATTTTGAATAAAATTTATTTTTTCTGGAGAAAAATTAAGTATCAGAGACCGGTGTTAGCGCCGGTCGCTAATGCTCCTTTCTGCTGTAGTGACAGTAGAAAATTCCATAAGAATAAATCAAAATCAATATGTAAATAAAACCATATTGCCAAAATTAAATAGTTAATGCTATATAAGATAATACATTTAAAGCATCTTCAATCAATTGTTTGGATTACTTATTTGATCACAAAACATTGATCCCCAAATAATGAGAATTAGACATCCTATTGAAGAAAGAACTAAATGGAACCCATTACCTCTCTAGTAACAGATAAAGACCCCTCTATGCTCATATATATTGGAATAATTATAACAAGCCCCTCACCCCTGTCCCCCCCATTTATCCCCGCACTCTCTCACTTCCTTAACTGTCATATCTCCTCACTTATTTGGCTAAAAATTTTCATTTATCCCCGCATTAAATTAGAGTCATTTAATACCAATCCCCGCATTAATTATACTTTCCTCTAATAACAATTCCCGCATTAATTATTCCTTTAAAAATAATTTCCGCATTAATTATACTGTTATCTAATAACAATCCCCGTTAATAAATGTTTATTTGTTATTTTTGAGAAGTATTTATCCATGTAACATAAAGTATTTATACATATAACATAAAATATTTATCATTATGTATGAGAGTATTTATCATTGATATTTACTGTAAGTTGCAATTATGTTTGAGAAATATTTATCTATGTAACATAAATTATTTATCCATATAACATAAAATATTTATCCTTATACATGAGAGTATTTATCATTATGTCTAAGAGTATTTATCACTGATGTTTTACTGTAACTGCAATTATGTTTGAGAAATATTTATCTATGTAACATAAAATATTTATCTTTGTAACATAGAGTATTTATCCATGTAACATAGAGTATTTATCATTATGTCTTAGAGTATTTATCATTGATGTTTTTAATGAAAATTGAAATTATGTCTGAGAAGTATTTATTTATGTAACATAAAGTATTTATCATTATGTGTGAGAAGTATTTATCATTATGTGAGGGAATTGTTTATTTAATGGTCCCCAATTGTGCGGGGACAATCCAAAAAAAAAAGAAATTTTGTGCGGGGATAACTGACAAGTATTTATGAGGGGATTGTTTATTTAATGGTCCCCAGTTGTTTATAAAAAACCGATCCTAATAGTATCAGGATCGGTTTTTATATAAAAACCAATCCTAATAGTATCAAGATCGGTTTTTTATATAAAAACCGATCTTGATACCTTTTTTTTTTTTTTTTTTTTGGGAATGAGGATCTGAAAAAAAAACTTTTAGGATCGGTTATTAAAAAATAACCGATCCTAATAGTAGTAATCTGGATCGGTTGTTGAAAATAACTGATCATAATAGTAGTAATCTGAATCGGTTGTTTAAAATAACCGATCCTGATGTTTTATTGAAGTTAAAAAAATATTTTTATTTATTTGACCAGCTTCCATATATATTTTGCTGGCCAGCATCCTAAATATTTTTTTTTGCACAGTAAGAAACAATAATCAAATATCATATACACATCCTAAATTAAATATCATACACATCTTAAATTATTACAAAAAATTCATGTTCATACAAAGTTTTGTGAAGCATTACATATTATAACAAGAAATTTAAATCCAAAAAAAATTAATTAACAAACATACAAGTGACTAATTGAGCTATTTCTTCAATTAACACACATTTATGCAATTAATGTAAAGCACAACAATAAAAAAATCAATAATTACCTCTTTTGCAATCACATCACTTGAGATTAAAAAAGATCCTAAAAATAAAAACAAAGGTAACAATTAGATGGAAAAACATTTTACAATAAAAAATACAAAAAAAATGTGTTTTTAAAGTATAATAATGAGAAAATTAGATAAAGCTAATACCGTGATAGTTGATCGGCCGGATGATTAAGTAACTTGAGCGAGATGTCCTCAAGACTGTAAAACAATATACAAACACCATTAATTAATTTTTGAAATAATAAAAAAAATTAAAAACTGACACAATTGAGCCGGAGGTGCGAGAGGCTCGGCTTTGAGAGGAAGAGACGGAGAGAAAGAGAGAGAGAGACACGGAGGAGAGGGAGAGACGGAGACAGAGAGAGAGACACAAAGAGTACTGAGTATTTGAGAGGGAGATACGGAGACACAGAGAGAGAGACGCTAAGTTGAAAATGAGAGGCGCGAAATGAAAATAAGAAGAACCCTAAGCAGGTTATATAGGGAGTAAATAGTATTAGAATCGGTTGTTTATAAAAAAAACCGATCATAATAGTATCAGGATCGGTTTTTTATAAAAAACCGATCCTGCTACTAATTTTTTTTGGCAGAACCAACTTTGAAAAAAATAGTATCAGGATCGGTTTTATTGCTAAAAACCGATCCTGATACTATATATAAGAAAGATCACTGAGGTAAACCCCACTCATATTGATGGTCTATCAACCATCAAACGGCTACCATTTATTTTCTTTTCTGTTTGGTAATGCATGTACACAGATAAATATTAAGAAAAATGTGAAAAATATAAAAATTATTTATTTGTGTTTGTATGTATAACGCCACGTAATTCAGAATACTAAATTAAGATACAACATAAATAACGTATATATATATTTTTTTATTTATCCTCCTATATCATTTTTTCTCCTTTCCTTCGCTTAATTTAACAAACTCCCCAAATTAAAAATGTCATCAGAAGAAACTAATGGGTTCCGACATAGATCATGACTTAAAATGTATATAGCAGATCATTGCCAAATCTTGAAAGCCCAATAAAACCCAATTAATTCATCGGCCGAAAGTATTATGTCAAAAGTTGCGATAGGAGAGACATTTAAAATTCAAATTGATAACTTTCCAATTATAACTGCCGCCTGTCTGATCCGTAGGATACCAAGTTAATATATATCGGTTCCTCTATGTATATGATTTAAACCCTACATCTCTGTCTCTCTCTCCGCAAATAACCCACAGAAGATTAAGAAAGGGAAAGGGGTAAGATATCTGGAGTTTGATTATTTTCCTTCCTACGTAAATAATTTTGATGTTCAATTATTTCTTTAACTGTTTTGATGATTCTTATAGCCATCAATTGGATTCCTCTATTCTGTGTTAATTGTATAATCTTTATACTATAGTTATTTCGTTTGATCAGAATTTTATCCTTTCATATAATGTTTATGCTATATTTTAGTTATTTGATAAGAATTCCTGAGGGTTATAGAAATTTTGAAACTATTTATCTATTAGGATATATTATATTATTGATAAAAATATCTTTTTAAAAATTAGTAATGATTTTGATAGTTATTAATTCTTGAAATTTCCGGAAGTGCAGAGTTCTAATTATTATTATCTTATATTTTTAGTTTTAAAACCTTATACTATATCAGAAGCTTGGATTTGTTTAGGTTTCTTAAGACTTCACCGAATTGCATCTATTATTGAGTTGCATTCATTCTTTTATTAGATGATAATTTATTTTGCCGATAATCCTAGGATTTATTCACCGATAACCCTCGAACTATTTCTATTATAAAGAACTATATTTTTAAAACTTATAAATAATATAACTAGTTTTTCTGGTAAGAAACAAACGTTAATTTAATATATGTATGATACTATATTTTTAAAACTTATAAATAATAGATATAGTTTTTCCTGGTAAGAAACAAACTTTAATATATGTACGATTGTATAATAAAATAATATTATATCTGGTTTTATATACAAATATGTCCTAATTGCATTTCCTTGAGTCGGTCAAAACAAACTTTACATATTATGTATGACTGTGTGATAAAATAATACTTTATTTACATTCCGACTATGCTTATCAACAAATATACTGACAGACAAAGGAAAAATGGTATAAATATTAATTTGGAAACCGTGTTACATGGTCTAGGTTTGAGTTCTGGAGTAGAGAGTGACGTAGAAGCGGGAGTGAACTACACCACGATAGCAGGTACGGGTTTCCTGGATTTTGTGAAATTATTACTTACCATTTTGTTTGCATTTATTTTTTTCATATAGTTGAATTATGCATGTTGGATTCGAACAACCATTTGACTTTGTTAGAGGATATTAAAAATAGAATTATTCGTTTGATCAAAGGACTTACGTGAATAGGATGTGTTGACTATGACATGAGTGATGCGCTAAATGAATGAATGAGAATTGAACAGATAATTAAAATGAACAGGGGCCGATATACTTGTGTATCGGAATGTATACATTGGGTCCGGTGTTCGACTAGACCCCTCGTTAACGTGATTGTAGGCGAAAGCGGTCCTATCACGGATGTGATTGTAGGCTGATGCGGTCCTCTCACGGATGTGATTGTAGGCTGATGCGGTCCTGTCATGGACGTGACTATAGGCGAAAGCGGTCCTGTTACGGACGTGACTGTAGGTGGAAGCGGTCCTCTCACGGACGTGACTGTAGGCGGAAGCGGTCCTATCACAGTCAAGATCTAGCGGAATATGAATTCGCCGTCTAGTGAGACAAATAAAATGGATTAACAGAAACTTGAAAGTGAATAATGGTTTAAATATGTAGGATTGCATTGCATTAGAGGTAATTATGCATTTATTTTATCATATTTTATCTATATCATATTTGTGAGAACTAAGTTGATTTTACAAACTCCGGGCTGGAACTGAATCCCGCACTGAGAGAATGTTCGAATCTCTCACCCGTTCCATATTTATATGGGTTCCAGGTAAGGAAGAAGAGGCGCCAGAGCAAAGGTCGGGAGTAATAGCAAGCGGAAAGATCCAAGTTTAGATGAAATGCCACTTATGTTTGCTTTTGTATCGTGTGTTTTATTTTCCATAAAAATTGGTACATTTGAACAAGCATGGTTGTTATCGTATTCAAACCATGTATGTCGTGACCACTGCTAGACTACTTTTATTACTATTGTAAGACTTGATTTGTGAAATTAAATGTGGCATTTATGGATGATTATTGATAATGTATGTGATGTGCTTACGCCTTACGTGTCAATACGTGGCGGGTTGTCTCGGGGTGTGACAGTATGGCCAAATCAACTCTACTATGATCAATTTTGTACAATTTTATTATTATTAATGGCATCAAATTGTTAAATAGAATGCAGACCGTTCATTTCTGCATGATCATCCAACGGTGGGTCTGTAACATGTAATAATTTTTAAAATGATCAAGATATAACATGGAACATTAATAACGTAAAAGTGCCGAAGGCCCGACAACTGTAAGTTTTGATCCAACGTAAATTATTTACGGCCGTGCGATGTTGTTATATTGTTTTGCTTTGATGAACTAGTACACGAATCCCGAATTGTATCAAATTTTATAATGGTGAAATTAATATGACATTCTTTCATTTTAATGGTTCCGATCGACCAAATGCTAATATTCGTATTCGTTCCTTCACAACCCCACACAACAAGGGTTCAAGTCCTATGTATATTATTATATGGCACAAGTCATTGATGCATCATGCATGATTGTATAAAAAAATTCAATAGTCAAAATGACTTCAAAATGAAATATCAATGTCAAATAATTAATTATTTATCACATAAATTTTAATAATATAAATTACATTAATTTTCATCAAAAAAAAATTATAATTGAACCATATGCCATATACAACAGCCATATATATATTCTATTAATCACCACACTAATTACATATAACACAAATGCCTAATTACATATACTTCTCAATATTAAAATTACAAACATAAATATTTTAAAATATTGAAAAAAAACTAATTATAAAATGAAATTTTCTATCTCAATTTTGAAGCTGTCACTGTGCCAATTTGCTTTCAATCCGAACAGAGCATTTTAGACTACATACAGCGCACCACACAAAGTTGGTTCTGCAAAAAAAAAATAGTATTAGAATTGGTTATTTGAAATAACTGATTCTAATACTATTTTTTTTTCAAAGTTGGCTCTGCAAAAAAAAAAAAAAAAAAAAAAAAAATATCAGGTTCGATTTTTAGCAATAAAACCGATCCAGATACTATCAGGATCGGTTATTATGTACAGAACCGATCCAGATGCTATTTTCTGATATATTTTAATTTGTTAGATGTATTTAAGTTATCTGGATCGATTATTATGTATAGACCTGATCCAGATGCTATTTTCTGATATATTTCAATTAATAAGATTTATTTGAGATATTTCAATTATCAGGATCGGGTTTTATAAACAACCGACTCTGATAGTTGAATTATTAAGATCGGTTATTTAGAATAACTGATCCTGATAGTATCAGGATCAGTTCTAATAAAAAACCCGATCCTGATAGTTCATAAATCAGGATCGGTTGACAATAAAACCCGATCTGAATAGTTTTTAAGATCGGTTTTTTTAAGAAAACCGATTCAAATATCTTTTATGATCGGTTGGCTCATATAACCGATCCAAATAGGCCGATCCTGATTCCAGTTTTTACACTAGTGTAAGGCCAATTATCTACTCATTTTGATGTTTGGAGCTATCAAATTGGTCACTTTGAACAGTCATTTGCATAGACAGTTATTTATATGTTTATTTCGTTGACAAATGAAACCATATGTCCCATGTTTTCTATTAACATATAAAATAATTTCTCCATAACTCTAAATCAGAAAACATAGTCAAAGTTCAAGATTTCTAATAAAAAAAAGTTCAAGACTTCAAATATCTTGTAATAAGTTTTGCATGATTATTTTGGATGAAATGTGTGACATTCATGCATAACATATGCATTACATCAATAAAGACTATATAAATAAGTAGAAAATACCTAAATAAATGTGAAAAATATTAAATTGCCAAAACACAATAATATATTGGGATTTTAGAGAAAATCAAAATGCTAATTATGATTTGAACAAAAAAAATGCATATTTATTGTTCTCTAATGTAGGTTTATGACTCTTAACAAGAAATGAGAAGTTATAATGCGTACCATATGTTAGATTAGTTTATCAAATTTGTGGTTTTTTTATAATTTTTAAAATGAATATTTAATTTAGTAAATTTTTATTATTCACTTGTATTGATATCGTTTTAAAGTGCTGGTACCTTTTATTGCTTTTGTTATCATTTTTGGTGGAAAATTAAAACAAGAATAAGTACTAATCACAAAAGATTTAGTTCTTTGGGCTATCTAATGAGCTAGTAAATGTTGTATCAATCACAATAAGGGGATTATTTTAAGGTCTACATATAAATTTGAAATCTTATTTGAGCGCACATATATTTGCCTTATGTAAGTGGATTATTGTAGGTTAATAGACATATTAGAGTTTTATTTAATTATTATTTTCATATTTATTTTTGTTTTTGTTAAATTAGTAGAGTTCAGTACAAAAACAAATATTTTTTCTGCGATAACGTGTAGCTTTATTTAATTATTTAATTACTTCTAACAAATGAAAGCAAATCCAACATATACCAACTGATTAATTAACAAAACAGTAACTAGATATGTTGCTATAATTCGATTACCGAGTACCAAATCAGATCCAATTAATTTAGATAGAATATTATATTACCGTTTAAATTATGAATACAGTTACGAAATTACTATTTAAATATGCATTTAGGATCCGAACCATATCGTATTTAACTAGAATTGTTTTGGAAGACAAAGTCTTCTATTAAATAATTTAAATATATCATAATTTATAAATGTATTAATTTTTTAAAGATATAAAGTAGATATACTATATTAAGAGTTAAATTGACACAAAAATATTCTAGATAATAAACTGGATATGCGTTCACAATTTCATATGATCGATGTATGTTATGGATGTATAATTTTGAGAAACGTGCTGCTACTATTAAAGAGGAACCTACTTGATCGAAGGATTGACCATTTATCTTTTTTAAAAATATTAATAGTTGTTTACATTTCTTAAATTAATATTTATGTTTCTTTTTTTCTATGTTTACATTTCCTTATTTATATTTGTTTATTTCTATTTACAAATTAATCCATTCTTGTGGCCTATAAGAAAAGGACCTTATGTAAGATAAAAAAAAACTTTTGATATCAATATATTTTTTTGAGAGTGATTTATTCTCGCTTTTGTTATTCAACATTTTTCTTTGTTTTTAATTCCACTAAACTCTTTTTGAGACCCATCACTATTGGAGTCGAGATTCGGAACCAAGACTGTGTCACTAGGGTTTTCCTAAGTTCACTAAGTCCTTTTGTGAATTCAATTTTAAAATCTATCGGATTGGTTTCAAACGATAAATTCAAACCGTTGAAATCCTTCTATCTTATGAGTTTAGGATTTAGAGTTTAGGATTTAGGGTGTTTTCTATATAATTAAATGAGTAGAAAATGATTAAATAAATGTGAAAACAACTAAATTGACAAAACAAAATAATACCTGAAATGTTAGAGAAAATCAAAATATTTATATTTACAGTCCTTAAAATATTAATAAATAAATTAATATATTTGCCTTGATATTATTAGTTGGTAGCACATATTTCAAAAGAAACATATATTAAAGATATTAAAAAAATAATTATTCGCTAGTTTGTATAATTTTTATTTGAACAAATAGTAGCTAGTAGATTCTAAATTAATAATAAAAAACTTAACAATACTTAACTAGTGTACATTATCGTAGATACACAGTTTGTAACAATTATATTAGGCGATTTTAAATATATGCATGTTTGTAATATTAGTTTGCAAAAATCACCAAATTATAATTAGAGCCTTTGTAATATTAGTTTGAGTTGTGTGCTAAGATTCTATATATTTAATGTGAAATAAAAAAAACTTCAGTACTATGGATTTCAATTTTGAAAATTTGAAAATTGGAATTAAAATATTTCATTTAATCGCTCTTGCCATCTACATTTTATATTTTTATTGGAGATCAAATTTTATATTTTTTTAGAATTTTAAACTATTATATAAATAGAAAGAAAGTGATATTGATGTATAACTCAATTTTTTGGTACTCTCATATGAATTGTCCATGCCAGTTTTTAAATAATATAGTTATGTGTTTATATCAATTCATTTGCATTTTTCTAAAGTATTCAACAATTCATACAGTAACTGAAAGTTTCGTGCAATAATTATACAATTATAAAAAAATTCTAAAACAATAAAATAATAAAAGGACATAAAATATGTTTGATAAAAAAAGAATGAAAGAAAAATTAGCAGAGACTAAAAAAGAAATAATATATTTTGTAATTACAAATCAAAATTTTTATAGCACTACTCCAAGAAATTAATGAATTCATATCACCTATCACCTAAGGTAACAAATATATTTCCGTATTGATCTTGATCGTCCGATCAGGATCCCCATTAATATTTAAGATATCCCATGCATTTCATCTCGGCCAAGATTGATTCGGATTCGGATCGAATGGTACGGATTTTAACAAAAATATTTTGTTACCTCCAAGGATATATATATATATATATAGAGTTAGGCTGGGGTGCTATGGATAGCATAGTGGCCTCTATGCTACGGCTCAATATTCGAGTTTTCAAAATCCAAACGGTCGATCCGAACCGTTCATCTTATTCTCCATATTAATATCTGCTTGGAGACCAAAATTTACATTTTTCTGAATTTTTTTACTATTTATTAAGTATTTTACAAAATTGTTGATCCAACGGTGGCTGCACAAAACAGTAAAACCGTTGGATTAGCGATTTTCAAAGTGGCTTAATAAATAGTAAAAAAATTCAGAAAATTATAAAATTTGGTCTCCAAGCAGATATTAATATGGAGAATAAGATGAACGGTTCGGATCGACCGTTTGGATTTTGAAAACTCGAATATTGAACCGTAGCATAGAGGCCACTATGCTATCCATAGCAACCCAGCCTAACTCTATATATATATGGGCTCAAGCTTGTCTCTACTTAAATAAAATTATACTACATTAAATCATTAAATTATTGAATTATTCAGTGTTCTAATCTTGTAAGTTTCTTACTCCGTGTGGGTCGTTGTTTGTCAAATAGTACACCATGAAATAAATGGTTTAAAAAAAATGAGAGCGGTTTATAAAAAGAGGCGGGGAGGCTTGGCGAATTCATATCAATAATTTTATTTAGATCTAAACCGTCCGATCAGAATCTGCACACATATTAAGGATCATACACGAATATTTAAGGAGACGGATTTGCCTGGATTCTGATCGAATGGTCCGGATCTAAGCAGCAATATCCTGTTACCTCCAAGGGGTAGTTGGACTCTGTAGATGTGAGTTGAAAAAGTTTTAGAAGACGCTAGATTCTCTATGGCATGGATTACTTTCCAAACGTGTAATTAATGCTAAGGCAGGGACCAACTTACAGTGGCCCGGAAAAAAAATTGGGCCACACCAATGCAATTGCAAAATATTTACTTTTATGGGCCACATTTAGTGTACAATTTTGGAGACTGAAACCTTCAAATTTGAGGCGACAATCGTAGGCTTAATTTAAACCTTACAAAAAAATTGTTGCCTTAATTTAAGCCACATAAGTCATGTCATGCTTTATTGCCGGCCATTTTTATTAATATCCTTAAAAAAAAAAAATTAGTTTTAAAAATAACCTTAAATTTAATTTTTTATTAAAAATGTCCCAACCGCCAGGCCCACGGGCGGCCCAAAACACAAGTGGACCGCCTGTGGCTGGGGCGCTCCATACCAACTAGCGGAGCGCCCTTGGCTGGGGCGCCCCATGTTTTTTTTTTTTAGATCTTAGTATTTTGATTTGAATAATTTTGTGAAAAAAAAAAGTTTTCTTATTTAGAGTGTATGCCAAAAAATAAAATATTTGATATATTTACGAAGTGATGTCGTAAATTTTTATAATTTTGATTTTTTGATTTTTATTTTTTTGGTGAACTTTGATTTTATTTGTCAGTTGAATATCACAAGTCTAAATATAACACTAAGAAGGACTTGGCCATTATTATGGTTTTTATAATATATGTATAATATACAGACATACACATACACATACACATACACATATACATACACATATATACATATACATATACACATACACATACACATACACATATACATACACATATATACATATACATATACATAGACATAGACATATACATATACATATACATATACAATATACATATACATATACAATATACATATACATATACATCTACATATACATATACATATACAAATACATACACATATACAAATACATACACATACACATACACATACTTCCTGTGGATGCAATTGTCCTGGATGAAGTCCATAATCTCAGCGACATATCCCGTGGTACTGTTTGGGGAGAAATTGTATGTTCTACTCCTTTTTATATGCTTAGGCTTCATGAATAGTTGACTGTCTCAATTTTATTTACTGTACAATTAATTGTTCAGGTAATATATTGTCCAAAAGAAGTACAGCTTATTTGTCTCTCAGCAACTGTCGCAAATTCCGATGAGCTGGCAGGTTGGATAGGACAGGTAATATCATAAATGAGCTTTCATTCATTGAACATATGCTACAATAAATGTGAAAATAGTTACACTTTGGTATATGATATGATGTGAGACCACCATGGACCTCAGATTCGCTTTTTGTCTCGAGATGGTACCCATCCTTCCCCCTTTTTTTAATATAAAATTGGACTAGATGCTCAGAACTGAAAGAAACCCTTCTTATAACTATTGATTTGCAATTTAAGCTGCAATTTTAGATTTTTCTTTGTTTTTCTATGCATGTATTGAATTTGTAAAAGACTTGGTCTACTGCATTTGTTGTTCCCACTTTCTGATTCGCTTGAGATCTGGATTGCAACTTTCATGCTAGTGAGGAGCCGCCATCCAGGTCGTTTTCTGCATTTTTAAAGTCCAAATAATCAATCCAAACCATTAGATGTGATCTCCATATTAAAATGTAATTGGAGACCAAATTTTACATTTTTTACAATTTTTTTACTATTTATTAAGCCACTTTGAAAATCATTAATCCAACGACAACTTAACCAAACAGTAAAATCGGAACCTACCATTGCACCCCTCTTTTGGGCCTTACCATACTAAAACAACCAAATGCATTATGCTAAAATACATTATCCGGTTTAACAACTCAATATTTAAACTACAACATACAAAGATAACTAGATTTTAGCATTAATTATTATTCTTAAGCATCACTCTTCCTAATCCATCTAACGAGCTTCCTCATCATTAACCTCTACACAGGAAATGGCTTGGCATCAACATCCATGCAATTGTATCCTGCAATGAAGCATGCCAAATAAACCAAAGATTAGCATGATGTACATTTGGTCACACTAGCTTATATATTGCTACGTCTGTGCTTGATGAATCTAATGCAACACTGAGATCGCACCTTTGTCTGAATTTTTAGAATTTTAGGACCTTCGGCTCTTCTGTCGCTTCACCCATGACGGCGACAACACGGGATCCATCTTGAACTCGGCCTCTTTCTCCCCGTCACCATCCTCCTCATCTTCGTTTTCTCCCTCCCCTTCTTTCTCTGTGACTTTGACACGCCACACCTTCACCATATTGTCCAAACTTGCGCTATAAACCAACAACCCGACGCCTCCAACTTTATCCTCCACGGTAGCTATAATGCTCCTTACCGGACCGCGATGCCCCTCCATCACTGCTAAACATGTGTGAAAAGCACTGCCTATCTCTCTTTTCCAAACCCTAATTGTGGCATCCTCTGAGCCGCTTAGCACGACTCTATCTGTGGCTGCTGCTAAGCACAATACAGCAAAACGGTGCCCTTGGAGGACACCAACATGGTTGAATCGGCCCGAAACAGCCTCCTTTTCCCATATGTTGACATAGCCATCTGAGCTGCCATGGTACAGGAAGCAGGAATAAATGCTCGACCGGCACAATGCAAGACAGGTCACAGGTGAAGGTTGATATCTTAGAGATATTATCAAGGTGTGGAGGCCATCACCATACACCCGTCGCCATATCTTCACGCATCCGTTTGATGATGCCGTGAAGAGGCAACCATTGTCTTGGTCTACCAGCATGGCATTAATCTGCGTTAATTGTTAATTAATGTAAACATATCAATGATATTATGGTGTCATAAATTGTGGCATTGTATCTGCTAACAATTTCTATATTCAAACATTTTTGAACTAGGTTTTCATTGATATATGGAAAGTTGGAAACACTGGTTATGAAGTAGGTTTACATTAATATGCATTGATTGGTTTACATTGATCTTCCGTCTATCATATATTGAAATTGTTCAAATTTTTAACTGTTCAATAAATGCGAAAAATGTTTGTTAACAAAGAAAGTGGAACAATAAATTCTAGCAGCCCCACTGTCCTTTACCCGAAGTCTTTCTATATGTTAATAATACCTACGGACATTGTTTATATGTCAGAAGCATATTTCCCTGTTTCCACTGTCATTTGCCAAGGAGAAGAGTGCATGCTGTCTCTTTATTCTCTCACACACATTGTATTAACAGTCACGTTGCTTTTAAAATTACTCCAGAAAATGCTATTGTGGTGGTGGTGGGGGAGGGGGGTACAGAATCTCAGAATCTATGATCCCTATATTACCTATACTGAGATGCCTATACTAGCTAGTTAAGATGCACTTTAAGTAGTAATATTAGATACATATGTAAAATATAATTAAGAATTGAAGTCAAAATTTAGTAATCAAGTGTGACAGCATTGACCTGTCCCTCATGGGCAACAAATGAGTCGGTCGACCGCTGCTCTGATAGTTTCCATGCCTTAACCGTACTGTCTCTTGACCCAGTGTACAACAAACCCTCAGCATTATAGAATGCCATACACAATATGAAATCTTTATGGTGCTGTGCTTTCTTGGTGCTTTTCCCAAAAAGAGCCGGCAAGAACGAAGCGAAGGGGCTTTTTGGTGGTAATGTTGCTATCTTCCTGGATTTGACCCTGGCCAAGTCAGGGTCAGGTTCGAGGTCCGGGTCGGTGGTCACGGACCAGATCCGAACCCGGCGTTCTATATGGGCCGTGACCACAATTCCACCATGGCCCAACAGTGCGGTAACTTTGTCTCTGCGGCTACCAACATGAATGTAACCCCTGTCAATACAGTCACGCAAGCTCCAAGCACGTACCCTGCCACCATCACTGGCCGTGAAAACTATCCCATTTGAAATGCATATGGAATGAACATTACCACCAAGCCGGTGCAGGGTTGTGAGGCAGTGGTAGTATATGGAGGGTTTAGATGAGTGACATGGCGAGTGTTTGACTTTGTTGAAAGACAAATTTTCAGTGGCAGGGTGGAGAGGCGAGACAATCCATGGAGAGGTGCACCCGGGTGTGGATGGAAGGGAGGTCGCCAATGAATGATCTGACGGACTCATTTGAGCCTGCTTCAGCATTGATGCTCCCGCAAGACTCGAGGGGAAATTATATAGAGGAACTTCGTTTTCCTGTAGAAATGTGTGGAAGTTCTTGCGGTGTGGATGATCCATTTGAGGTAAGGCTTGGTGCAGTGCAACATATATAGAGAGCAAGATGTTCTTGGATTCATTTGGAATTGTTCGGGCCTTAAGGTAGACCCCATATAAAAATGTTGTTAAACTGAAACAATACTGCCTATTCTATCTGTTTTATATTAGTAATTAATAAGTGAATTAAATCTCATTATTTAGTATTTACACAATGATGTCAATGGAATCCTTTTTTCCATATAACCTGCCTGTATTGTATTCGAATAGGCGGGTAAGCACTAGTACAAAAACATTAATTATATACGGCATGTGATACACGCATGCTACAAAATTCCCAATAAACAGTATGTAAATGGAGGAGGCATATCATACACATTTATATAAATGGTAAACTTTCTTAAACGGTTTCTTTAAGTTAAACGTGTATGGTTAATGCCTAAGGTTTTTCGTAAAAATATATTTCTTTGTTATACAGATTTGCTTTTATGTGAACCGTATGTGAATGTGTATTTATTTCTACTGTATAAGAATTTCATATCCCTTCGCACTGTAACATCTGCTCTCTCTCTCAGCAGCCGAAGGGTGAAGTTAAGAGGTGTGGATATATACTATGTCATTCGTTTAATGCTTGAGCTGATGACTACTTATTTCAATACGTTTCCAACTAAGGTATAATATTATATTGATTCATAACCATGATCTGTTTTTATCTCACTAACCACGATTAACTAAAAAATTATGCAAGAAAGGTACATTAACTGTTTTATTATGTTTGCATGCAGTGTTCTTTACCTTCTGGACCACGTTCTGATGAAAGCCCTAATGAAGTACTTAGGCTGTTGTATAAAGTTTTTCATGAAAAAATGTTAAACCAATTTGTACCAGTATATGATTGCTGGTTTTTTATTTTATTTTTCCTTTTGATGGTTTTAGTTTAGCTTGATTGTAGTAAGGTATGCATTGTATGCTTGATGAACAGTATGATGAGCAAGCTGTACCTAATTTTGATTAATGAAAATCCTTGGCAGAGGCAGTTTCCAAAAATAAAATAAGAGAATTAATATGTCTATCTAATTGTGTGTTTTTTAAATTTATAAAATTATGTTTTTGTGGCATATGAATGTTGTTATAGCTTTCAAATTTGAGGGCTAGCTAGCCCAATATATACAGAATTTTGATAAATTACAAATGAGAATTACCACCGGTTGTTTAATCAACACCGGTGGCAAACCATTTAAGAGAAATCTATCTCTAACACCAGTTGTTTAAAATTTATCGGTGTTAAAAATAGTTTTAACACTAGTTATTTTGGTTATAAACCGGTGTTAATATTATTTCTAACACTGGTTATTTTGGTTATAAACCGATGTTACAAATAGTTTTAACAGCGGTTGTAAAAACTTCAAATTTTCAGCAACCATCCCATTAGCAACGGTACAAGAACAGATGGTAAATGTCAAATTTAACAGCTGGTAATTGGAATTTCTGTAGTAGTACTCCACCCACCTCTCTGATATTTATTGCTATCAAAACCAGATAGGCAACATGTGTACTATGTTTTTAATTAAAATCATTGTAATAGAACAGCTATGCATCCAACCATAAACTAGCTCATATTTATTACTAGCTATCAAAACAAGATAAACCTATTGAGCATGAGACAACGTACGTGATCCATAATTCTATTAGTAAAATATTCTTGTTTGTTTGTTTGTTTGTTTTTGTTTGTTTGTTTGTTGAGCACCTAACTCATTCATATGATTTGTACTATAATATCATATGTTTTTATCAGAGTCTCCTTTGATTTCAAAAAAAAAAAAATTTCATCATGTAAAAAAAAATTGATGATAATTCTATCATAGCTCTATATTTTATATGCAACATTTGATATGTTAAAAAATATTGTTTAAATTTAAAAATTAAAATTGCATGTGTGTTCTTTATATCTTAGATAGCTAAAAAACGTTTAACATTTAATTAATAAAATAATTAATTTAATGACTTTGTAATAAATGATCAGACAATTTTTGTATTTACTCAAATATAATACACGTTCTGTCTAAATAGTTAAGAACACATCTGTGAAGAAGACTTTGTAAAATATCAATAAATATGCCATTGAAATTGGATGTACTTAATCCGAATTAAGTCACCTACCAAAGAAAAATGAACGGTGCTGAACCAACTCTAAATGCGGCGAGATATTACTTTGTAAAATGACGTGTTAGGCCCAATAAAGTCATCATAATAGGCCCCTCTGAAGCAGCTTAATTGGGCTGTACAGAAATAGAACTATTGTTACGTTATAATAAAAATTTAACTAATAAAAATATATAAGAGGGTTTATATGCAAAATTCATCAACTATGTAATATTAGCAAATTGGAGGGGCTTAATTGCAAAAGAACCAAAACTTATCAAAACCCTTTTCCTTCTCTTCCGAAACCATTTTATTTCGGGTGTGCATGAGTGTGGGTGTGTGTGCGCAAGGAAAGGAAAAGAAAAAGAGAAAGGTAGAGCTTAATTGCCGCGAGATCGATTGAACTGTCCGGAGATTCGAGATCAGAACCAAGTTATCGATCCTTTCAAACTCTCAATTTGGTATATCTCTAACTCTCTTAATTCTTCTTGAAACCCTAATTTTCTCGATTTGTCGAATTTTCGTTTGAAACTCGAATTAGGGTTTGATAATTGAAATTAGGGTTTAATGGAGTAAATCATAACTCGTGGAATTTATCGATTCTTGTTTAATGGATTAAAACCTTGAAATTCTGGAATTAGGGTTTTGTAATGAATTCGAGAAGTTGTGAATTTTGTCGATCCGTTGATTAGTTAACCGTATAAACTTGACACAGATAAGAAAACGAGATCTGTTGATTAAACCGAATACCAATTGAGTATCGACCGAATTAGGGTTAGTTGACCTAATTTAGATTTCTATAATAAAAAAAGGTAGTAAATGTTGTTATAACGGTATAGGAAATAAGAATACATGTTCGGTTATGCGGGAAACGAATGGTTTCGAATCAAAAGGTTAGTATTATACAAACCTGAACAAATTCTGAACCTGAGTATGGTATTGCGGGCCGCAAGAGAAATTATTACGGGCCGCAAGATATAAGACAGAGAACAGACAGAGAGCAGAATTTCAGACTGGTTGGTTGCGGGCCGTAACAGGTTCCATTGCGGGTCGCAATAGGATACCCAGAAATGATTCTTGCTGTATAATTAGGGCAAATCAAATGGAAATCGAACCCTAATTGTATTAGCTTTAATCATATAGGTACCATATATATTTAAATTATATTTATGTGTATATCTTAAATAGAACCGGTAGAGCAACAAGTTACGAAATCTCTCGAGACGTCTGAGACATAAAGGCGAATCTTGATCGTCCTAAACAGGTGCGGGGTTTCTGGACTTGTCTGATATTTCATTTTCAGAATTAAACTGTTATTCGGTTGTCATGTTGAATACTTATTGTTGCATTAATTGAATTGTGCATTGCATTTGCATAGCCCAATCTATTTAAACTCGAATTGATGTGATCTAATGAACTTCCATGCTGGTATGGTTTTCAGATTGTGTCGATCTATTATGATCTAATCTTAGATTGAAAGTCATCATAAATTGGAATGTGATTATGAATGTGTCACCACTTGTTGGTGAATGTGGAATTTGCAAAGTCTGCTAGCCGACTTTGATCGCAGGATCCTAAAGCTTTAGCCTACCTGGCCCTCTACAGTCCCCAGTACCGGTTGGGGTGAGGGGCGAGTGACTTTATTATGGTTGTGATTATGGATGACTATTGTGTAACGTCTCTGTGACTCTTGGGCGTTATCCGGCGTGATAATGCGTTTGGACGGTCAGTTGATATTACGATATTCTGAATGAGGTTGAATGAATTTTCTTAATATGACTTGAAACCAGAATTTAGGAAATGGTTAAGCCAAAGCATTACAGATGGGTGTCAGATAAAAGGTCCAGCTCGGTGGAACATCTATAGGTGTCAGTAACCCTACAGATGGGGGTTTGATAAAGGGTCCAGCTCGGTTGAACATCTGTAAGTGCTACCAGCTTTAATAAGATGAGTTAAGCCCTAATATTGCGTTAGTTTGAATTTCAATTTGGCAATTCCGTATTATTGATTTCATTTGATCATCTGTTGTCAGGTATATGCATTTTTCTTATATACTGGTATAAAATTGTGATATGCTTTAGTTGTGGTTTCTTTTTGGAAATGGAACTAGATTGCAAGTCCAGCGACTCGTTGTGGCAAATTTCGCACTGAGAATTTATTCTCACCCCACTTTTGGGTTACTTTTTCAGGTTCTGGTGCAGCTGATAGTAGAGAGGCACGTCGGATCTAGGCCGTTGGTATATGCCACCTCTACCTGAGTTTTGTTTGGTATTTGACTAGAGATGTACATATATTTTTGGTTGTGATATATTCTCTATGTCATGTCCTCTGACTGTATCCATATGAGATACTGTTTTGTATACTACGGTCTATCTGATATTTTGATCTGAACCGTTATGTGAATTTGTGTCATTTTTGTTTGTTTGGGATTGGTTATCAATTATATCGTACTTGCCTTGTAAGCATACAGGAAACTGTATGTTTACGGCAGGGCCCTGTCACATCCTGAGGCTGCGGGGTGTGACAGGTCACCTTCGGTGGTATCAGAGCATGGTTTAAGCCTGAACCTGAACCAGACTGATAGGATACGTGAGGGGATTACGTAATAATGGGATCGTCACGACTAACGGGGGATCTCGTATAATAAGTAGGGAATAGAACTTCTTATAAACTTGTGTTCTTGTACAGAATTATGGAAGGACGTCGAGGTAGGGGACGACCCCGAACTAGAGATCTTGATGCTATTCTGGATCAGCCTATCGAGCCAGCCGCTGCTATGGCTGGGAATGAATCTGAGGGTTCTGGAGGTGTTCAGGGTAAAGATCGGGATCGAGACTTAGATGAGAGGTTGATTGCGGCTTACGAGAGAGGTCGCCAAGCAGAAAGGCGAGAGGTGGTACCGATGGTTCACGGGGGTGCACCTGAGGACTTCCGCAGGTTATATGATTCGTTCATGCGCTTAAACCCACCTCAGTTTGATGGAACCGGTGGGTATGCCGAGGCGGAAGAGTGGCTAGAGAAAGTAAATGCGAAGCTCGTTCTATGTCGGGCACCTACAGAGGATATGGTAGAGCTGGCGGAACAACTGCTAGGTGGTGATGCGAGGTTCTGGTGGAATGGAGCCCGGCGTAACTATGACGGGGATGAGGTGAAGATACCGTGGGAATGGTTTGAACAGTAGTTCACTCGGCGGTTTCTGAGCAACATACATCGTGAAGCGTTGCGGAGAAAATTTCTGGAGCTGAGGCAAGATGGGCGACCGGTAGCAGAGTACAACAATTAGTTTCTGGCATTATCCAGGTACGCGACAGATGTGCAAACTGATACAGCAAGATATCATAGACAGTACCTGGACGGGTTGGACGGGAGTATATCTATGATAGTTGATACTCCGATGGCTACGGAGTTGCAGGCAATGATGGATCACGCGGAACAGGTGGAGATGCACGGGAAAAGAAGGAAAATGCAACTGGCCGAAAGAAATGTCAAGCAGCGGCCAGATCAGAGTCGGCAGAATGTGAGGCCGAGGGGAGGATCGTCGACTGTTAGACCCCCTCCTAGACAGGTTATGACTCCGAGGCCTCCTTTTAGGCCTGTAGCTACCCCGGGATTCCGGCCGGGATTTGCGCCTATGTGGTGCCGCTCGTGCAATCAGGCACATGATGAGGTTGAGTGCAGACGCCGCAACAGCTCGTGTTTCACATGCGGCAGCAGAGATCATTGGGCAAGAGAGTGCCCGCAAGCTACGGTAAAATTTCCAAGTGACAGTGGTGCGGGAAGCTCAGTCAATCGTGGCAGGATCACTACATGCGTCAGATGAAGCGGGAGCAGGATGAAATTATCAATGTTAATTACTGAATCCACTAAATTTTCAATTTTACATATATTTTACCTTCTAATAAAGAATTAATCTTAATTTGTTGCTCTTTTTAAATCAGAGGCGGCAGAGTGTGCCGAGATACTGGCTTAGTATGGACTCGGGCCCACTGAATACGGCCTCGTGGTTAGTGCCGTTAGAAAGAACCCACAAGCCTGGCTCGACTTTATGATGAAGTGAGTTAATTAATTTTCCAAACTATCAAGTGTTACGCACATAAATTTTGCATCTTAAATTAATTATTACTTTCAACCCGGCAATTAATCCAATAAAATTGTTCTTAATTAAAGACACATTATTCTCACTATTCCCTTGACAATTTGTTTAACAATTATTATTTTGAAGCAATGAACAATTTTAGTCAATGTTAGCAGAAATATGTATAATTTAATATCGTAAATAACTAAATATTTATAAGAGCTATTATGAACCTGATCAGATTATTACTCTTAGCATGTAATTTTTTGTGTTACCAACTAATCAGTTGTTTCTAACCGAGATGTCAACAGGTTTGAGCTAGGGTTAGAGAAGCCTGATCCGAAGAGGGCACTATATACTTATATAGTGCAATGACAATAACATTGTCTTAGACGAAGTATATTTTTTGGATACACATTTTGATAGGACATTTTTTTAATTCAAGAACAGTACAAAGTATACACAGAACAGCTTTAGGAAGCTTATGAATCGTTTTTCTAATTAATTTTATCCCATAAAAAAACTCAGGCAGGTATATATTCGGTCATATATTTCTTTTAATTTTTTTTTGGTCTAGATAAAAACGGGTACATCCCTATCAATATATGGCTTTGTCTTTTAGGTCCTAACCTGTTTATTTTAGAAAAAAATATTATAAACTTTAGAACCTCTTTCTACATATATATATATCATGTCAAAGAAATATAATGATATTAGAAATATTATAACTTTATTTATTTGTTATTAGAAATATAATGATATTTTAATTATTTGTTGTGTTAAATTAAGATATTAGATAAGTGGAAAATGACGTACTTTGGAGTGAGTTTTTTTTTATAAACCGTTAGATGTTTAATCTATATAAAATTACAATATTAAGATTCTAATGTAAGAAATTGCGAGAACAATATTGCCCTGAGATTTGGTCAACAATTTTTTAAAAAATTGACAAAATATTATCGGATTACATTGCATCATATCTAATTAACTATTAAGCGTGTATACATCATATCTTTGACAAGCTCAAAAACGACGTCCAATGACAATGAGGCATCATTGATCATTTCATTTCATTTCACGGTAACTTTAGAGCTGATTTTTATTTATGGGCTGATTTATGGCCCAAGCTCTAGATTATTGAAACCAAATAACTTTGAACCTATATATGCCATGGATTTAAAAGAAAGATAAATGCTTGTTAAACGCATTAAAGATTTGATAATAAATAATAATTATTTTCTTTCTATGTGACTTAGGCAAATTGTTCGAATCATATATATAGATTGAATATAATTCGAATGTGAATCCTGATTGTTCGAATCATATATACAGATTATTTCTTTCAGACACTTTAAGTCAAAATCTAATATAATTCGAAGCTGATTTTAAAGTTGTTATGATAATAGATATGAATCCGCCTTTAAATCCTCAATTTTTATTAAAAATGAATCCTGTAATATCTTAATGAAATCGAATTTAAATTATACTAAAATTCGATCAATTAATTAACATACGTTTTGTTAAACTAGCTAGCTAGCTTCGTGCGTGAAAACAATGGTAAAATATATTTGAATGCATTCAGTTAGACAAATATTGGACCCTCGTGGTGGGGCCCGAAATTTTTATATTTACCATTCCAAAAGAAAAACCAATCAATTATAATTTTGTGGGAATTCAAAATTTAGTATGGACCCAACTTCACGTTAAGTTCATCAACTTTTCTTTTTCTCTAACTTACAGCACGCAATGTAAAAATCAGAAATTGGATGACCCTCACATTTTTTGGGCCAATCATATTCAATCAAACCAGTAATTGTGTCAATTAATTAAAGAGCTTTTATAATCTTTATCAATTCATGGCATGATTCTAACATGAAGAATTATATATATCGCAAAATTCTTAAAATTACATTTTTTTTTTACCATGGTTTAAAAAAATATATATTTAGCCAATTCTTTTTTTTTTGTAATTTATCCAGAAAACAAGGATCGATAATTACTAACCATTTATAATTCCTAAATTTTGCCCAATTTAGTCACATATTATAATCCGACAATTGGAGATGTGAGGATCAAGGAAAATTTTGTTTTAAAAAAAAAAAAAAAAAAAAAACATAACGCCCATTGCATTAGCAACGTATGATGTCTCATTTTCCAACTGAGAAGAACACACTCTCCAATGATGAATGTCTCATTTTTTTTTTTAGTCCATTCCTGAGTTCTCTCTAGCGTTCGTCCGCATGTTTATCAATGGAGAGGGGTGGATGTTATTCCAAACGAATAAGAATCAGAATAGAACATGCAAAAATATGTGATCTCTATTCGGTAACGGATTAAATTATTTCCAATTCATTCATTCATTGGCATCCGAGTAAACAGAAATATTTATCTTGGAAGTGTTCCTCTTCAGAACTAACTTCCTTTTGTCTTTGTACTTAGGAGCCATTTTTCCTTTTTGCATTTTGGATCTTCCTCCTATTTTCTTTGTATCGGTATAACTAGGGCTGCCAAAAAAATAAATTAATTCATAATTCGATTCGATTTCGATTCAAAAAATGTGTAGTTCACAATTAATTCGATTCGAAACAAATCAAATCTAGTTCAGTTCAAATCTTATTCAAATCAAACACAAACTAAGGTAAGTTTGATTCGATTTGATTCGTTGCCACCCCTACATGCAAGTGCTAATAATTATTTACTAATTATCTGACTAAATAATAATCTGGTAGGATCAAATGGCAGTCTACTAAAATTACTATTATTATTTTTTAATTTTATTCTTACAACAACAATTCATAATACGAAAACTTAGAATACTAAACGAACAAATAAGAAGAGGGCTATTATGCCATTAGGCCCCTTTGTATTCTTTTATTTAGAAGAGGGTTGGAAGTTTATTTTTTGAAGGAAAGAGGGACTTCATTGCTAAATAGCTTTGTTTTTTGAAGGAAAAATTGGCATGCAAGTGCTAATAATTATTTACAAACTTACTCTCTGCTAATTACTAAAAAAATCTCTAGTGGTATCTAATGTGCCTCACAGCCACTGTTAGTATTTTAAAAAAAAAGATTATCCAATATGCCTCAGTCACATACACCTGCATCCTGGACTAGCAACTAAGTAAAACAAACTGTAATCATTAGATCTGCAATAGTAAGGTTTCAACACAAATTTTATAAAACACTAAAATCATACCCAAATTTAAAAACACTGCCACTGGTACCATTTTACCAGAATAACATATGTTCGACAACCAAACCACAAGCATTACAATGTATGAACACACATGCTATCAAGTTATCAAAACAACTAAACAAAAGTGTTAAACAACTATTGTAGTTTGTAAAATCAGTCTTCTGTCAAGATTTTATGAAAATCCGCCAAGAAAGCATGTTTTAATCTTCTCTTTGAGCGTTCTCCTACAACCATGCTTCCACCTATAACGATTTTTCAGAGGAGCTTAAACAAATATGAAGAATGAGCTGAAATCATGAGAAATTCAAAGTTCATCTCTTAAATTAAAAAGCCAAAGTTCATCTCATAAATAAAATAATAATAATAATAATAATAATTAGAACCGTAAATATTATTTACGGTTTGAATTAAAAATTCAAACCGTAAGAAATATTTACGGTTTGAATTCTTAATTCGAACCGTAAATATTATTTACGGTTTGGGTAGAAATAAAATTTTGTCATGATTTTGGTTATTTATAATAAAATAATTTATTTTTTGGGTAAAAATAAAAATGTCGGGGCTAGACTTATAACATCTAAATTTCTTAAATAAAGTTGCACTTTTACATTCACAATTTTTAACAACTTTTTGTTGGTGTAAAGTTACTAATTTGTTTTTATCAATACATGCCCTTTTTTTTTTCTTTGCACAGTTATAATTTGTTTCCTCGGCCTTTTATTTTGAGCATATGAATCAATTAGATAATAAACAACTAAATTATTGAATAATATTGGTCAAAGGTAACAGTAGTTTTGTCAAAAAGCATAATAACAATGTTTTTTAGAGGAGAGTTAAAATGCACCCTTCCTTTTGTGCTCTTAACGTGCACCCTCACCTCATATCTTCATTTTCAAAGTTTAAATAGTTGATTCGAACCTTCCAACGTGTTCTTCATATTAAAATGTGTTTGGAGTACAAATTTTACATTTTTTGAAAAAAAATTACTATTTTTTCAGAATTTTTTATTAAGCTAAACAATAATAAAAAATTCAGCAAAGTGATGATTTTCAAAAATTCTGAAAAAATAGTAAAAAAATTTCAAAAAATGTAAAATTTGGTCTCCAATCACATTTTAATATGGAGAACACGTTGGAAGTTTCGAATCGACAATTTAAACTTTGAAAATAAAAATATGAGGTGAGGATGCACGTTAGGAGCATAAAAAGAAGGGTGCATTTTAACCCTCCTCGTTTTTTTAATACCATTTGTTTTATACTCATATTATTAGTTTTTCTTCACCTGTTCGAATAATTTTGGTATTTTTATGAATTGTGAAAACAACACTCTATTAATCTAATTATATTATTCATAAAATTTGTATTTTAAAATTTAATAAAATATTAATATTTAATATGTTGTCTCTATTGTAAAATAATAAATATTTTATAACTTATTTTATTAGAGGAGGGTTCAAATGCCTCCATTTTTTTGTGCCTCCATCATGCCTCCATTTTTAAAAACTTTAATAACTCAAAATTTAAATCTTAAAATTAAAAAAAAAAAACTGTTGGATATGAACTATATCATTTTATTTATGCACATGTAAAAAATTATGGCATTTCAACTTTGTTTTGATTGTCATCTTGAGCTTGTAAAAATGTATACAAATGTGGATAATTTCTAGACGTTGATTTTTCAACTTATTGATTCATATAAAAGTAAAATTAAAATGTGATAATTTTTTATGGGCACATAGAGAAAATAACATATATCACATCTAATGGTTTTATTTTGACGTTTAAGTTGTAAATTTTGAGTTATTTAAGTTTTTAAAAATGGAGGCATGTCAGATATGTTATTCTAAAACTTAATAAAGCAATATAAAATGTTACTTTAGTATATTTCAATTCCCCTTCTGCTATTTTATGGTTATTTGTAGCTTCAAACTGTGACTTATTTGAACCTTTTTGAAGCTTATTTACTTTTAGTCATTCTTCAATTTCTTGGTTGATAAATTATAGCCTTCATTCTTTATGACTTGTTTGAATTAAAACTGGTCTTTTACTTTTTGTTAAGGGCTTTTCAAAGGAATTTTTTTTTTTTTGGGATCATTTTTGTGAAGATGGACATCGTAGAGAGAGAGAGAGAAAGGGTGCAGATGTGGAGCGGAGACTAGCTTTATTAAATCTCTCGGGTCGCAGAGAGGAAGGGGTCTTGACGTGGCGTTGAAAATAATTGATTTGCAGTTGCATTAATGCAGGAGTTTTGCAATTAAGAAATGAAATTGATTTCAATTACTCCATGACAGCTATTTGTAATTGCAAATCAATTGCATCATTGGAGATGCTCTAATATAGTATTAAGCTATAAGGTTATTATTTGCTTTTATTATTGATGAACACATAATGAAGAAATTATTTAAAGAAAGTGATCAAAATAAAATTTTGCTCTTATATGTTCTCACAGCCCCCTCACAATTAATTCTTCAATTGCACTTGGATCTGATCACGTAAGGTCTCGCAGCGGGCGGGGCCCTCAACTGCTGCTTCATATCCTATTTTTCGTATCAAACAAATTAGGAGACATGATTGACCTTGTCTTGAGCTGCTCTTGCATTCAAATTAAGAACTTGAGTTGCCATCGAAATTGACACAATTAATTTTGACGCCTTACCAGTAATCTCATGACCCAATCAGTCTACTTACTGTCTTTTTTTTTGAAAAATTTCATGGCAGTTACTGCCAGATATGAATTGAACGGAATTAATACATTGTTGAGGAGCTATTGGTGCTGCCTCGTTATTCACAACTAGCACTACATACAGCATACCAGAAGAAAAAAAAAAAAAAAAAAACATCACCGAAATCCAGAAAATAGAAAGAAACAGAATCAGTAAAAACAAAAATAAAAACCATAGCAACACTTTCATTCAACTCAGCAATACAATGCCCATAGTCGACCTTCTGCCAATATCTTGTCAGCAACAATATTTGGCGGCCTTCTTCCTCCTCTGAAAATTCTTTCATTTCTTTCTTTCCAAAGGAACCATGTCACACACACAAACCACATAATCCAATTTTTGGCAGTACCACCTGACGATTGCTTGTATACCTTTAAAGATTCATGCCATATTTGTTCAACCGTACCTTGAGGAGAGAAAATTTTGATTCCCAATTCAGCTGAAACCAAGAACCACACATGCACTGCATAGGGGCACAAAAAGAACAAGTGCAAAGCCGATTCAATCGGACAATTCAGACATAGGACACACCCAAACTCGCAATGAATCATTCTTTTTCTCATCACATCCTGTGTTAGTGTTCTCCCCCTCAACATCAAGTAAGCGAAGATTTTTGTCGTTTTAGGACACTTAGCAGCCCATAGCTTGTGAAACCCCCATCTCACTTTACCAGCTGACAATAAAATGTCATAAGCACTTCTGGCCGTGTAGTTACCTGTAGAGCCCCATTTCCAAACCAGTTCATCTTGTCCAGTACATAGAATAGGCAATTCTTGCAATGAAGGCATTAAATCTTGAATATCAGGTAGTGCATCAGCTAGTGAAAGCCTTCTGTTATTCGGCCTTGGCATCCCTTCAGAAACAGGTCTCAAACTTCTCTCATGCCACTTATCGAACCAAAAGGAAATTAATCTGCCATCTCTTATTCTCCAAGTTGTACACCATTGAAATAGTGGCTTCAATTTAAGCAGCTGCGCCCAAAAAAAGGATCCACTTTTCATCCATATTCTTGGTCCATCTCCAACAGAGCGAATTCGCTTAGCCCAATAAGACCATAATGCCCCTGGTTGATGATATATCCTCCACCACCATCTTAATAAAAGAGCCACATTTTGCAATTCTATGTTCATGATGCCTAATCCACCCCATTTCTTAGGCAAACAAGTCGTTTCCCAATTAATTAAGGAAATACCCCTTCCTTCTCGATCATTCCTTCCCCAGAGAAATAGTCTTCGCATTCTATCAATTTTGTTTATGACCCACTTCGGTAATTTAAAACAATTCATGAAATAAATTGGGATGGAAGAGAGTACCGAATTAACGAGTTGAGCACGACCTCCTCTCGATATCAATTTACTTTTCCACCCTTGGAGCCTTCTCTCCAATTTTTCAATTATTGGCATAAAACATTGCTTTGAGGGATTCTTTATGGTTAACGGCATTCCAAGATAAGTTATCGGCAGTGAAGTTTCTTGGCACTCTAGAATGGTCCTTGTGAGATGAGTTTGTGGGGCAGACAAATTGAGGCCGACAAAAGAGCTTTTGGAGTAATTTATCTTAAGCCCGGAGACCTTTCAAAAAAGTCTAAGAATGAGCTTTAACGTGATTAGGGTCTCAGGTTCAGCATTGGAGATCAAAGCCGTGTCATCGGCATATTGTAGTGCTAGAATTGGCTCTTTTATTTTAGAAGAGATGGAAGTGGATAGTGTTGAGTTTGCCACTCCTATCATCTGTTGCAACATATCCACCGCCAATAAGAAAAGCATAGGAGAAAGAGGATCTCCTTGCCTCAAACCTTGTTTATGTTGAAAGTAATCGGAAACCTCGCCATTTATAACTACTCTAGAAGAGGCCGAATGGAGAAGTTCCTTGATCCATTTCACCCATCTCAACGGGAAACCTCTCTGTAACATCACATCTTCCAAGAATATCCAATTAACAGTGTCAAACGCCTTTGAGAAATCAATTTTGGCCAAGACTGAAGGTTTATTTGTTGAGTTAATGTGGTTTAAAAGCTCCCTTGTCACTATGAAGTTTTCAGCAATATGTCTACCTCGAATGAAAGCTGTTTGTTGAGTAGACACCAATTTCTCTAGCTCCCCCGACAACCTTGTTGCTAGCAATTTTGACAAAAGCTTAGGGACCACATTAATCACACTAATCGGTCTAAAATCTTGAACTGTCAATGAAACTTCCTTCTTAGGCACCATAATAATGTTGGCATGGTTCATATCCGCCAAATTTAAATCATGACTATAGAAAGAGTTTACCATAGTCATAATATCCTCTTTAATCTCTTGCCAGTAAACTTGAAGAAATTCATTAGGCACCCCATCCGGACCAGAGGATTTGTTTTTAGCAAGATTTCGGATTGCACCTTGTACTTCAATTTCAGTAAACGGATCTGCCAAGTGAAACAGTTCAGTTCGGGTAGGATATAGGGCTTGAGGTCTGAACCGAACCACTTCCTTTGTTGTGCCTAGAGTGGATTGCATATGCTGCATGAAGGCTTGGCGAATTGCAACTTGATTGAAAGTATCCACTCCTTCAACTGTCAAAGCCGTAACAGAATTTCGTGCCAATCTTGCCGTAGCAAAAGAATGGAAGAACCTAGTGTTATTATCACCGTTCTTGAGCCAATGACATTTAGCTCTTTGCCTGCACTTAATTTCCGAATCAATTGACAGTTCATAGGCCCGTTGCCTCACTTTCTGTCTAAATCGGAACTCCCTTGAATCAAGATTTCTTTTTTCCTCAATACAATCAAAGAAAGCAATTACCTTTTTGCAAAACAACAACTGTGAATCCATCTTTGCACGGTACTTCTTATGCCATTCCAACATTGATAATTGCAGTTTTACTGTTCTTTCCATGAAAGAAAGCTGAACTTCGGCCCTTAGGTCTTGCTGCCCCCAAATGTTTCTCACAGCCTGTTGCATTGCTGGTTGTCTAAGCCAAAGAAGTTCCATTTTAGGTTGTCTTTTGACATGAAATCTATGCTTGCATGATAGAATTAAGGGCACATGATCAGAGACCATCATGTCCTGAGCATGAAGCGTGATACTAGGAAAGGTTGTGTTCCATTCAGGTGAAATGAAGCATCTATCAATTTTTGAGAACACCGGCTTTGGCCTCTTATTACACCAAGTATAAGAGCGGTTTTTGAGAGGCACATCTATCAGTTGGAGCTCTACGATTAATTCATTAAAAAGATCCATCAGATTCGTAGCTCTCATGTCACTCGACCTATCAATAAGCCATCTTACCAGATTAAAATCTCCCACCAACATCCACTTAGAATTAATCAAATCAGCCAACTTCAATAATTCCTTCAAAAATTCTGGTTTTAGAGCATCCTCACTCGGGCCATATACATTTGTGACGGTAAAGAATTCACCCGAATTGTTTTGTTTAAGAACAACCGAGCAAGAGTGTCTCGTAGACCATGAATTGATTCTTGTATAATTTTTCCTCCAAGTAATTATGCATCCCCCTGAGTGTTCAATAGCATCAATATACACACAGTCCTTCTCAAAGAAAGATGGCAAAAAATTTGAATAATAAGCTAAATTATACTCATTTAGCTTAGATTCTTGCAAACATACTACATCACATCGAGACATTCTAAGCACCTTTCTAACAGCCAAACACTTATCAGGTCCACCCAACCCCCTTGTGTTCCAAGACATTATTTTTAATTGCTTCATAATTAAACCAATTTAACATCTCAGTTTCACACAAGAAAAAACTAGAAACGACTTAATCCGTTTCTGTCTCCTCATCATCAGTTGTCATCGGGTCTGTGCAAACCCGCTCTCCTTGATCTTGCTGGTCATTTTGTTCAGAATTAAAAACTACTTGACGGAGATACTGATTTTCCTCAATTACCGTCTCATCGACATCAGATTCATTCAATCCACAGCCGTCAGCCAGAGTTTTACACCTGTCGTAGCCAACATGTACACTGTAAAAACCTCCAGGATTTACCAGCAAATTAATTCCATCAGATGGGTCATGGTAATCAATTCCGGATTTAAACTGCTCAATTGAAGGCCTGTTTTCAAACTGGGTCGGCCTTGTTTTACTTGTAGGTGGGACCTTCTTTTCAGGACACTGTTTGCGCGGTTTAGAATGCACGCCTCCCTTCCTTAAAAGGCAATCTCTTGACTGCAGTGAAAAGGAAACTTCTTGATTTGCACTTGATTTAAGGCCACGCGGCAACATCTGTGAACCTTTCCCATGTGGCCTATGGTGCAGCAGTCCGTATCTAGTCTTTGAGTCAACCCGCTTCAGCTGCTTCTTCATGGGAACCGGTCCTAATTCTGTGCCTTGGAGACCGTTTGCCTTGGTCCTTATTAATGAACGAGTCTTCCCTCTATTTATTTTCCCATCTCTGGATGTGTGAGATCTAGCTGTGTCTCTTTTAGAATTACTAGGACCATTATTATTTGAAGCATGCTCTAAACCTTCCTTAATTACCCCAGATGTTTCTCCAATGCAAGGGATCCCATGTGGCCTTTGTGTTTGTGGCAAAGCTTGCTCTCCCCAATCTATTCTATCTGAGTGCTGCATACCTTGAATTACATGATCTTGTGTGACAGGGCCAAGATGCGACTCATATTCTCCATCTGACTTGGTGGGCGGATTTTCTGTGGCCAAGTTATCTGGCTCATGGTGTAAAAGGAAAGCAATTAAATCTTCCTTGGATAGCCTCGGCTGCCGGATGCCGGCCAACATCTCCTGTATTTTCGGTGGTATAGAATTTTTATCTCTTCCTTCACAAAGTTCTTGCAGAACCTTAGTTGAGCATTTAAAGAAATGCTCATCGTCATCCCCACTTGATGAGTCTTCCTTACCCGATTGTTCTATCACCGGTTTTTTATATTTCTGAGGCATAGTCGGGAGATCTTCAGGTGTGTAAATTGGTCCCGATGATACTTTGAGAACTTTAATTTGCATGGTAAATTGTAGGCCACCTATTACCATAGTCACTGCCGGAGGGACACGTTCAAGGTTGTCAGTTGCTATGACTGCTGTCCAAACCTTTAAATTTAATGGATCAGCCTGAGCAATTATACCCAAGTAGACTCCAATGCCACTAGTTGCTCTGATCATTTGCTTCTCTCTGTACAGAGGAGGCGGCACGTCCATTAGATTAATGATGATCTTATAATTTGGTATGTTAATGGCCGCGTCATGAAGCGGAGACCACTGCTGAAAATCAAGTCCCATATCCCATGCCTCAGATGGGATAGCTCTGATAATATAGTCAGGAGCAAGGCCAGTTGGCAAGTGCACAAGAAGACGGCCCCGTGTTAAGGATGCAATACTCAACTCTTCAATCTTTACTAAACCAGAACTAGCTATTAGTTCAGCTATTTTTGTTACTTCTAAGCCATCCGTCATACTGACAATTATAGCACCCTTCAAACGTTCTAATTCCGAGTAGTATTCTGCATCTCTTTCGACAAAACAAGTATGCATCAAGGAGCGAGGTTCTGGCATCACAGGTGGGACAGATGGATAAGTATCCGTTAGCATGTCATCAAAAGACGGCTCAAGATGAGTAGGGTCTTGTCTCATAGCCGGGCAGAATGGCTTAGCTGACGGGTTAAGGGTTTGCTTGGGGACCTTGGGGCATCGTGAACCAATATGCCCATCAGCCCAGCACTTGCCACACTTTGCCTGGAATCGACAGGAGGCAGCTGCGTGCCCAGTACGGCAGCAACGAAAACAACGTCCTCTCCATTCAATGAAGAAAGGGGAAGGAGGGAATCTTAAAGCAGTAGGGCTGTGAGGAGAGACGTATGTCTTACTGGGTGGTCGGTGATTAGGGGAGGATGGTGGAGCAGTAGTAGGAGTCACAGTGAGAGTGGTGATTGAGTTAGGAGTTGGTTGATGGTTGAGTCTTGGCTGTTTAGAGTTAGGGATAGAGCTAGGTATCGATACGGTTTGTGCATAGGTCTTGGCATACGGAACAAAGGGCCGGGTAGCAATCTTCGGTGGTTGATCCGCCTTCTCTCTCCAGTTCTCGGGGTAGCGTCTCCTGCGGGAAACCAGTTGCCATTCTCCTTGGTCCGCCATATCAGTCTACTTACTGTCAAATCCTCTAATATGAAGAGCTTCTTTCAAATAACCCCAACTAATAGCTTTATCATAAGCCATTCCTTAATCAATTTTCAAAAGAAATTGACCCAGTCCTCTGCTTCATATCCTATGTTTAATATCTATTCAGATTTTAAACATACGAGTTTCTACGTCGGCACTGGAGTAAAGATTAGTTATTCTCAATTTTATGTTTCTTGATCACTTATTTAATTATAAGAATTTTGAAGAATCTCAGAAAATATTCTGCTTCAAAGAAAAAAAATCGATCAAATATGCTAGTGGAGTCCACGGCTTCTAGATTCATTTGTAGTTCCATCCTCTACTCTTTCCTTTTTAATCTACAACTTCTCGAATTTCATTATTTGTTAAGTTGTTAACTTATAGTTGGAATATGTATGAATCTTTATGAATACTTACTGATAGTATTATAGTTTTACGGAGCTTTTATGCTATGGAATTGGTAGTATATATGCATTTATGTATTATAGCGGTTATTCTTAATTTTTTATTTGAATTATATTCGGTAATTACTGTTATTTTATATATTTAGAATATAATTTTGGAATCCATATAACTTTGTAATTAATGTTGGCAGGTTAGATGACTTGTTAATTTAAGATTTAAATTCAAATTTATTATTTCCTTTTCAAATAAAGGACGATTTGGTCTATAAAAAAGATTTCTCTCACCACAGATCATTAAATTTGTAGCTGTTAAAATTTGCACCCTATTGAAATGAGAGTGCTCCTCTTGGACTTGATACTATTCAGCGAAAATTTTCCCATATTTTGTGTATCTATGGCCGATTTTTTTATTTATATCCATAAAATAAAAGGAATTTTAAAAAATAACCAAACGGGTTATAAAAATCGAAAAGTATGCAAACCGGTTAACGGTTAACCGGACCCAAATCAAATTTCCGGTTAACCATTAACCGGATTCATTGAAATAATTCGGTTAACCATTAACCGGTTTGGGAATTTTGGTCCGGTTAACCGTTAACCGGACTTTTTTTTGTTTAAGGTGGGGGTCATGCATTGGGGTGTGGGCACGTGAAAGAAGGTCCGGTTAGCAGTGAACCGGTTTATTTATTTATTTATTTATTTTTTGAGGTGGGGGTCATGCATTGGGGTGTGGACACGTGGCAGAAATACTGTATACCCGTGGATGAGCTGTGTAAATGCATTTTGAGCTTGGTTTTTGGATTTGTGGGGGAGGTAGCTGCTTGAAGAAGAGAAGTGGAGGAGGAAAAGGCAGGAAGAGGCTTCAATCAGGTTTTTTTTTTTTTAGAGAATATTAAAGTAGTTTATGATATTAATTAGAATAGTTTAGAATATTGATTAGATTTTTTAGATTGTTTAGAATTATTTGGAATATTGTTTAGATTCTTGAGATTGTTTAGAATTATTTGAAATATTGTCTAGATTATTTAGACTATTAAGCAATTTTCTAGCTTGTTCAGAAATATCATCTTCTTTTAATTTCTAATTTTTATTTTCGATAATGTAGAAAAGGGAGGTTATAAACGTGAAGCACTACCGTTGCCAGACCGCGTACCACGTTGCATACGCACCATTCTTGATTCGATTGGGTTTATACCAAATCGTAGTCATGCCTCACAAAAAAATCAATGCAGCACTAATACACGGACTTGTGGAGCGGTGGCGTCCTGAGACACACACCTTTCATCTTCCATTCGGAGAGATGACAGGTATTAACTTCGAAACTATTTCAAATAAATTTTTTCTTTGTGATAATTTACTGACAATTCAAATGAAGAATTTTTTTTTATTTGATAAATTACAGTTACTTTGGAGGACGTGAGCTGTTTGTGGGGTTTGCCCATTACGGGAGTCCCAGTCGTGCCGTCTCCTTCCTTTTTTGATCAGTCTCGACTCAGGTTTAATTTTTGGGCCGTCATACACAGGCCAATCACATTGGTTGCCTTTCGGTTCCCAATGTCCACTCCATGTCTGTGCCACTATTGACATACGGTACAATGGGCTGACGTATAAATTTTCATTATATCTCATTTCACGGACAACAGCCATGAAATGAGAATATGGTATGCCGGTCAATTGAGGCTTCTGACATTCACATTCAACCTTGTTGTTGTCCATAACAACAACCCTATACCCGAAATACCTACGAGTATACTCAAGTCTCGGCTGATTATGCCTTGCTGGAATTTTTTCACCCTTAACTAGGACCTCAAAAAGCCCTTGTTCGGTACGATAAGGAATCACAGTCATGTCCATTCCTTTTTCGATACGCTTTTGCAATAACTTAGTTACCCTGTCGGACCAGACCTGACCATGTTGACATGCCATTTGAGCTTTGTTCCATCGTTCAAAAAATCATTTATTCAACTTATAGAACGTGTCCTCCACGACCGCTGCAACCGGTAATTGCCGGCTAATTTTGAACACGGCGTTCAGTGACTCTGACCCATTTGTTGTCATTATCCCCCATCGGTGACCTCCGTCCAAACCTTGATACAACTTCGCTGGACATGGAAGCTCATCTTCATCATTAAGGTTCCTCTTACCCACCTTGTTAAGGTAGTCGATAGTCTTTTGACAACTAATTTCTAAGTCCTGTATCATCTCCTGCAACCTCCTAGGTTTGTATTTGTTCACTCCAGCTATAAACCTGTCGCTAACCTCTCTCTTTCGGCCCACGTGCTTGAAAAGGTTTTCGGTAACGTGTTGAGAGCAGTACCGATGCACACATTGATCGGTAGACTCATCTCATCCGAGATTCGGTACCCGACATGAAACATTCATCGATAATAATCACTGGTCTGAGGAACGGTATCGCTGCCATACACGCTCCAAATTCCCATGCCGTTCTGTGGAAGTACTTATCAGTTTCTTTCTCAATCGGGATCGGCATCACACAATACTTAGTTCCTGGATTGTTTCTCTTGATGGCTTCCAATAGTGGAATAAGCAAGTTGTACGAGTTCTCCCAACTCCCAAATAGATTTGCAATAGCAAGCTCACAGCCTCTCCATAATTTGTTGTACTTGGGGGTTACCTTATCATATTTCATCATTACGACATCTCGAATATGATTTATAGAAGAGCACACATCCCTTCTAATGGTCTTATCAATCCCAAGTGCAATCATCTCTACTGTAAGCTGACAAACTATTGTTCATTGGTTGATGATTAAACTACTCAGTAGACATCGCCTTTTACCTCTGGTGGTCGAGGGTTATGTCTGACATATCAAACCAAATAGAGTGAGGTTACTTACCAATGATTTCCAAAACAGTTTTGGGCTTGGGGCAAAGTCTTCGTTAAATACACGTGATGTTTTAACGAAACCAAGAATCACAAAGATATGTGATTAGCAAGTTTGCTTACCTAAGATAAGTGATAGCCAAGATATGCATACACTGCCTTGGTTATTAGTGAAAATATGGATCTTGGTCCTACTGCAAACGGGAATAGAACAAATTTGCAGTAGGAGTTTTATTATTGGAATAAAACATTACATAAACAAAGCTAAAATCTTTACATTAAACGTTGTAGAAATATGGCTAAAGAAACGTCTTTCTCTTTACGCTCCCTACTCGAATTGGTGATGCGACTCGCGTCAAGAATTCCCAGAGCAGTCAGTGGAAGCCCAATGAGGCCCAGTAAAGCCCAGATTTTGAAGTACTCGTTTGGGGAAAGCTATAAATAGACCACCCCTGCCACTGGAGGGGGAGTTCAGAAAATTCAAGATTTAAAAGCCTCAAGACCTTTGGAGTGTTGTTCAAGAAAGAGAAGGAGCTGAGGAGTGAAGATTCTTCTTAGATCCAATCTCTCCTTCGGTTTTATCATGATTTCTTCTATTTTCTCTTTCTTTATGATGCTTGAGTAGATCTATCTTGTTTCTAGGGTTGATGTAATCTAAAACTTTGTTTGTGATACATTGAATTTGAATTTGAGTTGTTCTTGTTTTCATTTGATTGAGTATTATTCTTCCATTGCTTGATTGAGGTTGTTTGGTTGAATCTTGTTGTCTATTGTTGAATGTTTCTTACATCTCTTCTAATATTTTGACCTTGATATTTCTTGCAATTTGATCAAGTACTTGAGGTAGATCTTAGATCTGAAAATATAGATCAATTGAACCGAGAGGTGAGATTTCCATCTATTGAGAGATACCTTTAGCAAACCGAACAAATGACTTAGATTGAACACTAGTAAACGAAAGTTTGAGGTTGTAGATCTAAGAAGGTGAAATTGCAATTCCTTACCAGGTTCATTAAGCCAATAAACGAAAGTTGAGGTTCAGAAACTTTAGGTACGGTCAATAGATCCTTGCACAAGTAAATAATTCAGAAATGAGTTCAATGCAGCATTCACTCGAGGACCACGTGGGTCGCATGGGAGATCATGCGGGTCACGTCACAAGGGTTGCATGAAGGTCCAGAGAGGCAAGGTTGAGGATGAAATCTGAAACCCTGGAAACTTCATTTTAAATCGATTTGAACCAACATTTATTTTTCTGTTATCTTCTGTTGTCGAATTTAGAAACTTGAAACAAATTCAAACCAAATTTGTCACTTCTAGTACTTAACCAGGATAAGTAGTGATCTAGAACAGAATTGTACCGTCCCTGAGAATAGATACCTGATTATACTCTTGAACGAAAGTTGTGCACTTGCAACATAATTCAAAAGCTAAATCACGGTTTAAAAGGGTATAGCTCGCTGTACCTGAAACTTTGTGTATAGCATACTTTTGTGCAAACAAGTTTTTGGTGCCGTTGCCGGGGACGGCAATTATTTCTTTTCTGGATTTTTCCTTATCCAAGTTAATCTGTATCTTTACTTTTAATGGGTAATTTTTGCAAATTGTGTCTATATTTGGAAATGTGTATGGTTTATATGACCAATGTGCGAGTGTGTGAATTTTTATGGGGGTTAAGTGATAAAAAAATGAATAAAGAAGATTGACACACACAAAAAAAAAAAAAAAAAAAAAAAATATATATATATATATATATATATATATATATATATAGAGGTAGGCTAATAAACAATTGATTGTTCCTAGCCTCCCGTGCAACCAAGTCATTTTTCGATTTTTAAAGTCCAAATGATCGATCCAAACCGTTAGATGTGATCTCCATATTAAAATGTGCTATGAGACCAAATTTTACATTTTTTGGAATTTTTTTACTATTTATTAAGCCACTTTGAAAATCGCTGATCCAACGGTGGCTTAACCAAACAGTAAAATCAGAAGCTACCGTTGGATCAGCGATTTTCAAAGTGGCTTAATAAATAGTAAAAAAATTCCAAAAAATGTAAAATTTGGTCTCCTAGCACCTTTTAATATGAAGATCACATCTAACGGTTTGGATCGATCATTTGGACTTTAGAAATTCAAAAACGACTTGGTTGCACGAGAGGCTAGGAACAATCGATTGTTTATTAGCCTACCTCTATATATATATATATATATATATATTATGTTGAGGAAAGCATAAAGCAACTAAGATATTCGAATAAACATATCAATTGTCGAATAAAGGTTAAATCAAGTATATATATATATATATATATATATATATATATATATATATATATATATATATATGTTAATATAGAGTAGGCTCGGTTGAACAAGATTTTGCGGGACATTTCGAGACGTCTGATCCGTAATTAAGCGATACGCTCGTCTTAAACAGGTGCAGAATTCTTGGACTTGTTTAATACTTTATTTTTATGAATTAAACTGTTTATTCGTTTGTCATGTTGAATATCTGATTGATTGCATCATTGAATTGTGTAAAACATTTGCATAGCCCAATCAAATTAAACTCAAATTGATGTGACTTGAATGATTTGCATGCTGGTATGGTTATAGGTTGTGTTGATCTATTATGATCTGATTTTGATTGAAAGTCACCACGAACTATGTATGTGAATGGATTTACGAAGTTAAGCACTTGGATCCAATGAATTTGCAAAGTCGGACTGTATGCTGGCTTTGATTCCCAGGATCCTAATGGCCTAAGGTGAACGGTCCTCAATGTTTTCCAGTACCGGTTGGGACGAGGGAGGGTGATTATGTTATGATGTGTGAATTGAAATCGTGGGTGACTAGTGTGTAACGTCTGTGGCTCGATGGCATTCTCCTACGTGTTAATGCATTTGGACGGTCAATTGAATATTACGAATATTGGAAACGATTCTAAAGAGAATTTTCTTTATGTGACTTGAACCAGACCTTAATAACTGTTAAGCCAAGCAATTGCAGATGGGTGTCAGATAAAGGGTCCAGCTCGGTGGAACGTCTGTAGGTATCAGTAACCTTACAGACGAGGGTTTGATAAAAGGTCCAGCTCGAAAGAACATCTGTAATTGCTACAAGCCTGAATCGAGTTAAGCCAAAATATGTGTCGTGTTTGAAATTCATCTTGGAAATTTCGTAAACTGTGATTCAGTTTGATTAATTGTTGTTGAGCATTGGCATTCTGTTATTTATGAATATATATCTGTTTGAATTGTTTTGGTTTGGGTTTCATTTTTTAATATGGAGTTTGATTGTAAGT